>NC_140995.1:240444870-241189153 GCF_052327205.1 Somniosus microcephalus | reverse complement strand
TCGGACATCGCGGGGGGGTGGGGGGGAGTCGGACATCGCGGGGGTGGGGGGGGAGTCGGACATCGCGGGGGGTGGGGGGGGAGTCGGACATCGCGGGGGTGGGGGGGAGTCGGACATCGCGGGGGTGGGGGGGGAGTCGGACATCGCGGGGGTGGGGGGGGAGTCGGGCATCGCGGGGGTGGGGGGGAGTCGGACATCGCGGGGGTGGGGGGGGAGTCGGACATCGCGGGGGGGGGAGGGGGGAGTCGGACATCGCGGGGGTGGGGGGGGGAGTCGGACATCGCGGGGGGTGGGGGCGGGGAGTCGGACATCGCGGGGGTGGGGGGGGGAGTCGGACATCGCGGGGGGGGGAGGGGGGAGTCGGACATCGCGGGGGGTGGGGGGGGGGGTCGGACATCGCGGGGGGGGGAGGGGGGAGTCGGACATCGCGGGGGTGGGGGGGGGGGTCGGACATCGCGGGGGTGGGGGGGGAGTCGGACATCGCGGGGGTGGGGGGGGAGTCGGACATCGCGGGGGTGGGGGGGGAGTCGGACATCGCGGGGGTGGGGGGGGAGTCGGACATCGCGGGGGTGGGGGGGGGAGTCGGACATCGCGGGGGTGGGGGGGGAGTCGGACATCGCGGGGGTGGGGGGGGGAGTCCGACATCGCTGCGGGGGGGGGGTGGTGGGGGGAGACGGACATCGCGGGGGTGGGGGGGAGTCGGACATCGCGGGGGTGGGGGGGGGGAGTCCGACATCGCGGGGGTGGGGGGGGGAGTCGGACATCGCGGGCGGGGGGGGGAGTCGGACATCGCGGGGGTGGGGGGGGAGTCGGACATCGCGGGGGTGGGGGGGGGAGTCGGACATCGCGGGGGTGGGGGGGGGAGTCGGACATCGCGGGGGTGGGGGGGGAGTCGGACATCGCGGGGGGGTGGGGGGGGGGAGTCGGACATCGCGGGGGTGGGGGGGGAGTCGGACATCGCGGGGGTGGGGGGGAGTCGGACATCGCGGGGGTGGGGGGGGAGTCCGACATCGCGGGGGTGGGGGGGGGAGTCGGACATCGCGGGGGTGGGGGGGGGAGTCCGACATCGCGGGGGGTGGGGGGGGGAGTCGGACATCGCGGGGGTGGGGGGGGAGTCGGACATCGCGGGGGGTGGGGGGGGAGTCGGACATCGCGGGGGTGGGGGGGAGTCGGACATCGCGGGGGTGGGGGGGGGAGTCGGACATCGCGGGGGTGGGGGGGGAGTCGGACATCGCGGGGGTGGGGGGGAGTCGGACATCGCGGGGGTGGGGGGGAGTCGGACATCGCGGGGGTGGGGGGGGAGTCGGACATCGCGGGGGTGGGGGGGGGGAGTCCGACATCGCGGGGGTGGGGGGGGAGTCCGGACATCGCGGGGGTGGGGGGGGGAGTCGGACATCGCGGGGGTGGGGGGGGAGTCGGACATCGCGGGGGTGGGGGGGGGAGTCGGACATCGCGGGGGTGGGGGGGGGAGTCGGACATCGCGGGGGTGGGGGGGGGAGTCCGACATCGCGGGGGTGGGGGGGGAGTCGGACATCGCGGGGGTGGGGGGGGAGTCGGGACATCGCGGGGGTGGGGGGGGAGTCGGACATCGCGGGGGTGGGGGGGGGAGTCGGACATCGCGGGGGGGTGGGGGGGGAGTCGGACATCGCGGGGGGTGGGGGGGAGTCGGACATCGCGGGGGTGGGGGGGGGAGTCGGACATCGCGGGGGGTGGGGGGGGGAGTCGGACATCGCGGGGGGTGGGGGGGGGAGTCCGACATCGCGGGGGTGGGGGGGGGAGTCGGACATCGCGGGGGTGGGGGGGGGAGTCGGACATCGCGGGGGTGGGGGGGGAGTCGGACATCGCGGGGGTGGGGGGGGAGTCGGACATCGCGGGGGTGGGGGGGGAGTCGGACATCGCGGGGGTGGGGGGGAGTCGGACATCGCGGGGGTGGGGGGGGAGTCGGACATCGCGGGGGTGGGGGGGAGTCGGGACATCGCGGGGGTGGGGGGGGAGTCGGACATCGCGGGGGTGGGGGGGGGAGTCGGGACATCGCGGGGGTGGGGGGGGGAGTCGGACATCGCTGCGGGGGGGGGGGAGTCGGACATCGCGGGGGTGGGGGGGGGAGTCGGACATCGCGGGGGTGGGGGGGGGAGTCGGACATCGCGGGGGTGGGGGGGGAGTCGGACATCGCGGGGGTGGCGGGGGAGTCGGACATCGCGGGGGTGGGGGGGGGAGTCGGACATCGCGGGGGGTGGGGGGGGGAGTCGGACATCGCGGGGGTGGGGGGGGAGTCGGACATCGCGGGGGTGGGGGGGGAGTCGGACATCGCGGGGGTGGGGGGGGGAGTCGGACATCGCGGGGGTGGGGGGGGAGTCGGACATCGCGGGGGTGGGGGGGGGAGTCGGACATCGCGGGGGTGGGGGGGGGAGTCGGACATCGCGGGGGTGGGGGGGGGGAGTCGGACATCGCGGGGGTGGGGGGAGAGTCGGACATCGCGGGGGTGGGGGGGAGTCGGACATCGCGGGGGTGGGGGGGGAGTCGGACATCGCGGGGGTGGGGGGGGGAGTCGGACATCGCGGGGGTGGGGGGGGAGTCGGACATCGTCGGGTGGGGGGGAGTCGGACATCGCGGGGGGGGAGTCGGGCGGGGGGTGGGGGGAGTCGGACATCGCGCGGGGGGGGAGTCGGACATCGCAGGGGGGTGGTGGTGGGAGTCGGACATCACGAGGGTGGGGTGAGACGGACTTCTCGGGGGTCGGGAGGGTAGGGAAGCTTGTTGAGCCTGAGGAAAACACTTCTGCCCCTCCTTGCCCACAAGCAGTGCAATGAAGGCACTTACCTCACGGTTCCAGCCCTTCGCACCTCCTTTTACCGTACAAGATTCCCGGTTTACCCTACAACTACACCACTAGAGATGGATGCAAACCTGGCTAGGTAACCAGATTACTATAAAGATATAGTTAACAGCAATGTTTCCTTAAAGTTGCACACGGCCACGCAGTAATCTTCAAACTCCCGTGCAAGCTGCTCAAGCTTTTACACTGGAAATACCGAGAGACGCTCCGCGAAAAAAATTTCGGTTTTCGAATTTCTGAGGTGCGGATAAGGGATAGTCTACCTGTACCTGTAGAAGCTCTTACTGTCTGTTTTTATATTTTTTGCTAGCTTACTCTCATAAGCTATCTTCTCTCTATCATTTTTTTAGTCATCCTTTGCTGGTTTTTAAAAATTTCCCAATCCTCTGGCCTTTCACTATTCTTCACAACATTGAATGCTTTTGTTTTCAATTTGATACCATCCTTTACTTCCTTAGTTAGCCACGGATGGTTCATCCGTCCCTTCGAGCCTTTCTTTCTCACTGGAATATATCTTTGCTGAGAGTTATGAAATATCTCCTTTAAATGTTTGCCACGGCTTTTCTACAGTCTTACCCTGTAATATATTTTCCCAGTCCACTTTAACCAAGTCTGCCTTCATACCTATGTAATTACCAGGCAATGACTATCTCTAATAAGCGAGAGTCTAACCACCTCCCCATGACTTTCAACGGCATTACCATCGCCGAATCCCCACCATCAACTTCCTGGGGGTCACCATTGACCAGGAACTTAACTGGACCAGCCACACATACTGTGGCAACAAGAGCAGGTCAGAAGCTAGGTATTCTGTGGTGAGTGTCTCCCCTCCTGACTCCCCAAAGCCTTTCCACCATCTACAAGGCACAAGTAAGGAGTGTGATGGAATACTCTCCACTTGCCTGGATGAGTGCAGCTACAACAACACTCAAGAAGCTCAACGCCATCCAGGACAAAGCAGCCCATTTGATTGGCACCCCATCCACCACCTTAAACATAGATTCACTCCCTCCACCACCGGCGCACTGTGGCTGCAGTGTGTACCATCTACAAGATGCACTGCAGCAACTCGCCAAGACTTCTTAGGCAGCCCAAACCCGTGACCTCTTCCACCTAGAAGGACAAGGGCAGCAGGCGCATGGGCACACCACCACCTCCAGGTTCTCCTCCAAGTCACACACCATCCTAACTTCGAAGTATATCGCCGATCCTTCATCGTCGCTGAGTCAAAATCCTGGACCTCCCTACCTAACAGCACTGTGGGAGTACCTTCACCACTTGGACTGCAGCGGTTCAAGAAGGCGGCTCACCACCACCTTCTCGAGGGCAATTAGGGATGGGCAATAAATGTTGGCCTTGCCAGCGACGCCCACATCCCATAAGCGAATAAAAAAAAAAAAATCTTTAAGTTCAGTACACTAGTTTGAGACCAAGCTTTCTCACCCTCAAACTGAATTTGAAATTCTACCATGCTATGATCACTCTTCCCAAGAGGATCCTTCACTTCGAGATCATTAATTAATCCAGCTTCGTTACACATTACCAGATCTAAAATGGTCTTCCCCCTTGTTGGTTCCACAACATATTGTTCCAAGAAACCATCCCGTATACACTCTCTAAGAACTCTTCCTCAAGTCTACCTTTGCCAATTTGCTTTGTCCAATCAATATGAAGATTAAAATCTCCCATGATTGTAGTCGTACCTTTCTTACAAGCCTCTATTATTTCTTGATGTATTCTCTGTCCTACAGTGTGGCTACTGTTGGGGCCTGTTGACCACTCCCACCAGTGACTTCTTACCCTCCACCCAAACTGATTCTACGTCTTGATCTTCGAAGCCAATATCATTTCTTATTGCTGCACTGATCTCATTCCTTATTAACAGAGCTCCACCACCTCCTTTTCCTTTCTGCCTATCCTTACGAAATGGCAAATACCCCTGAATATTCAGCTCCCAGCCTTGGTCACCTTGCAACCACGTCTCTGTAATGGCTATCAGATCATACCCATTTATTTCTATTTGTGCTGTCAACACATCTATCTTGTTACGAATGCTGCGTGCATTCAGATATAGAGCTTTTAATTTTGCCTTTTTAGCGTTTTTCCCTACTCTGACCCCTCTTTCTGATGCACTCTTATGTGTATATGCTCTGTCTCTTCCTGTCACACTCTGGTTATCATTACCTCTGCACTTTTGCCGTCTCATTTTTCTTTAACTTTTTAAATTTCTGCTCAGCGTATCCCTCCCCGCTCTCACCCCCCCACCCCCCCCCCCACCCACTATTTAGTTTAAAGCCCTATCTGCAGCCCTAGTTATTCGATTTGCCAGGACACTGGCCCCAGCCTGGTTCAAATGAAGCCCGTCCCGACGGAACAGCTCTCTCTTATCCCAGTACTGGTGCCAGTGCCCCCTCTCTCTCCACACGTCAACCACAAATGCCACAACTGCTAGTAGCTGCAGCTAAGGCGGCAGGATAATTCTTAGAAGCTCCATGAAATTATCAAGACATAACGCAAGTGAAAAATAATAAAGAAAATCGATGAGCAGGGGAGGGGGGAGGAAGAGTGAAATCAAACGCACGGGGTGGAAATAAGGAGATATCGGAAGCTTGAAGAAAACATGAACACATGGAAAACTGTCAACTGATTTGATGCACATAATCATGTCACTGGGGAAACACGCTATGTTCAAACGCCAACCCCCAACGTGGCCGCATGCACAGACCAGCATGTGCTCACTCACATGTTCGTTCTTGTTCTCTCTTTGGGTGGAGATAAGGAATAATAAGGGGAAAAAGTCACCAGTGGGCGTAGTCTATAGGCCTCCTAACAGTTGCAACACTATTGGTCGGAGTATAAATCAGGAAATGGTTGGGGCTTGTAATAAGGGATCAGCTATAATCATGGGAGATTTTAACTTTCATATTGACTGGACAAATCAAATTGGGCAGGGCAGCCTTGAGGAAGAGTTCATAGAGTGCATTAGGGACGGGTTCCTTGAGCAGTATGTTACTGAACCAACCAGGGTCAGGCAATCTTAGATCTGGTCCTGTGTAATAAGACAGGATTAATAAAAAATGTCCTAGTAAAGGATCCCCTTGTAATGAGTGACCATAACATGGTTGAATTCCAAATTCAGTTGGAGGGTGAGAGTTGGATCTCAAACCAGCGTACTAAGCTTAAATAAAGGAGACTATGAAGGTATGAGAGCAGAGTTGACTAAAGTGGACTGGGAAAATAGATTAAGGTGTAAGACGGTACAGGAGCAGTGGTGTACATTCAAGGAGATATTTCACAACTTTCAAGAAAAATATATTCCAGTGAGGAAAAAGGGGCGTGAAAGAAAAGACAGCCATCCATGGCTAAGTAAAGTAATAAAGGATAGTATCCGACTGAAAACAAGGGCATATAAAGTAGCCAAATCTAGTGGGAGGATAGAAGATTGGGAAGCATTTAAAAGCCAGCAAAGAATAACTAAAAGATTAATTAAGAAAGGGAAGATAGATTATGAAAGTAAACTAGCAAAAAATATAAAAACAGATAGCAAGAGTTTCTACAGTTATATAAAAAGAAAAAGGGTGGCTAAAGTGAATGTTGGTCCCTTAAGAGGACGAGACCGGGAAATTAGTGGTGGGGAACATGGAGATGGCAAATACGCTGAACAAATATTTTGTATCAGTCTTTACAGTAGAGGACACTAAAAATATCCCAACCATGGACAAACAGGGGGCTAAAGGGGGGAGGAGCTAAACACGATTAAAATCACTAAGGAGATGGTACTCGGTAAGATAATGGGACTTAAGGCGGATAAATCCCCTGGACCTGATGGCTTACATCCTAGGGTCTTGAGAGAAGTAGCGGTAGGGATTGCGGATGCATTGGTGGTAATTTTCCAAAACTCCCTGGATTCAGGAAAGGTCCCAGCAGATTGGAAAACTGCTAATGTAACGCCCTTATTTAAAAAAGGAAGTAGACAAAAGGCTGGAAACTATAGACCAGTTAGCCTAACATCTGTGGTTGGTAAAATGTTGGATCCATTATTAAGGAAGCAGTAACAGGACATTTGGATAAGCATAATTTAATCGGACAGAGTCAGCATGGTTTTATGAAGGGGAAATCATGCTTGACAAATTTGCTCGAATTCTTTGAGGACATAACAAACAGGGTGGATAAAGGGGAACCAGTGGATGTGGTGTATTTGGACTTCCAAAAGGCATTTGACAAGGTGCCGCACAAAAGATTACTGCACAAGATTAAAAAATCACGGGATTGGGGGTAATATACTGGCATGGGTGGAAGATTGGCTATCTAACAGAAAACAGAGTTGGGATAAATGGTTCATTCTCAGGTTGGCAATCAGTAACTAGTGGTGTTCCGCAGGGGTCAGTGCTGGGACCCCAACTCTTTACAATCTATATTAACGATTTGGAGGAGGGGACCAAGTGCAACGCATCCAAGTTTGCCGACGATACAAAGATGGGAGGGAAAGCAGTGAGTGAGGAGGACATAAAAATCCTGCAAAAGGACATAGACAGGCTAAGTGAGTGGGCAGAAATTTGGCAGATGGAATATAATGTTGGAAAGTGTGAGGTTATGCACTTTGGCAGAAAAAAATCAAAGAGCAAGTTATTATCTAAATGGAAAGAAACTGCAAAGTGCTACAGTACAAAGGGATCTGGGGGTCCTGGTGCATGAAACACAGAAGGTTAGTATGCAGGTACAGCAGGTGATCAGGAAGGCCAATGGAACCTTGGCTTTTATTGCAAGGGGGATGGAGTATAAAAGCAGGGAAGTCTTGCTTCAGTTATACAGGGTACTGGTGAGGCCACACCTGGAATGCTGCGTACAGTTTTGGTTTCCATATTTAAGAAAAGATATACTTGCTCTCGAGGCAGTTCAGAGAAGGTTCACTCAGTTGATTCCGGAGATGAGGGGGTTGACTTATGAGGAAAGGTTGAGTAGGTTGGGCCTCTACTCATTGGAATTCAGAAGAATGAGAGGCGATCTTATCGAAACATATAAGATTGTGAGGGAGCTTGATCGGGTGGATGCGGTGAGGATGTTTCCACTGATGGGTGAGACTAGAACTCGGGGGCATAATCTTAGGATAAGGGGCTGCCGTTTCAAAACTGAGATGAGGAGAGACTTCTTCACTCAGAGGGTAGTAAATCTATGGAATTTGCTACCTCAGAGAGCTGTGGAAGCTGCGACATTAAATAAATTTAAAACTGAGATAGACAGTTTCCTAGCTGATAAGGGAATTAAGGGTTATGGGGAGTGGGCAGGGAAGTGGACGTGAGTCTAAGTTTGGATCAGCCATGATCCTATTGAATGGCGGAGCAGGCCCGAGGGGCCATATGGCCTACTCCTGCTCCGACTTCTTCTGTTCTTTCCTTGTCCTATCTATGTCGTTGGTACCAACATGGACCACGACAACTGGATCCTCCCCCTCCCACTCCAAGTTTCTCTCCAGCCCAGAGGAGATGTCCTTAACCCTGGCAGACAACACAGCCTTCGGGACTTTCGCTCTCGGCTGCAAAGAACCCTATCTATCCCCCTAATGATACTATCCCTTACCACGACAACATTTCTTTTTACTCCCCCCCCCCCCCCCCCGCCGCCCCACTTGAATGGCCCCTCGTTCCACGGTGCTGTGGCCAGGTTGCTCATCCTCCCTGCAGTCCCTGTTCCCGTCCTCACAGGGAGTAAGAGCCTCGAACCTGTTGGACAAGAGCAAGGGCTGCGGCTCCTCCAACACTACCTCCTGGATCCCCGTACCTGCCTCACTCATAGTCACACCCTCCTGTCCCTGACCACGGACTACATCTGAATTAGTCAATCTAATTGGTGTGACTACTTCCTGGAACACAGAGTCCGGGTAACTCTCCCTCTCCCTGATGTGTCGCAGTGTTTGAAGCTCGGACTCCAGCTCATCAACACGGAGCCGGAGTTCCTCGAGCAGCCAACACTTACTGCAAATGTGATCGTTGTTAACATCAATGGTGTCCACCAGCTCCCACATATTGCAACAGTAACACATCACCTGCTCTGCCATTCTATGTAATTAATTAAATTTATTATTTTTTTAAATGCCCTCTGCCCCGATTCTAGATGATGAATATCACACCTCTATTTAATTGAACTTACCAACTTATAAAGGTTTAAAAGGGAAGGAAAAGTACTCACCAACCAGCCAATCACCTACCAGCTTGGCTGTGATGTCACTTTTGAATTCTGACCTCCCTTTGGAATGTTGCCTGTGGAGCCTGTTTAGGCTGCCTCGCCGCTCCGGCTCGACACCCGCTGCTGCTCCCGGCTGCCTCGACTGGGCCTCGCCTCGCTGCTCCGCCTCCGCGATGTTTGCTAATCCTGAGACCAAACTCTCAAAAGGCACTCTCTGCTGCTAGCAACTCATTCAGTTGTTCAAAAGTTGCACTTTGATTGCTAAAGATGCATGCAAGCCTGTGTTAAAAAAAATATAGACTAGAAAATGTGACATCTCCTAACTCTTGACTTTTTGTGGCTATTTTATTTCTTTTTCTTTAGTTTGACGAGTACCGTGGTGTGCCAGTCAATGAAAACCCTGAATCTCAGGAAAGTTATCTTCCATCGAAAAGCTTCATGCGGTTACCACAGCACGAGTCAAGCTTCCCGGAGACTGAACAATTCTCTTTCATGCGAGACACCAGAGAAATGCATCGAATCACTGAGCAGGGTGGTCTCCCTGGTCTAACAAACACCAGCTTCCTTTTTGAGCAGGGCCTTGCAGCTAAGTTTGGCACGAAATCCGAATCGGAAATGCCTTCTGAAATTAAGGACCGAGTCACCGACTTCCTCCTCCCATATGAACGGGCCAGTCAGGATGGCATTGGTTTCTCCCGTATACTCGGGTTATTGGCAGAGGCTGAGAGCAGCAACTTACAAGAAAGGAGGAAGCGCAGCTTTCCCGATATAGAGGACGAGGAAAGGTTTCTGTATGGAGAGGATGAGGAAGAGAAGATAGAATCTGCCAAATTTAGACCTGCTCCTGCAAACCGGAATCTCCTTCCTGTAAGACAAACCAGTCTGCCTGAGGGATTGTCCAATGCAGCAAGTGTGAAACCTGATAAGGAGTATGAAAAGATCCATGATTTACTGAAAACCATTGGGCTTGATATAGGAGTAACGGAGATCAGCAAGCTGGCAGCCCGTACTCAAGAGCGGCTTCATGGGAAAAAACCGTCAACACGATCACCTGACCGCCCCTCGGAACCCCACAAACCCGGTTCCTGGGAAAAGCGGAAGCCCCGAAATGAGACAAAATCACCAGAGCCTCATGCACAGTCTCGAGTGAAATCGTACAAACAAGAAAACATACATTGCCCTGTTGTGAAAGAGAACAAGGAATCGTTTAGACAAGAGACGACAGTGAAGGCTAAAGAACCTGAGAAAGCGGCTGCACAGCACCCTGCTGTAGTCACTCCACCGAACCACAAGCCTGGTTTATTGCCAACCCCCGCGCCAGCTTATGTCATGCCACCCTATGGGCAATATCCAATACCTCCAGTAAGTTATGTGCCGAATGCAACACTTCCTAACTATACTCCGTATAGCCCTTATCTCTCGTACCCTGCCGCTGCCCCTGCCCCTGCCTGGCCAGCATACCCACCCCCACAAGTTACTGAGTCCTACATTCAGCAGCCGAGTAGTCCAATAGTGGTGATGATGCAGCAGCCAAAGGTCTCTCGGCCAAATCTGAGGGTTATTGAAACGATCAAGGCTCCCAAAGTCATTTTGGACCACAAACGAGAGGATTCAGTGCTGGTGCAAGTGCAGACAACATCTGCTTTACCCCATATTTCGATACCATCCGCGAACCGAATGGTGTTGATGCCCAAGTCGACTGAGGAGGAGAAGAGGAAATCTGAACAGAAGAGAAAGGTTCGTAAATGTTACTTGTGTATCTTCATGTCAAGAAAAGGAGGGTTGAATTTGTTTTTTCTCAGTGTATTTTCTTTCATGTGTGGGCAAGTTTAAGTTGAAAAATTCCTCTTGTGCTTTGATTTAGAGCAGCCAAGGTAGTGTGTGAGTGACTAACTTGTGACTCTTGAGGTTACTGGTTAATGGTAGAAATGTGTGGGATTGCACTCAGTAGTGATATATTCCATAGTTAAATTGCCTGCTGGCACCTGATGTCGAGACTCAAGCATGACCACTTTTGGAAGAGGTATGGGATGGTTGCCAGGACCTGGAACCACATCCAAGCAAGAGCAAGTGTCTTCAGGAGAGGAGGCTATAAAATTGACAAACAGTAATGTGATGCATCAGTGTGCCAACTTGGTGCACTGCAGAGCATAGAGACGGGGGTTCATGGCTCTCATAGTAAATTCTTAGCCCTAGCTATGCCGTTGTGGAGGCCATGTGGTTTCCCGGAGGAACATTTGAGGGAGCCTTGGCTCTGGTGCACTCTTGTCAGCTCCTAGTGATCAGTTGCATAATGTCACTTTGAAGTTCTTGGCTCTATTGCCCTTGAAGATGCAAAGGGAAGGGGGTAACATTTAAATAAATGTACGATTGTTGGGTTAAATCCTGATAATGTGGTAAACCACTGTTTGTATTCCTGTTTGTCCTGTTTGTATTCCACTGTGTACATGCCTGGACATGCCTCGGCTGACTCCTCCCACAGGTCCTAGTATAAAGGTGACTGCTCCCCAGCCCTTGGTATCCTGGACCGGTCGACCACTCGAGGCAGACCTCCATTCTGTTGTTAATAAAAGCCTTTGGTTACTCTTCTAACTCTCAGTCTTTTATGAGTAATTGATAGCGCATCACTGATACAACAGCGAGTGTCAGAAAATGGCTTGGAAGGGAAAACTGCACAGATTAGGTATTGCCATGCATCATGTATGAGAGGCAGGGCCATTGATTACGATCAAGACTGAAGCAAGGCCGCTTTATAACTGGTTACATAGGATCAAGTGTGAAAGTGGGGGTACAGGCCAGTTCTGAAAATAATAACATTTCTCCTGTCCTGTTCGACAGGTGTGTATGTAGACTGAAGATACAGCGGAGACTGTAGCCCCATCATGGGGAATCGAATGAATACACAAAAAAGTTTATTATTACTCCAGGATACCGTGTGTTGGTGTGGTATTTAATTGTCTAATGTTGTTTTAGTCTGTAGTTGTAAATTATATTTTAAACCAAAAAATGTCATGGAGAAAGAAAAATGATAAAAGTTTAGTTGTAAATCGCGAGGAATGTGAAGCAGAGAGGGGGAAGAGAAGGTGCAGAGAAAGTAAGAAAGAAAAGGCGAAGCAGGGTGAGAGGAGAGCAAAGTGAAGAAGCCGGAAGAAGAAACGGCAAAGATGAAGAAACGAGGAGAAAAATGAAAGTAAAAAGTAAGAGGGAATAAAGAAAAATGTGAAGTGGAGAGAAAATTAATCAGAATAAGGAAAAAGTGAAGATAAGCAGGTAGGGGGTAAAGTGAGGCCGGAAAAGGCATAGTGGTTAGCACTGTTGCCTCACAGCGCCAGGGACCCGGGTTCAAATCTGGCCTCGGGCGACTGTCTGTGTGGAGTTTGCACATTCTCCCCGTGTCTGCGTGGGTTTCCTCCGGGTGCTCCAGTTTCCTCCCACAGTCCAAAGATGTGCAGGTTAGGTTGATTTGGCTATGATAAATTGACCCTTAGTGTTAGGGGATTAAATACGTGGGGTTACGGGGATAGGGTGGGATATGTGTTGGTGCAGGCTCGATGGGCCGAAATGGCCTCTATCTGCACTGTGGGGATTCTGTGAACTGTGAACCGGGAGGATAGGATTGAGAAAAATGAAGTAGCAGAGAAAAAAGTGATGAAGCAGAAAGAAAAAACAAATAAAATGAGAAACATAGAAACCTAGAAGATAGGAGCAGGAGTAGGTCATTCGGCCCCTCGAGCCTGCTCCGCCATTTAATGAGATCATGGCTGATCATCCAAATTCTGTACCCTGTCCCTGCTTTCTCCCCATATCCCTTGATCCCCTTAGCCTTAAGAAATATATCCAACTCTTTCTTGAATAGATTTAATGAATTGGCCTCAACTGCCTTCTGTGGTAGAGAATTCCACAGGTTCACCACTCTCTGGGTGAAGAAATTCCTCCTCATCTCTGTCCTAAATGGCTTACCCCTTATCCTTAGACTGTGACCCCTGGTTCTGGACTCCCTGGCCATTGGGAACATCCTTCCTGCATCTAGTCTGTAGTCCTGTTAAAATTTTATACGTTTCAATGAGATCCCCTCTCATTCGTTTAAACTCCAGCGAGTATAAGCCTAATCGACCCAATCTCTTTTCATACGTCATTCCTGCCATCCCAGGTATCAGCCTGGTGAATCTTCGCTGCACTCCCTCCATGGCAAGAACATCCTTCCTCAGATAAGGCGACCAAAACTGCACACAATACTCAAGGTGTGGTCTCACCAAGGCCCTGTGCAACTGCAGCAAGACATCCTTGTTCCTGTACTCGAACCCTCTCACTATGAAGGCCAACATACCATTTGCCTTCTTAACTGCATGCTGCACCTGCATGCTTACCTTCAGCGACTGGTGCACAAGGACACCCAGATCTCGTTGCACTTCCCCATCTCCCAATCTATTGCCATTCAGATAATAATCTGCCTTCCTGTTTTTGCCACCAAAGTGGATAACCTCGCATTTATCCACATTTTCCTGCATCTGCCATGCTTCTGCCCAATCACCCAACCTGTCCAAATCATACTGGAGTTTCTCGGCATCCTCCCCACAGCACACACGCCCACCCAGCTTTGTGTTGTCTGCAAACTTGGAGATATGACATCTCGTTCCCTTGTCCAGATCATTAATATATATTGTGAATAAGAAGTAGCAGCAAGTTCAGAGACTGGAAAGAGGAAAAAGAATCAAGTGAGGAAAAAAAAGGAGAAAAGTGAAGTGGAGGACAGAGGCATGTGCAGAAGCATAGAAAGGAAAGAGAAGCAAAGAAGCAAGCTGAGACAAAAGAGAAACATGTCCTGGGGATGAAGAGAAGAGTGAGTAAACAGTAAGAGGAAGGAAAGAGAAGGGAATAAATGACAACAACAATTTTCATTTATTTGTATGTGAACGCATGAAGCAGAGTAAACAATGTTGGTGAGCTGCAGGCGCAAATACGCAAATAGCCACATGGGAATATGATGTCGTGGCAATAACGGAGACCTGGCTCAAAAAAGGGCAGGATTGGGTATGAAATATTCCTGGAGATAAGGTGTTCAGGAACAATAGGGAAGAACAATAGGAGGTGGTATGGCAGTATTGGTTAAGGAGAATGTTAGTGCTGGAGAGAGAGGATGTCCTGGCGAGGTCAAGGACAGAATCTATATGGCTAGAGTTAAGGCACTGATTTAAGGTGATTGTCAGAAGAACCAAAGGCAACATGAGGAAAAACCTTTTTACTCTGAGTGGTTAGGATATGGAATGCAATGCCTGAAAGGGTGGCGGAGGCAGACTCGATCACTGCTTTCAAAAGGGAGTTGGATAAATACCTGAATGAAAAAATTTGCAGGGCAATGGGGAAAGGGTGGGGTAGTGGGACTAGCTGAAGTGCTCTTGCAGAGAGCCGGCACGGGCCGAATGGCCGCCTTGCATGCTGTAACCATTCTATGAATCTATAATATAGTGCCTTTAACATACTAAAACGTCCTGAAGTCGCTTCACAGGAGCGTTATCAAAGAAAATTGGACACCAAGTCACAGAGATACTGGGACAGATAACAAAAGCTTGGTCAAATAGTTAGGTTTTAAGGTGCGTCTTTAAGGAGGAATGAGAGGTAGAGAGGTTTAGGGAGGGAATTCCGGAGCTTAGGGCCCAGGCAGCTGAAGGCACGGGCACCAATGGTGGAGCAATTAAAATCGGGGATGTGCAAAAAGCCAGAATTGGAGGAGCACAGAAATCCCGGAGTGTTGTAGGGCTGGAGGAGGCTACAGAGATGGGGAGGGGAGGGGCGAGGCCATGGAGATATTTGAAAACAACGATCGGATTTTAAAAATTGAGGCATTGCTGGACCGGATCCAATGTAGGTCAGCAAGTACAAGGGTGATGGGTGAATGGGACTTAGTGCGCGTTAGGATATGGGCAGCAGAGTTTTGAATGAATTTAAGTTTATGTAGGGTGGAAGATGCATACAAAATTGGCTCAGTGACAGGAAGCAAAGTGTGGGGGTGAATGGATGTTTTTCAGACTGGGAGGTGGTTTGCAGTGGTGTTTCCCCAAGGGTCAGTTTTGGGTCCATTACGGTTTGCAATTTTTATAAATGACCTAGAATCTGGTGTAGGGAGCAGCATTATAAAGCTTGCAGATAATACGCAACTTGGCAAAGCAGTAAATAGTGATGAGGATAGCTATATGTTACAGGAATACAGAGACAGGATGGTGAAATGGTCAGGAGCAGGGCAGATGGAGTTCAGGGTGGAGAAGTGTGAAGTGATGCACTTTGGAAGGACTAATGGAAAGACTATCTATCTATCTATCTATCTATCTATCTTATATCTATCTATCTATCTTATATCTATCTATCTATCTTATATAGATACATAGAAGATAGGAGCAGGAGTAGGCCATTCGGCCCTTCGTGCCTGCTCCGCCATTCGATGAGATCATGGCTGATCCTTTAATTCAGTATCCCGTCCCCGCCTTCTCTCCGTAACCCTTAACCCCTTTTGCCCGTAGAAATATATCTAATTCCCTCTTAAATATATTTAATGAGCTGGCGTACACTGCCCTCTGTGGCAATGAGTTCCACAGGTTCACCACTCTCTGAGTGAAGAAATTCCCCCTCATCTCTGTCCTAAATGGTTTAGCCCTTATCCTTAAATTATGTCCTCTAGTTCTGTTCTCACCCGCCAAGGGAAACATTCCTTCTGCATCCAGTCTGTCTAGACCTGTCAGAATTTTATACACTTCTATGAGGTCCCCTCTCAATCTTCTAAACTCCAGTGTGTACATCCCTAAACTACATAGTCTCTCCTCATAGGTCATTCCCGCCATTCCTGGTATCAGCCTGGTGAATCGCCGCTGCACCCCCTCCATGGCAAGAACATCCTTCCTCAGATGAGGCGACCAAAACTGTACACAGTACTCGAGGTGTGGTCTCACCAGTGCCCTGTACAGCTGCAGCAAGGTATCCCTGTTCCTGTATTCTAACCCTTTTGCTATGAAGGCCAGCATACCGTTTGCCTTCTTGACCGCCTGTTGCACCTGCATGCTCGCCTTCAGTGACTGGTGTACAAGAACACCCAGGTCTCTCTGTACTTCCCCCTCTCCCAATCTATTGCCATTTAAATAATAATTTGCCCTCCCGTTCCTGCACCCAAGGTGGATAACTTCGCACTTGTCCACATTATAGTGCATCTGCCATTTATCCGCCCAATCGCCCAGTCTGTCCAAATCGCTCTGGAGCTTCCTGGTCTCTTCCTCTGAGCCCACCCCCCCTCCTAGTTTAGTGTCGTCTGCAAATTTGGAAATGCTGCATCCGACTCCCTGATCCAGGTCATTAATGTAAATTGTGAACAGCTGGGGGCCCAGGACAGATCCCTGTGGTACCCCACTTGTTACTGCCTGCCATTCAGAAAATGAGCCGTTTATTCCAACTCTCTGTTTTCTATCTGACAGCCAGTTCCCTATCCACGCCAAAACTTTCCCCTTTATCCCATGAGCCTCAATTTTCCATGCTAATCTTTTATGTGGGACCTTATCGAAGGCCTTTTGGAAGTCCAGGTACACCACATCTACTGGCTCTCCCCCATCTATTCTACCAGTTACTCCCTCAAAAAATTCCAATAGATTAGTCAAGCACGATTTACCCTTTGTAAATCCATGTTGACTCTGTCCTATCCTGTCCCCATTTGCTAAGTGCTCCGCTATTTCATCCTTAATGATGGACTCCAGCATTTTGCCCACAACTGATGTAAGGCTTACAGGTCTGTAATTACCTGCTTTTTCCCTACCCCCCTTTTTGAATAGTGGGGTAACGTTAGCTACCCTCCAATCCATCGGCACTGTTCCCGAGTCTAATGAATTCTGAAAAATCATCCTTAGTGCATCCGCTATCTCTAGGGCCACCTCCTTCAGTACCCTAGGATGCATGTTATCAGGCCCTGGGGATTTGTCCACCTTCAATCCCTTTAGCTTCCTTAACACCATATCCTTAGAGATATTGATTTGCGTCAGTTCCTCCTTTGCCAATGTCCCTATTTTTCCCGATATCCCAGGGAGGTTTTTTGCGTCTTCCTTCGTAAAGACTGACCCAAAGTATGCATTTAGTTGATCTGCCATTTCCTTATTTCCCATTATATATTCCCCCGTATCTGACTGCAATGGACCAACTTTGGTTTTCACCAGTCTTTTCCTTTTGATATACTTATAAAAGCTTTTGGAGTTAGTTTTTATATTTTCCGCCAGCTTGTTTTCGTAAGCTATTTTGCCCCTCTTGATTATGCCCTTTGCCCTCCTTTGCTCTATCTTAAACTGTTCCCAATCTTCCGCTCTGGCGCTTTTTTTGGCTATTTTATACGCCCTATCTTTGGATTTTATGCTGTCTCTAATTTCCCCTGTTATCCACGGTTGAGTCACCTTTTTAGATTTCCTTTTATGCCAGATTGGTATAAACAATTTTTGCAATTTTGTCATTCTATCTTTAAATGTTTGCCATTGTTTATCTACCTCCAGTCCTCCCAGGAACGTTGTCCAATCAGACCTACTCAGTTCCCGTCTCATGGCATCATAATTCCCCTTGTTTAAATTCAGGACCTTAGTCTCTGAGTCAATTTCTTCGCTCTCCATTTCGAGTGAGAAATCGATCATGTTATGATCGCTCTGACCCAAGGGTCCCCGTACAACAAGATTACTGATTAGTCCCTTCTCATTGCACAGTACCCAGTCCAATATAGCCTGTTCCCGAGTTGGTTCCTCGACATATTGATCCAGATAACCATCCCTCAAACACTCAAGGAATTCCTCCTCCTCATTATTTTTACTGATTAGGCTAGTCCAATCTATATGTAAGTTAAAGTCACCTATGATGACAGCTGTGCTCTTATTGCACGCTTCTCTAATTTCCCTCGTGATGCCCTCCCTAACCTCTATTTTACTATTTGGAGGCCTATATACCACTCCTATTAATGTTTTTCGCCCCTCGCTATTTCTTAGCTCCACCCATATAGATTCTGTATTAACTGAGTTAATATCCTTCCTTTCAATTGCATTTATCCCCTCTTTTACTAGCAATGCTACCCCTCCTCCCTTTCTTTTTTGTCGATCCTTCCTAAATACTGAATACCCCTGTATGTTAAGCTCCCAGCCCTGCTCACCCTGCAACCATGTTTCCGTAATCCCAATTAGGTCATAATTATTAACCTCTATTTCCACAGCTAATTCATCTACCTTGTTCCTGATGCTTCTCGCATTAAGGTATAAAACCCTCAGGCTTTTTTTATGCTCACATTTTTTATGAATTAGTTTGGCCCTTTGTTTTTGTTCCTCACCCTTTTATCATTTATTTCTGTCTGCCTTTCACTTTCCTCTATTTCACTACATAGGTTTCTAGCCCCCTGCCATACTAGTTTAAATGCTCCCGAACTGCTTTATCAAAAATTACCCCGAGAACATCAGTTCCATCTCTGCACAGGTGTAGACCGTCCCTTTTGTATAGGTCACACCTACCACAAAACTATCTATCTTATATCTATCTATCTATCTTATATCTATCTATCTATCTATATATCTATATATATAAAGCGGTACTTCTGTCTATCTGTCTGTCATTTCCTGTGCGTCTTACGGGTATGCACTCGAAAGTTACAGGGCGTACCTACGCGCGCGTTACCTCCAAAGAAAGCTTACGCTTCCGAGACGGTTTTAAGCGTATTTACGTTTCGGCCGGGCTAAAATCGCGCCCGCAGTATCCCAAAAACCTTCAACATTCCGCTCATTAGCATCTCATTATCCGCTCATTAGCGACAGAGTGACCTCGAGGTCGACCAATCGTACGGCGGCTTGCTGCCGCGTGCGGCCGGGCCCTCCTACGGTCGAGTGACGGGACGATTGACCAATCCTACGCTTTGGTGACCTGACGGTCGACCAATCGGTGCGTGTGTGGGCGGGCCTTATCGTTCTGAACCGAGGTGAGTAGCCGCCATCTTGCTTCCATTCTTTTTCCTGCTTTCTGCATCTTTCTTTTCAAATATACATTTCCAGCAAAATAAAATTCAATTTTTTAAATTCTTTTAAAATAAATCACTCATTTGTAAATATTTTATCTAACCTGAACATTCTTTTTCCTACCTTTGCCCGTTTTTTTCTTAGGCCTGAAAGCCTGGGCCTTTCTTGCCCAGCCAGGCCCGAGCTAGGTAACTGGGCTGCTGCTAAGCTCCTCACCCCCGCCCCCCCCCCGCCGTGTCACGTTACCCAGGGCAACGGCGTCAGCCACGAGGGTCAGGGTGCGCGCGCAGCAGGAGCAGGTGAGATGCGGCGTCTCTGTTCCGCGCTCGGCGGGGGGGTGGGGGGGGCTCGGCCGCCGGCCGTCTCTCAGAGCCACAATCGGGCTCGGCGGGGCGGGGCTCGGCCGCTGGCCGTCTCTGAGCCGCGATCGGCCTCGGCCGGGGGGGGGGGGGGCGGGGGGTGGCGTGGCTCGGCCACCGGCCGTCTCTCAGAGCCGCAATCGGGCTCGGCCGGGGTGGGGGGGGGGGGGGGGGGGGGGGGGCTTGGCCGCCGGCCGTCTCTCAGAGCCGCAATCGGGCTCGACCGGGGGGGTCGGGCCTCGGCCGCCGGCCGTCTCTCAGAGCCGCAATCGGGCTCGGCCGGGGAGGGGCGGGGCTCTCGGCCGGGGGGGGGCGGGGCTCGGAGAGAGGGGCTCTCGGCCTGGGCCCGCCCCCCCCCCTTCCGCCCCCCCCTTCCGCGCTTCCGCCCCTTCCCCCCCCCCGCCCCGTCGCACTCTCTCTCTCTTCCAACAACAACATGTCCTCAAAAAAGCCTCGGCACCGCCGAGCACTCCAGCTAGTAGAATATAAAAGCAAAGATCATGCTAGAACTTTATAAATCACTGGTTTGGCCTCAGCTGGAGTATTGTGGTCAGTTTTGGGCACCACATTTCAGGAAAGATGTAAAGGCCTTAGAAAGGGTATAGATGAGGTTTACCAGGATGTTCCCAGGGATGAGGGACTTCAGTTAAGAGGAGAGGTTGGAAAAGTTTGGACTGTTCTCCTTGGAACAGAGAAGGTTAAGAGGTGACCTAATAGAGGTTTTCAGTATAGGTTTAGATGGGGTAAATAGGGAAAAAGTATTCCCTTTGGTGGATTGGTCAATAACTAGAGGTCATAGATTCAAAATCATTGGAGAAAGATCTGGAAGGGAGAAAAGGAGATTTTTTTTTTTTTACTGAGTTGTTGGGATCTGGAACGTTCTACCTGAAAAGGTGGTGGAAGCTGATTCCATAAATAATTTTAAAAGGGTGTTGGACAGGTATTCAGGATGAGGAACTTACAGGGCTACGGACAAAAAGCGAGGATGTGGGACTAAGCACAACTGCTCTTTCAAAGAGCCGGCACCGGCACGATGGGCCGAATAGCCTCCTTCTGTGCTGTAAGTTTATAGGATTCTATGAGAGGCCGGCTAGGAGTGCATTGGAATAGTCAAGACTAGAGGTAACAAAGGCAAAGATGACAGTTCAACAGGAGATGAACCGAGACGGGGCAGAGTCGAGTGATGTTACAGAGGTGGAAATAGGCGGTCTTGGTGGTGGAGCAAATATGTGGTTGGAAGCTCATCTCGCGGTCAAATACGACACCAAGGTTGCGAACGGTCTGTTTCAGCCTCCGACAGTTGCCAGGGAGAGGAATGAAGTTGATGGCTAGGGAACGGAGTTTGTGGCGGGAACCAAGACAATTGTTTCGGTCTGCCAATATTTATTTGGAGGACATTTTGGGATGTCGAACAATCAGTGTGACAAATCACAGTGGAGGGGTCGAGAGATGGTATTAAGATACAGATCAGCCATGATCTAATTGAATGGCGGACTAGGCTCAAGGGGCTGGGTGGCCTACTCCTATTCTACGTTCCTCAAATGATTTTGTACAAAACCCATTGTATAACAATAACAGCTTTGCAGTGACAGCAAACATCTGGATTTGGAGGAGGATGGTGTAGCCAACTGCAGGCAGGTTGAAAAGGCGGAGACGGGATAGTTGACCACAGTCACATAGCATGTAATTTGATATGGGCCTTTTCAGTACTGTGGAAGGGACAGAAACCCGATTTAGAATGCGGAAAAGATGAGCACGGATTTGGGAAGTGACAGCACGTTCTAGGACTTTGGAGAGGAAAGGGAGGTTGGAGGATGGTGCGAAAGTTTGCAAGGACGGAGGGGTGAAGGGTGGTTTTTAAGAAGAGGGGTGATAACGGCAGATTTGAAGGGAGGGGGACAGTACCTGAAGAGAGGGACCCGTTAAGAATATCTGCTAACATGGGGGCCAAGAAGGGAAGTTGGATGGTCAGCAGCTTGGTGGGAGTAGGGTCGAGGGAGCAGGAGGTGGACCTGCTTGGGCGGGGGAAAGGAGATTTGGCCAAATGAGCTAAAGGAAGGAAGGGAGGGAGTGGCAGAGATAGCTGAACAGATCATCTCAATCTTCGTGACAAAGAAGTCCATGAGCTCCTTGCACTTGTTGTTGGAGGCGAGGGTAGAGGAGGTAGGGGAGAGGGGTTTGAGAAGACGGTTTGTAGTTAAGAGAATTTTTTCATTTCAGGTTCATCCTGGAATAGTGAACAGTTTTGGAGGAGCAGAGCGGGACCCGATAATACTTTGTGGTCCAGCTAGATCAGGCAATGAATGGTTTATCCAGTTGTCCACCATGGCATTCTCAAGTCTTCGTCCCTTGGACTTGAGGAAGTGAAGATGAGGGCCATAGCAAGTGTGTGTGAGAGAACCATTACTCACTCTCTAACGGGAACAAAGGCACCAAAGGTGGAGGTGAGGCTGTGATTGAGCAGATGGGTCGCTAGAGAAACCTCATGGTGAATGGAGGGCCCAAGGTTAAACAGTTGGAAACTTGAACGTGCAGTTGTAAGGGACAAGGGAGTTTTTTTTTTCCAGGGGCTGACACAGAAAGAAGTGGAATAACAACAGCAAATGCTCAGCAGGTCAGGCAGCAACTGTGGAGAGAGAAAAACAGAGTAAACGTTTCAGGCCTGTGACCCTTCATCAGAAGGAAGTGGGTTGGGAAGGGGGATTCTGGCTGAAGCGGGTTAGAAGGAAGTGATCAGAGATGGCCTTAACTGTGATTAGCACGATGGAAAGTCGTGACAGTGGTCAATCAAGCTAGGGAGTCTGTCCCATAGATTGACTGACCACTGTCTCACTGAAGTAATGTTTCTCATTCACTGACTCCCGGAGTCTGTCCCATAGATTGACTGACCACTGTCTCACTGAAATAATGTTTCTGATTCACTGACTCCCGGAGTCTGTCCCATAGATTGACTGACCACTGCCTCACTGAAATAATGTTTCTGATTCACTGACTCCCGGAGTCTGTTCCATAGATTGACTGACCGCTGTCTCACTGAAATAATGTTTCTGATTCACTGACTCCCGGAGTCTGTCCCATAGATTGACCACTGTCTCACTGAAGTAATGTTTCTCATTCACTGACTCCCGGAATCTGTCCCATAGATTGACTGACCACTGTCTCACTGAAATAATGTTTCTGATTCTGATAGAACGGATTCTTTTACCCTCAGTCTGGTTCAGCAAACACTGAGTCGAACAACTGGAGAATTCAAACGATTTATTACCCGCGGAATCTTACTCTGAAATGTCAGCACCGACTCCTGCAAGAGTCTAACGAACCCAACAGAGCAAGCTATTTCTCATACAGCGTGCTACATTTTTATCCCTGCTTTTGAGAGAGCATTAACACCTCGTACATTCTGCACCAATCATGAGCTGTGCATGTATACATTTAATTGGATTTCCTGGTCTGGCAGTTTGAAATAAAGAAGTCACATTTTACTGAATGGGTTACAGCTAAGTAAACATCCTGGTAATGTGTTATGATCACCTCAACATTATGGTAATGCGTTTGCAATCACTAAAGTCTAAACAGTTTCTGCTACATTGTTCCTATCAGCAAGGGGTAACATCATGGGTGCCAGCCTCGTTAACAATTAAAGAGGTTAGCCCATTTTACTTTTCTGCTGCTTTTACAGTTTCTGGTTTCTGTTTCTCGAAATGATATTCTCAATTCACTGACTCCCGGAGTCTGTCCCATAGATTGACTAACCACTGTCTCACTGAAATAATGTTTCTGATTCACTGACTCCCGGAGTCTGTCCCATAGATTGACTGACCACTGTCTCACTGAAATAATGTTTCTGATTCACTGACTCCTGGAATCTGTCCCATAGATTGACTGACCACTGTCTCACTGAAATAATGTTTCTGATTCACTGACTCCCGGAGTCTGTCCCATAGATTGACTGACCACTGTCTCACTGAAATAATGTTTCTGATTCACTGACTCCCGGAGTCTGTCCCATAGATTGACTGACCACTGTCTCACTGAAATAATGTTTCTGATTCACTGACTCCCGGAGTCTGTCCCATAGATTGACTGACCACTGCCTCACTGAAATAATGTTTCTGATTCACTCACTCCCGGAGTCTGTCCCATAGATTGACTGACCACTGTCTCACTGAAATAATGTTTCTGATTCACTGACTCCTGGAGTCTGTCCCATAGATTGACTGACCACTGTCTCACTGAAATAATGTTTCTGATTCACTGACTCCTGGAATCTGTCCCATAGATTGACTAACCACTGTCTCACTGAAATAATGTTTCTGATTCACTGACTCCTGGAGTCTGTCCCATAGATTGACTGACCACTGTCTCACTGAAATAATGTTTCTGATTCACTGACTCCTGGAATCTGTCCCATAGATTGACTGACCACTGTCTCACTGAAATAATGTTTCTGATTCACTGACTCCTGGAGTCTGTCCCATAGATTGACTGACCACTGTCTCACTGAAATAATGTTTCTGATTCACTGACTCCTGGAATCTGTCCCATAGATTGACTGACCACTGTCTCACTGAAATAATGTTTCTGATTCACTGACTCCTGGAGTCTGTCCCATAGATTGACTGACCACTGTCTCACTGAAATAATGTTTCTGATTCACTGACTCCCGGAGCCTGTCCCATAGATTGACTGACCACTGTCTCTCACTGGAAATAATGTTTCTGATTCACTGACTCCCGGAGTCTGTCCCATAGATTGACTGACCACTGTCTCACTGAAATAATGTTTCTGATTCACTGACTCCTGGAATCTGTCCCATAGATTGACTGACCACTGTCTCACTGAAATAATGTTTCTGATTCACTGACTCCTGGAGTCTGTCCCATAGATTGACTGACCACTGTCTCACTGAAATAATGTTTCTGATTCACTGACTCCTGGAGTCTGTCCCATAGATTGACTGACCACTGTCTCACTGAAATAATGTTTCTGATTCACTGACTCCCGGAGCCTGTCCCATAGATTGACTGACCACTGTCTCTCACTGGAAATAATGTTTCTGATTCACTGACTCCCGGAGTCTGTCCCATAGATTGACTGACCACTGTCTCACTGAAATAATGTTTCTGATTCACTGACTCCCGGAGCCTGTCCCATAGATTGACTGACCACTGTCTCACTGAAATAATGTTTCTGATTCACTCACTCCCGGAGTCTGTCCCATAGATTGACTGACCACTGTCTCACTGAAATAATGTTTCTGATTCACTGACTCCTGGAGTCTGTCCCATAGATTGACTGACCACTGTCTCACTGAAATAATGTTTCTGATTCACTGACTCCTGGAGTCTGTCCCATAGATTGACTGACCACTGTCTCACTGAAGTAATGTTTCTGCAGTTTAGTTTTGAATTTATATCCCCCCCTCCCCCCCAGCAAACAAGCGCAGGAAAAATTGTTAGAAAAATAAATAATTAAAATTGAATTAGCAAGAGCAGCGGGAAGAGGTAATAAAGGAAATGTTATGCAGAGAGGAAAGAGGGAGAACAGAGTGGGAAAAGTAAATGAGCAAAGGAGGAGAAGAAAATAATGGTGGGGTAAGGGCAAAATGTGAAGAAGTCCCTCGCTAACAGCAGTGTGGGTGAAGCTTCACCACACGGACTGCAGCGGGTCAAGAAGGCGGCTCACCACCACCTTCTCGAGGGCTGTTAGGGATGGGCAATAAATGCTGGCCTTGCCAGCGACACCCACATCCCGCAACAAATAAAATAAGAGAAAAGTGAAGCTGGGAGATTGAGGAAGGAAAGAAAAATGGAGAGGGGAAAGAGGAAAGTGAAGAAGCAAGGAGATAAACAGAAGAAGTGGAGTATATTTCTTAAGGCTAATGGGATCAAGGGATATGGGGAGAAGGCAGGGTCAGGGTACTGAGTTTGGATGATCAGCCACGATCTCATTAAATGGCGGAGCGGGCTCGAGGGGCCGAATGGCCTACTCCTGCTCCTATCTTCTATGTTTCTAGTGGAAACACACATACTGCAAGGGAATGGAGTTCTCAAGGTTGAATACAGGAACTTGCAGAAACACCTAAAATGGGTGATCGGGGCCAAGAAAGACTGGAAAATGTCCAGCTGCAAAACGTAACATAAAATTCGTTCAGTATTACCACAGTAAGAGGGTAGTCGGAGGAGGGACCAGAATTGTGGAAGATGCAAATAAAACTGAAGGTGAGCACAAAATGGTAAATATTCTGAGTGATTTACTTCCTCCAAATATTCACAAGAAGTCGTGAGCAACATGTCCTCCCCAACAGAATTAACCAAGTGAAAATTAATGTCTTCGTTCTAAATGAGATGGAATTCATCGACAGGCACAATGGGCTTAAACAAATACCAGAGATAGAAGGTAATTATCCCAATGTGTTAAAGTGAGACGAGGGAGGAGATTTGTGAGGCATTCTGAGGTACCAGTAGATTGGAAACAGTGGTGCCCTTATTCAAATAAGATGACGAAGTAAATGTAGACAACTGCACCCATTAGTCTTGCTTCAGTTCCATGTAAAACATTGGAATTGATCTATCGGCAGTAAACTTGGATTATCTGTACAACAATAACCTAGTCAACATAGCTTCAGAAGGGGAAAATCCAATTTACACCTTGATCTGTTCCCCTACACGTCTGGCACTTTCTCCTCCTTTGAGCCTCTCGCCTCTCATTGAAAATCCTCTTTCTCTACCGCCCACCCAAGTACCATAAAATTTTTCTCACCGAGATAACTTCACTGCTTTCCTCCCTCGGCATCTGCACCGAGTGACTTCTCGTTCTCGGTGATTTCAACCTGCATCTCAATTCATCATGCTCTCTCTCCTCTGAGTTCACTACCCTCCTATCCTCCCTTAACCCCTCCCTCCATGTAAACTCCCCAACCCATGTTCACAGCCAGCCCCTTAACTTTGCCATCTCATGTGGCCTCACTACTCCCATCATGTCAATCACAGATTATGCCTTCTCTGATCACTTCCTTGTATCGCTCCCCCCCCCACCAACTCCAACAATACTTTCTTCTGTGTCTGCCTCTGGAAAAAACTCACTCCTATTTCACTTAAAACTGCACTTTCAAAATCCCAACTGTTTAGCCTTTGGCCCTCCATTCACCATGATATTTCTGCAGCTACCTGTCTGCTCAACCACATGCCCCTCCACCACCTTTTGATGCTCTAGCCCCCATTAAAACCAATACTCTCTCTCAGCCTAGCCGTTCCCTCCTGGTACGGCCCTCATCTCCGCTCCCTTAAGTCCAAAGAACGCAAACTATGGCGAACAACTGGTTTAGCCACTTACTGCCAGATCTGGCTGGACCACATAAAGCACTATCTGGTCCTGCTCATCTGCCAAAACTGCTCACTATTCCAGGATCATTTGGGAATGCAAAGATAACCCTCAGCTTGTTTTCTCTGCTGCAAACCAACTTCTTAAACCCCTCTCCCCTGTCTCCTCCACCCTCACCGCCAACAAGTGTGAGGAGCTCATGGACTTCCTTGTCACTAAGATTGAAACCATCTGATCAGCTGCCTCTGCCACTTCCCTTCCTTCCCCTCGTCCACTGATCCAAACTCCCTCTATGGTTCCCACCCCCGCCCTAGCCCTGAACTCTCAACTTTCACCAGTTTCTCTCCAAGCTCCCCTCATGCCCTCTCCAAGCTCATCTAGTCCATGAGACCCACTTCCCACCAAACTGCTGACCACCCAGCTTCCTTTCCTAGCTCCCATATTAGCTGATATTGTTGACGGTTCTCTCCTCAGGTACTGCCCCCCTCTCCTTCAAATCTGCTGCCATCACCCCTCTCAAAAAACAAAAAACAAAACAACAACCATTCACCCCCTCCGTCCTTGCAACCGCCCCATCTCCAACCTCCCTTTCCTCCCCAAACTCTTTGAACGTGTTGTTGCCTCCCAAACCTCTGCTCATCTTTCCTGGAACTCCATGTTTGAATCTCTCCAATTAGGTTTCCGCCCTTGCCACAGTACCGAAACGGCTCTTATCAAAGTCACAAATGACATCTTTTGTGACTGTGACAAAGGTAAACTATCCCTCCTCATCCTTCTCGACTTGTCTACAACCTTTGACGCAGTTGACCACACCATCCTCCCCAAAGCCTCGCCAGTTCGGTGGGACTGCACTCGCCTGGTTCCATTCTTATCTATCTAATCGTAGTCAGAGAATCACCTGTAATGGTTTCTCTCCTGCTCCTGCACTATTACCTCTGGCGTCCCCCAAGGATTTATCCTTGGGCCCCCTCCTATTTCTTATCTACACGCTGCCCCTCAGCGACATCATCCGAACACAGCGTCAGTTTCCACATGTACGCTGATGACACCCAGCTCCACCACCTCTCTCGATCCCTCCACTGTCTCTCAGTTTTCAGACTGGTTGTTCGGCATCCATGACTGGATGAGCAAAAGTTTCCTCCAGTTATATATTGGAAAGACGGTAGCCACTGTCTTTGGTCCCCACCACAAACTCCGTTCCATAGCCACCGACTCATCCATCTCCCCAGCAATTGTCTGAGGCTGAACCAGACCGTTGCAACCTTGGTGTCATATTTGACCCTGAAGTGAGCTTCCGACCACACATCTGCACTATCACTAAAACTGCCTATTTCCACCTCCAGAACATTGCCTGACTCTGCCTCTGCCTCAGCTCATTTGCTGCTGAAACCCTCATTCATGCCTTTGTTACCTCTAAACTTGACTATCCCAATGCACTCTTAGCCAGCCTCCCACGTTCTACCCTCCGTAAACTTGAGGTCATCCAAAACTCTGCTGCCCATGTCCTAACTCACACCAGAACCCGTTCACCCATCACCCTTATGCTCGCTGACCTACATTGGCTCTAAGCTCTGGAATTCCCTTCCTAAACCTCTCCGCCCCTCTACCTCTCTTTCCTCCTTTAAGACGCTCTTTGACCAAGCTTTTGGTCATCTGACCTAATCTCCTTATGTGGCTCGGTGTAAAATTTTGTTTTAGTACGCTCCTGTGAAGTGCCTTGGGATGTTTTACTACGTTAAAGGCACTATATAAATACATAAGAACATAAGAATTCGGAGCAGGAGCAGGCCATACGGCCCTTCGAACCTGCTCTGCCATTCAATAAGATCATGGCTGATCTTTGACCTCAACTCCTCTTTCCCGCCTGATCTCCATATCCTTTGATTCCCTGTCAGTCCAAAAATCTCTCTCTCTCAGCCTTGAATATACTCAACGACTCAGCGTCCACAGCCCTTTGGGGGTAGAGAATTCCAAAGATTCACAACCCTCTGAGTGAAGAAATTCCTCCTCATTTCAGTCTTAAATGGCTGACCGACCCCTTATCCTTAGACGATGCACCCTAGTTCTGGACTCCAGCCAGGAGAAACAACCCCTCGGCATCTACCCTGTCAGTTTCCCTCAGAATCTTGTATGTTTCAATGAGATCACCTCTCATTATTCTAAACTCCAGAGAGTATAGGCCCAATCTCTCCTCATAGGGTAACCCTCTCATCCCAGGGATTATTCCAGTGAACCCGCACCGCCTCTAAGGCTTGTATATCCTTTCTCAGATAAGGAGACCAAAACTGTGCACAGTACTCTAGGTGTGGTCTCACCAAGGCCCTGTACAATTGTAGTAAGATTTCCTTACTCTTATACTCTAACCACCTTGCAACAAAGGCCAACATGCCATTTGCCTTCCTAATTGCTTGCTGTACCTGCAGGCTAACTTTCTGTGTTTCCTTTATGAGGACACCTAAATCTCTCTCTCACGAACATTTAATAGTTTCTCATCTTTTAAAAGAATTCTGTTTTTCTATTCTTCCTACCAAAGTGAATAACCTCACATTTACCCACATTATAATCCACCTGCCACCTTATTGCCCATTCACTTAACCTGTCTATATCCCTGTGCAGGCTCTTGTGTCCTTCTCACAATTTACTTCCCACCTAGCTTAGTATCGTGAGCAAACTTGGATACGTTGCACTCGGTCCCTTCATCTAATTCATTAATATAGATTGTAAATAGCTGAGGCCCAAGCACTGATCCTTGTGGCACCCGCCTTGTTACAGCCTGCCAACCGGAAAATGATCAGACTATCCTTACTCTCTGTTTTCTGTTCATTAACCAATCCTCTATGCTAATATATTACCCACGAGCCCTTATCTTGCGTCGCAACCTTTTATGTGGCACCTTATCGAATGTCTTTTGGAAATCCAAATATACCACATCCACTGGTTCCCCTTTATCTACCCTGCTAGTTACATCCTCAAAAAACTCTTAATAAATTTGTTAAACATGATTTCCCTTTCATAAAACAATGTTGATTCTGCCTAAACATATTGGGCCAGAAATTCGGGTCCCAACGCGTGAGTACGGATGGGGTACTCACGCGTGGGCCCGGAGGAATTGCCGGTTTTCAGCATGCACAGCGCATGCGGGGAAAACCGGCATTTCCTGTCCTCTGACCCAAGGGGTTAAGAGGCTGAACGCATACGGATTGACAGGCAGCGCGTGCGCAATGGAATTTCTGTTTTTTGACAGGTTTGCGCGTGTGTAAGGGCCTCTGTAAAAAGGAGACGCAAGGACTTCATTCTTGAAGGTAAGTGGTCTTTAACTTAAAATTATTACATTTTTTCCACAGCTTTATTGTTTTTAAGGACTTTACAGTAAGGTAAGTGTAGTTTTAGACCCGATTTATTAAAAAATCATTTTTTTCAAAAATGTTATTGTTTAAAATAGTTTTTTTAAGTTATTCATAGTTAATTTAATTATTGGGATGTTTTAAAAAATTTTATTTAAAGTTTAAGTAGTGTTTTGGGGTGCAGTACTTTTCATGAGTTTGACAGTTCTTACTCTCAAACTTATGAATGAAGTTTCCCCTCCCCTGATTGGCTGAACAGTGCTCACCTGATCCCAGCCGGCACATCGCACTAACTACGCCGCTGGGTCAGGTTAGCACAGCGCGCCGACATCAGAACCGGGCCAGTGACAGGAAATCCACTGCGGGCCAGGTTTCAGATGTCGGCGCGCCGAGTAAGTGCACATCGGGGGCTTGCACGCGCGGCAAGCCCCCGACACCAAGTTCTGGGTCATTGTGGTTTTCTAAGTGCCTTGTTACCACTTCCTTAATAATGAATTCTAGCATTTTCCCGGCTAACTGGCCTGTAGTTCCCTGTTTTCTCTCGCCTTTCTTGAATAGTGGGATTACATTTGCTACTTTCCAATTCGCTGGGACCATTCTAGAATCTAGGGAATTTTGGAAGATCACAACCAATGCATCCACTATCTCTGCAGCCACCTCTTTTAGAACCCTAGGATGTAGGCCATCAGGTCCAGGGGATTTGTCAGCTTTTAGTCCCATTAGCTTCTCAAGTACTTTTTCTCTACTGATACTTTAAGTTCCTCACTCTTATTAGCCACTTGGCTCCCCAATATTTTTGGTTTGCCTTTTGTGTCTTCTACTATGAAGACAGGTACAAAATATTGGTTTAAAGTCGCTGCCATTTCCTTATTCCCCATTATAATTTCAGCTGTTTCAGCCTCTTAAGGGACCCGCATTTACTTTCGCTACTCTCTTCCTTTTTATATACTTGTGGAAGCTCTTGCAATCTGTTACAATATTTCTTGCTAGTTTATTCTCATTCTATTTTCTCTCTCTAACAAATTTTTGGTCATCCTTTGCTGGTTTCTAAAGCTCTCCCAATCCTCAGGCTTACTACTATTCTCCCCAACATTATAAGCCTCTTCTTTTAGCCTAATGCTATCCTTAACTACGATGAATTACTTTTCCCATGGAGTTTTAATTTCTCGATTGAATGTATATTTGTTGAGAATTTTGGAATATTTCTATAAAAATTCGCCACTGCTTATCTACCGTCATACCGTTTTAATCTAATTTCCCAATCTACCTTAGCCAACTCTCCCCTCATACCTCTGTAATTGGCTTTATTTAAGTTGAAGACACTTGTTTCCGACTGAAGTATTTCACACTCAAACTCAATGTGAAATTTTATCATCTTATGGTCACTCTTCCCCAGAGAATCCTTTACGATGAGATTACTAATTAACCCTGTCTCATTACACAATACAAGATCTACAATAGCCTGTTCCCTGGTTGGCTCCATGATGTATTGTTCTAGGTAACTGTCTCGAATGCATTCCATGAACTCACCCTCCAGACTACGTTTGCCAGTTTGATTTGCCCAGTCTGTATGAAGATTAAAGTCCCCCAAGAATAGCTACCTTATAAGCTCCTGTTTGTTGTGTCTGGGTATAATAAGACACAGACTGCAGGAGAAACGGTACAACAGGTGTTTACTCAACGTGGCTCACAGTGGAACTGACTGTGCAGATCACTACTCAGTGCTATATACAGGTGTGGTCACTGCCGGTACTACAGTATACATGAGCTGTAAAAAGTAGTTCCCCCCCTTAAAGGCATAGACATTACAATTCCTCCCCTTTTAGATTAACAGTATCATAACACTCATTTAACAATTAAATATCAAACTAATTACAATTAACACTTTTAACATGCAACATTAGCGGAAAATAGTCTATTTATATATTCAGTCTTTGGGGAGGCTTCCTGATCCTTTCTGGATAGCGCCTTTCCCGAGTGTCTTGCTCTTGGTGCGGAGGCGATTCTGGCCCCCTGTCGTTGGTTGGTTCATCAGCTTCCGATGCTACTGTTTCTGGGGTAGATGCGACCTGTACGTCAGGTTCCTCACCAGGTACGTATGGGCGAGGCGTGGGGTTGACTTGTTCCTGTGACTCTAGGATCTGGTCAGCATGGCGTCTCACGATGCTCTCCCCAACGTCCACTGTGTACATTAGTGGGCCCTGCCGTGTGCATATCGTTCCTGGCTGCCATTTTTCTGTTCGGTAGTCGCGGGCCAAGACTGGTTGCCCTACATTGAAGCTCCTTGTTGGCTTCTCGTGGATGTGCTGGAATTCTTACTCTCAACACGGGTAGCACGGTGGCATAGTGGTTAGCACTATTGCCTCACAGCGCCAGGTACCTGGGTTCGAATCCGGCCTCGGGTGACTGTGCAAACTCCACACAGACATTCTCCCCGTGTTTGCGTGGGTTTCCTCTGGGTGCTCCGGTTTCCTCCCACAGTCCAAAGATGTGCGGGTTAGGATGATTGGCTATGATAAATTGACCCTTAGTGTTAGGGGGATTAAATACGTGGGGTTACGGGGATAGGGTGGGATATGTGTTGATGTAGGGGTTCCGGGGAGCGGGTGGGATATGTGTCGGTGCAGGCTCGATGGGCCGAAATGGCCTCTATCTGCACTGTGGGGTTTCTGTGATTCTGTGAACATCTCTTCGTACGTTTGGTCTGAGCAAATCCAGGCGAGATCTTAACCTTCGGTTAAAGAACATCATGGCTGGGGCCCAGTTGGTGACTGCATGTGTCGCATTCCGGTAGGCGAACAGGAAATTGTCCGCCTTGTGCTGCAGCGGAATGTTGTCATTGTACATAGCCTTTATTGCCTTCTTAAAGGTTTGTACGAACCTCTCAGCCAATCCATTTGTGGCTGGATGATACGGGGCGGATGTGTAATGCCTTACCCCATTCTTTTTCAAGAACCTCCGGAACTCTTCGGACACAAACTGTGGTCCGTTGTCGGAGCAAATCTGTTCTGGCAAGCCATTCTTGGCAAAAATGGTCCGTAGGACTGCAATAGTTTTCTCCGTGGTGGTGGAGGACATTTTGATGACCTCAGGCCATTTCGAGTGCGCATCCATGGCTATTAAAAACATTGAGTCCATGAATGGACCAGCAAAATCAATGTGCACCCGTTGCCATGGAGATGAGGGCCACTCCCATGGGTGTAGAGGGGCCTGTGGTGGTGCATTTTGGACTTTCTGGCATCCTGAGCAGCTCTTGGTCAGGTCCTCGATTTGTTTATCGATTCCCGGCCACCACACAAGCCCTGGCTAGGCTTTTCATTTTTACCCCTCCCAGATGACCCTCATGAAGCTCCTTGAGCACTCTATCCCTTAACTTGGGTGGAATTACCACTCGGGATCCACACATCAAGGTCCCCCGGCACACTGACAGCTGTTCTCTCCTTGCAGTCCGATTCGGGAGAATATATAATGGAGAATAAGGAAATGGCAGACCAATTAAACTCATACTTTGGTTCTGTATTCACAAAGGAGGACACAAATAACCTCCCAGGAATATCGGCAAACATAGGGACTAATGAGAGGGAGGAGCTGACAGAAATTAGTATCTCTAGGGATATGGTGTTGGATAAGTTGAGGGGACTGAAGGCCGACAAATCCCCGGGGCCTGATAAACTACATCCTAGGGTACTTAAGGAGGTGGCCCTGGAGATAGCAGATGCTCTAAGGATCATCTTCCGGAACTCCATTGACTCGGGAACAGTACCCGTGGATTGGAGGGTAGCTAATGTTACCCCAATATTTAAAAAGGGGGGTAGAGAGAAAGCAGGGAATTATAGACCAGTAAGCCTTACATCGGTTGTGGGCAAAATGCTAGAGTCCATTATTAAGGATAAAATAGCGGAGCACTTGACAAATGGGGAAAGGATCGGACAGAGTCAACATGGATTTACAAAGGGTAAATCGTGTTTGACTAATCTGCTGGAATTTTTTGAGGAAGTAACTGGTAAAATAGATGGGGGAGAGCCAGTGGATGTGGTGTACCTTGACTTCCAGAAAGCCTTCGATAAGGTTCCACACAAAAGATTATCATGCAAAATTAAGGCTCATGGGATTGGGGGCAAAGTATTAACGTGGATAGAGAACTGGCTGGCGGATAGAAAACAGAGAGTTGGAATAAACGGCTCGTTTTCGGAGTGGCAGGCAGTGACCAGCGGGGTGCCGCAAGGATCTGTCCTGGGACCCCAGCTGTTCACAATATATATAAATGATCTGGATCAGGGAATTGGATGCAATATTTCCAAATTCGCTGACGACACTAAACTAGGAGGAGGGGTGGGCTCTGATGAGGATGTCAGGAGGCTACAGTGCGATTTGGACAGGTTGGGGGAATGGGCGGATACGTGGCAGATGCACTATAATGTGGATAAATGCGAGGTTATCCACTTTGGGGGTAAAAACAGGAGGGTAGATTATTATCTAAATGGCAATAGATTGGGAGATGGGGAAGTGCAGAGGGACCTGGGTGTTCTTGTGCACCAGTCACTGAAGGAGAGCATGCAGGTGCAACAGGCGATTAAGAAGGCAAATGGTATGTTGGCCTTCATATCAAGGGGGTTCGAGTATAGGAATAGGGATACCTTACTACAGCTGTACAAGGTGCTGGTGAGACCGCATCTGGAGTATTGTGTACAGTTTTGGTCGCCCCATCTGCGGAAGGATGTTCTTGCCATGGAAAGAGTGCAGCGGCGATTCACCAGGCTGATACCTGGAATGGCGGGAATGACCTACGAGGAGAGATTGAATAGTTTGGGCTTGTACTCACTGGAGTTTAGAAGATTGAGAGGGGATCTCATCGAAACATATAAAATTATGGCAGGCCTGGACAGGCTGAATTCAGAGAGAATGTTTCCAATGGCAGGGGAGCACAGAACCAGGGGCCACAGTCTAAAAATAGCGGGCAAATCATTTAAAACAGAGATGAGGAAGAATTTCTTCACTCAAAGAGTGGTGAGCCTGTGGAATTCCCTGCCACAGAGGGCTGTGAAGGCTAATTCAATAAATATTTTCAAGAGAGAATTGGATATATTTCTGAAGGCTAAGGGGATTAAGGGTTACGGAGAAAAGGCGGGGACGGGGTACTGAACTGGTAAGATCAGCTAAGATCTCAGACGAAGATCAGCCATGATCTCATTGAATGGCGGAGCAGGCTCGAAGGGCCGAATGGCCTACTCCTGTTCCTATCTCTATGTTTCTATGTTTCTATGTTTGTCGAGAATGCTGGCAACATTGAGTTGCCATGTGCTGGCCATCCCTTCACCGTCAAATCATATACCCGAGACAGTGTCGGGTCATTTCGGGTTTCCTTTTCGATACAAGCGTTCGTTACCGGTAGGTATTCAACTATAGTCGAATGGAATATTTCGACAGGATCCACTGCTGGTGCTTCCTCCGCAGTAGGCAGTGGCAGGCGTGATAGCCCATCAGCATTTCCATGCTGTTTCCTGCCCTTATATTCAATCTCATAGTGGTGCGCCCCTAGAAAAAGTGACCATCTTTGTAGTCGTTGCGCAGTCATCACCGGAACGCCGCCCTTCGGATTAAAAATGGAGACAAGAGGCTGGTGATCAGTCAGCAAGGTGAATTTCTGCCCGTGCAGCTAGTGATTGAACTTTTTCACTCCCCACACTAGGCTGAGGTCCTCCCTGTCAATTTGGGCGTAGTTACGTTCGGCTGAGGTTAGTGATCGTGACGCAAAGGCTATTGGCCTCTCTGAGCCGTCCGAGAATTTGTGCGACAGCACCGCTCCAATGTTGTAGGGTGACGCATCACATGCCAACCGAATTGGCAATGCTGGGTTGTAATGGGCCAATACCTCTTTCGATGTGATTAGTGTTTTGCTCTTCTGGAAAGCTCGTCTACATTCGTCACTCCACTTCCATGGCACCCCAGTTTGCAGTAGGGTGTTCAGTGGGTGTAGTATTGTAGACAAATTTGGCAAGAACTTATGGTAGTAGTTTACCAGCCCGAGGAACGACCTCAGTTGTGATACATTTTCCGGTGCTGGAGCCTTGACTACTGCCTCAATCTTCTCTGGGGACTTATGTAACCCCTCTTTATCATAACGTGGCCACAATACGAGATCTGTTTTCTAAAAAACTCGCATTTGGGGCGGTTAGCTCGGAGCCCATATTCCTGCAATCTAGTGAGTACCTGCTCCAGGTTGGCAAGGTGATCACTGTCATTTTCGCCCGTGACCAGGATGTCGTCCAAATAACACTGGGTCCCTGGGACCCCTTGCAGGACTTGTTCCATTGCCCTCTGCCAAATAGCTGGAGCTGATGCTACCCCGAATACCAGCCGGTTGTATTGGTAGAGACCTTTATGGGTGTTGATTGTGAGGTATTTTTTTGATGTTTCTTTTACCTCCATTTGCAGATACGCCTGGGCCAGTTCAATCTTAGTGAAGCGTTTCCCTCCAGATAGCGAGGCGAAAATATCTTCAATCCGCGGAAGTGGATATTGTACGGTGTGAAGGACCGGGTTCACTGTTACCTTAAAGTCCCCACAGATGCGAACCTTCCTTGGTTCCCCAGGCGTGCTGCTCAACGACTTTTTCATCACAGGGACGATGGGTGTATCCCACTCGCTCCAGTCTACCTTGGACAGTACACCTGAACGTTCCAGACTCTCCAGCTCTGCTTCGACGGCTGGGCGGATTGCATAAGGTACCGGTCTGGCCTTAAAAAAATTTGGACTTGCGTTTTCTTCAATTTTAATCGTCGCTGTCATGCCTTTTAGTGTTCCGAGTCCTTGCTGGAACACTTCTTTCGCGTCAGTGAGGATCTTTGACAGTCGCCCAGGTGTGACGTCGTCATCCTTTTTGTCAGCACAGTCAGTGCCTGTATGGAATGCCAATCCAGTTGTATTTTCCGGATCCATTCATGTCCCAGTAATGGTGGTCCTCCATCTTGCAATACATACAGGTCTAGTTTTGGTGTTTCCTTACCGTTATATAGAACGGTCACCCTTATTTTTCCTTTGGGGTAGACTTTTTGCCCCGTGTACGTCTTCAAAATAATTTTTGTGTCTCTCAAGGGTATGTGTGAGAATAACCGCTCGTAGTCCTGTCGGTTTATGACTGTTAGGGCTGATCCTGTGTCCAATTCCATCTTTACCTGGACTCCTGCTATCTTGAGAGTGACCCAAATGGTTCGGTGATCCTCCGTTGTGATCACATTATGTAGTTTCAGACAACTCAGTTTCCTGCTTTCGGAGTCGTTATCACTCTTTTGTTCGTCTGAACTATTCTCCGTCATCTTATGTACCACCTTGTACTTTCCTTTGGTAGGTTTCTTATTGCTGGTTTTCTTTCCCGACCTGCAGACTCTTGCTTTGTGTCCTACTTTTCCACACTGTCTGCACACTTTGTCTTTGAACCAGCAATCATTCTGGTCGTGTGTTGTTCTGCCGCAGCGATAGCACTTCTCTGTTCCATATGACATTTCGTTTGTGCCATATTCTTGCGGTCTCTGTGTACCTCTGCAGCGCCCCGTGCTGCTGCTTCATATGATACCGCAATGCTGAAAGCCTTTTTCAGCGTAAGGTCCTTTTCAGATAAAAGCCGTTTCTGGGTTCCTTCACTTTGAAGCCCAGACACAAACTTGTCCCTTAAGGTATCTGCCAGTCCCGCTCCAAACTGGCAGTGTTTCGATAGTTTGCGCAGTTCTGTTAAATAATCAGCATTGCTTTCATCCTTATGCTGGTTCCGTTTGTGAAACTGGAATCTTTCTGCTATCAGCAGCGGTGTGGGGTTTAAATGTCCCTTTAGTATCGTTACTATGTCTTCAAAAATCTCTTCCATTGGCTTCGTTGGGGTTACTAGATTTTGTAATAAACCATACGTCTTTGCACCCATTAAATTTAACAATACCGACGCTTTCTTGTCATCTGACACCTCATTTGCCTTGCAGTACACCTCTGTTCGTTCGACATATGTAGTCCAATCTTCGACTTCATTGTCAAATGCGGTGATACTGCCACTCTTCGGCATTTTGGGTGTGGTTTAAAATGGCGTCTCCCAATGGCTTAAAATGGTGTCTTCCCGCGCTTTCCTTCCTCCCCCGCTGCTGCCAACGCTGCTCTCGGCGGTCCTCGTGGCAATGGCGGCGCCTCGCGGGTTTCTGCGCGTCGCTCTCTCCCTCTCTCTGACGCTGCTTGGCCCCTGCACACCGGCTGCGCCCTGTGCGCTCTGCCCTCTCCCCCGTCGACACTGCTCGGCCCTTTGCTGTGCCGCTCGGTCGGGCTCTAGCCCGCCGCTGTCCGGGAAGGGTCTGCGCACTACCTGTTGCCAGCCCGTTTCGCTGGACCACCTCGACTGGAAAGCCAAGCCTGGCTCTCGACAGCCTCCCCCGCAATTCTCGAGTCTCTGCTGGATGACTGGGCGGTTGCCCGTGGTCGACGCCCGAGCCTCTGGCCTTGACCTCCAATCCACTGATCTCCAGGAATGAATCCACGGGAGGTGATGCAGAGTTGCAGGTAGGTTCGAACTTGCCTCGTCGCCAATGTTGTGTCTGGGTATAATAAGACACAGACTGCAGGAGAAACGGTACAACAGGTGTTTACTCAACGTGGCTCACAGTGGAACTGACTGTACAGATTACTACTCAGGGCTATATACAGGTGTGGTCACTGCCGGTACTACAGTATACATGAGCTGTAAAAAGTGGTTCCCCCCCTTAATAAAGGTATATACATTACACTGTTATTTGTTGATTATTTGTCCAGTGGTATAGCTGCTGTTTGGGGGACCTGTAAACTACTCCCACCAGTGTTTTCTGGCCCTTGTTATTTCTTAACTCCATCCGTACTGATTCTGCTTCCTGGTCTTCCGAGCCAAAATCCTTTCTCACTACTGTCCTTAGATCATCATTCATTATCAGGGCTACCCCGTACAACCTCCCCCCCACCCGGCCTTTTTCTATTCTGCCTGTCTTTTATAAACGTCAAGTACCCTGGAATATTAGATTAAGGCCACTTATCTCTATTTGTGCCACTAATTCGTCTCTTATTACGAATGCTTCGTGCATTCTGATAAAAGAGCCTTTAATTTAAGCTTTTTACCATTACTCCCTGCTTTGACCTTATTCACTGATGCACTTTTACTATTGCACTCTCTGTCCCTTCCTGTCACACTCTGCAAATCCATTGGCAGGATAGGCACACCAACGTCAGTGTTCTCGCTCAGGCCAACATCCTCAGCATCGAAGCTCTGACCACGCTCGATCAGCTCTGATGGACAGGCCGCATTGTCTGCATGCCCGATACGAGACTCCCAAAACAAGCGCTCTACTCGGAGCTCCGACACAGCAAGAGAGCCCCAGGTGGGCAGAGGAAACGCTTCAAGGACACCCTCAAAGCCTCCTTGAAAAAGTGTAACGTCTCCGCCGACACCTGAGAATCCCTGGCCCAAGACCGCACAAAATGGAGGAGAAGCATCTGGGAAGGCGCCGAGCATCTCGAGTCTCTTCACCGGGAGCAAGCGGAAGCCAAGCGCAAACAGCACCCCACCCACCTGCCCCTTCAATCACCGTCTGCCCCATCTGTGACAGAGACTGTAGGTCCCGCACTGGACTCATCAGTCATCTGAGAACTCATTTTTAATGTGGAAGCAAGTCATCCTCAGTTCCGAGGGACTGCCTAAGAATACCCTTGAGGGACAAGAGCTTTACTTGCCAAAAAAAGCAGCCATGGGCGACTAAAGAGGTAATGGACAGCATAAAACTAAAAGAAAAAGCATACAAAAATGCAAAAAATAGCACAGATCCTGGCGAATGGGAAAGATAGAAAGAAAGCAAAGGGTCACCAAACAGATTGCAAGAGCCTGACCAACGGCTCCACCACAGACCCAATTCACGTACGGACCGGGATCAAGCAAGGCTGTGTCATCGCACCAATGCTCTTCTCGATCTTCCTGACGGCAATGCTCCAGCTCGCCCTCAGTAAGCTCCCCGCTGGAGTGGAGCTAATCTACAGAACAAAAGGGAAACTGTTCAACCTCCGTCACCTCCAGTCCAGATTCAAGGTCGTCCCATCCTCTGTCGTTGAATTACAGTATGCAGACAATGTTTGCGTCTGCGCACACTCTGAGGCCGAACTCCAAACCATTGTCAACACCTTCACCGAAGCGTACGAGAGCATGGGCCTTACACTAAACATCCGTAATACAAAGGTCCTCTACCAACCTGCCCCCGCCACACATTACTGCTGTCCGATTATTAAAATCCATGACAGGGCCTTGGACAACGTGGACCACTTTCCATACCTCGGGAGCCTACTGTCAACAAGGGCAGACGTCGATGACGAAGTCTAACACCGCCTGCAGTGTGCCAGTGCAGCCTTCGGTCACCTGAGGAAGAGAGTGTTTGAAGACCAGGACCTCAAACCCAGCACCAAGCTCATGGTCTACAGAGCAGCAGTGATACCCGCCCTCCTGTATGCTTCAGAGACATGGACCATGTACAGAGGTGCCACCAACGCTGCCTCCGCAAGATCCTGCAAATCCATTGGCAGGATAGGCGCACCAACGTCAGTGTTCTCGCTCAGGCCAGCATCGAAGCTTTGACCACGCTTGATCAGCTCTGATGGACGGGCCATGCCCGATACGAGACTCCCAAAACAAGCGCTCTACTCCGAGTTCTGACACGGCAAGAGAGCCCCAGGTGGGCAGAGGAAACGCTTCAAGGACACCCTCATCTCATCCACCTTGTTGCAAATGCTACGTGCAGTTAGATAAAGTGCCTTCCTGCCTGTTCAATATTTTTCTGCACTTTGACCCTCTTTACTGTTGGCCTTTGTTTCTGCTCCCTACTAGTTTTGCTGACTACTTTTCTAACTTGCACTTCCAGCTTTGTTTCTCTCCTTTCTGGGCCCACACTTAGGTTCCCAGCCCCCTGACAAACTAGTTTAAATCCTTCCCAACAGCACTAGCAACACCCCCTGCGAGGATATTGGTTCCAGTTCTGTCGAGATGTAACCCCTCCAGCTTGTACAGGTCCCACCTCCCCAGAATCGGTCCCAATGCCTCAGGAATTAAAATTCCTCCCTCCTACACCATCTCTCCAGCCACGCATTCATCTGGTCCATTCTCCTATTTCTGCTCTCGCTAGCACGTGGCACTGGGAGTAATCCTGGATTACTACCTTTTGAGGTCCTGCTTTTTAATTTATTTCTTAGCTCCCTATATTCTGCATGCAGGACCTTGCCCCTCTTTCTACCTATGTCGTTGGTACCGGTATGGACCACGACCTCTGGCTGTTCACCCTCCCCCTTCAGAATGTCCTGCAACCGCTCAGTGCCATCCTTGACCCTGGCAACAGGGTGGCAACATACCATCCTGGAGTCACGTCTGCAGCCACAGAAACGTCTATCTGTTCCCCTTACGATAGAATCCCCTATCACTGTTGCTCTCCTACTCTTTTTCCTCCCCTCCTGTGCAGCTGAGCCACTCTTAGTGCCACGGACTTGGCTCTTGCTGCATTCCCCTGAGAAACCATCTCCCCGAGCAGTATCCAAAATGGAAATTCTGTTGGAGAGGGAGATGGACCCAGAGGACTCCTGCAGTATCTTCCTAGTTCTTTTACTCTGTCTGGCAGTCACCCATTCCCTTTCTGCCTGTGCACTCTTTACCTGCGGTGTAACCACCTCGTTAAACGTGCTATCCACGTAGATCTCAGCCTCGCGGATGCTCCACAGTGACTCCAGCCGCAGCTCCTGATCCGAAACGTGGATTTCGAGTAGCTACAGCTGGAGACACTTCCTGCACATGTGTTCGCCCTGGACACCGAAAGTGTCCCTGACTTCCCACGTAACACAGGACGGGCACATCATGCTGCCGAGCTGCCCTGCCATGTCCTACCCTTAATTTACTCCCTTTACTTCCTCTAAATTAAAGAATATTAAATACACTGGGGACCTTACTTCATCTTACACACTAATCACCTGAGAACTAATTTTTAGTGTGGAAACAAGTCCTCATCGGTTCCGAGGGACTGCCTAAGAAGAAGAAGAGAAGCAAGAGCTACAAAAAGGGAGTATGAAAGGAAACTTGCAAGGGATATCAAAATCAACACACAACTTTTACAAATATATTAGGAGAAAGAGGGTAGTCAGGAGCAATGTTGGCCCCTAAAAAACTGAACGGTGATATTGTCAATGATAAGGAAATGGCGGACATGTTGAATAATTACTTTCCGTCAGTATTTACAGTAGAGGCAGGAAGCATGCCAGAAATCCCAAGGAAACCAATCGGGGACAAGGACGCAATAAAATTAACGTAAGTAAAATAACAGTAATGAAGAAACTAATGGCACTAAAGAGTGACAAGTCCCCAGGGCCAGATGGTTTCCATCCCAGGGTTTTAAAGGAAGTAGGTGAACACATTGCAGATGCTCTAACTATAATCTTCCAAAGTTCTCTCGATTCAGGAACCGTTCCTTTAGATTGGAAAACTGTGTATGTCACTATATAAGAATGGCGAGAGAGGGAAACCAGGGAATTATAAACCAGTTCGCCTAACCTCTGTTGTCGGGAAATTAATAGAATCTATAGTTAAGGTTAGGGTAACTGAACACCTCAAATTTTCACTTGATTAGAGAGAGCCAGCATGGATTTGTGAAAGGTAGGTCATGCCTGACAAATCTGATTGAATTTTTTGAAGAGGTGACTAAAGTAGTGGACAGGGAAATGTCTTTGGATGTTATTTATATTGACTTCCAGAAAGTATTTGATGAAGTCCCACATAATAGACTGCTAACTAAGGTAGAAGCCCATGGAATTGAGGGCAAATTATTGACCTGGTTAGGAAATTGGCTGAGCGGCAGGAGACGGAGAGTAGGAATAATGGGCAGGTACTTAAATTGGCAGGATGTGACTAGTGGTGTCCCGCAGGGATCTGTGTTGGGGCCGCAACTATTCACTGTATTTATTAACGACTTGGATGATGGCACAGAAAGTCATATATCCAAATTTGCCGATGATGCAAAGAATAGGCGGCAGTGTAGATGAAACCATAAAATTACAAAGGGATATCGACAGATTGTGAATGGGCTAAACTGGAGCAAATGGATTTCAGTGTAAGCAAAGATGAGGTCATCTGCTTTGGACCTAAAAAGGATCGAACTGGGTACTTTCGAAATGGTGAAAAGCTAAAAACAGTGGAGGTCCGAAGAGGCTTGGGGGTGCAGGTACATCGATTATTAAAATCTCATGAATAAGTGGGGGTAGAAGTTATGCTGCGCTATATCAAACCCTGGTTTGACCACACCTGGAGTACTATGAACAGTTCTGGGAAGGAGATATTGGCCTTGGAGGGACTGCAGCGTAGGTTTACCAGAATGATACCTGGACTTCAGGGGTTAAGTTACGAGAAATTACACAAATTAGGGTTGTGCTCCCTAGAATTTAGAAGGGTAAGCGGTGATCTGATTGATGTTTTCAAGCTATTAAGGGGAACAGATAGGGTAGATAGAGAAACTATTTCCACTGGTTGAGGATTCTAAGACTAGGGGGCATCATCTTAAAAATTAGAGCCAGACCTTTCAGGAGTGAAATTAGGAAACACTTCTACACACAAATGGTGGTAGAAGTTTGGAACTCTCTTCCGCAAACGACAATTGATGCTCGATCAATTGTTAATTTTAAATCTGAGATTGATAGCTTTTTGTTACCCAAAGGCATTCAGGGATATGGGCCAAAGGCGGGTATATGGAATTAGGTCACAGACCTCATTGAATGACGGAACAGGCTTGAGGGGCTGAATGGCTTCCTCCTGTTCCGATGTTCCGAAGACTAATTGGATAGCACTTCCAAAGAGGCAGCACAGGCACGATGGGCCAAATGTGCTCCTTCTCTGCTATATCATTCTATGATTCTATCAACTAGGCTTTCGATAAGGTCCCACATAAGAGATTAGCGTGTAAAGTTAAGGCACATGGGATTGGGGATAAGGTATTGACTTGGATAGAAAACTGGTTGGCGGACAGAAAACAAAGAGTTGGAATAAACAGGTCTTTTTCCGAGTGGCAGGCAGTGACTAGTGGGGTACCGCAGGGATCGGTGCTAGGACCCCAGCTATTCACAATATATATTAATGATCTAGACAAGGGAACTAGATGTAATATCTCCAAGTTTGCAGACGACACAAAGCTGGGTGGGCGTGTGTGCTGTGAGGAGGTTACCGAGAAACTCCAGGATGATTTGGACAGGTTGGGTGATTGAGCAGATGCATGGCAGATGCAGTATAATGTGGATAAATGCGAGGTTATCCACTTCGGTGGCAAAAACAGGAAGGCAGATTATTATCTGAACGGCAATAGATTGGGAGAAGGGGAAGTGCAACGAGACCTGGGTGTCCTTGTGCACCAGTCGCTGAAGGTAAGCATGCAGGTGGAGCAGGCGGTTAAGAAGGCAAATGGTATGTTGGCCTTTGTAGTGAGAGGGTTCGAGTACAGGAACAAGGATGTCTTGCTGCAGTTGTACAGGGCCTTGGTGAGACCACACCTTGAGTATTGTGTGCAGTTTTGGTCGCCTTATCTGAGGAAGGATGTTCTTGCCATGGAGGGAGTGCAGCGAAGATTCACCAGACTGATACCTGGAATGGCAGGAATGATGTATGAAGAGAGATTGGGTCGATTAGGCTTATATTCGCTAGAGTTTAGAAGAATGAGAGGGGATCTCATTGAAACTTATAAAATTCTGACAGGACTGGACAGACTAGATGCAGGAAGGATGTTCCCGATGGCGGGGGAGTCCAGAACCAGGGGTCACAGTCTAAGGATAAGGGGTAAACCATTTAGGACTGAGATGAGGAGGAATTTCTTCACCCAGAGAGTGGTGAACCTGTGGCATTCTCTACCACAGAAGGCAGTAGAGGCCAATTCATTAAATATATTCAAGAAGGAGTTGGATATATTTCTTAAGGCTAAAGGGATATGGGGAGAAGGCAGGTACCGGGTACTGAGTTTGGATGATCAGCCATGATCTCATTAAATGGCGGAACAGGCTCGAGGGGCCAAATGGCCTACTCCTGCTCCTATCTTCTATGTTTCTATGTAAGAAAGAATGAACTTCCATTTATATGGTGCCTTTAGCAACCTTATGACATCCCAAAGTGCTTTCAATTAAAACCAATCAAGTACTTTTGAAATATAGTCACCTTCGTAATGGAGGAATTGCTGCAGCATCTGTGGAGAGAAAGACAGTTAACATTTCTGGTCAATGACCTTTCGTCAGAACTGGAAACGGGTGGAGATGTAACTGGTTTTAAGCAAGTACAGAAGCAGGGAAAGAGGGGAGGGGAAGGAAAGAACGCAAGGGAACGTCTGTGATTGGGTGGAAGGCAGGAGAGATAAAATGACAAAAAGGATGATGGGTGCAAGGCGAAAGGAGATGATAATGGGACAAGTAAAGAAACAAAAGACGGGTCTAGAGGAGGTGTAAATGGAGAAAGGAAAAAAAACAACTTGCATTTATATAGTGCCTTTCACGACCACTGGACATCCCAAAGTGCTTTACAGCCAATGAAGTACTTTTTGAAGTGCAGTCACTGTTGCAATGTAGGAAATGTGGCAGCCAATATGTGCTCAGCAAACTCACGAACAGCAATGTGATAATGGCCAGAGGATCTGTTATGCTGAATATCAGAATTATGGGAATATCCGCATCAGCAGCAGCTAAACACTCTTCCCTAAAGGCTGCAGATGCTGGGTCAGTTGGAGCTTTCAAGACTGAAATAAACTCATGACCAAGGTCAGAAAATGTGGAGTCAAGGGACAAGTCGCAGAATGGATAGCAAGTTGGCTACAAAACAGAAAACAGAGTAGGGATTAAAGTAGTTACTCAGGCTGGCAAAAGGTGGGAAACGGTGTTCCACAGGGATTGGTGCTGGGACCACTGTTCACAATTTATATCAACAATTTGAACTCTGGAATCACAAGTACAATTTCAAAATTTGCAGACTAGACCAAATTGGGGGTCTAGTTAATACTGAGGAAGAAAGCAACAAAATACAAGACATTAATAAACATGCATAATAGGCGTGTAATTGCCAAATTAATTTCAATGTATGAGGTGGTGCATTTTGGTCGGAAGAATGAGACCAGATACTGCTTAGAAAATAAGAGCCTGAATGGAGTAGAGGAGCAAAGGAATCGAGGGATACAGATCCACAAATCACTAAAAGTAGCGACGCAGGTTAATAAGGCCATTTACAAAAAGCAAACCAAGAACTGGGGTTTATTTCTAGAGGATTGATATATTATAAAAAACCTCAGTTAGACCACACTTGGGAGTACCACAGTTCTGGTATATATTATGAAAATGTTGAATAGGCACTGGAGAAGGTGCAAAAAAGATTCGCAAGGATGATACCAGAACTGAGAGGATATACTTTTCAGGAAAGGCTGAACAGGCTGGGGCTCTTTTCTCTAGAAAAGAGAAGGCTCATGGGTGATCTATTGGAGGTGTTTAAGATTATTAAAGGGTTTGGTAGGGTAGATGCAGTGAAAGTGTTTCCACTTGGGGAGTCCAAAACTGGAGGTCATAAATATAAAATAACAAAATGCTGGAAATACTCAGCAGGCCAGGCAGCATCCGTGGAGAGAGAAACAGAGTTAACGTTTCAGGTCTGGGACCCTTCATCAGAACTGGAAAAAGCTGGAAATGTAACATATTAAGCAGGTGCAAAGACGGGGCGGTTTAGGAGGGGAGGAAGGAATTGAAAGAATATACTGTACTTTTGTAAGAGGCAGGAAAGATAAAATGTTGCAAATGGGAATGGCAAAAATCATACAACATGAAAAATGGGGGCAAGGTTGTTGAACTCTATGTTGAGTCCGGAAGGCTGTAAAGTGCCTAATCGAAAGATGAGGTGCTGTTCCTCGAGCTTACGTTGAGCTTCATTGGAACAATGCAATAGGCCGAGGACAGAGAGATCAGAGTGGGAGTGAAGCGGTGAATTGAAGTGACAGGCAGCCGGAAGCTCAGGGTCGCCCTTAGAGACTGAACGGAGTTGTTCCGCAAAGTGGTCGCCCAATCTGCGTATGGTCTCCCCAATGTAGAGGAGACCGCATCGTGAGCAGCGAATACAGTATATTAAATTACAAGAAGTACAAGTAAATCGCTGTTTCACCTATTGGTCTTAAATATAAGATGGGAATTCAGGAGAAACTTCTTTACCCAAAGAGTGGTGGCAATGTGGAACTTGCTACCACAAGGAGTAGTTGAGGCGACCAGCATAGATGCATTTAAGGGAAAGCTCGATAAGCATGAGAGAAAGGTAAAGAAGGATATGCTGATAGAGGGTGGGAGGAAGCTCATTAACGGTGGCATCGACCAGTTAGAACGAATGGCCTGTTTCTGTGCTGTACACTCTGTAATTTAGATAGATTACATGGCGTGTACAACACAGATAATGGAGTTCAGGTAGGTTAATGGAGTTGAGCTACAGATCAGCCATGATCTAACTGAATGGCGGAGCAGGCCCGAGGGGCTGTAGGGCCAACTCCTGTTCCTATCAGGATTGCACTTGAGGATTACCTGTACAATAATAACCTGGCAAACATCAATCAACATGAGTGCAGAAGGAGAAGGTACTGCATGACCAACCCCCTTAACTTTTGAGGAAGTGATATTCAAATGGACTGTTTAAAAATCTTACAATGTGTTGTATCTAGACTTCCAAAGGTCATTTGACAAAATTCTGCATAAAAGGTTGTTATTTAAGTTCAAAGCTGTGGGAATTCTGGATAAATCTTGGGAATAGATGAGCTGTTGGTTGGAGAGTAGCAAACTAACTGGTGTTTGTTATAGGCCTGATGTCAGGGTGGGGAGTGGGACTAAATGCTGGCCTTGTCAGCGACGTCCACATCCCAGGAATGAATTTTAAAAAAAAGGGATGCTCCAGGGATTGATGTTGGAACCACTACTGTTTTTCAATTTTACATCAATAACTTGGATTCAGAAACTATGTGCAAATTGGTTACATTTTTACATGGTACCAAGTGTCGCATGGAAGTGTAATTGATAGAGGAAGTACAAACATTACAGAATGAATTGGACAAAATATGTAAGTGGGTAGAAGAATGACTGCTGAAATTTAATGAGGATAAGTTTAATGCACTTCAAATTGGGAGGAAAAATAGGTAACACATTTACTCCATGAATGGTGTTGAAAATGCCAAAGATGAAGTTGAAGGAGATCTGGGAGTCTCAGTAGACTTGGTGCTCAACATGTCTGTCCAATGCAAAGGAGCATCAACAAAGCCAATAGACTATTGAACCATATAGCCAGAACAGCAGAATACAAAATACATGAACAGTATGCAGTTTTTACAGTGAATACAATCCATCTTCCTGCTCCAAAACCATGAAGACACAATTGACTAACTCTGAACATAGGTTCACCATGTTAAGCTAAGCTTCTGACATTAAGCTGTTGCAACTTTTTAAAACAGACTGCTACTTGTTGCTCTGAGAGCATAGAACACCCTCTGTGTCTGAGAGAGAGGCTTTTAGGAACTGCTTCCAACTTTTAACTCCAAGGTGCAGGCTGCTCCCTCAGTGTCAGCCTTAACCAAGTCTCCCACTCTGCAAATATGATGGGAGGACAGCTAGACCATCACGTGTTCCAAGGGGTGAACATCTCACACTATGCTGAGGTGTTTGAGATTCGACAGAATCATCCTCCCTTTCAACAGATAATTAAGTCATCATGGGAACCAGCCTGCCAGCAGGGTGCTAGTTTATTATTGAGAAAAAATTGCTGACCCTAGCAATGCAAAATCATTGTAAGTTAAGGAACCCCCCAGCGTGGGCATCCTAGGCAAAATCCTTCGGCATATATATTTATGTTACATTCTGAGATACTTTACTGTTGTGGCTTGGGTCATCTGAACCTCATGAACAACTCCCTTTATAACTATGGTATTTGTCATGTAGGGAACATTCGGGACAGATTTACAGTGAATAGGTCAGATTTCATTTTTATTAATCTGGGATTTTTCCTGGTGCTTTCCAGATTGCATTCCACACATTGCCTTTATTTTGTATATATTTATGAATTTATTTTTCCCCCTTATCATTTTATTGCTGAGAATACACAGCAAGATAATAAGCAATATGCGCAATTTTGAGATAGATATGACAGCTAATTATACTGGGGAGGGGGAATGGGGAGTAGGTGGACCTGGGGATAGTCCACTGTTTCAGTAGCAATGGAGGTTGTCCTGAACTTTAATTCTGTGGTGGGGCTTCTGGAGTTTGGCAGTACTACAGTGGGGCTGCTGAAGTTTGGCAGTACTACAGTGGGGCTGCTGAAGTTTGGCAGCATAGAGAGTTCTTCGATCTGGCATCATTGTGGACGACAAACCGTGGTTGACATGTGAAGATCGGCTCATTGGTGAATTGCATGTGTCTCTCATCAGTGAAGAGATGAACAGGGCATGGGTCTGACCACATTCCGCACTGGGTAGGGCAAGATCCATGTATGGTGGTAATGTTTTGTGACTTTCTCAAGGATCTCTGTAAATATTGAATTTGGTGCCATTGACATGTGTAGATCTATTTCTCCTTTTTTATCTCTCATCTTTTCTCTTTCGCGCAACTGTCTTTTGCTCGCTTGTTCTCTCTTTCACTCGCTCTCTTCCCCCTTCTGCTCACTCGCTCTTTATTCCCCCACCCCCCCCCCTTCCAAAGGGCGAGTGAGACTATAATCCCACTGGTCTGGTCATGCTTTGAATGTTGGACCTAAAAGTGAAAGTCCAGACCAGATTTTCATTTCTACATTTCTTACTAAGCATTAACAAGTACTTAGACTGGTATTTAGTGGCCATGTTCTTGGTGAGTTAGTTGGGGCGCACTGTGTACATGTTGTGATTTAGTGGCCATGTTCTTGGTGAGTTAGTTGGGGCGCACTGTGTACATGTTGTGATTTAGTGGCCATGTTCTTGGTGAGTTAGTTGGGGCGCACTGTGTACACGTTGTGGTTTAGTGGCCATGTTCTTGGTGAGTTAGTTGGGGCGCACTGTGTACACGTTGTGGTTTAGTGGCCATGTTCTTGGTGAGTTAGTTGGGGCGCACTGTGTACACGTTGTGGTTTAGTGGCCATGTTCTTGGTGAGTTAGTTGGGGCGCACTGTGTACATGTTGTGGTTTAGTGGCCATGTTCTTGGTGAGTTAGTTGGGGCGCACTGTGTACACGTTGTGGTTTAGTGGCCATGTTCTTGGTGAGTTAGTTGGGGCGCACTGTGTACACGTTGTGGTTTAGTGGCCATGTTCTTGGTGAGTTAGTTGGGGCGCACTGTGTACATGTAACTAACTGTTCAATTCAAAGTAAAGCCCTTGTTGGTTCCCCTCAGGTTCTGGCAGAGAAAGGGAAACTCAGGAAGGAGAAGGAAGCTCGGCAGAAACGCCTGGACTATCTTGAAAATGAGCTACAGAAGCTCCGAAAACAACAAGGTAGAAATTGGCAATGGACTGCCAGTTTTACTGTCCGGTTACGTTGATTTGCTAAACTGTTTTGCTTGTTTTGATACAGAAGTGGTTATAAATGTTTATTGCTGCCATCTTTTTATTGCCCAGCTGCTTTAAAACAACCCATCATGCCCTTTTATACCCCCATTCCACAAAATAATTATGGTTGGCCGCTATTCCTTTCTGCTTATATACCAACCATCTTCCTTCTTTACTGTGGGATTTGTTTACTTTGTAGTTTGTTAAAAAAACAACTTTGCGTTTCTGTGGACTTCGAGTCCCTGTAGTAGCCACTGTTGCAGGCTGCTGTCTTGAGTGCCTTGTGGAGGGGAAGCTAACCATTTGTCGCTCACTATGCTGTGAACACATCATATTGACTAGGTAAGGATCGCTACAAACATCAGTTTACTTCTTCCAAGATTTTTACGTTTGAGGCACTGTGAGGGCGGGGGGGAACAGTAGCCCAAAGACAACTTGTGAGGGTATTGACTAGGGAATTGGGCATAGTGGGAGATGTATCACCCACCAGGAGAGGCAGATGAGACCTCAGCAAATACTCAGGGCAGTGCCTCTTCCAGTACAATCATTCCTACTGTAGTGTTTACAAATTTGTGTTTAGCCCCTCCCTCCAGGTGGAGCTTGAACCCACAAACGTATGATGCACAGAACACCAATTTGTCTCCGAACCTGTGCAGCAGTCAACAGTTTGTTGGCCTGCACTTCCCTTGGTCAATGGAGGATACAAGAAACTGGAAAACTGCAGTGAGCCCACTGCTGTAAACTAGGGGGGAGAACTCGAGAGTTGCACATTAAATGAGGTGATAAGTTTTGAAACTAAATCTTCACCTCTCCCTTCCGCCTTAACGTGCAAAGGGGAATTGCTAAGAAAGAAACGTCGCGAGAAGGACGGACACAAAGACCCTCTCCTGGTTGAAAATGGCAAGCTCCAGGAAGATATCCTGCGTCAGGTGTCGTTAGTTCGCCAGCAGGTTGAGGAGACGGTCAAAAAGCTATCCGAGCTGGAGAAAGTGGCTCAAATCTTGGGGGTGGTGATTCAAGATAAAAGTGTAAAATCTTCTGACAAACACAAAGATGATATCTTGGAAAAGGTTCTGCTAAAAGGAGAAAAGTTGCCATTCTCAAAGGTAGTGATTTTTGAAACACTTACTCAAAAATTTCTTGTCAAACTACACTGGAAAAAGTTGGACCCATATAAAGGACGTCATAATAAGATTTTGTGACCGTATTCTGTTTTAATTGAAAAATTGCAGCAGTGGCACTTTTACATTTTTATTTTCTTGCATTTGGCTTCATCTCTTCCTGCAACAGACACTTCTCAATTCAGTGAATGGATAGGAAACCTACTCCCAGGTCTCTTGACAATGATGGTCAGTAAGGAGCATACTCGAGCCCCTCTGAGGTTTCCTGGCCTCCTCTTTTCCCCCACTGCCACTCCTGATGCAACCATCTGGAATTATGGATGCAACCCACGCGGTTCCTATTTGTTTAAATATATAGGACCCAACTGCAATTCCAACAGTTCTGGTGGAAAGCCAGAAGGCGCATTATAATCCTATCATGACGGCCTTTTTTAGGGAGTTACCATGTGAATTTGGACTTGTTTGAACATTGAATTGTGCTATTGTATATGACCATCTCTGTGGGTCTTAATACAGGAGATTTCAACAAGAGAAGGATCTTTGGAGCAGTTGGATGTTAAAACAGAGAAGCTCTTTGAGTGCTTTGCTGAACCTGGGAATACTTACGAATACTATGATGCAGGAAACCACTGGTGCAAAAACTGCAACACCATTTGTGGGACACTCTTCGACTTTTTCACTCACATGCATAATAAGCGGCACAGGCAGGTGCGTATACTTAGACACTGTTTTCTGATGCTTCACCTTCGCAAAAGAATTTAATTTGAAAAGTCGCACTACATATACTGCAAAGTAGGCAACACAGTGGCATTTGTATCATGGACAAAGTATCATTTATTTGGAAAATGAATTAAAGAAATTAAATAAATGGAAAAATAATACAGTTTGTAATCGAGGAGTTTTGAGTTTATCGTATTTGAGTCAAACCAGGAAAACTCTGGGAAGGTAGAAGTCAGTCCCAAAAACACACACACATTAAAATTTCCCAACAAAACTGGAAAATCAGCCAAAAATATATACAATCCTGGAAACTATTTGTAAATCACAAAAAAATTAATAAAATAGATAATGAGCTCGCAATAATTAATCTTCAACTTTGTGAAAGCTTAGATGATGCTGTAAAAAGACGATAGGCTGGTCATGATGTTTAGATGGCACCAAGATATAGCCGATAGAAAAGAGAACTCAGGATCAACTTGGTCACAGTTATTTCCCAAATGTGCGTGAAAATAGTACTTGGAATAATGAGAGAAACTGAGGACCATGGAAAGCCTCACAGTGGTATAGTGGTTAGCACTGTTGCCTCACAGCGCCAGGGACCCGGGTTCAAATCCGGCCTCGGGTGACTGTCTGTGTGGAGTTTGCACATTCTCCCCATGTTTGCGTGGGTTTCCTCCGGGTGCTCCGGTTTCCTCCCACAGTCCAAAGATGTGCGGGTTAGGTTGATTTGGCTATGATAAATTGACCCTTAGTGTTAGGGGATTAAATACGTGGGGTTACGGGGATAGGGTGGGATATGTGTCAGTGCAGGCTCGATGGGCCGAAATGGCCTCTATCTGCACTGTGGGGATTCTGTGATTCTGTGATGTGTGAGGTGGTATACTTCGTGGGTTGGTAATGAGGGATAGATATAAAATCGAATAATAAAAAAAAAAAGAAATCAAATGAAGTGTTGAGGAAGAAGTAGGGAGACTCAAATTCAGTCTCGCAAACAATGAAACTCCCCAAAAACTGAAGAATCAAATGGAAAATTATGAAATTGAATAAATGAAAAATCCTGAAAATATTACGTAAATTCTGGAAATTCATAAAAATTAATCAACCTCCATTCCCCTAAGTATGATGGTTGTTTAATTTGAATTTTTATCCCGGATGCTTCTAAACTGATGTTCAACTTATTGAGCTTTATATTGATTTGTTGTGCTTTTCTCATGTTAAAATGAAGGGGAGAAAAAGAAACACCTAATTTAAATGAAGTATTAAAGAGAAGGGAAAGAATTTGACTCAAGTTTCATTTCAGAAAATCTTAGGCCTTGAAACTGCTCTCTGGAGATTACGGACACACATTGGGTTCCTATTCCATTCCTTTGTCCACTATTTTAAGAGGTGTAATTTCAAACCTTTAGTATGCAAAGTTAGCTTGTGCAAAACTGCGCACGTTTGCTGTTTCTACACCAGCACCTCCAGTCCTGTGCCTTGGAGCAGTGGACATCTCTTGGAATTTTTGAAGATTGCAAGCCAGCTTGCAGTTCATGTCCTAACTTTCAGTACAAGTCAGTTAGTAGCTGCAAATACCTGATGAATACCCACCATTTTCATCAGATAACACTCAGCATGCAATAAATGAAAGGTGATGTGCAACCCAAAATTTTATGTCGAAAATGCCTCCACACGCTTTAATACAGTTTTCTCTCTCTTTAAAGCAGTTTTGGAAAAAATAATCAGTCAATTTCTTATTTGGTCTTTTCCATTCTAACCTGTTTCTTACCTTCGCCACAGCAAGTCATGTGCACTGATAAACTACAGGGAAAAAAAAGCAATTTATACACAACTGTAATGTACTATTGTGCTGTATCAACTAATTGTATTTCCTGATATGTGCTGGTTGTAATATACTCTGTGTAAATTAATGTACAAATCCACCATGTGCCTCTGTCACTATGCAACTAGACGCTGGATCCTTATGATAGACCATGGTCTACAAAGATGCCAAGTGAAGACAAAAATGACTCCATTAAGCGAACTGATAAACTAACCTTGCCGGCAAAAGGTGGGTTTGTGTTTTATTTCATTTTGCAATCTGTTCAGAATGTTTTGATGTAGGAGCTGCTTTAAGGAAGGGGGCAATTAGAGAATTGAGCTCTTTATAATTCTTATTTGCATATTCCTACATCCAATTCCTTTGCGTGCCCTTCACACAGTAAGATGTGACTATTATTGGGATGTGGAGGATGTGATCCTGATCCATCTCTGCAGTCATTGCCCTTTTATCTCTTCCCGCTCTTGCTCAAAATTACTGCTGCAGCACGGCTCTTTGCATGGTGTCCATCCGTAGATGGGAAAATCTCATAGCTAAGGCGGGATAATCTGAGTGAAAATCTATAGTTTATCCAATGAGTAGTTGAGCTATACAGAGGCAGGGGTTGCTGCAGTTGGCTTCAGCACCCCATTGGTTAGGTGGGAAAAACCTGATCTCTACCTAATTACCCCGACTTAGAAATGTTCACCTGTAGATATTGGTGAGGATGGGACTAGGCTCAGATGTGTTGCCCATGTGGTCAATTAACGTGCTCATCACCACCAGGGTTCCACATGGGCATGATACCAGACAACCATTAATGGCTATAAAGTGTGTTCTAACAACAATTCATTGCCTTTCGGAAAGGGGGAATGGAAACCAAAACAGAAGTGCTTTAATCAGGGCGGTATCTTGAACAAGCAGTTGCCAGAAACTCCTGCTGAATATATTTAAAATCTGGGCATAGTGTTCTTAGGAGGCTCATTATATTGAATCTTTTCTGTATTGCATCTCATCTTCTGACTGTGTACATCTGTCCTTGTCTCAGGTTCAGAATTTCTGATGCCAGTCACTGGATTTTACTGCCAGCTCTGTGAGGAGTTCTACGGAGATCAGATCTGTGCTGAAGATCATGTCAAATCACTTGGTCACAATGATAAGTATAAGGTTAGGAAGAAAGCAGATTATAAAGCATTTCCAGAATGGAGATAGCAACCTGGGAACATAGTGCACTGGAGTTACTGGTGCACTGGTTGTGTCCCAACGACCTAAAGCACACAGCACATACTCTATGGGGCAGATATGCACTGCTTGAACCTGTCATCTCTATGGCACAAAATGATGTCTTCATAATCTCCATGTTGTAATTCCTACATTACAACAGTGACCACACTTCAAAAGTACTTCATTGACAGAAAAGCGCTTTGGGACGTCCTGAAGTTGCGAAAGGCGCTGTAGAAATGCTAGTTTTTTAAAGTCTTTTTCAGAATGACTTATCTGCAGATGAGATGCAATGGGGACAGGCACTTGCATTGAAGCATCTCTTTTTGTTTCAGTTAATGGCGACAATTTCTGAAGCATTTCAGGAGATGCTGATACCTGTGTTCAAAGTACACACTGATCAGCGAGCAGCTGTATCTCCATAAAAAGGCTGTGATGCCATTTCCAGCCATTAAAGCTGTTCTATTATCTGATACCAAATAGTTTTAGTATCGGAGCAGTTTCAATAATTGGCTAGATACGGTGGAATATTCCTCAGTAATTGGTATAAACCAATTTAATGTGTCTTTATGTGGAATGTAATTCCACAGAGGTAAAAAAAATAGCTATTTTTGACCAGTCTTGACTTTATGGATCAACTAGTGTACAGAACAGCTTAAGGTGCAGCCCAAACTCCTTTTTCACCATACACGTCTAAACACTGGGCTTTTTGTGTTCCTTCTTGGCTCTAAGATTTGAGTACAAATAAAATAAATGCTTTAGTGGTACTCCCATTTAGTAGGTTTTGAAGGACCATAAATGAATGGATGACCTGTGGTAATTAATTGCAAAATAAAATGGTGTAGCATAACCCTATTGATGAGTAGTAGATATGTTTCTGTCTTTTCCTACTCAATGCTGCAAACCTGAAGTGACAAAATAACTGAAGCATGTCAGCAGTGACTTGGGTGTAACCCTCACTGATGAAAGTTGCCACCCTCAATAGTGGCAGAACAAGCCATGTAAGATGGAAAACTCTATGATTGAATTCTTCAATTGATATTTTTCATAAGAAAGATGCTTGAGTCATGTCAGAAGTTTCCTTCCTACCATGCATCAGTAAAAGAGTAATTTTGAGTAGCTCAGACACTATATGAAGAAATGCACCTATTGAAACTGATGAGACTTCTGTATGTGCAAAATTTACCTCCAGACAACCCCTCTTGTCAGGAATGCCTGTACACTGCTGTTTATTGTAGCAGTGTGGTGCTTGTGACGTTCTTTCTTTTCCTTGACTAAATGTTTCATTTCAGCGTGGCATGTCTTTGAGGCTCAGTGTCTAATGTACCATGAATTTGTGGTTTTAAAAAAAAACTGAAGTGTTTTGCCACGTGACCCAAAGCATCCACTGTGCGTGTACACATACACCTGTACCATGCACATTAATGGTTAGATTGCATTCACTCCACCCAACTGCGCACAGCTACCACTGCTGGGTCTCCAGTCAGTTACAAAAGAAAGGCCAGGCCTATGCTGGAACTCGAGAATAGCTCGGTGGCTAAAAGCACTTTACGGTGTGGTACTGAGGCATACAGACCAAGAAGTTCTCGTATTCAATCCTTGGTGCTGTATTTCTTATATTTCAGATCTTGGTTGAAGTGGGGATGCAGGCACTACAGCCAGTGTGGGTGTTTGTGTATCTCCCGTGAGGACCAGATTTGCCTTGGATGTGATTTTTTTTCTTCCTCCTTTTCTCTTTCACCCCCATCCATCAAAGAGCCTACTGATACTCGTGTCTAGACTCTGATGTGAAGCATGGTATTCTGCTGGAGGTTTTCTGGTGCCTGTGGTACAAATACCAGCGCACAAGTCTTCCCTCAGGAACAGAAGGTAGCTCCAAATATCATGCCCAAGTTTGAAAGGGAGGAGGGAAACAGAATGGAAGTGATAAAGGGCTTTCAAAATAAGTTAACTGAGGCCCTGATTTAACCCCATCTTATTCCCATGCTGTTCCTGTATCTTTCTCCTCTACGCATGCTGTTCCTGTATCTTTTTCCTCTTCCCATGCTTTGCCTGTATCCTTCCTTTTCCTCTGTCCTGTTCCTTGTCTCCCTGCTGAGCCTGTCTTCTTCCTGCCTTGCAGACCTCATGTTGAGCCTGTATCTTTACAAACTCCATGCTGAGCCGGTGTCCTTTCTGTCCCCACGGTGAGCCTGTGTCTCCCAAACCCGTGACCTCTACCACCTAGAAGGACATGGGCAGCAGGTGCATGGGAACATCGCCACCTCCAAGTTGCACACCATCCTGACTTGGAAATAAATCACTGTTCCTACATTGTCGCTGGGTCAAAATGGTTCCTTTCATTAGTTAATTATTCATATCCTGTCTCCTTACAATATTGAGCTGTGATCTTCATGCATTTGTTTTCTGTGTTTGAAATGTGGAACTGCTATTCAGAGTTTAATGAACGTTCTGGGACCAGGGAAAATATATTGGAAGATTGTTTGGAGAGTGGGGTTGGGAGGGGAGCCAGGGGCGGGGAGAGAGTTCACGAAAAATAAACTCCTTACTCCCTTTAAGCAAGAAGAATTATTGCACAGAGCAGCTGACGTTTTGTTGAGTTGTTAAGTATGGGTTGTTGAGACGTAAGTAATCTTTTCTTTGTTTGGAAACTGTAGATGGTGTACATTTTCTTAAAGTAACAGCTTTTCTTTCCATATTTTTTGATAGGGATACTTAAATGAGAATCCTGTCTATCAACAGCGAAGAAACCTAGACCGCCAGGCTGGCTTAGTGGTGATCATGGAGACAGAGCGCCGGCGCCAGGCAGGGCTGAAGAGGAAAATAGATGAAGAAAAAGAGGTTCAGAAACAGAAGAGGCTGGAAGAAATTGATGAGAGGAAGGCGAAGCTAATCAAACTGGATAAGGAGGAGCGAGAGAGTGTCACTGAGCTGGAAGAGGAAAGAAGTGACCGTTCATCCTCCCGCAAAATGGAGCACAGTAGCAAGCCTGGTATAAAACTAATGCTGAAAAAGGACGCGATTGAAGACAAGAAAGATGAGGAACAAGGCTCATCCTTTGGGAAATTCAGCTGGAAGAAATCTGAAAAAGAGGAGGAGAAAAGCAGCACAGAAAATAGTGAGGGTAGCAAGGAGAAAGATGATGGCAAGGGGCAGGCAGGGAAATCTGCCTCCAAGACGATTGAAATCAAACTCTCGGGAAAGACTCTTATTGCTCATACAAGCCCATGGGTACCATTCACTTCAGTGACCACCACCACGCAGGCAAAAATTCGACCCAATCTTCCTGTAGCTAACATGCCACTGAGGAAGGCCAGTGGGACATCAGTCAATAAGCCAGCTCCTTTAGACACATTCCTCTCCATTCGATCTTCAGGGGCTTCCAATAAACCACTACCTGTAGTTAAGGCTGGAGTGTTGTTGGCTCCTGAAGTGATCTCCAGGGCCTTTGGTGGGGAGGAAGTGACTTTGAAGGGAAGTATTCTGGATGTACATCGAGAGCCAGATCCTTTGGCCGAAGAACCAGCCCCTGGAGTCTCTGAGTGTGAGCAAACTATATTGGCTGTTCCAGTCCGCCCACCACCACCACCACTTGTGTCTCTCAGTGACCCCAGTAAGAAAACCGAGAAACCCAAAACCTGTCTGGCTGCTGCTAATGCTAAAGATTTGTATGGTATTTACTATAGTAGCTCGGGGAAGAGCCCAGCTGACAGACTTGGCAACAGTGCACAAAGTGCCAAATTGGTGCATGGTACTTTGAAGATAGCTGCAGGACAAGTCAAAAATGGGGATGGAAATTCATCCAAAGAACTGGTACACTCTGAAAACACTGCCGTGGTCGTCCCCAAACCAGCAGTCCCAGATGAAAGCAATGAAACTGAAACCGATGAACAAGCTGAAAGCAGGGGCATACCTGATGCACAAGTCATGGAACTGGGTGAAAATTGTGATTTGGGCACCTCTACAGCAGAACTGCAGAGTATAGGTGACGAGGTGACTGTTGCTGAGCAAGGGAGCCAAGCTGGAAAGTTGGTGATTAGCACTACAGAACAACCAGAACAGGGTGATAGCAACTTCAGTATCCCCAATCTAGCAGAAAAAGTTGAAGATGAAGAACTGGATGCCCCTGTCTTGCAAACCACTGTAGAACAACCACAGCAGTGTGATGATGTAAGCATCTCCAATTCAAACAAAGAGGCTAAGGGTGTAGAATTGCATGCTCCCATATTAGGTAGCACTGCAGAACAGCCACGGCACTGTGACAAGGATGTAAGCATCCTCGCTGCAATAGAAGTTGGAGATGTTGATGCTACTGCCATACTAGATAGTGCTGTGGATGATGACCTAAGCATCTCCAATCTGGCAGGGCAGGTTAGAGATGAAGAAGGTATCCATATGTTGGATAGCACTGCAGATCATCTGGAACGGTGTGATACTGGTTTAAGCTTCCCTACTCCAGCAAAACAGGTTAGGGATATGGAAATGGATACCCATGTGTTAGACAGCACTGCAGATGAGACAGAGCAGTGTGATATTGGCTTAAGCGTCCCCAAGCCAATAGATGAGGTTAAGGATGTGGAAGTGGATGCCCATGTGGTAGACAGCACTGCAGATGACACAGAGCAGTGTGATATTGGCTTAAGCGTCCCCAAGCCAATAGATGAGGTTAAGGATGTGGAAATGGATGCCCATGTGGTAGACAGCACTGCAGATGACACAGAGCAGTGTGATATTGGCTTAAGCATCTCCAAGCCAATAGATGAGGTTAAGGATGTGGAAGTGGATGCCTCTGTTTTAGACAGCACTGCAGATGATGCAGAGCAGTGTGATATTGGCTTAAGCGTCCCCAAGCCAATAGATGAGGTTAAGGATGTGGAAATGGATGCCCATGTGGTAGACAGCACTGCAGATGACACAGAGCAGTGTGATATTGGCTTAAGCATCTCCAAGCCAATAGATGAGGTTAAGGATGTGGAAGTGGATGCCTCTGTTTTAGACAGCACTGCAGATGATGCAGAGCAGTGTGATATTGGCTTATTTGTCTCCAAGCTAATAGACGGGGTTAAGGATGTGGAAGTAGATGCCTCTGTTTTAGACAGCACTGTAGACCAGCCAGAGCAGAGTGATACTGACTTAAGCGTCTCCAAGCCAGTAGATGAGGTTAAGGATGTGGAAGTAGATGCCTCTGTTTTAGACAGCACTGTAGACCAGCCAGAGCAGTGTGATATTGACATAAGCATCTCCAAGCCAGTAGATGAGGTTAAGGATATGGAAGTAGATGCCCATGTGTTAGACAGCACTGTAGACCAGCCAGAGCAGAGTGATACTGACTTAAGCATCTCCAAGCCAGTAGATGAGGTTAAGGATGTGGAAGTAGATGCCCATGTGTTAGACAGCACTGTAGACCAGCCAGAGCAGAGTGATACTGACTTAAGCGTCTCCAAGCCAGTAGATGAGGTTAAGGATGTGGAAGTAGATGCCCATGTGTTAGACAGCACTGTAGACCAGCCAGAGCAGTGTGATATTGACATAAGCTTCTCTGAGCCAATAGACGAGGTTAAGGATATAAAAGTGGATGCTTTCATATTAGATAACACTGCAGGACAGCAGTGTGATGTTGGCTTCAACATCATCAATCCAACGGATGAGGTGGGAGATGTAGAAGTAAACGCCCCAATATTAGATAGCACCATGGAACAGAAGCAGCAGTTTGATGCAGTGGAGCAGGTGAGGGTTGAAGAAATGGATGGCTATAAAATAGATCAAATTGGAAATAGTGAAATGAGCAGTTCACCATGGACCGATCTGTGTGATAACCTTGTGATGAGTGTTCCTATCCCAAATCAGCAAATAATAATGACCAGCTCATTGCAAATTAAGCCTTGTGGTGATGATAGTGAGGTGGGTACCCATGTTACAGAGGAGCAAGATACAGATGTGAGCAGTTCACGACAGACTGATCAGGTTGGAAATAGTGACCAGAGTGTTCCTAATCCTGCAAAGCAATGTAAGGAAACGAGCAGCTCACAACAGACTGAGCAGCATGGTAATAGTGAGATGAGTGTCCCTGACGCAAAGCAGGATCAAGATCAGGGTGGGAGCAGCACTCCTGAACCAGATGATCTGTCTCGGAGTGTTAGAATTAGTATTTCAGATCAAATTAGGCGTAGTAGTGATGGTCAAATTGGCACCCTCAACCCTGAAGTGCAGGCAGCAGACAGCAGAGCAAAAACCCCAGAGCAGCCTCCTCAGCTTCAAAATGTTCATGTGAGCACATCAGAAATGGCACAGAAGGCAAACGGCTCACAGTCAATAAAAGCTGCTGGCATCAGCCAGGTGGGCACTCGAGAGGAATGCAAGAGCAGTGGCAGCTCGCGCACCTCTTCCAGACGAGCAGCACAGGCTGGAAAGGGTGCGTTGTGCTCACAAACCCCTGAGAAATCAGATGAGTCCGAAAATACTCAGGCTCCTACCAAGCAGCTGCGTCGCAGGAGCGCAAGAAACCTTCGGTCAGCAAAGTAACTTTGGAAAGTAACACTGACAGAAGAGCAGGATGGATAAAGTGTTCATTAACAGACAACAAGGTGCACAAAACCCTCTATTCTAATCTGCAGACTATGGCTATGCTGTGTATCCTGCTCTTGTCTGCCTCCCTGACTATTTTAAAAAAGTTGTGATTTTTTTTTTTGGTTTGTTTTTCTGCTGTCTTTTTAGGCATGCATGCTGTAAACGTTCCAGCAAAGGTTTCCAATCACTTTGTAAGTGCTGTGTAGCATTGTAAAGTTTTTTTTTTGCATGGTGCTGCATTATGTTGTAACGGACACCCAGGGCGCAGACATTCCACTTCAAGAAAAATTGTTGTTTAATAAAGTACGGGGCTATTTCTAAACCACAACTGCAGCTGTTTGAGAAGACATGAGGCTTTGTATTGCAGCATTTGTAAACAGTGGGTTGAAGGAGTATATTTCCAATTTTTTTGAACACACTGCTCTTCTGTAATTGGTTGCCATTATTGTACTGACCAGAAGAAATCATCATTCACTTATAGTAAAAATTGAATGTTTTTTAAGTAGTTTATAGTTCATTCTGTTTTATTCCCAATATTGTACATTAAACAGTGTAGTCAAGTCTGTGTGTCTGTCATTTGTTCCTTTGTTTCATAATTCTGCAGTGTTGTTTCCACTGAATAGATAGATTTCACCAGTACATCTTGTCATCCTATGAGTGGGAAGTGAGTTGGTAAGACAGGACAAGAGCATGGACCAAAATTGTGATTGTTGAAAATTTTCACTTTTTTTCGTAAATGCTATGCTTTGGAAATATTACTGTCATGCAGTAACTTTCCTCTATTACAGCGTATAGAGCAATGCAGAACTGATGAAACAGAAACCGAGGAAGGAAGATATTGAACTAATTTCTCCTCTGCCTGAACACAATATCAAAGTATCATTTGTATTGGCAATTTCTGTACGATTCTGATCTAAACTGTAATGTAAAAAAAACACATTTTGTGAACTTGATGGATTGTAACTGAAAGTTGCTTGGAAGACACTTATTTGCATAATTGCTATGTTGAAATGTTATAAATAAAATTACTCCATTCAACTATAGAAAGGTCTGTCTTGTCTTTGATCAGCTTACAGCTGCAGAATCTTCTGGAGTGGCCAAATCGTCTGAAGTTTGACATACCTGTTTGAGTGCAGCACAAAGCAGTGTTCTTTTCATTGCTCCCATTAGCTTGAAATTACACAACTGGAGTGGAAGTTTTGGAGAAAATTTTAACAACTTGGAGAAAGGGCTCTTATTGTTGCGTTCACCTGTTCTACAGAATGTTACTAATATGGTTAGAATGAAACAAGTTTAGAATCCAGACAACTGGATCTGCATTGTGGTAGAATGAAATTGAAACTGGACTGGGATTGTGTGTGTGAAGCCAATATTGAAAGCACAGTTAACCATAACACTGTTGTTTTCAGTTTCTCGTCCCCTCTACACATTTTATTTTTCTCGGCTCTTCAGGGTCACCGAGCACTGTTTTGTCTGACTAACGGAGGTGGGTAGGTGCTGTTCTATGGGCTCTGCTGCTAGGATGTCCATGAAAATCACCCTAATTATTTTGCCATCTTTCTATGTTTCCCCTCAGGTAAATATTTAACTCTCAGCAGGGTCTAAGTGCCATATGGGGATTACAGATGTAAATCTTACCTTTGTGATGCAGGATGTCTACACCAACACCACTTCGATCCTGAGGTTGTGTCTTTTTTATTCGTTCATGTTATGTGGGCGTCGCTGGCAAGGCCAGCATTTATGGCCCATCCCTAATTGCCCTCGAGAAGGTGGTGGTGAACCGCCGCCTTGACCGCTGCTGTCCATGTGGTGAAGGTACTCCCACAGTGCTGTTAGGTAGGGAGTTCCAGGATTTAGACCCAGCGACGATGAAGGGACGGCGACATACTTGTAAGTCAGGATGGTGTGTGACCTGGAGGGGAACTTGGAGGTGGTGTTCCCATGCACCTGCTGCCCTTGTCCTAGGTGGAAGAGGTCGTGGGTTTGGGAGGTGAGGCCAAAGAAGCCTTGGTGAGCTGCTGCAGTGCATCTTGTAGATGGTACACACTGCAGCCACGCTACGTTGGTGAATGTTTAAGGTGGTAGATTGGGTGCCAATCAAGTGGGCTGCTTTGTCCTGGATGGTGTCGAGCTTCTTGACTGTTGTTGGAGCTGCACTCATCCAGGCAAGTGGAGAGTATTCCATCACACTCCTTACTTGTGCCTTGTAGATGGTGGAAAGTATTTGGGGAGTCAGGAGGTGAGACACTCGCTGCAGAACACCTAGCCTCTGACCTGCTCTTGTTGCCACAATATTTATGTGGCTGTTCCAGTTAAGTTTCTGGTTAATAGTGACCCCCCCCCCCGCAGGATATTGATGGTAATGCCGTTGAATGTCAAGGGGCGGTGGTTTGACACTCGCTTGTTGGAGATAGTCATTGCCTGGCACTTCTGTGGCGCGACTGTTACCTGTCACTTATCAGCCCAAGCCTGAACGTCGTCCAGGTCTTGTTCTGTGTGGGTATCTGAGGAGTTGTGAATGGCACTGAACACTGCAGACATCAGCGAACATCCCCATTTCTGACCTTATGTTGGAGGGAAGGTCATTGATGAAGCAGCTGAAGATGGTTGGGCCTAGGACACTGCCCTGAGAAACTCCTGCAGCGATGTCCTGGGGCTGAGATGATTGACCTCCCACCACCACAACCATCTTCCTTTGTGCTGTGTATGACTCCAGCCAGTGGAGCGTTTTCCCTCCCGATTCCCATTGACTTCAGTTTTACTATGGCACCTTGATGCCACATTCGGTCAAATGCTGCCTTGATGTCAAGGGCAGTCACTCTCTCCTCACTTCTGGAATTCAGCTTGTTTGTCCATGTTTGGACCAAGGCTGTAATGAGGTCGGAAACTGAGTGGTCTTGGCGGAACCCAAACTGGGCATCAGTGAGCAGGTCATTAGTGAGTAAGTGCCGCTTGATAGCACTGTTGATGACACTTTCCATCACTTTGCTGATGATTGAGAGTTGACTGATGGGGCGGTAATTGGCCAGATTGGATTTGTCCTGCTTTTTGTGGACAGGACATACCTGGGCAGTTTTCCACATTGTCGGAAAGTTGCTAGTGTAGCTGTACTGAAACAGCTTGGCTAGAGGCGCGGCTAGTTCTGAAGCGCAAGTCTTCACCACGATAGGCGGGGTGTTGTCGGGGCCCATAGACTTTGCTGTATCCAGTGCGTGCAGCCGTTTGATTTTTTTATTCGTATATGGGATGTTGGCGTCGCTTTATTGCCCATCCCAAATTGCCCTTGAGTAGGTGTTGGTGAGCCACCGCCTTCAACCGCTGCAGTACGTGTGGTGAAGGTGCTCCCACACTGCTGTTAGGGAGGGAGTTACAGGATTTTGACCCAGCGACGATGAAGGTTTGGCGATATACTTCTAAGTCAGGATGGTGTGTGACTTGGAGGGGAACTTGGAGGTGGTGATGTCCCCATGCACCTGCTGCCCTTGTCCTTCTAGGTGGAAGAGGTTGCGGGTTTGGGAGGTGCTGCCGAAGAAGCCTTGGCGTGTTGCTGCAGTGCATCTTGTAGATGGTACACACTGCAGCCACCGTATGGCGGTGATGGAGGGAGTGAATGTTTAAGGTGGTGGATGGGGTGCCAATCAAACGGGCTGCTTTGTCCTGGATGGTGTCGAGCTTCTTGTGTTGTTGGAGCTGCACTCATCCAGGCAAGTGACGAGTATTCCATTACGTGGAGTCAATCGAATTGGCTGAAGACTGGCTTCTGTGATGGTGGGAACCTCGGGAGTAGGCCGATATGGATCATCCACTTGGCACTTCTGGCTGAAGATGGTTGCAAAAGCTTCAGACTTGTCTTTTGCACTCACGTGCTGGGCTCCACCATCATTGAGGATGGGGATATTCATGGGGCCTCCTCCATGGTGACCCCCCAGGATGTTGATGGTGGGGGATTTGGCGATGGTAATGCATTGTCATGGGGTGGTGGTTAGACTCTCGCTTGTTGGAGATAGTCATTGCCTGGCACTTGTGTGGCGTGAATGTTACCTGCCACTTATCAACCCAAGCCTGAATGTCGTCCAGGTCTTGTTGCATGCAGGCATAGATTGCTTCATTATCTGAGGAGTTGTGAATGGCACTGAACACTGTGCAGTCATTGGCGAACATCCCCATTTCTGACCTTATGTTGGAGGGAAGGTCATTGAAGAAGCAGCTGAAGATGGTTGGACCTAGGACACTGCCCTGAGGCACTCCTGCAGCGATGTCCTGGGGCTGAGATGATTGACCTCCAACCACCACAACCATCTTCCTTTGTGCTAGATATGACTCCAGCCTGGGGAGAGTCTCCCCCCCACCCCCAAATTCCCATTGACTTCAGTAATTAATTGTTTAATTGTATATAGGTGAAATGTTTGATTTTTGTCTAATTGATTTGTGATGTGATTGTGTTTAAGGATCAGATCTTTTAGAGACAACTCTGATCAGTGCTTTGAATGAGAAGATGTAATGTACAGGAACTTTGTGGTCTGGTGAGTAATGTATCCTGCTATAAACCAGTCCAAGAATTTTCTTGTAATTAACTACAACCTTTCTTGAACTAGTTTTGTCACCGGTTGTTATGCTCTCTGTTATGTCCTCCAGTGTACTTTCAAAGCTTTCGCTTCACATACAGATACAAATGAGATCAAAATACTGCCTCCTCCAAATCTGCAGCTCTACACAGCACCTATTTTTTGAGAAACCGACATGAAGGTCCAAGGCCCACAGTGCACCGTGATTGAAAAGAGACAATAGGATAAATTGGAAAAAATCTTGAGAAGATAAATGATGGATGTGATTGCAAGACTTGGTTTTTGTCAGTATGCGTAGATCATACAGGCATAATAGTTGGGTGTGGTCTTTGGAGTTGTCATGCTATTTGAGGAAGCTTTCTTTGACTGTCAGACATGTCCATATTTTGCTTCTGTCCATATTTTGTAATGGCTGAAGCAGGTAGGGTAAGAATTTTATGTACCTTGAATCCAAAAATATTGGATGTCTTTGGGAAGTAATAGTCCACTGTTGATAACAGACTCGGGTGTAGTTTGCTGCATAAGGTTTCTTGTTCCACAGCAATGCCTGGCTATGGATCTTGGATAACGTGAGACCTCCAAGCAAATTATTAGTGCATTCAGACAGAAAGGAACAGTTCTTTGGCGAGCAGGCAGAGTTGAATCAATGGTTGTTTTATATTAGTCCTCTGTTGTCGCATTTATTGCTCCAATTATGAATTGTACTGTATTAGCTCTCTCTCGCTGGTTGTAAATTATTTTATTAGCTTGAAAGCTGAACGTTGGCGAACAGGCTGCAGAGACATCCATGAAATCATCCTCGTTGGGACCCCCAAGAATGTCTGCTACCAAGCCTTTAAAGCAAAATTGGGGTTACGTTTGAACCTGGATGTTTCCTGGACTGTGAGATCCAGTATGTGGTGCAATTATAGACTGAGCCATGAGGGGACAATAATTGGCAAAATGGGCCAATCTGTAGGTTCAAAGACAACAGCCATGATTGACTATTGCAATGCAAGTTGTACTATTATCTTGCCAGTCATTTTGCCTGCTCTCAGTTTAACAATAGGATATGCATGAAATTTATTATTAATTTCTATCATTTTTGTTACAATGTTCCTTTTGAAAATTTTATTTATTTTATTTGCCAATTATAAATGGCCTCATCCCAGTATGTGAATGGTCAAATCCATTAAAACGTCATGTCATTATTGCAACGACGTGATGCAACTGTTGAGCCCACTGAATAGGCCGCTCCCTCGCCAGCTGTTCACTCGGGTAAGCCAGTTGTCTAAGTTATAAATTATTTTGACAAGCTTTGTATATTGGCCGAGACTTCTGCTTTATTCTATGATGTGGATATTGGAGATTTCTCAAGCGATGTTTGACTTGATGCAAAATATTCATTTCTCCACTGAGCTATTTCTGTTAAAATGTCAGCTGTTTCCTGTTGACCATAGTTTAATCACAATTTACCTTTTGATTTCCCATTCATTTTAAGGAGAAGCGTCAGGTGTTGTGCATTTGCACTGGACCTTTTTAGAAGAAAAAAGAAAAATGCTTGCGGATGAGATGTAGCCAGCTGGAAAGAGTGTTAGAAAGAGAAACCCCTGTATAGGGTGAGCTATAATTTGAGAGAGGAGTAGAGCGAACAGAGGCCGCCTGATCAGGTTAATATTTAAATGCCTGATGGGGGTGGAGCAAATGGAAGTTGGTACGGGGCTATTCCCCCAAAAAAGTGACATCAAAAATGACTGAATACAGCTACTCAAACTCCCATCAGTGTAGCTTGGTTATACGAAATATATTGAAGGTGATGGCAGACTCTCCGCAGTTAAAATAATTTACAGACTCAGTAATGCGTTGAGCGCACCGCGCCCTAAAGTTGGTCCACAAATTGTACCCCTCTCTAGGGAGCGAGCGCTAAAGGGACTGAGGCCAAAGGGGCACAGTGCTACACATGTTCCAGTTCTGTGCGCTCGATCATACAACGAGAGCATGATGAGCTTCATAGTCCTGTGGGCCTATGCTTACAGGCTTTGCTCCCATCCCCAGGAATGAACACCCACCTCCAGAATTGTCACTACTAGCTGCAAGGCAATGTATTCCCCCACTATGGTGGAGTGCAACCCCACCCACAACACACAATGGTGTGATGTGGGAGCACGATGTCTAAATACCACCTGGAACTCAGGGCGGGGAAGAAATGCCAGGCCATTTGGAACCCATTACTGGAAGCCCATGCGCACTCATATCAATCCTCAAGGAAGTTGAGGGGAGACTGCAATCCAGCAACATCTGCAGCGCTCCACAAAGGATAAGGCTTACCATCATCATTCTTATAAGGCACTTGAGGCAGCTAAATCTCACTGACCTTGGTTAAAGGATTGAACCCAAACCATGCTATTTCAAATGTCTTCATAACATAGAACTACACCAGTGCATTCATGTACATGTCCATAAACAGTGTCAAGCTCTAAAGTGATTCCATAAAATATATGGACACTTTTTTCTTAAAAATTTGTAATTTAATTAGATTTATTTTAAATTCTTTTTTAGTTTGTTCATGGGATGTGGGCGTTAATGGCAAGGCCAGCATTTATAGCCCATTACTAGTTGCCCTTGAGAAGGTGTTGGTGAGCTGCCTTGAACCGCTGTAGTCCCTGTGGTGAAGGTACTCCCACAGTGCTGTTGGGGAGGGAGATCCAGGATTTTGACCTAGCGACGATGAAGGAATGGCGATATATTTTCAAGTCAGGATGGTGTGTGACTTGGAGGTGATGGAATTCCCACATGACTTCTACCCTTGCCCTTCTAGGTGGTAGAGGTCGCAGGTTTGGGAGATGCTGCCGAAGAAGCCTTGATGAGTTGCTGCAGTGCATCTTATAGATGGTACGCACTGCAGCCACGGTGCACCTGTGGTGGAGGGAGTGAATGTTTAAGCTGGTGGATGGGGTGTCAATCAAGCGGGCTGCTTTGTCCTGGATGGTGTCGAGCTTCTTGAGTGTTGTTGGAGCTGCACTCATCCAGGCAAGTGGAGAGTATTCCATCGCACTCCTTACTTGTGCCGTGTAGATGGTGGAAAAGCTTTGGGGAGTCAGGAGGTGAGACACTCGCTGCAGAATACCCAGCCTCTTACCTGCTCTTGTTGCCACAATATTTATGTGGCTGGTCCAGTTAAGTTTCTGGTCAATGGTGCCCCCCAGGATGTTGATGGTGGGGGATTCGGCGATGGTAATGCCGTTGAATGTCAAGAGGCGGTAGTTAGACTCTCGCTTGTTGGAGATATTGCCTGGCACTTGTGTGGTGCGAACGTTACTTGCCACTTATCAGTACAAGCCTGAATGTTGTCCAGGTCTTGCTGCATGCGGGCACGGACTGCTTAGTTATCTGAGGAGTTGCAAATGGAACTGAGCACTGTGCAATCATCAGCGAACATCCCCATTTCTGACCTTATGATGAAGGAAAGGTCATTGATGAAACAGCTGAAGATGGTTGGGCCCTGGACACTGCCCTGAAGAACGCCTGCAGCGATGATTGGCCTCCAACAACCACAAGCATCTTCCTTTGTGCTAGGTATGACTGCATACCTCAAAGTCAAGCAATGTAAACTATTAAAAGTAAACAATTAAAAAAAACGAATTTAGATTACACAATGTTTGTAATTGATTTAATAATTAGCTAATTTATGTGCAACACTCAACTGCATTTGTTAGTTTTATGTACTGCCAGCAGTGAATGTAATGCTTCTCTGCATGAGTCTGTCTTTAAGTTCTATAGAAATCTACACTGGGACTTACACTACTGTGTTGGTGAGAGTATGTTCAGGAAACCGCAGTTTTATAATTTTCTTAACATTTTCAGCGGTGGTGCTTGGCCAGACATCTGAATACTGTAAAACCACTGACTGAAGTACGTCCCTTGGTCAGATAGTGGTTGATAGGCTAACAGTCACAGTTTTACCAGTGGATAACAGCAGCAGATGATTACCGTAGGATGAGGAGGCAGTACTCTCCAAACAGAATCCATCAGCCCCATGTGAATTATTTGGCTTTAAGGAAAGAGAGTGCATCAAGAGCTTCTGGCCCAACAGACTACATATGTCATGAATACAGTGAAGAGTTGCAGTCTTGCCATTAGCAGTTAAAATGTAGCATAAGCTTTTAAGCTATTGTGGCTTCCAGTCTCTAGAATTATCTTAGTCCACCATGGGTGTTTGTAAACTATCCAGAGTCAACTGGATGCCTCTAAGGGAGTGGGATTAATTGGATAGTTCTTTCAAAGTCCCGGCATGGGCACGATGGGCTGAATGGCCTCCTTGTGCACTGTATCATTCTACGTTTTCAAAGGTGTTTCTCCCAAAGCTATAAGCAACCGCAGAAAATAATGTGGATGGATTGTCATGGTTGAGGGTTGCAACTAGTCCCGTTCACCCATCACCCCTTAACTAAATGAGATCTTTTACCATAATTGGAAGGAATTCTTCTATATTCCTTGTCGCTGGTCAATATTTATTGCCCATCCCTAGTTACCCTGAGAAGATAGGACAACTGGGCCATTTCAGGAGGCTGTTAACCACACTGGTGCGGAATGAAGTCATGTTGGTCCTTACCCATGAAGTCATGTTGGTCCTTACCCAGTCTGGCCTATGTTCCCTTTAAGTTGTGCAGTACCAAAAAAGATATTAAAGGGAACATTGGTAAGGATATTACACCTGACTGGGTAAAGGACATTAGTGAACCATTTGGGCTTTTATGACAATCTGCCAGACTCATGGTCACTTTTACTGATGCCAGTTTTTATTTTATTTCCAAATTTTTTTTTAAGATGAATTGAAATTCTCAAGCTACCATAGTGAGATTTGAGCTTGTGTTCTCTGGATTATTAGCCCAGGCTGCTGGATTACTAGTCCAGTAACATAACCACTAGAATACCATAGCCCTGGCACAATAGTGTAGTAGTTATGATCATAGAAATAGTTTGTGGTTTAAACAGTTTCATCATTTTATGTTTGTAACCTATCCAGAGTCTACCCGCCTCCATTTCCAGGACATTTAAGACCATCGAGGGACATCTGGATCGGTTATTTGGCGATGATGATTATGGCCGAGGGCCCAGTCCATCCACCTCCTGGAAAGGAAAAAGTAATGATCCAGTCCATCAAACAGATTGCATGGTTACCGAGAGTGTTTTTGAAAGCTGCAAATGCTGATCTTCCAGTGCATTACAATGTGCCCTCTGAAGGTATGCTAAACCTTACTACCTAACTGTGTCTTTCACAATATTGTTATTCAGCATAGGAGACCTTCCCAGGAAGAGGCTCCATGTCAAGGTCATTTATGCTTATCATTCTGCCGATGTCAGTACTACTGCTGGTGTCGGGCTGTGTGGAATAATACAACATTTCATGTAACTGAGTACTGTCTGTAATATGCTTGGAACTGTGCTAGTGTGGCAAGTGAAATAGTCTAGTAATATAATGCATCTTTTCTATTTGTGATGGGGTTACATGCTATCTTGTCAATCATAAGATGTGAGTAAGTATAGCTGTCATCTACATCTTATCGTCAGTGTAGTTTCTACTCCCCACACTAATAGCAAAATACTGCGGATGCTGGAAATCTGAAATAACAGAAAATGTTGGAAACATTCAGCAGGTTAGGCAGCATCTGTGGAGAGAGAAACAGAGTTAACGTTTCAGGTCTGTGACCCTTCGTCAGAACTGGAAAAAGTTAGAGATGTAACAGATTTTAAGCAGGTGCGGAGGTAAGGAAAGGGGGGAGGGGAGGAAAGAACAAAGGGACGGTCTGTGATGGGGTGGAAGGCAGGAGTGATTAAATGTTGCAAATGGGGATGGCAGAATCATCAACAACTGCTGCCTGAAAAAATAGGGGCAGAGGTTATGGTCTGAAATTGTTGAATTCACTGTTGAGTCCAGAAGGCTGTCAAGTGCCTGATCGAAAGAGGAGTTGCTGTTCCTCGAGCTTACGTTGAGCTTCATTGGAACAGTGCAAGAGGCCGAGGTCAGAGTGGGAGTGGAGCGGGAAATTAAAGTGACAGACTGTATTTGCTACTCACGATGCGGTCTCCTCTACATTGGGGAGACGAAAGGCAGATTGGGTGACCGCTTTGTGGAACACCCCCGTTCAGTCTGTATGGATGACCCCGAGGTTCCGATCGCCTGTCACTTTAATCACTCCTGCCTTCCACCTGATCACAGACCGTCCCTTTGTTCTTTCTTCCCCTCCCCACTTTCCCAGCCTCTGCACTTGCTTAAAATCTGTTACATCTCTAACTTTTTCCAGTTCTGACGAAGGGTCCCAGACCTGAAACGTTAACTCTGTTTCTCTCTCCACGGATGCTGCCTGACCTGCTGAGTGTTTCCAGCATTGTCTGTTGTCATTCTACTCCCTGACCAGTACTTCATAACTTATCACTGATGTATCCAATGGCTGAAATAATTACTCCAAATCCAATATATTTCAGCTGAAGGGGCACAGGAATAAAACTTATTGGAAAATATTGGCATAAGTCAGTGACACTGAGCCACAAGAGATATTAGGACAGGTAACCAATAGCTTGGTCAAAGAGGTAAGTTAAATAGTTAGGTTTTAAGGAGCATCTTAAAGGAGGAGTGAGAGGTGGAGAGGTTTAGGGAGGGAATTCCAGAGCTGAAGGCACAGGGTTGCACAAGAGGCCAGAATTGGAGGAGTGCAGAGATCTTGGAAGGTTGTAGGACTGGAGGAGGTAGCAGAGATAGGGTGGAGTGAGGCCATGGAGGGATTTGAAAACCAGGATGAGAATTTTTAAATTGAGCTGTTGCTGGACTGGGAGCCAGTGTAGGTCAGCGAGCACAGGGTTGATGGGTGAACAGGACTTGGTGCGAGTTAGGATATAGGCAGCAGAGTTTTGGATGAGTTTAACATAGAAACATAGAAGATAGGAGCAGGAGTAGGCCATTCGGCCCCTCGAGCCTGCTCCGCCATTCAATGAGATCATGGCTGATCATCCAAACTCAGTACCCTGTCCCTGCCTTCTCCCATATCCCTTGATCCCTTTAGCCTTAAGAAATATATCTAACTCCTTCTTGAATATATTTAATGAATTGGATTCAACTGCCCTGTGTGGCAGAGAATTCCACAGGTTCACCACTCTCTGGGTGAAGAAATTCCTCCTCATCTCAGTCCTAAATGGCTTACCCCTTATCCTTAGACTGTGACCCCTGGTTCTGGACTCCCCTGCCGTCGGGAACAGCCTTCCTGCATCTAGTCTGTCCAGTCCTGTCAGAATTTGATAAGTTTCACTGAGATTATGCAGGGTGGAAGATGGGAGGCCAGCCAGGGGAGCATTGGAATGGTCAAGTCTCGAGGTAACAAAGGCATGGAGGAGAGTTTCAGCAGCAGATTGACCAAGGCAGGGGCAGAGTCGAGTGATGTTACGGAGGTGGAAGTGGGCAGTCTTGGTGGTGGAGCAGATATGCGGTTGGAAGCTCCTCTCGGGGTCAAATACGACATCAAGGTTGCAAACGGTCTGGTTCAGCCTCAGACAGTTGCCGGGGTGATGGAGTCGATGGCTAGGGAACGGAGTTTGTGGCGGGAATCAAGACAATGGTTTCGGTCTTCCCAATATTTAGTTGGAGGACATTTCTGCTCATCCAGTACTGGATGTCAGGCAATCAGTGTGGCAAATCAGAGACAGCGGAGGGGTCGAGAGATGGTATTAAGATACTGATCAGCCATGATCTAACTAAATGGCAGACAGGCTCAAGGAGTTGAGTGGCCTACACCTGTTACTATGTTCCTTCAATGATTTTGTACAAAACCCATTGTGTAACAATAACAGCTATGCAGTGACGACAAACCAATCTGGATTTAGGTAACAATATTCCACTTCCCTCAAAGTGAAGTGAGTTGGTTACAGAGGCTTTAGATTTACTGGAGCAGGTCTCTCAGTTTGGACAGCCAGGTGAGGAAAGAGATCCTATGTCCGCAATCTCTGTTGCTTAAGGCCTATTTGCGAATGAGTGAAGTCAGCTAAATGTAGTTTTTAAAAAAAAAAGTTAGGCGAAAGCATGTAAAAGCTGTACAATCCTATTTTTGAAAGTATTGTGTATGATGTCAATAGTGCTGCCAACAAAGAGGTAAAGTACCCACCCACTTGAATAGGTTGACTATAATGTCTGTGTCTTCCAGGATCCAACTTAAATGAGTAGGAAGAGTGGTGGAAGCTTGTTTTGCTAACAGTCTCGGACTCTGATCCTGTGGTGACAATTCAGGCCGAGCCTTGTGTTGGTTATGTTGCCAACAGTGAAGGCCAGCGACTAACACTTTCGCTTTCTTGCTTTTCTCCAGGTACCCAATATTCCCCCATGATTCGAGATGGAGATTTTTAACTCCCATTATGGAGCTCACCCTTGGCCAGACTTCACTGCATTACTATTAAGAAGATCAACATATCTCAGTGAGGTTAGGCTAACTGAAGTATGGTGAATGGATAATCCCATTGAATAGAATTATTTACACTACTGTTACTCATTGTCAACATTCCTCCCTCAGCCAAGGTGTGGAGATGCCGGTGTTGCACTGGGGTGGACAAATGTAAGAAGTCACACAACACCAGGTTATAGTCCAACAGTTTTATTTGAAATGACAAGCTTTCGGAGCGCTGCTGACGAAGGAGCAGCGCTCCGAAAGCTTGTGATTTCAAATAAAACTGTTGGACTATAACCTGGTGTTGTGTGACTTCTTACATCCCTCGGCCAACACCAACATTGACCAGTCATTCATCTCATTGGGGCGGGCTGCTGTTTATTATCATAGAAATTTAGAGCACAGAAGGAGGTCATCCGGCCAACAAAGAGCTATCCACCCTAATCCCACTTTCCAGCAGTTGGTCCATAGCCTTGTAAGGTTATGGCACTTCAAGGGTCTAATGAGAGGGAGGAATTGAATGAAATCAGTATTTGTAGGGAAATGGTGTTAGGGAAATTGACAGCATTGAAGGCCGATAAATCCCCAGGGCCTGATAATCTACATCGTAGGGTACTTAAGGAAGTGGCCCTCGAAATAGTAGATGCATTGCTGGTCATCTTCCAAAATTCTATAGACTCTGAAACAGTCCCCATGGATTGGAGGGTAGCTAATGTTACCCCACTATTTAAAAAAGGTGGTAGAGAGAAAACGGGGAATTACAGACCGGTAAGCCTGACATCGGTAGTGGGGAAAATGCTAGAGTCCATTATAAAAGATGTAATAGCAGAGCACTTGGAAAACAGTGACAGGATCGGACAAAGTCAACATGGATTTACAAAAGGTAAATCATGCTTGACTAATCTACTGGAATTTTTTGAGGATGTAACTGGTAGAATAAATAAGGGAGAACCAGTAGATGTGGTGTATTTGGACTTTCAGAAGGCTTTCGATAAGGTCCCGCATAAGAGATTGGCGTGCAAAGTTAAAGCACATGGGATTGGGGGTAAGGTACTGACTTGGATAGAGAACTGGTTGGCAGACAGGAAGCAGAGTTGGAATAAACGGGTCTTTTTTCGATTGGCAGGCAGTGACTAGTGGGGTACCGCAGGGATCGGTGCTCGGACCCCAGCTATTCACAATATATATTAATGATCTAGACGAGGGAACTAGATGTAATATCTCCAAGTTTGCAGATAACACAAAGCTGGGTGGGCGTGTGTGCTGTGAGGAGGATGCCGAGAAACTCCAGTATGATTTGGACAGGTTGGGTGATTGGGCAGATGCAGTATAATGTGGATAAATGCGAGGTTATCCACTTTGGTGGCAAAAACAGGAAGACAGATTATTATCTGAATGGCAATAGATTGGGAAAAGGGGAAGTGCAACGAGACCTGGGTGTCATAGAAACATAGAGATAGGAACAGGAGTAGGCCATTCGGCCCTTCGAGCCTGCTCCGCCATTCAATGAGATCATGGCTGATCTTCGTCTGAGATCATAGCTGATCTTACCAGTTCAGTACCCCGTCCCCGCCTTTTCTCCGTAACCCTTAATCCCCTTAGCCTTCAGAAATATATCCAATTCTCTCTTGAAAATATTTATTGAATTAGCCTTCACAGCCCTCTGTGGCAGGGAATTCCACAGGCTCACCACTCTTTGAGTGAAGAAATTCTTCCTCATCTCTGTTTTAAATGATTTGCCTGCTATTTTTAGACTGTGGCCCCTGGTTCTGTGCTCCCCTGCCATTGGAAACATTCTCTCTGAATTCAGCCTGTCCAGGCCTGCCATAATTTTATATGTTTCGATGAGATCCCCTCTCAATCTTCTAAACTCCAGTGAGTACAAGCCCAAACTATTCAATCTCTCCTCGTAGGTCATTCCCGCCATTCCAGGTATCAGCCTGGTGAATCGCCGCTGCACTCTTTCCATGACAAGAACATCCTTCCGCAGATGGGGCGACCAAAACTGTACACAATACTCCAGATGTGGTCTCACCAGCACCTTGTACAGCTGTAGTAAGGTATCCCTATTCCTATACTCGAACCCCCTTGATATGAAGGCCAACATACCATTTGCCTTCTTAATCGCCTGTTGCACCTGCATGCTCTCCTTCAGTGACTGGTGCACAAGAACACCCAGGTCCCTCTGCACTTCCCCATCTCCCAATCTATTGCCATTTAGATAATAATCCACCCTCCTGTTTTTACCCCCAAAGTGGATAACCTCGCATTTATCCACATTATAGTGCATCTGCCACGTATCCGCCCAGTCCCCCAACCTGTCCAAATCGCACTGTAGCCTCCTGACATCCTCATCAGAGCCCACCCCTCCTCCTAGTTTAGTGTCGTCAGCGAATTTGGAAATATTGCATCCAATTCCCTGATCCAGATCATTTATATATATTGTGAACAGCTGGGGTCCCAGGACAGATCCTTGCGGCACCCCGCTGGTCACTGCCTGCCACTCCGAAAACGAGCCGTTTATTCCAACTCTCTGTTTTCTATCCGCCAGCCAGTTCTCTATCCACGTTAATACTTTGCCCCCAATCCCATGAGCCTTAATTTTGCATGATAATCTTTTGTGTGGAACCTTATCGAAGGCTTTCTGGAAGTCAAGGTACACCACATCCACTGGCTCTCCCCCATCTATTTTACCAGTTACTTCCTCAAAAAATTCCAGCAGATTAGTCAAACACGATTTACCCTTTGTAAATCCATGTTGACTCTGTCCGATCCTTTCCCCATTTGTCAAGTGCTCCGCTATTTTATCCTTAATAATGGACTCTAGCATTTTGCCCACAACCGATGTAAGGCTTACTGGTCTATAATTCCCTGCTTTCTCTCTACCCCCCTTTTTAAATATTGGGGTAACATTAGCTACCCTCCAATCCACGGGTACTGTTCCTGAGTCAATGGAGTTCCGGAAGATGATCCTTAGAGCATCTGCTATCTCCAGGGCCACCTCCTTAAGTACCCTAGGATGTAGTTTATCAGGCCCCGGGGATTTGTCGGCCTTCAGTCCCCTCAACTTACCCAACACCATATCCCTAGAGATACTAATTTCTGTCAGCTCCTCCCTCTCATTAGTCCCTATGTTTGCCGATATTCCTGGGAGGTTATTTGTGTCCTCCTTTGTGAATACAGAACCAAAGTATGAGTTTAATTGGTCTGCCATTTCCTTGTGCACATCTCACTGAAGGTAAGCATGCAGGTGCAGCAGGTGGTTAAGAAGGCAAATTGTATGTTGGCCTTCATAGCGAGAGGATTCGAGTACAGGAGCAAGGATGTCTTGCTGCAGTTGTACAGAGCCTTGGTGAGACCACACCTTGAGTATTGTGTGCAGTTTTGGTCGCCTTATTTGAGGAAGGATGTTCTTGCCATGGAGGGAGTGCAGCGAAGATTCACCAGGCTGATACCTGGGCTGGCAGGAATGACGTATGGAGAGAGATTGGGTCGAGTAGGCTTATATTCGCTAGAGTTTAGCAGAATGAGAGGGGTCTCATTGAAACTTATAAAACTCTAACAGGACTAGACAGACTAGATGCAGGAAGTATGTTCCTGATGGCGGGGGAGTCCAGAACCAGGGGTCACAGTCTAAGGATAAGGGGTAAGCCATTTAGGACTGAGATGCGGAGGAATTTCTTCACCCAGAGAGTGGTGAACCTGTGGAATTCTCTACCACAGAAGGCAGTTGAGGCTAACTTATGAAATATATTCAAGAAGGAGTTAGATATATTTCTTGAGGCTAAAGGGATCATAGAAACATAAAAGATAGGAGCAGGAGTAGGCCATTCAGCCCCTCGAGCCTGCTCCGCCATTCAATGAGATCATGGCTGATCATCCAAATTCAGTACCCTGTCCCTACCTTCTCCCATATCCCTTGATCCCTTTAGCCTTAAGAAATATATCTAACTCCTTCTTGAATATATTTAATGAATTGGCCTCTACTGCCTTCTGTGGTAGAGAATTCCACAGGTTCACCACTCTCTGGGTGAAGAAATTCCTCCTCATCTCAGTCCTAAATGGCTTACCCCTTATTTTTAGACTGTGACCCCTGGTTCTGGACTCCCCCGCCATCGGGAACATCCTTCCTGCAAGGGATCAAGGAATATGGGGAAAAAGCAGGGACCGGGTACTGAATTTGGATGATCAGCCATGATCTCATTGAATGGCGGAGCAGGCTCGAGGGGCCGAATGGCCTACTCCTGCTCCTATCTTCTATGTTTCTATGTGCATATCCAAGTACTTTTTAAATGTGGTGAGGGTCTCTGCCTCTACCACCCTTTCAGGCAGTGAGTTCCAGACCCCCACCACCCTCTGGGTGAAAACATTTCTCCTCAACTCCACTCTCAACCTTCGACCAATTACTTTAAATCCATACTAGTGCTTCCGACCTGTCTTTTTCCTCAACCGAGGATTCCCCTCTATCGTGTCCATTCTATTTCCTGCACTTCTGCTCTCACCCCTTCCCCTCCCTCCTGGAACCACGATAGGGTTCCCCTTGTCCTCGCCTTTCACCCCACCAGCCTCCACATTCAACGGATCATCCTCCGCCATTTCCGCCACCTCCAACGTGATCCCACCACCAAACGCATCTTCCCCTCCTCCCCTTTCAGCATTCCGAAGGGACCACTCCCTCCGTGACGCCCTGGTCCACTCCTCAATCACCCCCAACACCCCTTCCCCTTCCCACGGCACCTTCCCGTGCAAACGCAGGAAATGCAACACCTGCCCTTTTACCTCCTCCCTTCCCACTGTCCAGCGCCCCAAACACTCCTTCCAGGTGAAACAGCGATTTACTTGTACTTCTTGCAATTTAGTATATTGTATTCATTGCTCACGATGCGGTCTCCTCTACATTGAGGAGATCAAATGCAGATTGGGTGACCGCTTTGCAGAATACCTCCGTTCAGTCCGTAAGGGTGACCCTGAGCTTCCGGTCGCCTGTCACCTTAATTCTCCGTTGCACTCCCACTCTGACCTCTCCGTCCTCTGCCTCTTACACTGTTCCAATGAAGCTCGAGAAACAGCACCTCATCTTTCAAATAGGCACTTGAGTCTTCTGGACTCGACATCGAGTTCAACAATTTCAGACCATAATCTCTGCCCCTATTTTTTTTTCACATGTCAGCTGTTGATGATTCTGCCATTGCCATTTACACTTAATCTAGACTCATCTTTTGTTTCTTAACTTGTCCCATTACCATCTTCTTTTGCCTTGCACCATCATCCCTTTTGTCTCTTAATCTCTCCTGCCTTCCAGCCTATCACAGACCTTCCCTTTTGTTCTTTCCTCTCCTTCCCCCTCCCTGCCCCTGCACTTGCTTAAAAACCTTTAACATCTCCAACTTTTTCCAGTTCTGACGAAGGGTCATCGACCTGAAACGTTAACTCTGTTTCTCTCTCTGACCTGCTGAGTTTCCAGCATTTTCTGTTTTTATTTCAGATTTCCAGCATCCGCAGTATTTTGCTTCTGTGCTTTAAACTTATGCCCCCTGCTTATTGACCCTTCTGCTAAGGGAAATAGGTCCTTCCTATCACTCTATCTAGGCCCCTCATCATTTTATACACCTCAATTACGTCTCCCCTCAGCCTCCTCTGTTCCAAAGAAGACAACCCCAGTTAAAGCAGCGGCGAGGGATAAAGAGCGGCCCAAGAGCGGACCTGAATTAAAGCAGTGGCAGCGGCGAGAGGATAACGAGCGGCCCGAGAGCGGACCTGAATTAAAGCAGTGGCAGCGGCGAGGGGATAAAGAGCGGCCCGAGAGTGGAGCTGAATTAAAGCAGTGGCAGCGGCGAGAGGATAAAGAGCGGCCCGAGAGTGGAGCTGAATTAAAGCAGTGGCAGCGGCGAGGGGATAAAGAGCGGCCCGAGAGTGGAGCTGAATTAAAGCAGTGGCAGCGGCGAGGGGATAAAGAGCGGCCCGAGAGCGGACCTGAATTAAAGCAGTGGCAGCGGCGAGGGATAAAGAGCGGCCCGAGAGCGGACCTGAATTAAAGCAGTGGCAGCGGCGAGAGGATAAAGAGCGGCCCGAGAGTGGAGCTGAATTAAAGCAGTGGCAGCGGCGAGAGGATAAAGAGCGGCCCGAGAGCGGACCTGAATTAAAGCAGCGGCAGCGGCGAGAGGATAAAGAGCGGCCCGAGAGCGGACCTGAATTAAAGCAGTGGCAGCGGCGAGAGGATAAAGAGCGGCCCGAGAGCGGACCTGAATTAAAGCAGTGGCAGCGGCGAGGGGATAAAGAGCGGCCCGAGAGCGGACCTGAATTAAAGCAGCGGCGAGAGGATAAAGAGCGACCCGAGAGCGGATCTGAATTAAAGCAGCGGCGAGAGGGTAAAGAGCGGCCCGAGAGCGGACCTGAATTAAAGCAGCGGCGAGAGGATAAAGAGCGACCCGAGAGCGGATCTGAATTAAAGCAGCGGCGAGAGGGTAAAGAGCGGCCCGAGAGCAGACCTGAATGAAAGCGGCGAGAGGATAAAGAGCGACCCGAGAGCGTAGCTGAATTAAAGCAGTGGCAGCGGCGAGGGGATAAAGAGCGGCCCGAGAGCGGACCTGAATTAAAGCAGCGGCGAGAGGATAAAGAGCGGCCCGAGAGCGGACCTGAATTAAAGCAGTGGCAACGGCGAGAGGATAAAGAGCGGCCCGAGAGCGGAGCTGAATTAAAGCTGCGGCGAGGGGATAAAGAGCGGCCCGAGAGCGGACCTGAATTAAAGCAGCAGCGAGAGGATAAAGAGCGGCCCGAGAGCAGACCTGAATTAAAGCAGCGGCGAGAGGATAAAGAGCAGCCCGAGAGCGGACCTGAATTAAAGCAGCGGCGAGAGGATAAAGAGCGGCCCGAGAGCGGACCTGAATTAAAGCAGCGGCGAGAGGATAAAGAGCGGCCCGATAGCGGACCTGAATTAAAGCAGCGGCAATGGCGAGAGGACAAAGAGCGGACATAACATAGAAAACATAGAAGATAGGAGCAGGAGTAGGCCATTCGGCCCTTCGAGCCTGCTCCGCCATTCAATGAGATCATGGCTGATCATCCAATTTCAGTACCCTGTCCCTGCCTTCTCCCCATATCCCTTGATCCCTTTAGCCTCAAGAAATATATCCAACTCTTTCTTGAATATATTTAATGAACTGGCCTCCACTGCCCTCTGTGGCAGAGAATTCCACAGGTTCACCACTCTCTGGGTGAAGAAATTCCTCCTCATTTCAGTCCTAAATGGCTTACCCCTTATCCTTAGACTATGACCCCTGGTTCTGGACTCCCCGGCCATCAGAAACATCCTTCCTGCATCTAGTCTGTCCAGGCCTGACAGAATTTTATAGGTTTCGATGAGATCCCCTCTCAATCTTCTAAACTCCAGTGAGTATAAGCCCAATCGACACAATCTCTTCTCATACGTCATTCCTGCCATCCCAGGTATCAGCCTGGTGAATCTTCGCTGCACTCCCTCCATGGCAAGAACGTCCTTCCTCAGGTAAGGTGACCAAAACTGCACACAATACTCAAGGTGCGGTCTCACCAAGGCCCTGTACAACTGTAGCAAGACATCCTTGTTCTTGTACTCGAACCCTCTTGCTACGAAGGCCAACATACCATTTGCCGCCTTAACCGCCTGCTGCACCTGCATGCTTACCTTCAGCGACTGGTGCACAATAACACCCAGGTCTCTTTGCACTTCCCCTTCTCCCAATCTATTGCCATTCAAATAACAATCTGCCTTCCTGTTTTTGCCACCAGAGTGGATAACCTCACATTTATCCACATTATAGTGCATTTGCCATGTTTCTGCCCAATCACCCAACCTGTCCAAATCGTACTGGAGTTTCACGACATCCTCCTCACAGCTTACCCTCCCACCCAGCTTTGTGTCGTCTGCAAATTTGGAGATATTACATCCAATTCCCTCGTCCAGATCATTAATATATATTGTGAACAGCTGGGGTCTTAGGACCGATCCTTGCGGTACCCCACTAGTCACTGCCTGCCACTCGGAAAACGACCCGTTTATTCCAACTCTTTGTTTTCTGTCCGCCAACCAGTTCTCTATCCCAGTCAATACCTTGCCCCCAATCCCATGTGCCTTAATTTTGCACGCTAATCTCTTATGCGGGACCTTATCGAAAGCCTTCTGAAAGTCCAAATACACCACATCCACTGGTTCTCCCTTATCTATTTTGCCAGTTACATCCTCAAAAAATTCCAGTGGATTAGTCAAGCATGATTTACCTTTTGTAAATCCATGTTGACTTTGTCCAATCCTGTCACTGCTTTCCAAGTGCTCTGCTATTACATCTTTTATAATAGACTCTTGCATTTTCCCCACTACCGATGTCAGGCTTACCGGTCTATAATTCCCTGCTTTTTCTCTACCACCTTTTTTGAATAGTGGGGTAACATTAGCTACCCTCCAATCCATGGGTACTGTTTCAGAGTCTATCGAGTTCTGGAAGATGACCAGCAATGCATCTACTATCTCTAGGGCCACTTCCTTAAGTACCTTGGGATGTAGACCATCAGGCCCTGGGGATTTATTGGCCTTCAGTCCCATCAATTTTCCTAACACCATTTCCCTACAAATACTGATTTCTTTCAGTTCCTCCCTTTCATCAGACCCTATGTTCCCCGGCATCTCTGGGAGGTTATTTGTGTCCTCCTTTGTGAAGACAGAACCAAAGTATGTATTTAGTTGGTCTGCCATTTCCTTGTTTCCCATTTTAAATTCCCCTGATTCTGACTGTAAGGGACCTACGCTTGACTTCACCAATCTTTTTCTCTTCACATATCTATAAAAGCTTTTAGTCAGTTTTTATGTTCCCTGCTAGCTTACTCTCATATTCTATTTTCCCTTTCTTAATTAATCCCTTTGTCCTCCTTTGTTGACTCCAAAACTGCTCCCAATCCTCAGGGTTATTGCTTTTTCTTGCCGATTTATATTTTCCTCTCCTTGGATCTTATGCTATCCCTAATTTCCCTTGTTAGCCACGGTTGAGTCACCTTTTTTGTTTTATTTTTGTACCAAACTGGGATGAACAAATTCTGTAGCTCATCCATTTGGTCTTTGAATGTTTGCCATTGCCTATCCACCGTCAACCCTTTGAGTGCCATTCCCCAATCAATCCTACCCAACTCGCTCCTCAGACCATCGTAGTTTCCTTTATTTAAATTCAGGACCCTAGTCTCTGAGTCAACTACTTCATTCTCCATCTTAATGAAGAATTCGATCATATTATGATCGCTCCAACCCAAGGGGCCTCGTACAACAAGATTGCTAATTAATCCTTTCTCGTTACATAATACCCAGTCTAAGATGGCCTGATCTCTGGTTGGTTCCTCGACATATTGGTCCAGGAAACCATCCTGTAAACACTCCAGGAATTGCTCCTCCACAGTATTGTTACTAATTTGGTTGGCCCAATCTATATGTAGATTAAAGTCACCCATGATGACTGCTGTGCCCTTATTGCACGCTTCTTTAATTTCCCTTTTAATGCCATCCCCAACCTCTGCATTACTGTTTGAAGGTCTATATACCACTCCCACTAATGTTTTTTTCCCCTTAGTATTTCTCAATTCTACCCATACAGATTTCACCTCATCAGAGCTAATATCCTTCATTACAATTGTATTAATCCCTTCTTTAACCAATAATGCTACCCCACCTCCCTTTCCTTTTTGCCTATCTTTCCTGAATATCGAATACCCCTGGATGTTGAGTTCCCAGTCTTGGCCATCCTTGAGCCAGGTTTCCGTAATCCCAACCAAATCATACTCGTTTACCTCTATTTGCGCAGCCAATTCATCCACCTTATTACAAATGCTCCTCGCATTAACGCATAAAGGCCTAGAAATTGGGTATAGACCCGCTTGAGGCGTTAGAACTGGCGCTGCGCAAAGTTTATCGCCAGACGAAACTTATCGCTGCCTGGCGAGATATTGGGTTGCATCGCCCCCAAAGGGGATTGAGGCGCGAACTCAGACATTGCACGGGGCTCCTAAGGCGCAAAAGTTCAGGCGCTACCCAATATCGGCGCGGACGGGCGCAGCACAGGTGATCTCAATTACCGGAAACCACGAGACTTCCAGGCGCCGGCCGGCTCTTAAAGGGGTGGATCAGTCAGCCTGAGCTGCCACACTCAACGCCCTGTAGGCCTCAGAATCGGCGCGTGCCCTTCTCTGGCGCAGGAAACTTGTTCAGGATGGAGAAGGTGAGACAGAGAGCAGAGCGCTTCAGCACTGAGGCTCTGGACCATTTGGTGTCTGCAGTTGAGCGCCGTCGAGATGTTCTGTATCCTGACAATGGCAAGAGGCCGAATCAAAAGGCTTACCGGCGATCTTGGAGGGAGGTTTCTCTGAGGGTCAACTCCAGCAGAATGGCGACCAGGACCCCTGTTCAGTGCAGGAAGAAATTCAACGACCTCACTCGGGTCGTTAGGGTGAGTGTTGGTTATGCAAACTTCTGATTCCCTCCATCTGCACCTGACTTCGAGAACCCTGTTGCCATGATGCCCCAATGGCCATTTGTCAGCAAGCACCCATGGCCCTTTCTGGGCACACACATGGACATTTCACTCAAGGCCACATGGAAGGGCCCTTGCACCATGGGGGGCATGAGATGATCTCTCAAGGCCTCATGTAAGGGCTCTTGCACCATGGGGGGCATGCGATGATCTCTCAAGGCCTCGTGTAAGGGCTCTTGCACCATGGGGGGCATGCGATGATCTCTCAAGGCCTCATGTAAGGGCTCTTGCACCATGGGGGGCATGAGATGATCTCTCAAGGCCTCGTGTAAGGGCTCTTGCACCATGGGGGGCATGAGATGATCTCTCAAGGCATCATGTAAGGGCTCTTGCACCATGGGGGGCATGAGATGATCTCTCAAGGCATCATGTTACAGAACTTCCCCTTCTTTCCCCTGCAGTCCGAGCTGGCGGCGAGGCGAAAGGAGCAGACTCGAACCGGTGGCGGGCCTCCACAAGTCATCACTCTGACGGATCTCGAGAGAGTGCACCAGATTCTTGGAGGACGTCTGTCTGGTCCTGTTACCACTGCAGCTGCCGACCCCATTTCCGACAGCGAGGGTAAGGCTTTTTCCTTTTTCAGCTGTTTCCTTCCACTTGGTCCCCCCGCCAGCATGCTTCCTCAGTGTGCAGCCATGTCAGAGCCTTGCCGCAATCTGGCATGCCTTTCCGCCAACCTGTCCTTTTGCTAAAGCCACTCTTCCACCTCCCTGCTTTCAGATGATGCATCACCAACTCGGACTCAACGCCCTGAAGCTGCCAGTGCCAGGCCTCCGGAGGCGAGGATCAGGAGGAAGCCGGACCATCCGTTCCAATCTCAGGGGAGCATACACATCTACAGACTGGGGATAGTAGTTCCCTGGAGGGGAGGGGGGTGGCTCTGAGGATCAGCCAGTTGCTGGAACAAGCGGCATGCAGCAACGCAAGGCGGGTAGGCAAGTTCGGCCACCGTCTCCCCAGAGGGCAAGGCAGGTAGTGATGACTGCTGCACAGAGTGCAGAGGAGGTGCATCGCCTGGCTGAAATGAGCACCCAGGCCCGGCTCAGGCACACTGAGCTGATGGCTGCAGTGGGGAGGATGCCTCCGTCAATAGATACACTGGCAAAGAGTGTGTTGGACTTCGGGGCAACAATGGACAGGACTCTCCAGGGCTTCAGGGCAACAATGGACAGGACTCTCCAGGGCTTCGGGGCAACAATGGAGAGGACTGTCCAGGGCCTCGGGCCAACAATGGAGAGGACTCTCGAGGGCTTCGGGGCAACAATGGAGAGGACTGTCCAGGGCTTCGGGCCAACAATGGAGAGGACTGTCCAGGGCTTTGAGGCCGCTATGGAAAGGACTGTTCAGGGCTTCGGACAATCCCTGGAAAGGTCTGTCCAGGGCTTGTCCGAGGCAGTGGAGCGGTCGGCACCGGCCTTGTCCGAAGCAATGGAAAGAACTGTCCAGGGCTTCTCCGAAGCACTGGCACCTGGCTCACAGGTCCTCACTGCTGCCACGCAGTCACTTGCCGGCCGCGTCCACACCCAGATTGAGGCAACGCGAACTCTCATTGCAGCCACCCTATCTGCATCAGCTAGGATCACCCCGGGCCCTTCCAGTCCCATACAAGGCCAGGAATCAGTGGAGCATGCGATTGTGGCAGATGAGCCGAGCCGGTTCCATCAGAGAGCCAGTGTGTCGTCCGACCATGGTGCAGGTGTCCTCTCTCGGCAGGTGACCATTGCACATGCCAGCGCTGGTACGTCTGCAGTGCAGCTGCCACCACCTGCAGGGAACACTGCTTCCAGCCATGCTCAGATCAAGCATCCTGCGTCCGCACCCTCCAAGCCCAGAGGTCGGCCAGGCCGTCCCTCAGGGGCTTCTGCGCGTCCACACAGTCAGCAGGCGTCCCCCAGCCTTCACCCCGCCACTGGGGTTCAATTACGTAGGAGCAGCAGGGAGGGAAGGGGCCGTCCGCGAAAGAGAAGTCGTTCTCCATCAAGGGGCCAGCAGTGGAGGGATGTGCTGAGACGTTTCCTTGGCCAAATTCAAGGACACCCTCACCTGTTGTAATTGTTGGAAATGGTTTGTTTAGTTTTGCGGCTTTGCCGAAGAGTTAACTGTTATTTTGTTAGTTATGGTTTCTGTTGACATGACGTTGTTTTGCTGTAATGAAAGACTTTTGTGACAATAAAGAGAAGTTTTAATGTGCTACGGTGCACGTGACTAATTACAGTGATGCTGGCCTTCAGAGGCTTTCAAACATCCAAAGTGCGCAGGAGTAAAGACACTCATCATTCCGCCAGAGGGGCCTCGAAACGAGTCCTCATGAACCCCTGACGGATGGCCCTTCCACTTTCAGGAGCCCTTCCATGTTCCTCTTCCTCCTCCTCCTCGACCGCCTGCTCTGCTGGTCGTTGAGGGACAGCTGGAATTGGCTGGGTGCGTCGAATCGCCAAGTTGTGGAGCATGCAGCAGACGACGACGATGTGACCCACTTGCTCCGGCGAGTACTGCAGGGCTCCCCCCCGAATGGTCAAGACATCGGAAACACTTTTTGAGCATACCAATAGTGTGCTCTACAATGTTCCTGGTCGCCTGATGGCTGCTGTTGAACAGCTCTTCTGCTGGGGTGGCGGACACCCGGAGTGGTGTGATCAGCCATGGGCAGTGAGGATAGCCCTTGTCCCCAATAAACCAGCCTCGTGGTCAAGCCGGCCCCTCAAAAAGGTAACAAACTGAGGTCTACCGCAGGATAAAGGCATCGTGGCTGCTCCCTGGGAATTGGGCGTTGACTGCCATGAGGATTTGGCGGCGGTCACAGACCAGCTGCACGTTGAGGGAGTGGAAGCCCTTGCGGCTGCGGAAGTCCTCAGGATTCTGGAATGGCGCCCTCAAAGCCATGTGTGTACAGTTAATCGCCCCCTGCACCATGGGGAAGTCCGCAATAGCAGCGAAGCCCTGCGCGTGCTCCGTCTGCTTCTCCAGGGTCAGAGGGAAGGTGATGAATTGACGCCTTCGCCTATAAAGGGCAGCTGTAACTTGCTGGATGCAACAGTGGACTGCAACCTGAGAGATATTCGCAATGTCCCCAATGGCTGACTGAAAGGATCCGTTGCCATAAAAATTGAGGGCAACAGTCAGTTTAACGGCCACCGACAGAGAGGTCCTGCACCGTAGACGCGGCTGCAGATCCTCAGCAAACAGGTGGCACAGCTCAGTAACAACGTCCCTCCCGATTCGGTGCCTTCGCACACACTGCTCCTCCGACATGTCAAGGTATGACACCTGCTGCCTAAAGACCCTCGCAGCATACCCTCGGATTGGCCGACCTCCATTGCCCCTCCTCCTTCTGGCCAATCCCGGCCCTCTCTCCCGCCGTCTCTGCCCCTAGTGTTCGGCCATGAGGCGGTCGCCCTCCAAAGCATCTCCCATTCCGATGCCAGTTGGTCAAAAGGCTGTTAGGTCTAGTGCTCCAACTGCTCCGGACAGGTTTGAAGGTCCCAAGTACTGTAATGCTAAATTCCAAAAACTGTGCTCCACAGTAGCTCACCAACTCTCTCCACCAACGATCGCAATGAACAGGCCAAGTGGCTGAAGCTTCTATACTAGAGCTGTCCCCTTTAAATAGCGCCCCCCGACTCCGAGAAGGGCCTGCTAACGCTCCTTCGAACTGTCACTAATAGCGCTAGGCGTAAAGGCTCCGGGCGCCACCCAATATCCGCTCAGGCGCCCCTAAAAGGCATTGCACACTGAAGTGACGTCATGATCTGCTTGCGCTCGCGGGCGCGCGCAAACACTTAGCGCAGGTGTTAAATGTATAGTCAATATGGGAGTTGTCGCTATCTTCATTGCGCCTGCCCCAACATTGGGTAACGCCCCAATTCTCGGTCTCTTTAGGCGCTAACCGCTGGCGCAAACAACCGAATTTCAAGGCCAAAGCCTTCAGGCTTGTTTTTTTAATGCTCTTACACCTATTAGAATTATTATTTACTGTGGCCACGTTTGATTTAAACCGTTGATTTCTCTGACTGCCACTTTTCTTTTTCTGCTTCCTATCTTTTGCTTTTATCCCTGTTTTCCTTTCCTCTGTCTCCTTGCTCAGGTTCCCAACCCCCTGCCATTTTAGTTTAAACCCCCCCGAACAGTGCTAGCAGACCTCCCCGCAAGGATATTTGTACCGCTCTGGTTCAGGTGCAACCCGTCCGACTTGTACAAGTCCCACCTTCCCCAGAAGCAGGCCCAGTGCTCCAGGAAACTAAAGCCCTCCCTCCTGCACCAACTCTTTAGCCACGCATTCATCTGAATTAAAGCAGTGGCGAGAAGATAAAGAGCGGCCCGAGAGCGGACCTGAATTAAAGCAGCGGCAGCGGCGAGAGGTTAAAGAGCAGCCCGAGAGCGGACCTGAATTAAAGCAGCGGCAGCGGCGAGAGGATAAAGAGCGGCCCGAGAGTGGAGCTGAATTAAAGCAGCGGCGAGAGGACAAAGAGCGGCCCGAGATTGGACCTGAATTAAAGCAGTGGCAACGGCGAGAGGATAAAGAGCGGCCCGAGAGTGGAGCTGAATTAAAGCAGCGGTGAGAGGTTAAAGAGCGACCCGAGATTGGACCTGAATTAAAGCAGCGGCAACGGCGAGAGGATAAAGAGCGGCCCGAGAGTGGAGCTGAATTAAAGCAGCGGCGAGAGGATAAAGAGCGGCCCGAGATTGGACCTGAATTAAAGCAGCGGCAACGGCGAGAGGATAAAGAGCGGCCCGAGATTGGACCTGAATTAAAGCAGCGGCAACGGCGAGAGGATAAAGAGCGGCCCGAGAGTGGAGCTGAATTAAAGCAGCGGCAACGGCGAGGGGATAAAGAGCGGCCCGAGAGCGGAGCTGAATTAAAGCAGCGGCAACGGCGAGAGGATAAAGAGCGGCCCGAGAGTGGAGCTGAATTAAAGCAGCGGCAACGGCGAGGGGATAAAGAGCGGCCCGAGAGCGGACCTGAATTAAAGCAGTGGTGAGAGGATGAAGAGCGGCCCGAGAGTGGAGCTGAATTAAAGCAGCGGTGAGAGGATAAAGAGCCGCCCGAGAGCGGACCTGAATTAAAGCAGCAGCAACGGCGAGAGGATAAAGAGTGGCCCGAGAGCGGACCTGAATTAAAGCAGCGGTGAGAGGATAAAGGGCGGCCCGAGAGCGGACCTGAATTAAAGCAGCGGTGAGAGGATAAAGGGCGGCCCGAGAGCGGACCTGAATTAAAGCAGCGGTGAGAGGATAAAGGGCGGCCCGAGAGCGGACCTGAATTAAAGTAGCGGCAGCGGCGAGAGGATAAAGAGTGGCCCGAGAGCGGACCTGAATTAAAGCAGCGGTGAGAGGATAAAGGGCGGCCCGAGAGCGGACCTGAATTAAAGCAGCGGTGAGAGGATAAAGGGCGGCCCGAGAGCGGACCTGAATTAAAGCAGCGGTGAGAGGATAAAGGGCGGCCCGAGAGCGGACCTGAATTAAAGTAGCGGCAGCGGCGAGAGGATAAAGAGCGACCCGAGAGCGGACCTGAATTAAAGCAGCGGCAACAGCGAGAGGATAAAGAGCAGCCCGAGAGTGGAGCTGAATTAAAGCAGCGGCGAGAGGATAAAGAGCAGCCCGAGAGCGGAGCTGAATTAAAGCAGCGGCGAGAGGATAAAGAGCGGCCCGAGAGCGGACCTGAATTAAAGCAGTGGTAGCGGCGAGAGGATAAAGAGCGGCCCGAGAGCGGACCTGAATTAAAGCAGCGGCAGCGGCAAGAGGATAAAGAGCGGCCCGAGAGCGGACCTGAATTAAAGCAGTGGCGAGAGGATAAAGAATGACCCGAGAGCGGAGCTGAATTAAAGCAGCGGCAGCCGCGAGAGGATAAAGAGCGGCCCGAGAGCGGAGGTGAATTAAAGCAGTGGCGAGAGGATAAAGAGCAGCACGAGAGCGGACCTGTATTAAAGCAGCGGCGAGAGGATAAAGAGCAGCCCGAGACTGGAGCTGAATTAAAGCAGCGGCGAGAGGATAAAGAGCGGCCCGAGAGCGGAGCTGAATTAAAGCAGCGGCGAGAGGATAAAGAGCGGCCCGAGAGTGGAGCTGAATTAAAGCAGCAGCAGCGGCGAGAGGATAAAGAGCGGCCCGAGAGCGGAGCTGAATTAAAGCAGCGGCGAGAGGATAAAGAGCGGCCCGAGAGTGGAGCTGAATTAAAGCAGCGGCAGCGGCGAGAGGATAAAGAGCGGCCCGAGAGCGGACCTGAATTAAAGCAGCGGCGAGAGGATAAAGAGCGGCCCGAGAGCGGACCTGAATTAAAGCAGCGGCGAGAGGATAAAGAATGACCCGAGAGCGGAGCTGAATTAAAGCAGCGGCAGCCGCGAGAGGATAAAGAGCGGCCCGAGAGCGGAGGTGAATTAAAGCAGTGGCGAGAGGATAAAGAGCAGCGAGAGGATAAAGAGCAGCACGAGAGCGGACCTGTATTAAAGCAGCGGCGAGAGGATAAAGTGCAGCCCGAGAGCGGATCTGAATTAAAGCAGCAGCAGCGGCGAGAGGATAAAGAGCGGCCCGAGAGTGGAGCTGAATTAAAGCAGCAGCAGCGGCGAGAGGATAAAGAGCGGCCCGAGAGTGGAGCTGAATTAAAGCAGCAGCAGCGGCGAGAGGATAAAGAGCGGCCCGAGAGCGGAGCTGAATTAAAGCAGCAGCAGCGGCGAGAGGATAAAGAGCGGCCCGAGAGTGGAGCTGAATTAAAGCAGCGGCGAGAGGATAAAGAGCAGCCCGAGAGCGGAGCTGAATTAAAGCAGTGGTAGCGGCGAGAGGATAAAGAGCGGCCCGAGAGTGGACCTGAATTAAAGCAGTGGTAGCGGCAAGAGGATAAAGAGCGGCCCGAGAGCGGACCTGAATTAAAGCAGCGGCGAGAGGATAAAGAGCGGCCCGAGAGCAGAGCTGAATTAAAGCAGCGGCGAGAGGATAAAGAGCGGCCCGAGAGCAGAGCTGAATTAAAGCAGCGGCGAGAGGATAAAGAGCGGCCCGAGAGTGGAGCTGAATTAAAGCAGCGGCAGCGGCGAGAGGATAAAGAGCGGCCCGAGAGCGGACCTGAATTAAAGCAGCGGCAAGAGGATAAAGAGTGGCCCGAGAGCGGACCTGAATTAAAGCAGTGGCGAGAGGATAAAGAATGACCCGAGAGCGGAGCTGAATTAAAGCAGCGGCAGCCGCGAGAGGATAAAGAGTGGCCCGAGAGCGGAGCTGAATTAAAGCAGCGGCAGCCGCGAGAGGATAAAGAGCGGCCCGAGAGCGGAGGTGAATTAAAGCAGTGGCGAGAGGATAAAGAGCAGCACGAGAGCGGACCTGTATTAAAGCAGCGGCGAGAGGATAAAGAGCAGCCCGAGAGTGGAGCTGAATTAAAGCAGCAGCAGCGGCGAGAGGATAAAGAGCGGCCCGAGAGCGGAGCTGAATTAAAGCAGCGGCGAGAGGATAAAGAGTGGCCCGAGAGTGGAGCTGAATTAAAGCAGCGGCGAGAGGATAAAGAGCGACCCGAGAGCGGAGCTGAATTAAAGCAGCGGCAGCGGCGAGAGGATAAAGAGCGGCCCGAGAGCGGACCTGAATTAAAGCAGCGGCGAGAGGATAAAGAGCGGCCCGAGAGTGGAGATTAATTAAAGCAGTGGTAGCGGCGAGAGGATAAAGAGCGGCCCGAGAGCGGACCTGAATTAAAGTAGCGGCAGCGGCGAGAGGATAAAGAGTGGCCCGAGAGCGGACCTGAATTAAAGCAGCGGCAACAGCGAGAGGATAAAGAGCAGCCCGAGAGCGGACCTGAATTAAAGCAGCGGCGAGAGGATAAAGAGCGGCCCGAGAGCGGACCTGAATTAAAGCAGTGGTAGCGGCGAGAGGATAAAGAGCGGCCCGAGAGCGGACCTGAATTAAAGCAGTGGTAGCGGCGAGGGGATAAAGAGCGGCCCGAGAGCAGAGCTGAATTAAAGCAGCGGCGAGAGGATAAAGAGCGGCCCGAGAGCGGAGCTGAATTAAAGCAGCAGCGAGAGGATAAAGAGCGGCCCAAGAGCGGACCTGAATTAAAGCAACGGCGAGAGGATAAAGAGCGGCCCGAGAGCGGACCTGAATTAAAGCAGCGGCGAGAGGATAAAGAGCGGCCCGAGAGCGGCCCTGATTTAAAGCAGCGGCGAGAGGATAAAGAGCGGCCCGAGAGCGGAGCTGAATTAAAGCAGTGGCGAGAGGATAAAGAGCAGCGAGAGGATAAAGAGCAGCACGAGAGCGGACCTGTATTAAAGCAGCGGCGAGAGGATAAAGAGCCGCCCGAGAGCGGACCTGTATTAAAGCAGCGGCGAGAGGATAAAGAGCAGCCCGAGAGCGGATCTGAATTAAAGCAGCGGCGAGAGGATAAAGAGCGGCCCGAGAGCGGACCTGAATTAAAGCAGCGGCGAGGGGATAAAGAGCGGCTCGAGAGCGGAGCTGAATTAAAGCAGTGGTAGCGGCGAGAGGATAAAGAGCGGCCCGAGAGTGGAGACTAATTAAAGCAGTGGCAGCGGCGAGAGGATAAAGGGCAGCCTGAGAGCGGACCTGAATTAAAGCAGTGGCGGTGGCGAGAGGATAAAGAGCGGCCCGAGAGCGGAGCGGAATTAAAGCAGCGGCGGCGGCGAGAGGATAAAGAGCGGCCCGAGAGTGGAGCTGAATTAAAGCAGTGGCGGCGGCGAGGGGATAAAGAGCGGCCCGAGAGCGGACCTGAATTAAAGCAGTGGCGGCGGCGAGGGGATAAAGAGCGGCCCGAGAGCGGACCTGAATTAAAGCAGCAGCAGCGGGGAGAGGATAAAGAGCGGCCCGAGAGCGGACCTGAATTAAAGCAGCGGCAGCGGCGAGAGGATAAAGAGCGGCCCCAGAGCGGACCTGAATTAAAGCAGCGGCAGCGGCGAGAGGATAAAGAGCGGCCCGAGAGCAGAGCTGAATTAAAGCAGCGGCGAGAGGATAAAGAGCGGCCCAAGAGCGGACCTGAATTAAAGCAGCGGCGAGAGGATAAAAAGCGGCCCGAGAGTGGACCTGAATTAAAGCAGAGGCAGCGGTGAGAGGATAAAGAGCGACCCGAGAGCGGACCTGAATTAAAGCAGCGGCAGCGGCGAGGCTCCAATTGGAAAAACAACATCAAAGAGTGAAGTCACAGGAGAGCAGGTAGGTGATTGGTTGGTGTGTATTACAGCTCTTTTTTGCTCTCAAGTTAGGGAAGGTTAAATTAAGAGCTGTGAAACTGTAACTTGCTAGTACTTATTAAATTAATAACTTAAACTAAATAAAATAATCCAAAAATAAACCTAAAATACTGATTGAATAAAATCTTTAACTAATTAATTAATAAATAAAACAAGGTTAAAGATGGCAGGGCAGGTGGAGTGTCGTAACTGCAGCATGTGGGAGTCTGGAGAGCATCGCGATCCCGAGCAACCACATCTGCAGCAAGTGTCTGCAACTCGAGGGACTTTGGCTCAGAATTGTTGAGCTGGAGTACGAGCTGCAGACATTGCGATGCATCAGGGAGGGGGAGAGTTACCTGGACACTTTGTTCCAGGAGGCAGTCACACCCTTTAGGTTAAGTAGAACTTTAGAGTTAGTCAGTGGTGAGGGACAAGAGGGTGTGACTGCGAGTCAGGAAGGTATGGGGACCCAGGATGTAGTGATGGAGGAGCCTCAGCCCTGGACCTTCTCCAACAGGTACGAGGTACTTTCTACCTGTATGGATGAGGAAAAGGACTGCAGGGAGGATGGGCAAACTGACCACGGCACTGTGGTACAGAGGGCCATTCAAGTGCGGGGAGTAGGAAGGAATGTGGTAGTAGTAGGGGACAGTGTAGTCAATGGGATAGATACTGTTCTCTGCAGCCGTGAAAGAGAGTCCCGAAGGCTGGTGCCAGGGTTAAGGATATCTCCTCGTGGCTGGAGAAGAACTTGGAGTGGGAGGAGGAGGATCCAGTTGTCGTGGTCCATGTAGGAACCAACAACATAGATAGAACTAAGAATGAGGTTCTGCTGAGGGAGTTTGAGGAGCTAGGGTCTAAATTAATAAACAAAACCACAAGGGTAATAATCTCTGAATTACTACCTGAGCGCCACACAGCTTGGCATAGGGTCAAGCAGATCAGAGAGTTAAATGCGTGGCTCAAAGAGTGGTGTGGAAAAAAGGGGTTTCAATTCATGGGGCACTGGCACCAGTACTGGGGAAAGAGGCAGCTGTTCCATTGGGACGGGCTCCACTTAAACCGAGCTGGGACCAGCGTCCTGGCGAATTAAATAACTAGGGCTGTAAACTTTAAAAAAAAAAAGGGGGGGAGGGGTCAGGTGAGGGGAAATTTAGAAATTAAATAGAAAGGTCAAGGCAATAGAGCAGTGTAATGATTTGGGTAAAAATAAGCAGAGTGTGACAGGAAGGGACAGAGAGTTTAATGGTAGCAGTGCAGCAGAGAATAAGGTCCAAGCAGGGAATAATGGTAAAAAAATTAAATTAAAGGCTCTTTATCTGAATGCAAGAAGCATTCGTAACAAGATAGACGAACTAGTGGCACAAATAGAGATAAATGGGTTTGATCTAATAGCCATTACAGAGACATGGTTGCAAGGTGGCCAAGGTTGGGAACTAATTGTTCCAGGGTACTTGACATTTCAAAAAGACAGGCAGAATGGAAAAGGAGGGGGAGTAGCCCTGATAAAGGATCTCGGCTCGGAAGATCAGGAAGTAGAATCAGTATGGGTGGGGATAAGGAATAACAAGGGGCAGAAAACACTGGTAGGAGTGGTATATAGGCCCCCCCTAACAGTAGCAATACCATTGGACAGAATATTAATCAAAAAATAGTAGGAGCTTGCAACAAAGGTAATGCAATAATCTTGGGGGACTTTAACCTTCATATAGACTGGACAAATCAAATAGGCAAAGGTAGTCTGGAGGAAGAGTTCATGGAATGCATTCGGGACAGTTTCCTAGAACAATGTGTCATGGAACCAACCAGGGAACAGGCTATTTTATTGAGTAATGAGACAGGGTTAATTAGCAATCTCATCGTAAAAGATCCTCTGGGGGTAGAATGATCATAATAGGATAGAATTTTACATTCTTTTTGGAGTGACTTGCCGAAATCCGAAACTAGGGTCTTAACCTTAAATAAAGCCAATTACATAGGTATGAGGGGCGAGTTGGCTAAAGTAGATTGGAAAAATAGATTAAAAGGTATGGCGGTAGATAAGTAGTAGCTAGCATTTAAAGAAATATTTCATAATTCTCAACAAAAATACATTCCATTGAGAAACAAAAACTCCACGGGAAAAGTGATCCAACCGTAGCTAACTAAAGAAGTTAAGGATAGCATTAGATTGAAAGAAGAAGCTTATAATGTTGCAAAGGATCTGGGCTCGGAAGATCAGGAAGTAGAATCAGTATGGGTGGGGATAAGGAATAACAAGGGGCAGAAAACACTGAGGAGTGAGAGAATTTCAGTAACCAGCAAAGGTTGACCAAAAAATTGATAAAAAGGGAAAAAATAGAATGAGAGAAAACTAGCAAGAAATATAAAAGCAGATAGCAAGAGTTTTTACATGTATGTAAAAAGGAAAAGAGTAGCAAAAGTAAACATTGGTCTCTTAGAGGCTGAGACAGGAGAAATTATTATGGGGCATAAGGAAATGGCAGAAACGTTAAACAAATATTTTGTATCTGTTTTCACAGAAGACACAAAGTATACCAAAAATGGTGGGGAACCAGGGGTCTAATGAGGGTGAGCAACTTAACGTAATTAATATAAGTAGAGAAAAAGTACTAGAGAAACTCATGGGACTAAAAGCCGGCAAATGCCCTGGACCTGACGGGCTACATCCTAGGGTTCTAAAAGAGGTGGCTGAAGAGACAGTGGATGCATTGGTTTTGATCTTCCAAAATTCCCTGGATTCTGAAATGGTCCCAACAGATTGGAAGGTCACAAATGTAACACCGCTATTCAAGAAAGGAGGGAGAGAAAAAACACAGAACTACAGGCCAGTTAGCCTGACATCAGTCATCAGGAAAATGCTAGAATCCATTGTTAAGGAAGTGGTATCAGGGCACTTAGAAAATCATAACATGATTAGGCAGAGTCAACATGGTTTTATGAAAGGAAAATGGTGTTTGACAAATTAGATTTTTTTGAGGATGTAACTAGCAGGGTAGATAAAGGTAAACCAGTGGATGTAGTAAATTTGGATTTCCAAAAGGCATTCGATAAGGTGCCACATAAAAGATTATTACACAAGATTAGGGCTCATGGGGTTGGGGGTAATATAGTAGCATGGATAGAGGATTGGTTAACAGACAGAAAACAGAGAGTAGGGATAAACAGATCTTTTTCAGGTTGGCAGGCTGTAACTAGTGGGGTGCCGCAAGGATCAGTGTTGGGGCCTCAGCTATTTACAATCTATATTGACGACCTAGATGAAGGGACCGAGTGTAATGTATCCAAGTTTGCTGATGATACAATGCTAGGTGGGACAGTAAGCTGTGAGGAGAACACAAAGAGCCTGCAAAGGGATATAGATAGACTAAGTGAGTGGGCAGTAAGGTGGCAGATGGAGTATAATGTCGGGAAATGTGAGGTTATTCACTTTGGTAGGAAGAATAGAAAAACATAATATTTTTTTAAATGGTGAGAAACTTTCAAATGTTGGTGTTCAGAGAGATTTGGGTGTCCTCGTGCAAGAAACACAAAGCTAGCATCCAGGTACAGCAAGCAATAAGGAAGGCAAATGACACGAGCATAAGAGGAAGGAAGTCTTTCTACAATTGTACAGGGCCTTGGTGAGACCACACCTGGAGTACTGTGTACAGTTTTGGTCTCCTTATCTAAGGAAGGATATACTTGCCTTGAGGGCGGTGCAACAAAGGTTCACTAGATTGATTCCTGGGATGAGAGGGCTGTCCTATGATGAGAGATTGTGTAGAATGGGCCTATACTCTCTGAAGTTTAGAAGAATGAGGCGCGATCTCATTGAAACATACAAGATTCTGAAGGGGAGTGACCGGGTAGATGCTGAGAGGCTGTTTCCCCTGGCTGGAGTGTGTAGAACTAGGGGGCATAGTCTCGGGATAAGGGGTAGGCCATTTAAGACTGAGATGAGGAGGAATTTCTTCACTCAGGGTTGTGAATCTTTGGAATTCTCTGCCCCAGAGGGCTGTGAATGCTGAGCCTTTGGGTATATTCAAGGCTGAGATAGATAGATTTTTGGACTCTAGGGGAATCAAGGGATATGGAGATCGGGCAGGAAAGTGGAGTTGAGGTCGATGATCAGTCATGATCTTATTTGAATGGCGGAGCAGGCTCGAGGGGCCGTATGGCCTACTCCTGCTCTTACTTATGTTCTCACACTTCTCCAGATTGAATTCCATTTGCCACTGTTCTGCCCACCTGACTAGTCCGATGATATCTTCCTGCAGTCTGCAACCAGCTGCCGCCTTCATGATCAACCACACGGACAATTTTTGTATCATCTGCAAACTTCTTAATCATACTTCCTACATTCAAGTCCAAATCATTGATATATACCACAGAAAGCAGAGGACCCAGTACTGAGCCCTGCAGAACCCCACAGGAAACAGCCTTCCAGTCACACAAACACCCTTCGACCGTTACCTTTTGTTTCCTGCCTCTGAGCCAATTTTGGATCCAACTTGCCACTTTGTTTTGGATCCCATGGGCTTTTACTTTCGTGACCAGTTTGCCATGCAGGACCTTATCAAAAGCCTTGCTAAAATCCATATAGACTACATCAAATGCACTACCCTCATTGACCCTCCGTGTTGCCTCCTCAAAAAATTCAATTAAGTTAGTTAGACACGACCTTCCCTTGACAAATCCATGCTGAGTGTCCCAGATTAATCCGTGTCTTTTTAAATGAAGATTTATCCTGTCCCTCAGAATGTTTTCCAATAATTTTTCCACCACTGAGGTTAGGCTGACTGGCCTATAATTACTCGGTCTATCCCTTCCTCCCTTTTTAAACAACGGTACCATGTTAGCAGTCCTCTGGCACCACACCTGTAACCAGAGAGGATTGGAAAATGATGGTCAGAGCCTCTGCGATTTCATCTTTTACTTCTCTTAACAGTCTGGGATACATTTCATCCGGGCCTGGGGATTTATCCACTTTCAAATATGCTAAACCCCTCAATACTTCCTCTTTCGCTATGTTTATTTCATCTAATATTTCACACTCCTCCCTGATTGCAATGTCTGCATCGTCCCTCTCTTTTGTGAAAACAGACGCAAAGTATTCATTAAGAACCATACCCATGTCAGGTTATCTTTATAGTCCCTAATAGGCCCTACTCTTACTTTAGTTATCCTCTTGCTCTTAATGTATTTATAAAACATCTTTGGGTTTTCCTTGCCAATATTTTTTCATGCCCTCTCTTTGCTTTCCTAATTTCCTTTTTAATTTCACCCCTGCACTTTCTATACACCTCTAAGCTTTCCGCAGTATTGAGTCTTCGGTATCTGTCATAAGCTTCCCTTTTTTTCTTTATCCTACCCTGTTTGCCCCTCGACATCCAGGGAGCTCTAGATTTGTTAGTCACACCCTTTTTCTTTAAGGGAACATACTTGTTCTGAACCCTCGCTATCTCCTCCTTGAATGCCTCCCACTGCTCTGACACTGATTTACCTTCAAGTTTCTGTCTCCAGTCCACTTTGGCTAAATCACATCTCAGCTTAGTAAAATTAGCTTTTCCCCAATTGAGAACTTTTATTCCTGGTCTGTCCTTGTCCTTTTCCATAACTACCCTAAATCTAACTGAATTATGATCACTACCACCAATATGCTCTCCCAGTGATGCCCTTTCCACCTGCCCAGCTTCATTCCCTAAAACTAGGTCCAGAACCACCCCCTCTCTTGTTGGGCTTGCTACGTACTGGCTAAATAAGTTCTCCTGAATGCATTTTAAGAATTCTGCTCCCTCTATACCTTTCATACTAATTTTATCCCAGTTAATATTAGGGAAGTTGAAATCCCCTACTATTACTGCCCTATTTTTGCACGTCTCAGAAATTTGCCTACATATTTGCTCTTCTATCCCCCTCTGACTGTTTGGGGGTCTATAGTACACTCAGCAGTGTGATTGGCCCTTTTTTGTTTTTTAGTTCAACCCATATGGCCTTATTGGATGATCCTTCTAAGATATCCTCCCTCCTCACAGCTGTAATTGATGTTTTAATCAATATTGCGACACCCCCTCCTTTTTGTATCCCTCTCTATCTCGTCTGAAAATCCTGTAACCAGGTATGTTGAGCTGCCATTCCTGCCCTTCTTTCAGCCATGTCTCAGTAATGGCTATAATATCAGACTCCCACGTGTCTATCTGTGCCCTCAGCTCATCTGCTTTATTCACTAGACTCCGTGCGTTGAAGTATATAACATTAAGCACTGCTGAGGTCCCTTGTTATCTATTTTCTAGCCTTTGTTTCCTCTGCCTTCCAAACTCGCTAATTTTCTGCCTTCCATTTCCAGCTTTGCTTCTCTCCTTCTGAACCCACTCTCAGGTTCCCATCCCCCTGCCAAGCTAGTTTACCTCCCCAACAGCTCTAGCAAACCCCACTGCAAGGATATTAGTCCCAGTCCTGTTGAGGTGCAACCCGTCCGGCTTGTACAGGACCCACCTCCCCCAGAAACAGTCCCAATGCCTCAGGAATCTAAAGCCCTCCCTCCTGCACCATTTCTTCAGCCACGCATTCATCTGCTCTATCTCTATTTCTGTTTCAGTTTCTGTACTCACCAGCACGTGGCACCGGGAGTAATCCAGAAATTACTACCTTTGAAGCCCTGCTTTTTAATCTCTTTCCTAGCTCCCTAAAATCTGCCTGCAGGACTTCATCCCTCTTTCTACATATGTCGTTGGGACCGATGTGGAGCACGACCTCTGGCTGCTCACTCTCCCCCCTCAATGTCCTGCCACCAGGGAGGCAACATACCATCCTGCAGTCACGTCTGTGGCCGCAGAAACGCCCGTCTATTCCCCTATCTAATCCCCTACCACTATTGCTCTTCCGCTCTTCTTCCTCCCCACCTGTGCCATGGTGCCGTGGACTTGGCTCTGGCTGCACTCCCCAGAGGAACCATCGCCCTCACCAGTATCCAGAACTGAATAATGGTTAGCGAGCAAGATGCACTCAGGTGACTCCTGCACTACCTGCCTGGTGGTCCTCCTGTCTGGCGGTCACCCATTCCCTCTCTGCCTGCACATTCTTAAGCTGTGGAGTGTTTACTTCCATAACAACGATCACAGCACTCCAAAAGCCATTCATTTTGTGAAATGCTTTCAAATATTTTGGCAACATGATGAGGTGCTACTGAAGTGCAAGTAATTTTACTCAAATCACAGGGTGCGATTATGTGTTGAGCACACATCCACCCAAATCGCACTGATTGCCCCATCTCCAACCTCCCTTTCCTCTCCTAAGTCCTTGAACGTGTTGTCGTCTCCCAAATCCGTGCCCATCTTTCCCGCAATTCCATTGGACTGCCGGACTCGACATTGAGTTCAACAATTTCAGATAATAACCCCTGCCCCCATTTTTCATGCTGTATGATTTTTGCCACTCCCATTTGCAACATTTTATCTTTCCTGCCTTACAGAAGTACAGGATGTTCATCAATTCCTTCCTCCCCTCCTAACCACCCCCACCCGGCCCCCCCCCAATCTCTGCACCTGCTTAATATCTGTTACATCTCCAGCTTTTTCCAGTTCTGATGAAGGGTCCCAGACCTGAAACGTTAACTCTGTTTCTCTCTCCACGGATGCTGCCTGGCCTGCTGAGTATTTCCAGCATTTTCTGTTGTTACTCCCTCTCCCTAACATCTGTCTGAGGCTGAACCAAACTGTTCGCAACCTTGGTGTCATATTTGACCCTAAAATGAGCTTCCGACCACATATCCAAAGCATAATAAAGACCGCCTATTTCCACCTCCGTAACATCGCCCGTCAACGCCCCGCCTCAGCTCATCCGCTGCTGAAACCCTCATCCATGCCTTTGTTACCTCTAGACTTGACTATTCCAATGCACTCCTGGCTGGCCTCCCACGTTCTAACCTACGTAAACTTGAGGTCATCCAAAACACCCGTGTCCTAACTCGCACCAAGTCCTTCTGTTGCCTAGGCCCTAAGCTCGAATTCCCTCCCTAAACCTCTCTGCCTCTTTATCCTCCTTTCAGACGCTCCTTAAAACCTACCTCTGACCAAGCTTTTGGTCACCTGCCCTCATTTATCCTTACGTGGATCGGTGTCAAATTTTTTGTCTTAAAATACTCCTGTGCAGCGCCTTGGGACGTTTTACTACATTAAAGATGCTATTTAATTACAATTTGTTGTTGTTGATTCAACCAGGTCGACCATTGTTTCTACCCACATCCACCCTAATCATTCTGATTCAACCAGGTCGACCATTGTTTCTACCCACATCCACCCAAATCATTCTGATTCAACCAGGTCGACCATTGTTTCTACCCACATCCACCCAAATCATTCTGATTCAACCAGGTCGACCATTGTTTCGACCCACATCCACCCAAATCATTCTGATTCAACCAGGTCGACCATTGTTTCTACCCACATCCACCCAAATCATTCTGATTCAACCAGGTCGACCATTGTTTCGACCCACATCCACCCAAATCATTCTGATTCAACCAGGTCGACCATTGTTTCTACCCACATCCTAGTTATTTTTGTTTTATTTGTGTGTTGGTACTTCAGCACTTCCCTTGTACAGGAGGGAGTGATTTCCCTCCTTTATCCAGCAAGGGATTCAGGAGTTTTTCAAAAACAACTCTTTAATGCGAAAGATACCCAGCTTGATAATCTAATACAACTTGAGCACACGGGCACTTGCTGGCAGAATGTAGGAAAGACATTTCTGAAGGGGGCCAGCTCCACCATCAGTGAAGTATTGAGAATGGGCACCTGACCAGGCCTAGTTACATGTGTTCGGCTGTCCTGCACTATGGTCATCCCATTTACTTGAACCAATTTGGTGAGGAGGACGTTATTCTCAGCCTTGGAATGTATCTCAGTCCCATGGTTCAAGGCAGACCCTCCCACGTGGGTGGGTCAAGGCAGACCCTCCCACGTGGGTGGGTCAAGGCAGACCCTCCCACGTGGGTGGGTCAAGGCAGACCCTCCCACGTGGGTGGGTCAAGGCAGACCCTCCCACGTGGGTGGGTCAAGGCAGATCCTCCCACGTGGGTGGGTCAACTTTCAATGCAATTCTTGCAGAACCCGCTGTACAAAATCTGATCTTTATGTCAGTCTGGGTTGTCGCCCTTTTTGGCCAGTGTAAATACTGGTTTGAGGTGATGGGATTGCTTGTACACACTATTGGATGGGCTTTCCATACCTGGTTATTATTTTCACCTGATCATGTTTATGATAAAACCAAGAAGGGAGAATCTGTTTTTATATTTTTTTCTACTTTCCTTTTTGCAACTGTTGACTATCATTTGCTCTTTTGCCGTGTCAGCCATGGCTCAGTGGGTAGCACCCTCGCCACCAGTCAGAAGGTCGTGGGTTCAAGTCCCTCTCTAGAGCCTTCAGCACAAAATCTAGACTGACACTCCCAGTACAGTACTGAGGGAATGCTGCACTGTTGGACGTGTCGTCTTTTGGATGAGATGTTAAACCAAGCCCCCATCTACCCCCTCAAGTGGATGTAAAAGATCCTATGACACTACTTCGAAGAAGAGCAGGGGAGTTATCCCCAGTGTCCTGGCCAATATTTATCCCTCAATCAACATCACTGAACAGATTATCTGGTCATTATCACATTGCTGTTTGTGGGAGATTGTTGTGCACAAATTGGCTGCTGTGTTTCCTACATTACAATAGTGACAACATTTCAAAAGTACTTCATTGGCTGTAAAGCGCTTTGGGATGTCCTGATGTCATGAAAGGTGCTATAGAAATGTAAGTCTTTTTCTCCTATATTCTTAAATAATTGTCAACTTGTGTTGGTAGTGTTTTCTTAAGATGTGTTTACTCATTATTGTATTAGTGCTTTTGCATGACATCTTATGTAATGGATTATACCACACATTCTCTTACTGTATATAGTTTAACACAAAAACTTTAAAAGAAAACTCCATTCAAAAAGCTTACACTTTAAGGAAAGACTCCAGAAGATAAAAAAAACCAACTTGCCTTATATTAGTGTCTCTAATAGAGAAAAACACCCCAAGCTGGTTCATAGAGGCGCAAGGCAAAAAATAGACACCAGGCCAAAGGAGAAATTAGGATATACTTGAGTGAAGATCTCAAAACACACGCTCGAATGAGTCTGTCCAGTAGGCTCTGAGCTACTTGGGGCCAAAATTCAAATGAAAACCGAATAAAAGGAAATTATCCTTCATCTGCATATAACACACCCTGTATGAGCAAGGAAGAAATAAAGAAACTGGAGCCTTTGATTTCAACCAGCAAGAAAATTGATGTACTATTTCTCAGACACAGAACATTTGTGGAGAATCCTGAGGGCCATGTGAAAGATTCCACAGACTGAAATCTCTGCCCTCTTGACATAAAACAATTGCACTCTCAGGGCCTCCAATTAGCAACTGAAACCAGACTAATAACAAGCAAGTCTCTTACATCCCAGAAGAGCACATGCACTTCTGATCATCTTCTCAAATGTGGTGCCCCTCCTATGGCTGTCCTCTTGGATCTAGAGAAGGTTCAATTTCCTATATTTCTCCAAAAAGATTTAATGTAGGTCTTGTCTTATTCAGATTGCTTTCCAAGTCCTGCAATAGGCCATAGTTTTCATACTAGCTAGTTTATTTATCTTTTTAAATGGGATCTAGTTGAGGCTTCACTGTCTTGTTTCTCCCCTCATCTCTCTGCAGCCCTTGGAGTCACTGATACAGTATTGGAGCCTTCCATGCTATCTAGGCTGTTTCTGGGGAAAACACACAGTGCTCCTTATGAGAAACTGACAAGAATCTTGCAAACATGCACGTCTACATCCACATCCCCGCGTACAATATTTGAAATCGTGTCGGGGTACAAGATAAATGGGAGAAAACAGTCGGTATCCCTTCATCTAAAAATGCCGTCCTACTCAGGCTTCACACCTTCCATTTAAGTGACTCTAGATCTCGAGAATCTACCATGTCTAAATAAAACAACTTCTTCAACAGCACCTCCCAAACTCGCAACCTCTACCACCTAGAAGGACAAGGGCAGCAGGCACATGGGAACACGATCGGCTGCAAGTTCCCCGTCAAGTCACACACCATTCTGACTTGGAAATATATCACTGTTTCTTCATCGTTGCTGTGTCATAATCCTGGAACACCCTCCCTAACAGCACTGTGGGAGTACCTGCACCACACGGACTGCAGCGGTTCAAGATGGTGGCTCACCACCACCTTCTCAAGGCAATTAGGGATGGGCAATAAATGCTGGCCTTGCCAGTGACACCCACATCCCATGAATGAATTTTAAAAACCTCCACTTCTAGGAACAAGATAGCTTAAACCTCAGCAGCTGCAATGCTCAACTTGTCTCTACATGTTAAGATAGAAATCTGCACATTAATCGTTGAGTGAACTATCTATTTGATTATTCCACTGCATTGTAGCATTGTAATCCACTAGTGATGTCAGGGCTTGTGTCTGTCTTCCATGTGAATGGCAGGAACAGAAGAGCAACTGCCCCATCATCTCAATATTCTGTGGTAATCCAAAAAGCATCCAGGAATACTAACTCTTCAGCTTCACAAACTCCTGCCAACAGAACTCTCCCGTGTGACAGTGGTTGGGCTAGTTGGTGAAGTTCAGACCATCACGCTGCATAAGCCTCTTGTCAGGCTGTAGGAAATCTATAACTTGGGGTCCAGCAATAATACTCAAAGACTTTCTGCACTGCCAGTAACCACTGGGGTCAAATCTGTGACACATTACTTAAACTAACACCATGTCGTTATCCAAAAAAACAAGACCAGCATATTTAAGCCCTCTCTCAATTGTTGTGATAAGAAAGGAAGAGAGCAAAGGCCAATTCCAATAACGTAACTGATGTGAAGGGGACCTTGTTCATACCCACCTAGAACCCTTGGCGCCTAAGCGATGACTCGTTAACAAAGGCTTTTCAGACTGAGGAGGCAAGATTCCTTTCCCTTGGCACAATGCGTTTGCAGGCAACATAAGGGGAAAGAAAGTTGCACTCAAAGGCCCTTTGTGTACATTGAGAAAGATCGTGTCCCTGTCACCACATCATGACCCATACCTCAGAGTCACATATAACCGGCCAATTCGCGGCAAGACCGGCTCACCAACACTACGCAATGTAAAACGCTGGACAGGCTTCTCGGTCATTTCAGAAACTTTTATCTTGGGAATGAAATGTGCAATGAGCTTGGTATGGTGGCACTCCAAAAGATCATAGACACCGGTCTCCTAGCACACATGGTCCAGTATAGTAACCTCTATGTATATTGGCTTCCTTTTGTAAATCATTGCTGTGCTTTGTTTAACTTAATACGTTTTCCTGGTTGTAACAGTTTATATAATTTTTAATTAAATTATACAAAGATACTTAACCAATTTGGACGATGAATGGCTCGAGTCTTCTGTTAGAGATTAAGACTAAAGGCTGTGACCCTGGACTGATCTTTTCACCTGTTGTAGAAATACGTTCACCTTCTCGCGTTACTTCTGTCCCCAGTAGCACTGCGGTAGACCTGATACAAGTAACCCGTCCCATCCCCTTCTCCAAACGATGCCAGTTGTTGCTTGTTGAGGTGGAAAACATGTACCTAACAGTATCACAATTAATGGTGGGAAATATGGAGATGGCAAAAACACTGAATATTTTACATCAGTCTTTACAGTAGAAGACACTAAGAATATCCCAACACTGGACAAACAGCGGGCTAAAGCGGGGGGGGGGAGCTAAACACGATCAAAATCACTAAGGAAGTGGTACTCGGTAAAATAATGGGACTCCAGGCAGATAAATCACCTGGACCTGATGGCTTACAGCCTAGGGTCTTGAGGGAAGTGGCGGTAGGGATTGTGGATGCATTGGTGGTAATTTTCCAAAACTCCCTGGACTCGGCAAAGGTCCCGGCAGACTGGAAAACTGCTAATGTAACACCCTTATTTAAAAAGGGCAGTAGACAGAAGGCTGGAAACTATAGACCGGTTAGCCTAACATCTGTGGTAGGTAAAATTTTGGAGTCCATTATTAAGGAGACAGTAACAGGACATTTGGATAATCATAATTTAATAGGACAAAGTCAGCATGGTTTTATGAAGGGGAAGTCATGTTTGACAAATTTGCTGGAGTTCTTTGAGGAAGTAACGTATAGGGTGGATAAAGGGGAACCAGTGGACGTAGTGTATTTAGACTTCCAAAAGGCATTTGACAAGATGCCGCACAAGATTATTGCTTAAGATAAAAAATCACGGGATTGGGGGTAATATTCTGGCATGGATAGAGGATTGGCTATCTAACAGAAGGCAGAGAGTTGGGATAAATGGTTCATTCTCAGACTGGCAATCAGTAACTAGTGGTGTTCCGCAGGGGTCAGTGCTGGGTCCCCAACTTTTTACAATCTATATTAACGATTTGGAGGAGGGGACCGAGTGTAACATATCAAAGTTTGCAGATGATACTAAGATGGGAGGGAAAGGAGTGAGTGAGGAGGACATAAAAAACCTGCAAGGGGACATAGACAGGCTAAGTAAGTGGGCAGAGATTTGGCAGATGGAATACAATACTGGAAAGTGTGAGGTTATGCACTTTGGCAGGAAAAATCGTAGAGCAAGTTATTATCTTAATGGCAAGAAACTGGAAAGTACTGAAGTACAAAGGGATCTGGGGGTCCTGGTGCACGAAACTCAAAAGGTTAGTATGCAGGTGCAGCAAGTGATTAAGAAGGCCAATGGAATGTTGGCTTTCATTGCTGGGATAGAATATAAAAATAAGGAGGTATTGCTTCAGTTGTACAAGGTATTGGTGAGACCGCACCTGGAATACTGCGTACAGTTTTGGTGTCCATACTTAAGAAAGGACATACTTGCTCTCGAGTCAGTACAAAGAAGGTTCACTCGGTTAATCCCGGGGATGAGGGGATGGACATATGAGGAGAGGTTGAGTAGATTGGGACTCTACTCATTGGAGTTCAGAAGAATGAGAGGCGATCTTATTGAAACATATAAGATTGTGAAGGGGTCGGATCGGGTGGATGCGGGGAAGATGTTCCCGATGATGGGTGAAACTAGAACTAGGGGGCATAGTCTTAGAATAAGGGGCTGCTCTTTCAAAACTGAGATGAGGAGGAACTACTTCACTCAGAGGGTGGTGGGTCCATGGAATATGCTGCCCCAAAAAGCTGTAGAAGCTACATTATTACATAAATTTAAAACAGAAATAGACAGTTTCCTAGAAGTAAAGGGAATTAAGGGTTACGGGGAGCGGACAGGAATTTGGACATGAGTCTAGGTTCGGATCGGTCATGGCCCTGTGGGTAGCGGAGCGGGCCCAGGGGCCGTGTAGCCTGATCCTGCTCCTATTTCGTGTGTCTAATTCTGTTAGATTCAGGAGATGGTTCTGTGATAGTGGATTGGCGGTTAGGATCAGATCAGCCATGATCTTATTAAATGGCGGAGCAGGCTCGAGGGGCCGATTGGCCTACTCCTGCTCCTATTTCTTATGTTCTTACACACAGCACTGCCAACAAGACCCAAAAAAAACAGCTTCTGCTGGGAAATTCCTGCTGTTCGCCCTCTCCCGTTTCCTCTTCAAGTCACAGCCACCTTTAAAAGACTTTAGTGTTCACTTTTATGGCATTGGGAAACCAACCATAACTATACATATAAAAACAGAAAATGCTAGAAATACTCAGCAGGTGCAGCTGTTGATCTATGAGCCCCCCTCCCCTCCAGCTGATTTGGTAAATGCCTTGCCTAGTTGAGGATTGAGCTCTGCAGGCCAGGAACGTGCCAAGTTTGCTTCTGGTCAGTACTATTAATTGATTTCAGCTGGGGCTGCAAAAGGGGGCCCAACAATTAGCTTCAGTCTCTATGCCAGGAAGGCAAAAAAGAACAGCTATTTTCCTGCTCCTCAGTGCCACCCAGTGATTTGTGTGGACGCGGGACGAAGACAATATCAGGCTTTGCTGTGAAACATCCCATAGTCAAATATAGGCCCAGAAATTTGGGTCTCCACGGGTGAGTACGCACAGGGTACTCACCCGTAGGCCCAATGGAAGTGCCGGTTTCTTGCATGCACTGCGCATGCGTGGGAAACTGGCACTTCCGTTCCCCTGAAAGAAGGGGTTCAGAGGTCGTGCGCGGGGGAGGTTGCGCGTGTGCATCGAACTTAGTTTTGTTTGCAGGTTTTCCCGGGAGGGTAAGTCTGCAGAAGTTACACATAAAAAGCAGGCGTAAGGCCTGCTTTTTACAAGGTAACTGGTGAATTAATTAAAATTAAAACATTTTTTCCACAAGTTTATTATTTTTAAATACTTTAAAGCAAGGTAAGTTTATTTTTAGCCCCGTTAGAAAATAAAATTATTTTTTCCAAAAATTTAAATTATTGTTTAAAAGTTATTTCATGTAATTTATAGTTTATTTAAAAAATGTGATGTTTTTTAAAAATTTATTTGAAGATTTAGTTATGTTTTGGGGCCTGTAGTATTTCTAAGTTTTGACAGCTCTTCCTGTCAAACTTATGAATGGAGCATTCCCTGCGCTGATTGGCTCTCCATGGCCCACGAGATCCCAGGGGACGCATCGAACTAACTGCGCCCCTGGGATACGCAAGCACTGCGCTCCGGCAGCTGGACCAGGCCCCGGATCGGAATTCCACGGGGGCCCACAGCTCTTACCACCCCTTTTCATCTAACCCCATCACCATATCCCTCATCTGTTTATCTAGCTTCCCCTTAAATGCATCTGTGCAATTTGCCTCAACTACTCCATGTGGCAGCAAGTTCTACATTTTAAACACTCTCTGGATAAAGAAGTTTCTCCTGAATTCCCGATTGGATTTATTAGTAACCATCTTATATTTATCTCCCCTTGTTTTGGTCTCCCTGCAAGTGGAAACAACTTCTCTATCAATTGTGTCCAATTCTGGGCACCACACTTTAGGAAGGACGTGAAGGCTTTGGAGAGGGTGCAGAAGAGATTTACTACAATGGTTCTGGGGATGAGAGATTACAGTTATGTGGATAGACTGGAGAAGTTTCCAATAGCTTAAGGGTCAATAACAAAAAGGCACAGATTTAAGGTGGTTGGCAAAAGAACCAGAGGCGACATGAGGAAAAACTTTTTTTACACAAAGTAGTGGTTATTTTTGGAACACACTACCTAATAAGGTGGTGGATACAGATTCAATAGTAGCCTTCAAAAGGGAATTGGATAAATACATGAACAGGAAAAAATTGCAGGGATATGGGAAAAGAGCAGGGGAGTGGGACTAACTGCATTACTCTTCGAAAGACCCAGTACAGTCTCGATGGGCCGAATGGCCTGGTTCTGTGCTGTACTATTCTATGATCCCTCTACTCCATGTTGGCACTTATTTTTCAAGGGGGATTTTTGGCTGCCTTATTCTTCCTACCAAAATGTATCGCATCACACTTATAGTGCTGACACTCATTGACCATTTCTACAAGTTACTGGAGGGTGGAACTGTACCTTGGCACAAGTTAGCACTTTAAGAGAAAAGGTGATAATAGAAGAGGGAGATAATCAAATTTTTTTTAAATAATACGTGTACCAGTCAGCTTCTATGGCAATATTTGCGGGGGCTCAGGGGGTGATGGCCTTATATAAAGTGGATGTGAAAGGCAGTGGGTACAGTAGATGAGATAGTATGACAATGTGTGAAGAGTTGAGATGGGTGTTTGAGGAAAGTGGGCTGGGATTTTGGGGGTTTAGTTGGGGTATAATATTGAAGGAGGAGAAAGGGTTCTTCTTAGGCAGTCCCTCGGAACCGAGGATGACTTGCTTCCACATCAAAAATGAGTTCTCAGGTGACTGATGAGTCCAATGCGGGACCTACAGTCTCTGTCACAGGTGGGGCAGACGGTTGAAGGGGCGGGTGCGTGGGGTGCTTGGGTTGACGTGTGCTCCTTCCACTGTTTGCGCTTGGCTTCCGCTTGCTCCCGGCGAAGAGACTCGAGGTATTCGGCGCCTTCCCGGATGCTTCTCCTCCACTTTGTACGGCCTTGGGCCAAGGATTCCCAGTTGTCGGTGGGGATGTTGCACTTTTTCAAGGAGGCTTTGAGGGTGTCCTTGAAGCGATTCCTCTGCCCACCTGGGGGGCTCTTGCCGTGTCGGAGCTCAGAGTAGAGCGCTTGTTTTGGGAGTCTCGTATTGGGCATGCAGACGATGTGACCCGCCCATCGGAGCTGATCAAGCGTGGTCAAAGCTTCGATGCTCGGGATGATGGCCTGAGCGAGAACACTGACGTTGGTGCGCCTATCCTGCCAATGGCTTTGCAGGATTTTGCGGAGGCAGCGTTGGTGGTACCTCTCCAGTGCTTTGAGGTGCCTGCTGTACATGGCCCATGTTTCTGAAGCATACAGGAGGGCGGGTATCACTGCTGCTCTGTAGACCATGAGCTTGGTGCCAGGTTTGAGATCCTGGTCTTCAAACACTCTCTTCCTCAGGCGACCGAAGACTGCACTGGCAGACTGAAGGCGGTGTTGGACTTCGTTGTCGATGTCTGCCCTTGTTGACAGTAGGCTCCCAAGGTATGGAAAGTGGTCCACATTGTCCAAGGCCTTGTCATGGATTTTGATAATCGAGGGGCCGTACTCTGTGGCGGGGGCAGGTTGGTAGATGACCTTTGTCTTACGGATGTTTAGAGTAAGGCCCATGCTCTCGTACGCTTCGGTGAAGGTGTTGACGATGGTGTGGAGTTCGACCTCCGAGTGAGCACAGATGCAAGCGTCGTCTGCATACTGTAATTCGACGACAGAGGAACGGACGACCTAGGATCTGGACTGGAAGCGACGGAGGTTGAACAGTTTCCCATTTGTTCTGTAAATTAGCTCACTGAGGGTGAGATGGAGCATTGCAGCAAGGAGAAAGGGTAGTGAGTAGTTGCGGGGTAAAGGAAATACTGGGGAGGTGGTGACTATTTGGCGGCAAGTAGTGGGATGTACTGAGTGGGTTAGAGTTTGGATTGGTGGGTGAATAAGACCGTGATGTGGGCAAGAATTTTAAAAGGAAAGAGTAATTCCAAAAATTACACAGGTAATACATAACTTCCAAAAAATAACAGGGCAATGCAGGTTCAATAACAGGACAATGGGGAACAGATATTCCGGTGAAAGGAGGGAATAGGTGCTGAGTAGAAACAACAGTCATTCAAAAACAATAACGATCAATGGGCACTTAAACACAAGATGGCGGGGGAAAGGAATGCAGAGACAAAACACAGTGAGGGACAGAGATTCAGCGACAAAGGACAGTGAGGGACAGGCATTCAGAGACAAGACAGTGAGGGACAGGCATTCGGAGGAATAACATGGTGAGGGACAGGCATTCATAGACAAAGGACAGTGAGGGACAGAAGAGAGTGAGGGACAAGCATTCAGAGACAAAGGACAGTGGGGGATAGGCATTCAGAGACAGAAAACAGTGAGAGACAGGCATTCAAAGACAAGGGACAGTGAGGGACAGGAATTCAAAGACAAAAGACTGAGGGACAGGCATTCAGAGGTAGAGGACAGTGAGGAACAGGAATTCAGAGACAACACTGAGGGACAGGCATTCAGAGACGAAGGACAGTGAGGGACAGACATTCAGGGACAGAAGACAGAGACAGGCATTCAAAGACAAGGGACAGTGAAGGACAGGAATTCAGAGACAACGGACAGTGAGGGACAGTCATTCAGAGTCAGAAGACCGTGAGGGACAGGCATTCAGAGACAACGGACAGTGAGGGACAGGCATTCAGAGACAACGGACAGTGAGGGACAGTCATTCAGAGTCAGAAGACAGTGAGGGGCAGGCATTCAGAGACAGAGGACAGTGAGGGGCAGGCATTCAGAGACAGAAGACCGTGAGGGACAGGCATTCAGAAACAAAAGACAGTGAGGGACAGGCATTCAGAAACAAAGGACAGTGAGGGACAGGCATTCAGAGACAAAGGACAGTGGGGGACAGGCATTCAGAGACAAAGGACAGTGGGGGACAGGCATTCAGAGACAGAAGACAGTGAGAGACAGGCATTCAGAGGTAGAAGGCAGTGAGGGACAGGCATTCAGAGAGAAGAGACAGTGAGGGACACGCATTCAGAGACAGGACAGTGAGGGACAGGCATTCAGGGACAAAGGACCGTGAGCGACAGGCATTCAGAGACAAAGGACCATGAGGGACAGGCTTTCAGAGAGAAGAGACAGTGAGGGATGGGCATTCAGAGACAAAGAACAGTGAGGGACAGGCATTCAGAGACAAAGGACAGTGAGGGACAGGCATTCAGAGACAAACAACAGTGGGGGACAGGCATTCAGAGACAAAGGACAGTGAGGGACAGGCATTCAGAGGTAGACGGCAGTGAGGGACAGGCATTCAGAAACAACAGGCAGTGAGGGACGCATTCAGAGAGCAAAGGCAGTGAGCAACGCATTCAGGGACAGAACACAGCGAGAGACAGGCATTCAGAGGTAGAAGGCAGTGAGGGACAGGCATTCAGAGACAAAAGGCAGAGAGGGAGAGGCATTCAGAGACAAAGGACAGTGGGGGACAGGCATTCAGAGACATAGGACTGAGTGATGCATTCAGGGACAGAAGAAACTAAGGGACAGGCATTCAGAGACAAAGGAAAGTGAGGGACAGGCATTCAGAGACAGAAGACCATGAGGCACAGGCATTCAGAGGTAGAAGGCAGTGAGGACAGGCATTCAGAGACAAAGGACAGTGAGGGACAGGCATTCAGAGGCAAAGGACACTGGGGAACAAGCATTCAGAGAAAAAGGACAGTGATGGACAGTCATTCAGAGACAGAAGACCGTGAGGGACAGGCATTCAGAAATAAAGGACAGTGAGGGACAGGCATTCAGAGATAGAAGGCAGTGAGGGACAGGCATTCAGAGAGAAGAGACAGTGAGCGACAGGCATTCAGAGGTAGAAGGCAGTGATCGACAGTCATTCAGAGACAGAAGACAGTGAGGGGCAGGCATTCAGAGACAGAAGACCGTGAGGGACAGGCATTCAGAGACAAAAGACAGCGAGAGACAGGCATTCAGAGGTAGAAGGCAGTGAGGGACAGGCATTCAGAGAGAAGAGAAAGTGAGGGACAGGCATTCAGAGACAAAAAACTGGGTGACGCATTCAGAGACAAAGGACAGTGAGTGACAGGCATTCAGAGACGAAGGGCAGTGAGGGACAGGCATTCAGAGACAGAAGACAGTGAGGGGCAGGCGTTCAGAGACAAAGGACACTGGGGAACAGGCATTCAGAGACAAAGGACAGTGAGGGACAGGCAGTCGCAGACAAAGGATACTGAGCGACAGGTGGTCACAGACAAAGGGCAGTGAGGGACAGACATTCAGGGACAGAAGACAGTGAGTGACAGGCATTCAGAAACAAAGGACAGTGAGGGACAGGCATTCAGAGACAGAAGACCGTGAGAGACAGGCATTCAGAGAAGAGACAGTGAGGGACAGGTATTCAGAGGTAGAAGGCAGTGAGGGACAGGCATTCAGAGACAAAGGATAGTGAGGGACAGGCATTCAGAGACAAAGGATAGTGAGGGACAGGCATTCAGAGACGAAGGACAGTGAGGGGCAGGCATTCAGAGAAAGAAGACTCTGAGGGACAGGCATTCAGAAATAAAGGACAGTGAGGGACAGGCATTCAGAGGTAGAAGGCAGTGAGGGACAGGCATTCAGAGACGAAGGACAGTGAGGGACAGGCATTCAGAGACAAAGGACCGTGAGGGACAGAGTTTCAGAGAGAAGAGACAGTGAGGGACAGGCATTCAGAGAAAAAGGTCAGTGAGAGACAGGCATTCAGAGATAAAGGACAATGAGTGAGGCATTCAGAGACAAAGGACTGTGAGGGACAGACTTTCAGAGAGAAAGGACAGTGAGGGACAGACTTTCAGAGAGAAGATACAGTGAGGGACAGGCATTCAGAGAGAAGAGATAGTGAGGGACAGGCATTCAGAGGTAGAAGGCAGTGAGTGACAAGCATTCAGAAACAACAGGCAGTGAGGGACAGCCATTCAGAGGTAGAAGGAAGTGAGGGACAGGCGTTCAGAGACAAAGGACAGTGAGTGACAGGCATTCAGAGACAAAGATCAGTGGGGGACAGGCATTCAGAGACAAAGGACAGTGAGGGACAGGCATTCCGAGACACAGGACAGTGAGGGACAGGCATTAAGAGACAAAGGACAGTGAGGGGCAGGCATTCAGAGACAAAGGACAGTGATGGACAGGCATTCAGAGACAAAAGACTGAGTGATGCATTCATAGACAAAGGACAGTGAGGGACAGGCATTCAGAGACAAAGGACAGTGAGGGACAGGCATTCAGAGACAAAGGACAGTGATGGACAGTCATTCAGAGACAGAAGACAGTGAGGGGCAGGCATTCAGAGAAGACCGTGAGGGACAGGCATTCAGAAACAAAGGACAGTGAGGGACAGGCATTCAGAGATAGAAGGCAGTGATGGACAGTCATTCAGAGACAAAGGATAGTGAGGGACAGGCATTCAGAGACAAAGGATAGTGAGGGACAGGCATTCAGAGACAAAGGACAGTGAGGGGCAGGCATTCAGAGAAAGAAGACTGTGAGGGACAGGCATTCCGAGACAAAGGACAGTGAGGGATAGGCATTCAGAGACAAAGAACAGTGAGTGACAGGCATTCAGAGGTAGACGGCAGTGAGGGACTGGCATTCAGAAACAACAGGCAGTGAGGGACAGGCATTCAGTGAGCAAAGACAGTGAGCAACAGGCATTCAGGGACAGGACACAGCGAGAGACAGGCATTCAGAGGTAGAAGGAAGTGAGGGAGAGGCATTCAGAGGCAAAGGACAGTGGGGGACTGGCATTCAGAGCCTTAGGACAGTGAGTGACACATTCAGGGACAGAAGAAACTGAGGGACAGGCATTCAGAGACAAAGCAAAGTGAGGGACAGGCATTCAGAGACAAAGGACAGTGATGGACAGTCATTCAGAGACAGAAGACAGTGAGGGGCAGGCATTCAGAGACAGAAGACCGTGAGGGACAGGCATTCAGAAACAAAAGAGAGCGAGAGACAGGCATTCAGAGATAAGAGACAGTGAGGGACAGGCATTCAGAGACAAAAGACTGAGTGACGAATTCATGGACAAAGGACAGTGAGGGACAGGCATTCAGAGACAAAGGACAGTGATGGACAGTCATTCAGAGACAGAAGACAGTGAGGGGCAGGCATTCAGAGAAGACCGTGAGGGACAGGCATTCAGAAACAAAGGACAGTGAGGGACAGGCATTCAGAGATAGAAGGCAGTGATGGACAGTCATTCAGAGACAGAAGACAGTGAGGGGCAGGCATTCAGAGACAGAAGACCGTGAGGGACAGGCATTCAGAGGCAAAAGACAGCGAGTGACAGGCATTCAGAGACGAGGGACAGTGAGGGACAGGCATTCAGAGGTAGATGGCAGTGAGGGACACACATTCAGAGACAAAGGACACTGGGGAACAGGCAATCAGAGAAAAAGGACAGTGAGGGACAGGCATTCAGAGACAGAAGACAGTGCGGGACAGGCAGTCGCAGACAAAGGACACTGCGCGACAGGTGGTCACAGACAAAGGACAGTGAGGGACAGGCATTCAGGGACAGAAGAAACTAAGGGACAGGCATTCAGAGACAAAGGACAGTGAGGAACAGGTATTCAGAGACAAAGGACAGTGAGGGACAGGCATTCAGAGACAAAGGACAGTGAGGGACAGGCAGTCGCAGACAAAGGACACTGAGCGACAGGTGGTCACAGACAAAGGACAGTGAGCGACAGGCATTCAGAGACAGAAGACCATGAGGGACAGTCATTCAGCGGTCGACGGCAGTGAGGGACAGGCATTCAGAAACAACAGGCAGTGAGGGACAGGCATTCAGAGAGCAAAGGCAGTGAGCAACAGGCATTCAGGCACAGCACACCGAGAGACAGGCATTCAGAGGTAGAAGGCAGTGAGGGACAGGTATTCAGAGACAAAAGGCAGAGAGGGAGAGGCATTCAGAGACAAAGGACCGTGGGGGAAAGGCATTCAGAGACATAGGACAGTGAGTGACGCATTCAGGGACAGAAGAAACTAAGGGACAAGCATTCAGAGAAAAAGGACAGTGAGGGACAGGCATTCAGAGACAAAGGACAGTGAGTGACAGGCATTCAGAGATAGAAGGCAGTGAGGGGCAGTCATTCAGAGAAAGAAAACCATGAGGGACAGCCATTCAGAGGTAGAATCCAGTGGGGGACAGGCATTCAGAGACATAGGACAGTGAGTGACAGGCATTCAGAGACAGAGGACCGTGAGGGACAGAGGTTCAGAGAAAAAGGATAGTGAGGGACAGGCATTCAGAGACAAAGGACCGTGAGGGACAGGCATTCAGAGGTAGAAGGCAGTGAGGGACAGGCATTCAGAAACAAAAGACAGTGAGGGGCAGGCATTCAGAGACAGAAGACCATGAGGGACAGGCATTCAGAGAGAAGAGCCAGTGAGGGACAGGCATTCAGAGGTAGAAGGCAGTGCTGGACAGTCATTCAGAGACAAAGGACAGTGAGGGACAGGCATTCAGTGACAAAGGACAGTGAGGGACAGACATTCAGGGACAGAAGACAGTGAATGACAGGCATTCAGAAACAAAGGACAATGAGGGACAGGCATTCAGAGACAGAAGACCGTGAGAGACAGGCATTCAGAGAGGAGACAGTGAGGGACAGGTATTCAGAGGTAGAAGGCAGTGAGGGACAGGCATTCAGAGAGAAGAGACAGTGAGGGACAGGCATTCAGAGACAAAGGACTGTGAGGGACAGAGTTTCAGAGACAAAGGACAGTGAGGGACAGGCATTCAGAGGTAGAAGGCAGTGAGGGACAGGCATTCAGAGACAAAGGACAGTGAGCGACAGGCATTCAGAGATAAAGGACAGTGAGGGACACGCATTCAGAGACAAAGGACAGTGAGGGACAGGCATTCAGAGACAAAGGATTGTGAGGGACAGACTTTCAGAGAGAAAGGACAGTGAGGGACAGACTTTCAGAGAGACGATACAGTGAGGGACAGGCATTCAGAGAGAAGAGATAGTGAGGGACAGGCATTCTGAGACACAGCACAGTGAGGGACAGGCATTCAGAGACAAAGGACAGTGAGGGACAGGCATTCAGAGGTAGACGGCAGTGAGGGACTGGCATTCAGAAACAACAGGCAGTGAGGGACAGGCATTCAGTGAGCAAAGACAGTGAGCAACAGGCATTCAGGGACAGGACACAGTGAGAGACAGGCATTCAGAGGTAGAAGGCAGTGAGGGACAGGCATTCAGAGACAAAGGACAGTGAGGGACAGGCATTCAGAGACAAAGGACAGTGAGGGACAGTCATTCAGAGACAGAAGACAGTGAGGGGCAGGCATTCAGGGACAAAGGACAGTGAGGGACAGTCATTCAGAGACAGAAGACAGTGAGGGGCAGGCAATCAGAGACAGAAGACCGTGAGGGACAGGCATTCAGAGACGAAGGACAGTGAGGGACAGGCATTCAGAGACGAAGGACACTGGGGAACAGGCATTCAGAGAAAAAGGACAGTGAGGGACAGGCATTCAGAGGTAGAAGGCAGTGAGGGACAGGCATTCAGAAACAAAAGACAGCGAGAGACCGGCATTCAGAGGTAGAAGGCAGTGAGGCACAGGCATTCAGAGACGAAGGACACTGGGGAACAGGCATTCAGAGACAGAAGACAGTGAGGGAAAGGCATTCAGAGACAGAAGACCATGAGGGACAGGCATTCAGAGAGAAGAGCCAGTGAGGGACAGGCATTCAGAGGTAGAAGGCAGTGCTGGACAGTCATTCACAGACAAAGGACAGTGAGGGACAGACATTCAGGGACAGAAGACAGTGAATGACAGGCATTCAGAAACAAAGGACAATGAGGGACAGGCATTCAGAGACAGAAGACCGTGAGAGACAGGCATTCAGAGAAGAGACAGTGAGGGACAGGTATTCAGAGGTAGAAGGCAGTGAGGGACAGGCATTCAGAGAGAAGAGACAGTGAGGGACAGGCATTCAGAGACAAAGGACTGTGAGGGACAGAGTTTCAGAGACAAAGGACAGTGAGGGACAGGCATTCAGAGACAAAGGACAGTGAGGGACAGGCATTCAGAGGTAGAAGGCAGTGAGGGACAGGCATTCAGAGAGAAGGGACAGGCATTCAGAGACAAAGGACAGTGAGCGACAGGCATTCAGAGATAAAGGACAGTGAGGGACACGCATTCAGAGACAAAGGACAGTGAGGGACAGGCATTCAGAGACAGAAGACCGTGAGGGACAGGCATTCAGAAACAAAGGACAGTGGGGGACAGGCTTTCAGAGACAGAAGACAGTGAGACAGGCATTCAGAAGTAGAAGGCAGTGAGGGACAGGCATTCAGAGAGAAGAGACAGTGAGGGACAGACTTTCAGAGAGAAGAGACAGTGAGGTTCAGGCATTCAGAGACAAAGGACAGTGAGGGACAGGCATTCAGAGACAAAGAACCATGAGGGACAGGCATTCGGCGGTCGACGGCAGTGAGGGACAGGCATTCAGAAACAACAGGCATAGACATAGTCATAAAGTCATAGAGTTTTACAGCACAGAAAGAGGCCCTTCGGCCCATCGTGTCTGCACCGCCCATCCATCCCTGTCCAGTCTAATCCCATTTTCCAGCATTTGGTCCATAGCCCTGTATGCAATGGCAATTCAAGTGCTCATCCAAATGCTTCTTGAATGTTGTGAGGGTTCCTGCCTCTACCACCCTTTTAGGCATTGAGTTCCACATTCCAACCACCCTCTGGGTGAAAAAGTTCCTCCTCAAATCCCCTCTAAATCTCCTGCCCCTTACCCTGAATCTATGCCCCCTTGTTATTGACCCCCCTACTAAGGGGAAAAGTTCCTCTTTGTCTACCCTATCTATGCCCCTCATCATTTTGTACACCTCAATCAGGTCCCCCCTCAGCCTTCTCTGCTCCAAGGAAAACAACCCCAGCCTGTTTAGTCTTTCTTCACAGCTGAGGCGCTCCATCCCAGGTAACATCCTGGTGAATCTTCTCTGCACCCTCTCCAAAGCAATCACATCCTTCCTATAGTGAGGCGACCAGAACTGCACACAGTACTCCAGCTGTGGCCTCACCAGCGTTTTGTACAGCTCCATCATAACCTCCCTGCTCTTATATTCTATGCCTCGGCTAATGAAGGCAAGTATCCCATATGCCTTTTTAACCACCTTATCTACCTGTTCCGCTGCCTTCAGAGATCTATGTACATGTACACCAAGGTCCCTCTGACCCTCTGTACTTCCTAGGGTCCTACCTCTCATTGTGTATTCCCTTGCCTTATTTGTCCGTCCAAAATGCATCACCTCGCACTTTTCAGGGTTAAATTCCATTTGCCACTTTTGCGCCCAACTGACCAACCCGTCTATATCGTCCTGTAGCCTGAGGCTTTCCTCCTTGCAATTTACCACCCCACCAATTTTCGTGTCATCTGCAAACTTACTGATCATCCCTTTTACATTCTCATCCAAATCATTTATGTAGATCACAAACAACAAGGGACCCAGCACCGATCCCTGAGGTACCCCACTGGACACAGGCTTCCAGTCACAAAAGCAACCTTCGACCATCACCCTCTGCCTCCTGCCACTCAGCCAGTTTAGGATCCAACGCACCAAGGCACCCTGGATCCCATGGGCTCTTACCTTCTTGACCAGTCTCCTATGCGGGACTTTGTCAAAAGCTTTACTGAAGTCCATGTAAACCACATCCACAGCATTTCCCTCATCCACCTCCCTAGTCACCCCCTCGAAAAATTCAATCAGATTTGTCAGACATGATTTACCCTTGACAAAGCCATGCTGACTATCCCCGATTAATCCTTGCCTCTCCAAGTGGAGACTAATTTTGTCCCTCAGAATTTTTTCCAATAATTTCCCTACCACAGATGTTTGGCTCACTGGCCTGTAATTCCCTGGTTTATCCCTGCTACCCTTCTTGTATAATGGTACTACATTAGCTGTTCTCCAGTCCTCTGGTACATCCCCTGTGGCCAGAGAGGTTCTGAAAATTTGTGTCAGAGCCCCTGCAATCTCCTCCTTTGCCTCCCACAGCAGCCTGGGATACATCTCGTCTGGGCCTGGGGATTTATCCACTTTTTGGCCTGCTAAAACCGCTAGCACCTCCTCCCTCTCGATGCTAATATGTTCAAGTATGTCACAGTCCCCTTGCCCGATTTCTATGTCTGCATCGTCTTTCTCCATAGTGAACACAGATGCAAAAAATTCATTTAAAACCCCGCCTACATCATCTGGCTCTACACACAGATTGCCACTTTGGTCCCTAATGGGCCCTACCCTTTCCCTGGTTATCCTCTTGCCCTTAATATACTTATAAAACATCTTAGGATTTTCCTTTATTTTGCTCGCCAGTGTTATTTCATGGCCCCTCCTCGCCGTCCTAATTTCTTTTTTAAGTATGCCCCTGCACTTTTTATACTCCTCTAGGGCTTCTTCCGTCTTTAGTCTTTTGTAACTGCCAAAAGCCCCCCTTTTTATTTCTAATGCATTTTTGTATCTCCCTTGTCATCCAAGGTTCCCTTTGCTTGTTGGTCCCACCCTTGACCTTTACAGGAACTTGTTGGCGCTGTACTCTCTCTATTTCCCTTCTGAAAGTCTCCCACTGTTTTGATGTGGAGCGAGGGACAGGCATTCAGAGAGCAAAGGCAGTGAGCAACAGGCATTCAGGCACAGAACACAGCGAGAGACAGGCATTCAGAGGTAGAAGGCAGTGAGGGACAGGTATTCAGAGACAAAAGGCAGAGAGGGAGAGGCATTCAGAGACAAAGGACAGTGGGGGAAAGGCATTCAGAGACATAGGACAGTGAGTGACGCATTCAGGGACAGAAGAAACTAAGGGACAGGCATTCAGAGACAAAGGAAAGTGAGGGACAGGCATTCAGAGACAGAAGACCGTGAGGGACAGGCATTCAGAGGTAGAAGGCAGTGAGAACAAGCATTCAGAGAAACAGGACAGTGAGGGACAGGCATTCAGAGACAAAAAACTGAGTGACGCATTCAGAGACAAAGGACAGTGAGTGACAGGCATTCAGAAGTAGAAGGCAGTGAGGGACAGGCATTCAGAGAGAAGAGACAGTGAGGGACAGGCATTCAGAGACAAAGGATAGTGAGGGACAGGCATTCAGAGACAAAGGACAGTGAGGGGCAGGCATTCAGAGAAAGAAGACCGTGAGGGACAGGCATTCAGAGACAAAGGACTGTGGGGGACAGGCATTCAGAGACAAAGGACAGTGAGGGACAGGCATTCAGAGGTAGAAGGCAGTGAGGGACAGGCATTCAGAGAGAAGAGACAGTGAGGGACGCTTTCAGAGACAAAGTTCCGTGAGGGACAGCAATTCAGATACAAAGGACCGTGAGGGACAGACTTTCAGAGAGAAAGGACAGTGAGGGAGAGGCATTCAGAGACAAAGGACAGTGAGGGACAGGAATTCAGAGACAAAAGACAGTGAGGGGCAGGAATTCAGAGACAGAAGACCGTGAGGGACAGGCATTCAGAAACAAAAGACAGTGAGCGACAGGCATTCAGAGACAAAGGTCAGTGGGGGACAGGCATTCAGAGACATAGGACAGTGAGTGACAGGCATTCAGAGACAAAGGACCATGAGGGACAGAGTTTCAGAGACAAAGGTCAGTGAGGGACAGGCATTCAGAGATAAAGGACAGTGAGGGTCAGGCATTCAGAGACAAAGGACCGTGAGGGACAGAGCTTCAGAGACAAAAGACAGCGAGAGACAGGCATTCAGAGGTAGAAGGCAGTGAGGGACAGGCATTCAGAGAGAAGAGACAGTGAGGGACGCATTCAGAGACAAAGTTCAGTGAGGGACAGGCATTCAGAGATAAAGGACAGTGAGGGACAGGCATTCAGAGACAAAGGAAAGTGAGGGACGCATTCAGAGACAAAGGACACTGAGGGAGAGGCATTCAGAGACAAAAGACCATGAGGGACAAGCATTCAGAGGTAGAAGGCAGTGAGGGACAGTCACTCAGAGACAAAGGACACTGAGCGACAGGTGGTCACAGACAAAGGACAGTGAGGGACAGGCATTCAGAGACAGAAGACCATGAGGGTCAGGCATTCAGAAACAAAGGACATTGAGGGACTGGCATTCAGAGAGAAGAGAGAGTGAGGGACAGGCATTCAGAGACAAAGGACAGTGAGGGGCAGGCATTCAGAGACAGAAGACCGTGAGGGACAGGCATTCAGAGGTAGAAGGCAGTGAGGGACAGGCATTCAGAGACAAAGGACAGTGAGGGACAGGCATTCAGAGACAAAGGACAGTGAGGGACAGGCAGTCGCAGACAAAGGACACTGACCAACAGGTAGTCACAGACAAAGGACAGTGAGGGACAGACATCCAGGGACAGAAGATAGTGAGGGACAAGCATTCAGAGACAAAGGACAGTGAGGGACAGACATTCAGGGACAGAAGACAGAGACAGGCATTCAAAGACAAGGGACAGTGAGGGGCAGGCATTCAGAGACAGAAGACCGTGAGGGACAGGCATTCAGAGACAGAAGACCGTGAGGGACAGGCATTCAGAGAGAAGAGAAAGTGAGGGACAGGCATTCAGAGACAATGGACAGTGTGGGACAGGCATTCAGAGACAAAGGACAGTGAGGGACAGGCATTCAGAGACAAAGGACAGTGAGGGACAGGCATTCAGAGACAAAGGACAGTGATGGACAGTCATTCAGAGAGAGAAGACAGTGAGGGGCAGGCATTCAGAGACATAGGACAGTGAGTGACAGGCATTCAGAGACAAAGGACCATGAGGGACAGAGTTTCAGAGAAAATGGACAGTGAGGGACAGGCATTCAGAGACAAAGGTCAGTGAGGGTCAGGCATTCAGGGACAGAAGGCAGAGACAGGCATTCAAAGACAAGGGACAGTGAGGGGCAGGCATTCAGAGACAGAAGACCATGAGGGACAGGCATTCAGAGAGAAGAGAAAGTGAGGGACAGGCATTCAGAGACAATGGACAGTGTGGGACAGGCATTCAGAGACAAAGGACAGTGAGGGACAGGCATTCAGAGACAAAGGACAGTGATGGACAGTCATTCAGAGAGAGAAGACAGTGAGGGGCAGGCATTCAGAGACAGAAGACCGTGAGGGACAGGCGTTCAGAGAGAAGAGAAAGTGAGGGATAGGCATTCAGAGACAAAAAACTGAGTGACGCATTCAGAGACAAAGGACAGTGAGTGACAGGCATTCAGAGACGAAGGACAGTGAGGGACAGGCATTCAGAGACAGAAGACAGTGAGGGACAGGCATTCAGAGACGAAGGACAGTGAGGGACAGGCATCATAGACAAAGGACAGTGAGTGGCAGGCATTCAGGGACAGAAGAAACTAAGGGACAGGCATTCAGAGACAAAGGAAAGTGAGGGACAGGCATTCAGAGACAAAGGACACTGAGGGAGAGGCATTCAGAGACAAAGGACAGTGAGGGACAGGCATTCAGAGACAGAAGACCGCGAGGGACAGCCATTCAGAGGTAGAAGGCAGTGAGGGACAGTCATTCAGAGACAGAAGACAGTGAGGGACAGGCAGTCGCAGACAAAGGACACTGAGCGACAGGTGGCCACAGACAAAGGACAGTGAGGGACAGACATTCAGGGACAGAAGACATTGAGGGTCAGGCATTCAGAAACAAAGGACAGTGAGGGACAGGCATTCAGAGACAGAAGACCGTGAGGGACAGGCATTCAGAAACAAAGGACAGTGAGGGACAGGCATTCAGAGGTAGAAGGCAGTGAGGGACAGGCATTCAGAGACAGAAGGCAGTGAGGGGCAGGCATTCAGAAACAAAAGACAGCGAGAAACAGGCATTCAGAGGTAGAGGGCAGTGAGGGACAGGCATTCAGAGACAAAGAACAGCGAGGGACAGGCATTCAGGGACAAAGCACAGTGATGGACAGGCATTCAGAGAGAAAGGACAGTGAGGGACAGGCATTCAGAGACAGAAGACAGTGAGGGACAGGCATTCAGAGACAAAGGACAGTGGGGGAAAGGCATTCAGAGACATAGGACAGTGAGTGACGCATTCAGGGACAGAAGAAACTAAGGGACAGGCATTCAGAGACAAAGGAAAGTGAGGGACAGGCATTCAGAGACAGAAGACCGTGAGGGACAGGCATTCAGAGGTAGAAGGCAGTGAGAACAAGCATTCAGAGAAACAGGACAGTGAGGGACAGGCATTCAGAGACAAAAAACTGAGTGACGCATTCAGAGACAAAGGACAGTGAGTGACAGGCATTCAGAAGTAGAAGGCAGTGAGGGACAGGCATTCAGAGAGAAGAGACAGTGAGGGACAGGCATTCAGAGACAAAGGATAGTGAGGGACAGGCATTCAGAGACAAAGGACAGTGAGGGGCAGGCATTCAGAGAAAGAAGACCGTGAGGGACAGGCATTCAGAGACAAAGGACTGTGGGGGACAGGCATTCAGAGACAAAGGACAGTGAGGGACAGGCATTCAGATACAAAGGACCGTGAGGGACAGACTTTCAGAGAGAAAGGACAGTGAGGGAGAGGCATTCAGAGACAAAGGACAGTGAGGGGCAGGAATTCAGAGACAGAAGACCGTGAGGGACAGGCATTCAGAAACAAAAGACAGTGAGCGACAGGCATTCAGAGACAAAGGTCAGTGGGGGACAGGCATTCAGAGACATAGGACAGTGAGTGACAGGCATTCAGAGACAAAGGACCGTGAGGGACAGAGCTTCAGAGACAAAAGACAGCGAGAGACAGGCATTCAGAGGTAGAAGGCAGTGAGGGACAGGCATTCAGAGAGAAGAGACAGTGAGGGACGCATTCAGAGACAAAGTTCAGTGAGGGACAGGCATTCAGAGATAAAGGACAGTGAGGGACAGGCATTCAGAGACAAAGGAAAGTGAGGGACGCATTCAGAGACAAAGGACACTGAGGGAGAGGCATTCAGAGACAAAAGACCATGAGGGACAAGCATTCAGAGGTAGAAGGCAGTGAGGGACAGTCACTCAGAGACAAAGGACACTGAGCGACAGGTGGTCACAGACAAAGGACAGTGAGGGACAGGCATTCAGAGACAGAAGACCATGAGGGTCAGGCATTCAGAAACAAAGGACATTGAGGGACTGGCATTCAGAGAGAAGAGAGAGTGAGGGACAGGCATTCAGAGACAAAGGACAGTGAGGGACAGGCATTCAGAGACAGAAGGCAGTGATGGACAGTCATTCAGAGACAAAGGACAGTGAGGGGCAGGCATTCAGAGACAGAAGACCGTGAGGGACAGGCATTCAGAGGTAGAAGGCAGTGAGGGACAGGCATTCAGAGACAAAGGACAGTGAGGGACAGGCATTCAGAGACAAAGGACAGTGAGGGACAGGCAGTCGCAGACAAAGGACACTGACCAACAGGTAGTCACAGACAAAGGACAGTGAGGGACAGACATCCAGGGACAGAAGATAGTGAGGGACAAGCATTCAGAGACAAAGGACAGTGAGGGACAGACATTCAGGGACAGAAGACAGAGACAGGCATTCAAAGACAAGGGACAGTGAGGGGCAGGCATTCAGAGACAGAAGACCGTGAGGGACAGGCATTCAGAGACAGAAGACCGTGAGGGACAGGCATTCAGAGAGAAGAGAAAGTGAGGGACAGGCATTCAGAGACAATGGACAGTGTGGGACAGGCATTCAGAGACAAAGGACAGTGAGGGACAGGCATTCAGAGACAAAGGACAGTGATGGACAGTCATTCAGAGAGAGAAGACAGTGAGGGGCAGGCATTCAGAGACATAGGACAGTGAGTGACAGGCATTCAGAGACAAAGGACCATGAGGGACAGAGTTTCAGAGAAAATGGACAGTGAGGGACAGGCATTCAGAGACAAAGGTCAGTGAGGGTCAGGCATTCAGGGACAGAAGGCAGAGACAGGCATTCAAAGACAAGGGACAGTGAGGGGCAGGCATTCAGAGACAGAAGACCGTGAGGGACAGGCATTCAGAGAGAAGAGAAAGTGAGGGACAGGCATTCAGAGACAATGGACAGTGTGGGACAGGCATTCAGAGACAAAGGACAGTGAGGGACAGACATTCAGAGACAAAGGACAGTGATGGACAGTCATTCAGAGAGAGAAGACAGTGAGGGGCAGGCATTCAGAGACAGAAGACCGTGAGGGACAGGTGTTCAGAGAGAAGAGAAAGTGAGGGATAGGCATTCAGAGACAAAAAACTGAGTGACGCATTCAGAGACAAAGGACAGTGAGTGACAGGCATTCAGAGACGAAGGACAGTGAGGGACAGGCATTCAGAGACAGAAGACAGTGAGGGACAGGCATTCAGAGACGAAGGACAGTGAGGGACAGGCATCATAGACAAAGGACAGTGAGTGGCAGGCATTCAGGGACAGAAGAAACTAAGGGACAGGCATTCAGAGACAAAGGAAAGTGAGGGACAGGCATTCAGAGACAAAGGAAAGTGAGGGACGCATTCAGAGACAAAGGACACTGTGGGAGAGGCATTCAGAGACAAAGGACAGTGAGGGACAGGCATTCAGAGACAGAAGACCGCGAGGGACAGCCATTCAGAGGTAGAAGGCAGTGAGGGACAGTCATTCAGAGACAAAGGACAGTGAGGGACAGGCATTCAGAGACAAAGGACAGTGAGGGACAGGCAGTCGCAGACAAAGGACACTGAGCGACAGGTGGCCACAGAGAAAGGACAGTGAGGGACAGACATTCAGGGACAGAAGACAGTGAGGGTCAGGCATTCAGAAACAAAGGACAGTGAGGGACAGGCATTCAGAGACAGAAGACCGTGAGGGACAGGCATTCAGAAACAAAGGACAGTGAGGGACAGGCATTCAGAGGTAGAAGGCAGTGAGGGTCAGGCATTCAGAGACAGAAGGCAGTGAGGGGCAGGCATTCAGAAACAAAAGACAGCGAGAAACAGGCATTCAGAGGTAGAGGGCAGTGAGGGACAGGCATTCAGAGACAAAGAACAGCGAGGGACAGGCATTCAGGGACAAAGCACAGTGATGGACAGGCATTCAGAGAGAAAGGACAGTGAGGGACAGGCATTCAGAGACAAAGGACAGTGAGGGACAGGCATTCAGAGACAGAAGACAGTGAGGGACAGGCATTCAGAGACAAAGGACAGTGAGCGACAGGCATTCAGAGGTAGACAGCAGTGAGGGACAGGCATTCAGAAACAACAGGCAGTGAGGGACAGGCATTCAGAGAGCAAAGACAGTGAGGGACAGGCATTCAGAGACACAGGAAAGTGAGGGACAGGCATTCAGAGACAAAGGACAGTGAGGGACAGGCATTCAGACGTAGAAGGCAGTGAGGGACAGGCATTCAGAGAGAAGAGACAGTGAGGGACAGGCATTCAGAGACACAGGAAAGTGAGGGACAGGCATTCAGAGACACAGTAAAGTGAGGGACAGGCATTCAGACGTAGAAGGCAGTGAGGGACAGGCATTCAGAGAGAAGAGACAGTGAGGGACAGGCATTCAGAGGTAGAAGGCAGTGAGTGACAAGCATTCAGAAACAACAGGCAGTGAGGGACAGGCATTCAGAGGAAGAAGGCAGTGAGGGACAGTCATTCAGAGACAAAGGACAGTGAGTGACAGGCATTCAGAGGTGGACGGCTGTGAGGGACTGGCATTCAGAAACAACAGGCAGTGAGGGACAGGCATTCAGAGACAAAGGACAGTGAGGGACAGTCATTCAGAGACAGTAGACAGTGAGGGGCAGGCATTCAGAGACAGAAGACCGTGAGGGACAGGCATTCCGAAACAAAGGACAGTGAGAGACAGGCATTCAGAGACAAAGGACAGTGAGTGACAGGCATTCAGAGGTGGACGGCTGTGAGGGACTGGCATTCAGAAACAACAGGCAGTGAGGGACAGGCATTCAGAGACAAAGGACAGTGAGGGACAGTCATTCAGAGACAGTAGACAGTGAGGGGCAGGCATTCAGAAACAAAGGACAGTGAGAGACAGGCATTCAGAGATAGAAGGCAGTGACGGACAGGCATTCAGAGAGAAGAGACAGTGAGGGACAGGCATTCAGAGGTAGAAGGCAGTGCTGGACAGTCATTCAGAGACAGAAGACCGTGAGGGACAGGCATTCAGAAACAAAAGACAGTGAGCGACAGGCATTCAGAGGCAAAGGACACTGAGGGACCGGCATTCAGAGACAGAAGACCGCGAGGGACAGGCATTCAGAGGAAGAAGGAAGTGAGGGACAGTCATTCAGTGATAAAGGACAGTGAGGGACAGGCATTCAGAGACAAAGGACACTGGGGCACAGGCATTCAGAGAAAAAGGACAGAGAGGGACAGGCATTCAGATACAAAGGACAGTGAGGGACAGGGAGTCGCAGACAAAGGACAGTGAGGGACAGGTGGTCACAGACAAAGGACAGTGAGGGACAGGTGGTCACAGACAAAGGACAGTGAGGGACAGGCGTTCAGAGGTGGAAGGCAGTGAGTGACAGGCATTCAGAGACAAAGGACAGTGAGGGGCAGGCATTCAGAGACAGAAGACCGTGAGGGGCAGGCATTCAGAGGTAGACAGCAGTGAGGGACAGGCATTCAGAAAAAACAGGCAGTGAGGGACAGGCATTCAGAGAGAAGAGACCGTGAGGGACAGTCATTCAGAGACAGTAGACAGTGAGGGACAGGCATTCAGAGAGAAGAGACAGTGAGGGACAGGCATTCAGAGGTAGAAGGCAGTGAGTGACAAGCATTCAGAAACAACAGGCAGTGAGGGACAGGCATTCAGAGGAAGAAGGCAGTGAGGGACAGTCATTCAGAGACAAAGGACAGTGAGTGACAGGCATTCAGAGGTGGACGGCTGTGAGGGACTGGCATTCAGAAACAACAGGCAGTGAGGGACAGGCATTCAGAGACAAAGGACAGTGAGGGACAGTCATTCAGAGACAGTAGACAGTGAGGGGCAGGCATTCAGAGACAGAAGACCGTGAGGGACAGGCATTCCGAAACAAAGGACAGTGAGAGACAGGCATTCAGAGACAAAGGACAGTGAGTGACAGGCATTCAGAGGTGGACGGCTGTGAGGGACTGGCATTCAGAAACAACAGGCAGTGAGGGACAGGCATTCAGAGACAAAGGACAGTGAGGGACAGTCATTCAGAGACAGTAGACAGTGAGGGGCAGGCATTCAGAAACAAAGGACAGTGAGAGACAGGCATTCAGAGATAGAAGGCAGTGACGGACAGGCATTCAGAGAGAAGAGACAGTGAGGGACAGGCATTCAGAGGTAGAAGGCAGTGCTGGACAGTCATTCAGAGACAGAAGACCGTGAGGGACAGGCATTCAGAAACAAAAGACAGTGAGCGACAGGCATTCAGAGGCAAAGGACACTGAGGGACCGGCATTCAGAGACAGAAGACCGCGAGGGACAGGCATTCAGAGGAAGAAGGAAGTGAGGGACAGTCATTCAGTGATAAAGGACAGTGAGGGACAGGCATTCAGAGACAAAGGACACTGGGGCACAGGCATTCAGAGAAAAAGGACAGAGAGGGACAGGCATTCAGATACAAAGGACAGTGAGGGACAGGGAGTCGCAGACAAAGGACAGTGAGGGACAGGTGGTCACAGACAAAGGACAGTGAGGGACAGGTGGTCACAGACAAAGGACAGTGAGGGACAGGCGTTCAGAGGTGGAAGGCAGTGAGTGACAGGCATTCAGAGACAAAGGACAGTGAGGGGCAGGCATTCAGAGACAGAAGACCGTGAGGGGCAGGCATTCAGAGGTAGACAGCAGTGAGGGACAGGCATTCAGAAAAAACAGGCAGTGAGGGACAGGCATTCAGAGAGAAGAGACCGTGAGGGACAGTCATTCAGAGACAGTAGACAGTGAGGGGCAGGCATTCAGAGGTAGAAGGCAGTGAGAACAAGCATTCAGAGAAAAAGGACAGTGAGGGACAGGCATTCAGAGACAAAGGACAGTGAGGGACAGGCATTCAGAGGTAGAAGGCAGTGAGGGACAGGCATTCAGAGAGAAGAGACAGTGAGGGACGCTTTCAGAGACAAAGTTCCGTGAGGGACAGGCATTCAGATACAAAGGACCGTGAGGGACAGACTTTCAGAGAGAAAGGACAGTGAGGGAGATGCATTCAGAGACAAAGGACAGTGAGGGACTGTGGTAAACCACTGTTTGTATTCCTATTTGTCCTGTTTGTATTCCACTGTGTACATGCCTGGACATGCCTCGGCTGACTCCTCCCACAGGTCCTAGTATAAAGGTGACTGCTCCCCAGCCCTTTGTACCCTGGACCGGTCGACCACGCGAGGCAGACCTCCATTCTGTTGTTAATAAAAGCCTTTAGTTACTCTTCTAACTCTCAGTCTTTTATGAGTAATTGATAGCGCATCAGGGACAGGCATTCAGAGACAAAAGACAGTGAGGGGCAGGAATTCAGAGATAAAGGACAGTGAGGGTCAGGCATTCAGAGACAAAGGACTGTGAGGGACAGAGTTTCAGAGACAAAAGACAGCGAGAGACAGGCATTCAGAGGTAGAAGGCAGTGAGGGACAGGCATTCAGAGAGAAGAGACAGTGAGGGACGCATTCAGAGACAAAGTTCAGTGAGGGACAAGCATTCAGAGGTAGAAGGCAGTGAGGGACAGTCATTCAGAGACAAAGGACACTGAGCGACAGGTGGTCACAGACAAAGGACAGTGAGGGACAGGCATTCAGAGACAGAAGACCGTGAGGGACTGGCATTCAGAGAGAAGAGACAGTGAGGGACAGGCATTCAGAGACAAAGGACAGTGAGGGACAGGCATTCAGAGACAGAAGGCAGTGATGGACAGTCATTCAGAGACAAAGGACAGTGAGGGGCAGGCATTCAGAGACAGAAGACCGTGAGGGACAGGCATTCAGAGGTAGAAGGCAGTGAGGGACAGGCATTCAGAGACAAAGGACAGTGAGGGACAGGCATTCAGAGACACAGGACAGTGAGGGACAGGCAGTCGCAGACAAAGGACACTGACCAATAGGTATTCACAGACAAAGGACAGTGAGGGACAGACATCCAGGGACAGAAGATAGTGAGGGACAAGCATTCAGAGGTAGAAGGCAGTGAGGGACAGGCATTCAGAGACAAAGGACAGTGAGGGACAGACATTCAGGGACAGAAGACAGAGACAGGCATTCAAAGACAAGGGACAGTGAGGGACAGGCATTCAGAGAGAAGAGAAAGTGAGGGACAGGCATTCAGAGACAATGGACAGTGTGGGACAGGCATTCAGAGACAAAGGACAGTGAGGGACAGGCATTCAGAGACAAAGGAGAGTGATGGACAGTCATTCAGAGAGAGAAGACAGTGAGGGGCAGGCATTCAGAGACAGAAGACCATGAGGGGCAGGCATTCAGAGACAGAAGACCGTGAGGGACAGGCGTTCAGAGAGAAGAGAAAGTGAGGGATAGGCATTCAGAGACAAAAAACTGAGTGACGCATTCAGAGACAAAGGACAGTGAGTGACAGGCATTCAGAGACGAAGGACAGTGAGGGACAGGCATTCAGAGACAAAGGAAAGTGAGGGACAGGCATTCAGAGGTAGAAGGCAGTGAGGGACAGTCATTCAGAGACAAAGGACACTGGGGAACAGGCATTCAGAGAAAAAGGACAGTGAGGGACAGGCATTCAGAGACAAAGGACAGTGAGGGACAGGCAGTCGCAGACAAAGGACACTGAGCGACAGGTGGCCACAGACAAAGGACAGTGAGGGACAGGCATTCAGGGACAGAAGACAGTGAGGGTCAGGCATTCAGAAACAAAGGACAGTGAGGAACAGGCATTCAGAGACAGAAGACCGTGAGGGACAGGCGTTCAGAAACAAAGGACAGTGAGGGACAGGCATTCAGAGACAGAAGGCAGTGAGGGGCAGGCATTCAGAAACAAAAGACAGCGAGAGACAGGCATTCAGAGGTAAAGGGCAGTGAGGGACAGGCATTCAGAGAGAAGAGACAGTGAGTGATAGGCATTCAGAGACAGAAGACAGTGAGGGAAAGGCATTCAGAGACAAAGGACAGTGAGGGGCAGGCATTCAGAGACAGAAGACCATGAGGGACAGGCATTCAGAGGTAGAAGGCAGTGAGGGACAGGCATTCAGAGACAAAGGACAGTGAGCGACAGGCATTAAGAGACAAAGGACAGTGAGGGACAGGCATTCAGAGACAAAGGACAGTGAGGGACGGGCATTCAGAGGTTGACGGCAGTGAGGGACAGGCATTCAGAAACAACAGGCAGTGAGGGACAGGCATTCAGAGAGCAAAGAAAGTGAGGGACATGCATTCAGAGACACAGGAAAGTGAGGGACAGGCATTCAGAGACACATTAAAGTGAGGGACAGGCATTCAGACGTAGAAGGCAGTGAGGGACAGGCATTCAGAGAGAATAGACAGTGAGGGACAGGCATTCAGAGGTAGAAGGCAGTGAGTGACAAGCATTCAGAAACAACAGGCAGTGAGGGACAGGCATTCAGAGGAAGAAGGCAGTGAGGGACAGTCATTCAGAGACAAAGGACAGTGAGTGACAGGCATTCAGAGGTAGACGGCTGTGAGGGACTGGCATTCAGAAGCAACAGGCAGTGAGGGACAGGCATTTAGAGACAAAGGACAGTGAGGGACAGGCATTCAGAGACAAAGGACAGTGAGGGACAGTCATTCAGAGACAGAAGACAGTGAGGGGCAGGCATTCAGAGACAGAAGACCGTGAGGGACAGGCATTCCGAAAGAAAGGACAGTGAGAGACAGGCATTCAGAGATAGAAGGCAGTGACGGACAGGCATTCAGAGAGAAGAGACAGTGAGGGACAGGCATTCAGAGGTAGAAGGCAGTGCTGGACAGTCATTCAGAGACAGAAGACCGTGAGGGACAGGCATTCAGAAACAAAAGACAGTGAGCGACAGGCATTCAGAGGCAAAGGACAGTGAGGGACAGGCATTCAGAGACAGAAGACCGTGAGGGACAGGCATTCAGAGGTAGAAGGAAGTGAGGGACAGGCATTCAGAGAGAAAGGACAGTGAGGGACAGGCATTCAGAGACAAAGGACAGTGATGGACAGGCATTCAGAGAGAAAGGACAGTGAGGGACAGGCATTCAGAGACAAAGGACAGTGAGGGACGGGCATTCAGAGGTTGACGGCAGTGAGGGACAGGCATTCAGAAACAACAGGCAGTGAGGGACAGGCATTCAGAGAGCAAAGACAGTGAGGGACAGGCATTCAGAGACAAAGGACACTGGGGCACAGGCATTCAGAGAAAAAGGACAGAGAGGGACAGGCATTCAGATACAAAGGACAGTGAGGGACAGGGAGTCGCAGACCAAGGACAGTGAGCGACAGGTGGTCACAGACAAAGGACAGTGAGGGACAGGCATTCAGATGTGGAAGGCAGTGAGGGACAGGCATTCAGAGAGAAGTGACAGTGAGTGACAGGCATTCAGAGACAAAGGACAGTGAGGGGCAGGCATTCAGAGACAGAAGACCATGAGGGACAGGCATTCCGAAACAAAGGACAGTGAGAGACGGGCATTCAGAGATAGAAGGCAGTGACGGACAGGCATTCAGAGAGAAGAGACAGTCAGGGACAGGCATTCAGAGACAGAAGACCGTGAGGGACAGGCATTCAGAGACAAAAGACAGCGAGAGACAGGCATTCAGAGACAAAGGACAGTGGGGGACAGGCATTCAGAGACAAAGGACAGTGAGGGACAGGCATTCAGAGACAGAAGACCGTGAGGGACAGGCATTCAGAGGTAGAAGGCAGTGAGGGACAGGCATTCAGAGACAAAGGACAGTGAGGGGCAGGCATTCAGAGACAGAAGACCGTGAGGGACAGTCATTCAGAGGTAGACGGCAGTGAGGGACAGGCATTCAGAAAAAACAGGCAGTGAGGGACAGGCATTCAGAGAGCAAAGGCAGTGAGCAACAGGCATTCAGGGACAGAACACAGTGAGAGACAGGCATTCAGAGACAAAAGGCAGAGAGGGAGAGGCATTCAGAGACAAAGGACAGTGGGGGACAGGCATTCAGAGACAAAGGAAAGTGAGGGACGCATTCAGAGACAAAGGACACTGAAGGAGATGCAGTCAGAGACAAAGGACAGTGAGGGACTGGCATTCAGGGACAGAAGAAACTAAGGGACAGGCATTCAGAGGTATAACATGGTGAGGGACAGGCATTCAGAGACAAAGGAAAGTGAGTGACAGGCATTCAGAGGTAGAAGGCAGTGAGGACAGGCATTCAGAGACCAAGGACAGTGAGGGGCAGGCATTCAGAGGTAGAAGGCAGTGAGGGACAGGCATTCAGAGACAGAAGGCAGTCAGAGACAGGCATTCAGAGACAGAAGACCGTGAGGGACAGGCATTCAGAAACAAATGACAGTGAGGGACAGGCATTCAGAGGTAGAAGGCAGTGAGGGACAGGCATTCAGAGACAAAGGACCGTGAGGGACAGGCATTCAGAAACAAAAGACAGTGAGCGACAGGCATTCAGAGACAAAGGACAGTGGGGGACAGGCATTCAGAGACATAGGACAGTGAGTGACAGGCATTCAGAGACAAAGGACCGTGAGGGACAGGCATTCACAGATAAAGGACACTGAGGGAGAGGCATTCAGAGACAAAGGACAGTGAGGGACAGACATTCAGGAACAGAAGACAGTGAGGGATAGGCATTCAGAGGCAAAGGACAGTGAGGGACAGGCATTCAGAGACAGAAGGCAGTGATGGACAGTCATTCAGAGACAAAGGACAGTGAGGGGCAGGCATTCAGAGACAGAAGACCATGAGGGACAGGCATTCAGAGACAAATGACAGTGAGGGACAGGCATTCAGAGACAGAAGGCAGTGATGGACAGTCATTCAGAGACAAAGGACAGTGAGGGGCAGGCATTCAGAGACAGAAGACCATGAGGGACAGGCATTCAGAGACAAAGGACAGTGAGGGACAGGCATTCAGAGACAGAAGGCAGTGATGGACAGTCATTCAGAGACAAAGGACAGCGAGGGGCAGGCATTCAGAGACAGAAGACCATGAGGGACAGGCATTCAGAGACAAAGGACAGTGAGGGACAGGCAGTCGCAGACAAAGGACACTGAGCAACAGGTGGTCACAGACAAAGGACATTGAGGGACAGGCATTCAGGGACAGCAGACAGTGAGTGACAGGCATTCAGAGACGAAGGACAGGGAGGGACAGGCATTCAGAGAATAGACAGAGAGGGACAGGCATTCAGATACAAAGGACAGTGAGGGACAGGGAGTCGCAGACCAAGGACAGTGAGCGACAGGTGGTCACAGACAAAGGACAGTGAGGGACAGGCATTCAGATGTGGAAGGCAGTGAGGGACAGGCATTCAGAGAGAAGTGACAGTGAGTGACAGGCATTCAGAGACAAAGGACAGTGAGGGGCAGGCATTCAGAGACAGAAGACCATGAGGGACAGGCATTCCGAAACAAAGGACAGTGAGAGACGGGCATTCAGAGATAGAAGGCAGTGACGGACAGGCATTCAGAGAGAAGAGACAGTCAGGGACAGGCATTCAGAGACAGAAGACCGTGAGGGACAGGCATTCAGAGACAAAAGACAGCGAGAGACAGGCATTCAGAGACAAAGGACAGTGGGGGACAGGCATTCAGAGACAAAGGACAGTGAGGGACAGGCATTCAGAGACAGAAGACCGTGAGGGACAGGCATTCAGAGGTAGAAGGCAGTGAGGGACAGGCATTCAGAGACAAAGGACAGTGAGGGGCAGGCATTCAGAGACAGAAGACCGTGAGGGACAGTCATTCAGAGGTAGACGGCAGTGAGGGACAGGCATTCAGAAAAAACAGGCAGTGAGGGACAGGCATTCAGAGAGCAAAGGCAGTGAGCAACAGGCATTCAGGGACAGAACACAGTGAGAGACAGGCATTCAGAGACAAAAGGCAGAGAGGGAGAGGCATTCAGAGACAAAGGACAGTGGGGGACAGGCATTCAGAGACAAAGGAAAGTGAGGGACGCATTCAGAGACAAAGGACACTGAAGGAGATGCAGTCAGAGACAAAGGACAGTGAGGGACTGGCATTCAGGGACAGAAGAAACTAAGGGACAGGCATTCAGAGGTATAACATGGTGAGGGACAGGCATTCAGAGACAAAGGAAAGTGAGTGACAGGCATTCAGAGGTAGAAGGCAGTGAGGACAGGCATTCAGAGACCAAGGACAGTGAGGGGCAGGCATTCAGAGGTAGAAGGCAGTGAGGGACAGGCATTCAGAGACAGAAGGCAGTCAGAGACAGGCATTCAGAGACAGAAGACCGTGAGGGACAGGCATTCAGAAACAAATGACAGTGAGGGACAGGCATTCAGAGGTAGAAGGCAGTGAGGGACAGGCATTCAGAGACAAAGGACCGTGAGGGACAGGCATTCAGAAACAAAAGACAGTGAGCGACAGGCATTCAGAGACAAAGGACAGTGGGGGACAGGCATTCAGAGACATAGGACAGTGAGTGACAGGCATTCAGAGACAAAGGACCGTGAGGGACAGGCATTCACAGATAAAGGACACTGAGGGAGAGGCATTCAGAGACAAAGGACAGTGAGGGACAGACATTCAGGAACAGAAGACAGTGAGGGATAGGCATTCAGAGGCAAAGGACAGTGAGGGACAGGCATTCAGAGACAGAAGGCAGTGATGGACAGTCATTCAGAGACAAAGGACAGTGAGGGGCAGGCATTCAGAGACAGAAGACCATGAGGGACAGGCATTCAGAGACAAATGACAGTGAGGGACAGGCATTCAGAGACAGAAGGCAGTGATGGACAGTCATTCAGAGACAAAGGACAGTGAGGGGCAGGCATTCAGAGACAGAAGACCATGAGGGACAGGCATTCAGAGACAAAGGACAGTGAGGGACAGGCATTCAGAGACAGAAGGCAGTGATGGACAGTCATTCAGAGACAAAGGACAGCGAGGGGCAGGCATTCAGAGACAGAAGACCATGAGGGACAGGCATTCAGAGACAAAGGACAGTGAGGGACAGGCAGTCGCAGACAAAGGACACTGAGCAACAGGTGGTCACAGACAAAGGATATTGAGGGACAGGCATTCAGGGACAGCAGACAGTGAGTGACAGGCATTCAGAGACGAAGGACAGGGAGGGACAGGCATTCAGAGAATAGACAGTGAGGGACAGGCATTCAGAGACAAAGGACAGTGGGGGACAGGCATTCAGAGACAAAGGATAGTGAGGGACAGGCATTCAGGGACAAAGGACAGCGAGGGACAGGCATTCAGAAACAAAGGGCAGTGAGGGACAGGCATTCAGAGGTAGAAGGCAGTGAGGGACAGGCATTCAGAGACAAAGGACACTGGGGAACAAGCATTCAGAGAAAAAGGACAGTGAGGGACAGGCATTCAGAGACAAAAGACCGTGAGGGACAGGCATTCAGAAACAAAGGACAGTGAGGGACAGGCATTCAGAGGTAGAAGGCAGTGAGGGACAGGCATTCAGAGACAGAAGACAGTGAGGGACAGGCATTCAGAGACAGAAGACCGTGAGGGACAGGCATTCAGAGGTAGAAGGCAGTGAGGGAGAGGCATTCAGAGACAAAGGACAGTGAGGGACAGGCATTGAGAGACAAAGGACAGTGGGGGACAGGCATTCAGAGACAGAAGACCGTGAGGGACAGGCATTCAGAGGTAGAACGCAGTGAGGGACAGGCATTCAGAGACAAAGGACAGTGAGGGACAGGCATTCAGAGACAAAGGACAGTGGGGGACAGGCTTTCAGAGACAAAGGACAGTGAGGGACAGGCATTCAGAGCTAGACGGCAGTGAGGGACAGGCATTCAGATACAACAGGCAGTGAGGGACAGGCATTCAGAGAGCAAAGACAGTGGGGGACAAGCATTCAGAGACATAGGACAGTGAGAGACAGTTTCTTCTGTCCCTGAATGCCTAAGGGACAGGCATTCAGAGACAAAGGACAGTGAGGGACAGTCATTCAGAGGTAGAAGGCAGTGAGGGACAGGCATTCAGAGACAAAGGACAGTGATGGACAGTCATTCAGAGGTAGAAGGCAGTGAGGGACAGGCATTCAGAGACAAAGGACAGTGAGGGACAGGCATTCAGAGACAAAGGACACTGACGGACAGGCATACCGAGACAAAGGAGAGTGAGGGACAGGCATTCAGAGACAAAGGACAGTGAGGGAAAGGCATTCAGAGCTCGACGGCAGTGAGGGACAGGCATTCAGATACAACAGGCAGCGAGGGACAGGCATTCAGAGACAAAGGAAATTGAGGGACAGGCATTCAGAGACTAAGGACAGTGATGGACAGTCATTCAGAGACAGAAGACAGTGAGGGGCAGGCATTCAGAAAGAAAAGACAGTGAGAGACAGGCATTCAGAGGTAGAGGCAGTGAGGGAGAGGCATTCAGAGAGAAGAGATAGTGAGGGACAGGCATTCAGAGACAAAAGACTGAGTGACGCATTCAGAGACAGAAGACCGTGAGGCACAGGCATTCAGAGGTAGAAGGCAGTGAGGGAGAGGCATTCAGAGACAAAGGACAGTGAGGGACAGGCATTCAGAGACAAAGGACAGTGAGGGACGGGCATTCAGAGACAATGGACAGTGGGGGACAGGCATTCAGAGACAGAAGACCGTGAGGGACAGGCATTCAGAAAGAAAAGACAGTGAGGGACAGGCATTCAGAGGTAGAAGGCAGTGAGGGAGAGGCATTCAGAGACAAAGGACAGTGAGGGACAGGCATTCAGAGACAAAGGACAGTGAGGGACAGGCAGTCGCAGACAAAGGACACTGAGCGACAGGTGGTCACAGACAAAGGACAGTGAGGGACAGGCATTCAGAGGTAGAAGGCAGTGAGGGACAGGCTTTCAGAGAGAAGAGACAGTGAGGGACAGGCATTCAGAGACAAAGGTCTGTGAGGGACAAGCATTCAGAGATAAAGGACAGTGAGGGACAGGCATTCAGAGACAAAGGTCAGTGAGGGACTAGCATTCAGAGATAAAGGACAGTCAGGGACAGGCATTCAGAGACAAAGGACAGTGAGGGACAGGCATTCAGAGACAAAGGACAGTGAGGGACAGGCATTCAGAGCTAGACGGCAGTGAGGGACAGGCATTCAGATACAACAGGCAGTGAGGGACAGGCATTCAGAGAGCAAAGACCGTGGGGGACAGGCATTCAGAGACATAGGACAGTGAGTGACAGGCATTCAGGGACAGAAGAAACTAAGGGACAGGCATTCAGAGACAAAGGAAAGTGAGGGACAGTGATTCAGAGACAAAGGAAAGTGAGGGACAGGCATTCAGAGGTAGACGGCAGTGAGGGACAGGCATTCAGAGAGCAAAGACAGTGAGCAACAGGCATTCAGGGACAGAACACAGCGAGAGACAGGCATTCAGGGGTAAAGGCGGTGAGGGACAGGCATTCAGAGACAAAGGAGAGTGATGAACAGTCATTCAGAGGTAGAAGGCAGTGAGGGACAGGCATTCAGAGAAAAAGGACAGTGAGGGACAGGCAGTAGCAGACAAAGGGCACTGAGCAACAGGTGGTCACAGACAAAGGACAGTGAGGGACAGACATTCAGGGACAGAAGACAGTGAGGGACAGGCATTCAGAACCAAAGGACAGTGAGGGACAGGCATTCAGAGGTAGAAGGCAGTGAGGGACAGGCATTCAGAGACAAAAGACTGAGCGACGCATTCAGAGACAAAGGACAGTGAGGGACAGACTTTCAGAGAGAAGATACAGTGAGGGACAGGCATTCAGAGAGAAGAGACAGTGAGGGACAGGCATTCAGAGACAAAGGACAGTGAGGTTCAGGCATTCAGAGACAAAGGACAGTGAGGGACAGGCATTCAGAGGTAGAAGGCAGTGAGGGACAGGCATTCAGAGGTAGAAGGCAGTGAGTGACAAGCAATCAGAAACAACAGGCAGTGCGGGACAGGCATTCAGAAACAGAAGACTGTGAGGGACAGGCATTCAGAGGTCGAAGGCAGTGAGGGAGAGGCATTCAGAGACATAGGACAGTGAGGGACAGGCATTCAGAGACAAAGGACAGTAAGGGACAGGCAGTCGCAGACAAAGGACAGTGAGGGACAGGCATTCAGAGGTAAAAGGCAGCGAGGGACAGGCATTCAGAGACAATGGACAGTGGGGGACAGGCTTTCATAGACAGAAGACAGTGAGGGACAGGCATTCAGAGGTAGAAGGCAGTGAGGGACAGGCATTCAGAGACAAAGGACCGTGAGGGACAGAGTTTCAGAGACAGCAGACTGAGAGACAGGCATTCAGAGGTAGAAGGCAGTGAGGGACAGGCATTCAGAGACAAAAGTCAGTGAGGGACAAGCAATCAGAGACAAAGGACACTGACGGACAGGCATTCCGAGACAAAGGAGAGTGAGGGACACGCATTCAGAGACAGAAGACAGTGGGGGACAGGCATTCAGGGCTAGACGGCAGTGAGGGACAGGCATTCAGAGAGCAAAGACAGTGGGGGACAGGCATTCAGAGACATAGGACAGTGAGTGACAGGCATTCAGGGACAGAAGAAACTAAGGGACAGGCATTCAGAGACAAAGGAAATTGAGGGACAGGCATTCAGAGACAAAGGACAGTGAGGGACAGGCATTCAGAGACAGAAGACAGTGAGGGGCAGGCATTCAGAAAGAAAAGACAGTGAGAGACAGGCATTCCTAGGTAGAGGCAGTGAGGGAGAGGCATTCAGAGAGAAGAGATAATGAGGGACAGGCATTCAGAGACAAAAGACTGAGTGACGCATTCAGAGACAAAGGACAGTGAGGGACAGGCATTCAGAGACAAAGGACAGTGGGGGACAGGCATTCAGAGACAGAAGACCGTGAGGGACAGGCATTCAGAGGTAGAAGGCAGTGAGGGACAGGCATTCAGAGACAAAGGACAGTGAGGGACAGGCATTCAGAGATAAAGGACAGTGAGGGACAGGCATTCAGAGCTAGACGGCAGTGAGGGACAGGCATTCAGATACAACAGGCAGTGAGGGACAGGCATTCAGAGAGCAAAGACAGTGGGGGACAAGCATTCAGAGACATAGGACAGTGAGAGACAGGCATTCAGGGACAGAAGAAACTAAGGGACAGGCATTCAGAGACAAAGGAAAGTGAGGGACAGGCATTCAGAGACAAAGGACAGTGAGGGACAGGCATTCAGAGGTAGACGGCAGTGAGGGACTGGCATTCAGAAACAACAGACAGTGAGGGACAGGCATTCAGAGAGCAAAGACAGAGAGCAACAGGCATTCAGGGACAGAACACAGCGAGAGACGGGCATTCAGAGGTAAAGGCAGTGAGGGACAGGCATTCAGAGACAAAGGAAAGTGGGGGACAGGCATTCAGAGACAAAGGACAGTGATGGACAGTCATTCAGAGGTAGAAGGCAGTGAGGGACAGGCATTCAGAGACAAAGGACAGTGGGGGACAGGCATTCAGAGACAGAAGACCGTGAGGGACAGGCATTCAGAGGTAGAAGGCAGTGAGGGAGAGGCATTCAGAGACAAAGGACAGTGAGGGACAGGCATTCAGAGACAAAGGACAGTGGGGGACAGGCATTCAGAGACAGAAGACCGTGAGGGACAGGCATTCAGAGGTAGAAGGCAGTGAGGGACAGGCATTCAGAGACAAAGGACAGTGAGGGACAGGCTTTCAGAGACAAAGGACAGTGAGGGACAGGCATTCAGAGCTAGACGGCAGTGAGGGACAGGCATTCAGATACAACAGGCAGTGAGGGACAGGCATTCAGAGAGCAAAGACAGTGGGGGACAAGCATTCAGAGACATAGGACAGTGAGAGACAGTTTCTTCTGTCCCTGAATGCCTAAGGGACAGGCATTCAGAGACAGAGGAAAGTGAGGGACAGGCATTCAGAGACAAAGGACAGTGAGGGACAGGCATTCAGAGGTAGACGGCAGTGAGGGACTGGCATTCAGAAACAACAGACAGTGAGGGACAGGCATTCAGAGAGCAAAGACAGAGAGCAACAGGCATTCAGGGACAGAACACAGCGAGAGACGGGCATTCAGAGGTAAAGGCAGTGAGGGACAGGCATTCAGAGACAAAGGAAAGTGGGGGACAGGCATTCAGAGACAAAGGACAGTGATCAACAGTCATTCAGAGGTAGAAGGCAGTGAGGGACAGGCATTCAGAGACTAAGGACAGTGAGGGACCGGCATTCAGAGACAAAGGACACTGACGGACAGGCATTCCGAGACAAAGGAGAGTGAGGGACAGGCATTCAGAGACAAAGGACAGTGAGGGACAGGCATTCAGAGACAAAGGACAGTGAGGGACAGGCATTCAGAGACAATGGACAGTGGGGGACAGGCATTCAGAGACAGAAGACCGTGAGGGACAGGCATTCAGAGGTGGACGGCAGTGAGGGACTGGCATTCAGAAACAACAGACAGTGAGGGACAGGCATTCAGAGAGCAACAGGCATTCAGGGACAGAACACAGCGAGAGATGGGCATTCAGAGGTAAAGGCAGTGAGGGACAGGCATTCAGAGACAAAGGACAGTGAGGGACAGGCATTCAGAGACAAAGGACACTGACGGACAGGCATTCCGAGACAAAGGAGAGTGAGGGACAGGCATTCAGAGACAAAGGACAGTGAGGGAAAGGCATTCAGAGCTAGACGGCAGTGAGGGACAGGCATTCAGATACAACAGGCAGTGAGGGACAGGCATTCAGAGACAAAGGAAATTGAGGGACAGGCATTCAGAGACTAAGGACAGTGATGGACAGTCATTCAGAGACAGAAGACAGTGAGGGGCAGGCATTCAGAAAGAAAAGACAGTGAGAGACAGGCATTCAGAGGTAGAGGCAGTGAGGGAGAGGCATTCAGAGAGAAGAGATAGTGAGGGACAGGCATTCAGAGACAAAAGACTGAGTGACGCATTCAGAGACAGAAGACCGTGAGGGACAGGCATTCAGAGGTAGAAGGCAGTGAGGGAGAGGCATTCAGAGACAAAGGACAGTGAGGGACAGGCATTCAGAGACAAAGGACAGTGAGGGACAGGCATTCAGAGACAAATGACAGTGAGGGACAGGCAGTCGCAGACAAAGGACACTGAGCGACAGGTGGTCACAGACAAAGAACAGTGAGGGACAGGCATTCAGAGGTAGAAGGCAGTGAGGGACAGGCTTTCAGAGAGAAGAGACAGTGAGGGACAGGCATTCAGAGACAAAGGTCTGTGAGGGACAAGCATTCAGAGATAAAGGACAGTGAGGGACAGGCATTCAAAGAAAAGGACAGCGAGGGACTAGCATTCAGAGACAAAGGACAGTGGGGGACAGGCATTCAGAGACAGAAGACCGTGAGGGACAGGCATTCAGAGGTAGAAGGCAGTGAGGGACAGGCATTCAGAGACAAAGGACAGTGAGGGACAGGCATTCAGAGACAAAGGACAGTGAGGGACAGGCATTCAGAGCTAGACGGCAGTGAGGGACAGGCATTCAGAAACAACAGACAGTGAGGGACAGGCATTCAGAGAGCAAAGACAGAGAGCAACAGGCATTCAGGGACAGAACACAGCGAGAGACGGGCATTCAGAGGTAAAGGCAGTGAGGGACAGGCATTCAGAGACAAAGGAAAGTGGGGGACAGGCATTCAGAGACAAAGGACAGTGATGGACAGTCATTCAGAGGTAGAAGGCAGTGAGGGACAGGCATTCAGAGACAAAGGACAGTGAGGGACCGGCATTCAGAGACAAAGAACACTGACGGACAGGCATTCCGAGACAAAGGAGAGTGAGGGACAGGCATTCGGAGACAAAGGACAGTGAGGGACAGGCATTCAGAGACAAAGGACAGTGGGGGACAGGCATTCAGAGACAGAAGACCGTGAGGGACAGGCATTCAGAGGTAGAAGGCAGTGAGGGAGAGGCATTCAGAGACAAAGGACAGTGAGGGACAGGCATTCAGAGACAAAGGACAGTGGGGGACAGGCATTCAGAGACAGAAGACCGTGAGGGACAGGCATTCAGAGGTAGAAGGCAGTGAGGGACAGGCATTCAGAGACAAAGGACAGTGAGGGACAGGCATTCAGAGACAAAGGACAGTGGGGGACAGGCTTTCAGAGACAAAGGACAGTGAGGGACAGGCATTCAGAGCTAGACGGCAGTGAGGGACAGGCATTCAGATACAACAGGCAGTGAGGGACAGGCATTCAGAGAGCAAAGACAGTGGGGGACAAGCATTCAGAGACATAGGACAGTGAGAGACAGTTTCTTCTGTCCCTGAATGCCTAAGGGACAGGCATTCAGAGACAAAGGAAAGTGAGGGACAGGCATTCAGAGACAAAGGACAGTGAGGGACAGGCATTCAGAGGTAGACGGCAGTGAGGGACTGGCATTCAGAGACTAAGGACAGTGAGGGACTGGCATTCAGAGACAAAGGACACTGACGGACAGGCATTCCGAGACAAAGGAGAGTGAGGGACAGGCATTCAGAGACAAAGGACAGTGAGGGACAGGCATTCAGAGACAAAGGACAGTGAGGGACAGGCATTCAGAGACAAAGGACAGTGGGGGACAGGCATTCAGAGACAGAAGACCGTGAGGGACAGGCATTCAGAGAGCAAAGACAGAGAGCAACAGGCATTCAGGGACAGAACACAGCGAGAGACGGGCATTCAGAGTAAAGGCAGTGAGGGACAGGCATTCAGAGACAAAGGACAGTGAGGGACAGGCATTCAGAGACAAAGGACACTGACGGACAGGCTTTCCGAGACAAAGGAGAGTGAGGGACAGGCATTCAGAGACAAAGGACAGTGAGGGAAAGGCATTCAGAGCTAGACGGCAGTGAGGGACAGGCATTCAGATACAACAGGCAGTGAGGGACAGGCATTCAGAGACAAAGGAAATTGAGGGACAGGCATTCAGAGACTAAGGACGGTGATGGACAGTCATTCAGAGACAGAAGACAGTGAGGGGCAGGCATTCAGAAAGAAAAGACAGTGAGAGACAGGCATTCAGAGGTAGAGGCAGTGAGGGAGAGGCATTCAGAGAGAAGAGATAGTGAGGGACAGGCATTCAGAGACAAAAGACTGAGTGACGCATTCAGAGACAGAAGACCGTGAGGGACAGGCATTCAGAGGTAGAAGGCAGTGAGGGAGAGGCATTCAGAGACAAAGGACAGTGAGGGACAGGCATTCAGAGACAAAGGACAGTGAGGGACAGGCATTCAGAGACAAAGGACAGTGAGGGACAGGCATTCAGAGACAAAGGACAGTGAGGGACCGGCATTCAGAGACAAAGGACAGTGAGGGACAGGCATTCAGAGACAAAGGACAGTGAGGGACAGGCATTCAGAGCTAGACGGCAGTGAGGGACAGGCATTCAGATACAACAGGCAGTGAGGGACAGGCATTCAGAGAGCAAAGACCGTGGGGGACAGGCATTCAGAGACATAGGACAGTGAGTGACAGGCATTCAGGGACAGAAGAAACTAAGGGACAGGCATTCAGAGACAAAGGAAAGTGAGGGACAGTGATTCAGAGACAAAGGAAAGTGAGGGACAGGCATTCAGAGGTAGACGGCAGTGAGGGACAGGCATTCAGAGAGCAAAGACAGTGAGCAACAGGCATTCAGGGACAGAACACAGCGAGAGACAGGCATTCAGGGGTAAAGGCGGTGAGGGACAGGCATTCAGAGACAAAGGACAGTGATGAACAGTCATTCAGAGGTAGAAGGCAGTGAGGGACAGGCATTCAGAGAAAAAGGACAGTGAGGGACAGGCAGTAGCAGACAAAGGGCACTGAGCAACAGGTGGTCACAGACAAAGGACAGTGAGGGACAGACATTCAGGGACAGAAGACAGTGAGGGACAGGCATTCAGAACCAAAGGACAGTGAGGGACAGGCATTCAGAGGTAGAAGGCAGTGAGGGACAGGCATTCAGAGACAAAAGACTGAGCGACGCATTCAGAGACAAAGGACAGTGAGTGACAGGCATTCAGAGACAAAGGACAGTGAGGGTCAGGCATTCAGAGACAAAGGACCGTGAGGGACAGACTTTCAGAGAGAAGATACAGTGAGGGACAGGCATTCAGAGAGAAGAGACAGTGAGGGACAGGCATTCAGAGACAAAGGACAGTGAGGTTCAGGCATTCAGAGACAAAGGACAGTGAGGGACCGGCATTCAGGGACAAAGGACAGTGATGGACAGGCATTCAGAGACAAAGAACAGTGGGGGACAGGAATTCAGAGACAAAGGACAGTGAGGAACAGGCATTCAGAGAGAAAGGACAGTGTGGGACAGGCATTCAGAGACAGAAGACCGTGAGGGACAGGCATTCAGAGACAGAAGAACGTGAGGGACAGGCATTCAGAGGTAGAAGGCAGTGAGGGACAGGCATTCAGAGACAAAGGACAGTGGGGGACAGGCATTCAGAGACAGAAGACCATGAGGGACAGGCATTCAGAGACAAAGGATAGTGAGGGAGAGGCATTCAGAGACAAAGGACAGTGAGGGACAGGCAGTCGCAGACAAAGGACACTGAGCGACAGGTGGTCACAGACAAAGAACAGTGAGGGACAGGCATTCAGAGGTAGAAGGCAGTGAGGGACAGGCTTTCAGAGAGAAGAGACAGTGAGGGACAGGCATTCAGAGACAAAGGTCTGTGAGGGACAAGCATTCAGAGATAAAGGACAGTGAGGGACAGGCATTCAGAGACAAAGGTCAGTGAGGGACTAGCATTCAGAGACAAAGGACAGTGAGGGACAGGCATTCAGAGACAAAAGACAGTGAGGGACCGGCATTCAGAGACAAAGGACAGTGAGGGACAGGCATTCAGAGACAAAGGACAGTGAGGGACAGGCATTCAGAGCTAGACGGCAGTGAGGGACAGGCATTCAGATACAACAGGCAGTGAGGGACAGGCATTCAGAGAGCAAAGACCGTGGGGGACAGGCATTCAGAGACATAGGACAGTGAGTGACAGGCATTCAGGGACAGAAGAAACTAAGGGACAGGCATTCAGAGACAAAGGAAAGTGAGGGACAGTGATTCAGAGACAAAGGAAAGTGAGGGACAGGCATTCAGAGGTAGACGGCTGTGAGGGACAGGCATTCAGAGAGCAAAGACAGTGAGCAACAGGCATTCAGGGACAGAACACAGCGAGAGACAGGCATTCAGGGGTAAAGGCGGTGAGGGACAGGCATTCAGAGACAAAGGACAGTGATGAACAGTCATTCAGAGGTAGAAGGCAGTGAGGGACAGGCATTCAGAGAAAAAGGACAGTGAGGGACAGGCAGTAGCAGACAAAGGGCACTGAGCAACAGGTGGTCACAGACAAAGGACAGTGAGGGACAGACATTCAGGGACAGAAGACAGTGAGGGACAGGCATTCAGAACCAAAGGACAGTGAGGGACAGGCATTCAGAGGTAGAAGGCAGTGAGGGACAGGCATTCAGAGACAAAAGACTGAGCGACGCATTCAGAGACAAAGGACAGTGAGTGACAGGCATTCAGAGACAAAGGACAGTGAGGGTCAGGCATTCAGAGACAAAGGACCGTGAGGGACCGGCATTCAGGGACAAAGGACAGTGAGGAACAGGCATTCAGAGAGAAAGGACAGTGTGGGACAGGCATTCAGAGACAGAAGACCGTGAGGGACAGGCATTCAGAGACAGAAGAACGTGAGGGACAGGCATTCAGAGGTAGAAGGCAGTGAGGGACAGGCATTCAGAGACAAAGGACAGTGGGGGACAGGCATTCAGAGACAGAAGACCGTGAGGGACAGGCATTCAGAGACAAAGGATAGTGAGGGAGAGGCATTCAGAGACAAAGGACAGTGAGGGACAGGCAGTCGCAGACAAAGGACACTGAGCGACAGGTGGTCACAGACAAAGGACAGTGAGGGACAGACATTCAGAAACAAAGGACAGTGAGGGACAGGCATTCAGAGGTAGAAGGCAGTGAGGGCAGGCATTCAGAGAGAAGAGACAGTGAGGGACAGGCATTCAGAGGTAGAAGGCAGTGAGGGACAGGCATTCAGAGACAAAGAACAGTGGGGGACAGGAATTCAGAGACAAAGGACACTGAGGAACAGGCATTCAGAGACAAAGGTCAGTGAGGGACAGGCATTCAGCGGTAGAAGGCAGTGAGTGACAAGCAATCAGAAACAACAGGCAGTGAGGGACAGGCATTCAGAGACAGAAGACCGTGAGGGACAGGCATTCAGAGGTAGAAGGCAGTGAGGGAGAGGCATTCAGAGACATAGGACAGTGAGGGACAGGCATTCAGAGAGAAAGGACAGTGAGGTACAGGCAGTCGCAGACAAAGGACAGTGAGGGACAGGCATTCAGAGGTAAAAGGCAGCGAGGGACAGGCATTCAGAGAGAAGAGACAGTGAGGGACAGGCATTCAGAGACAATGGACAGTGGGGGACAGGCTTTCAGAGACAGAAGACAGTGAGGGACAGGCATTCAGAGGTAGAAGGCAGTGAGGGACAGGCATTCAGAGACAAAGGACCGTGAGGGACAGAGTTTCAGAGACAGCAGACTGAGAGACAGGCATTCAGAGACAAAGGACCGTGAGGGACAGAGTTTCAGAGACAGCAGACTGAGAGACAGGCATTCAGAGGTAGAAGGCAGTGAGGGACAGGCATTCAGAGACAAAAGTCAGTGAGGGACAAGCAATCAGAGACAAAGGACCCAGACGGACAGGCATTCCGAGACAAAGGAGAGTGAGGGACACGCATTCAGAGACAAAGGACAGTGAGGGAAAGGCATTCAGAGCTAGACGGCAGTGAGGGACAGGCATTCAGAGAGCAAAGACAGTGGGGGACAGGCATTCAGAGACATAGGACAGTGAGTGACAGGCATTCAGGGACAGAAGAAACTAAGGGACAGGCATTCAGAGACAAAGGAAATTGAGGACAGGCATTCAGAGACAAAGGACAGTGAGGGACAGGCATTCAGAGACAGAAGACAGTGAGGGGCAGGCTATCAGAAAGAAAAGACAGTGAGAGACAGGCATTCAGAGGTAGAGGCAGTGAGGGAGAGGCATTCAGAGAGAAGAGATAGTGAGGGACAGGCATTCAGAGACAAAAGACTGAGTGACGCATTCAGAGACAAAGGACAGTGAGGGACAGGCATTCAGAGAGAAGACACAGTGAGGGACAGGCATTCAGAGAGAAGAGACAGTGAGGGACAGGCATTCAGAGACAAAGGACAGTGAGGGACAGGCATTCAGAGACAAAGGACAGTGGGGGACAGGCATTCAGAGACAGATGACCGTGAGGGACAGGCATTCAGAGGTAGAAGGCAGTGAGGGAGAGGCATTCAGAGACAAAGGACAGTGAGGGACAGGCATTCAGAGACAAAGGACAGTGGGGGACAGGCATTTAGAGACAGAAGACCGTGAGGGACAGGCATTCAGAGGTAGAAGGCAGTGAGGGACAGGCATTCAGAGACAAAGGACAGTGGGGGACAGGCTTTCAGAGACAAAGGACAGTGAGGGACAGGCATTCAGAGCTAGACGGCAGTGAGGGACAGGCATTCAGATACAACAGGCAGTGAGGGACAGGCAGTCAGAGAGCAAAGACAGTGGGGGACAAGCATTCAGAGACATAGGACAGTGAGAGACAGGCATTCAGGGACAGAAGAAACTAAGGGACAGGCATTCAGAGACAAAGGAAAGTGAGGGACAGGCATTCAGAGGTAGACGGCAGTGAGGGACTGGCATTCAGAAACAACAGACAGTGAGGGACAGGCATTCAGAGAGCAAAGACAGAGAGCAACAGGCATTCAGGGACAGAACACAGCGAGAGACGGGCATTCAGAGGTAAAGGCAGTGAGGGACAGGCATTCAGAGACAAAGGAAAGTGGGGGACAGGCATTCAGAGACAAAGGACAGTGATGGACAGTCATTCAGAGGTAGAAGGCAGTGAGGGACAGACATTCAGGGACAGAAGACAGTGAGGGACAGGCATTCAGAGGTAGAAGGCAATGAGGGACAGGCATTCAGAGAGAAGAGACAGTGAGGGACAGGCATTCAGAGACAAAGGTCAGTGAGGGACAAGCATTCAGAGATAAAGGACAGTCAGGGACAAGCATTCCGAGACAAAGGACAGTGAGGGACAGGCATTCAGAGACAAAGGACAGTGAGGGACAGGCATTCAGAGCTAGACGGCAGTGAGGGACAGGCATTCAGATACAACAGGCAGTGAGGGACAGGCATTCAGAGGGCAAAGACAGTGAGCAACAGGCATTCAGGGACAGAAGAAACTAAGGGACCGGCATTCAGAGACAAAGGAAAGTGAGGGACAGGCATTCAGAGCTAGACGGCAGTGAGGGACAGGCATTCAGATACAACAGGCAGTGAGGGACAGGCATTCAGAGAGCAAAGACAGTGAGCAACAGGCATTCAGGGACAGAACACAGCGAGAGACAGACATTCAGGGGTAAAGGCAGTGAGGGACAGGCATTCAGAGACAAAGGAAAGTGGGGGACAGTCATTCAGAGGTAGAAGGCAGTGAGGGACAGGCATTCAGAGACAAAGGACAGTGAGGGACAGGCATTCAGAGAAAAAGGACAGTGAGGGACAGGCATTCGCAGACAAAGGGCACTGAGCAACAGGTGGTCACAGACAAAGGACAGTGAGGGACAGACATTCAGGGACAGAAGACAGTGAGGGACAGGCATTCAGAAACTAAGGACAGTGAGGGACAGGCATTCAGAGGTAGAAGGCAGTGAGGGACAGGCATTCAGAGACAAAGGACAGTGAGGGACAGGCATTCAGAAACAAAGGACAGTGAGGGACAGGCATTGAGAGGTAGAAGGCAGTGAGGGACAGGCATTCAGAGACAAAGGACAGTGATGGACAGGCATTCAGAGGTAGAAGGCAGTGAGGGACAGGCATTCTGAGACAAAGAACAGTGTGGGACAGGCATTCAGAGACAGAAGACCGTGAGGGACAGCCATTCTGAGACAGAAGACCGTGAGGGACAGGCATTCAGAGGTAGAAGGCAGTGAGGGACAGGCATTCAGAGACAAAGGACAGTGAGGGACAGGCAGTCGCTGACAAAGGACACTGAGCGACAGGTGGTCACAGACAAAGGACAGTGAGGGACAGACATTCAGAAACAAAGGACAGTGGGGGACAGGCTTTCAGAGACAGAAGACAGTGAGGGACAGGCTTTCAGAGGTAGAAGGCAGTGAGGGGCAGGCATTCAGAGACAAAGGACCGTGAGGGACAAGCATTCAGAGATAAAGGACAGTGAGGGACAGGCATTCAGGGACAAAGGTCAGTGAGGGACAAGCATTCAGAGATAAAGGACAGTGAGGGACAGGCATTCAGAGTCAAAGGACAGTGAGGGACAGGCATTCAGAGACAAAGGACAGTGAGGGACAGGCATTCAGAGCTCGACGGCAGTGAGGGACATGCATTCAGATACAACAGGCAGTGAGGGACAGGCATGCAGAGAGCAAAGACAGTGGGGGACAGGCATTCAGAGACATAGGACAGTGAGTGACAGGCATTCAGGGACAGAAGAAACTAAGGGACAGGCATTCAGAGACAGAAGACAGTGAGGGGCAGGCATTCAGCGGTAGAGGCAGTGAGGGAGAGGCATTCAGAGAGAAGAGATAGTGAGGGACAGGCATTCAGAGACAAAAGACTGAGTGACGCATTCAGAGACAAAGGACAGTGAGGGACAGGCATTCAGAGACAAAGGACAGTGGGGGACAGGCATTCAGAGACAGAAGACCGTGAGGGACAGGCATTCAGAGGTAGAAGGCAGTGAGGGAGAGGCATTCAGAGACAAAGGACAGTGAGGGACAGGCAGTCACAGACAAAGGACAGTGAGGGACAGGCATTCAGAGACAAAGGACAGTGGGGGACAGGCTTTCGGAGACAAAGGACAGTGAGGGACAGGCATTCAGAGCTTGACGGCAGTGAGGTACAGGCATTCAGATACAACAGGCAGTGAGGGACAGGCATTCAGGGAGCAAAGACAGTGGGGGACAGGCATTCAGAGACGTAGGACAGTGAGTGACAGGCATTCAGGGACAGAAGAAACTAAGGGACAGGCATTCAGAGACAAAGGAAAGTGAGGGACAGGCATTCAGAGACAAAGGACAGTGAGGGACAGGCATTCAGAAACAACAGGCAGTGAGGGGCAGGCATTCAGAGGTAAAGGCAATGAGGGACAGGCATTCAGAGACAAAGGAAAGTGGGGGACAGGCATTCAGGGACAGAAGAAACTAAGGGACAGGCATTCAGAGACAAAAGAAATTGAGGGGCAGGCATTCAGAAACAAAAGACAGCGAGAGACAGGCATTCAGCGGTAGAGGCAGTGAGGGAGAGGCATTCAGAGAGAAGAGATAGTGAGGGACAGGCATTCAGAGACAAAAGACTGAGTGACGCATTCTGAGACAAAGGACAGTGAGGGACAGGCAGTCGCAGACAAAGGACACTGAGCGACAGGTGGTCACAGACAATGGACAGTGAGGGACAAACATTCAGGGACAGAAGACAGTGAGGGACAGGCATTCAGAGGTAGAAGGCAGTGAGGGACAGGCATTCAGAGACAAACGACAGTGGGGGACAGGCTTTCAGAGACAGAAGACAGTGAGGGACAGGCATTCAGAGAGAAAGGACAATGAGGGACAGGCATTCAGTGGTATAACATGGTGAGGGGCATGTAGTGTATGTACCTTTAAGAGGAACTATGTTTTTGAAGCCCCTGTATACTGTAGTACCAGTAGTGACCACTCGGGTATATAAGCCTGTGTAGCTTCTTGTGTTGTTAGTTTACCTCCAGACTTTGTTCAGTAAACACTTGTTAAATCAACTCCTGCATTCCGTGTCTCCATTAACACACGGATCTAACAGTGGCGACGAGTTAGAAATGAACTTACCTGCAATTCGGCAGCACCTCAAGGGGATCGATTCCTCAGACGAAGGTCGAAGCCAGAAGAATAAATAAATAAATAAATAACTTGAAGAAACTCGAAAACGAGGGCCAGGCTTGGTCTCCAGTCTGTGGTTTCCCCAGCTATACGGGCTGGTGGCAGGTTGTGCACTGATCCTTCCTGGGCTGCGGCGAGCTAGAGCTCGATCGGGTGGCTCTGCAATGGGGCCGGGCAGCGAGTCGGGAAGCAGAAGCAAAGAGAGAGAGAGGGTGGAGCACTCGGCGCGGCCGGTGCTGCCAAGCAGGTCTGCGTTCGGACCGAGCAGAGGGAGGGGAAAGTCCCAGAGGGTCCGCTGCACGACGGGAACGGTTCTCCAAGTAATGGAGAAATTATTGAAGCGATATATTAAAAAAAATAGAAATACCGCAAAAAGCTGCAGGTCGCAACGGGAACCCCGGAGAACAGCGTTGGCAGCAGCGGCACCGGTGGGAAAGCACGGGAGGTGCCATCTTAACTCGGCGGGGAAGAAAGAAAAGCGCGGGAAGCGCCATTTTAGATTTTCAAGATGCCGAAGACTGGCAACATTACTGCTTTCGATAGTGATATAGAAGATTGGACCACATATGTGGAAAGAGTGGAGGTATATTGCAAGGCGAATGAAGTAGCGGATGATAAAAAGGCATCGGTACTTCTAAATCTGATGGGCGCAAGGACGTACAGGCTGTTACGAAACTTGATCACTCCAGCCAAACTGATGGACAAGAATTTTAAGGAGATTGTTGATACCTTACAGGAGCACTTAAACCCAACACCGCTGCTGATAGCGGAATGATTCAAATTCTTCAGGAGGAATCAGCACAAGAATGAAAGTAACGCTGATTACCTCACCGAATTACGAAAGCTGTCAAAGCACTGCCAATTCAGGGCAGGACTGGCAGATTCTCTATGAGACAAATTCGTCTGCAGTCTCCTAAGCGAAGGAACACAGAAAAGACTACTTTCTGAGAAAGATTTGACACTGGACAAGGCTTTCAGTGTGGCTGTATCATACGAAGCAGCAGCAAGAGGAGCTGCAGAGATACATCAAAAGCCACAGGACTTCGGCACCCGTGAAATGACACGGGGTTTTGAGAGATGTTATCGCTGCAGCAGATCCACCTATGACCAGAAGGACTGCTGGTTCAAGGACAAAGCATGCAGGCAATGCGGAAAGATGGGACACATTGCACGTGTATGCAGATCTGGAAAGAAATCCGCTGACAGTAAAAAGGTCAATAAGGAAAAGTACAGAAAGGTACAAATGATGACGGACAGTAGCTCCGAAGAGCAGAAGAGCGATAGCGACTCCGGAAACAAGAGACTAAGCTGTCTCAAATTACATAATGTAATTGCCAAAGAAGATTACCAGACCATTTGGGTTACTCTCACGATAGCGGGGTCCCCAGTCAAAATGGAGCTCGATACAGGATCAGCTCTGACCGTCATGAGTCAACGGGATTACGAGCGGCTATTTCCACATATACCTTTGAAAGACACATCCATTGTCTTGAAGACATATACGGGGCAGAAAGTATACCCCAGAGGGAAAATAAGGGTGCCTGTTGTATACAACGGCAAGGAAATACAGAAGTTGTAGTTATACGTTCTGCAAGATGGTGGTCCGCCATTGTTGGGACGTGAATGGATCAGAAAGATACATTTAGACTGGCACTCCATTCAGGCACTGATGGTGACCAGTAAGAAAAAAAACGATGATGACGTCATACCTGGACGATTAAAAGAAATCTTGGCTAACGCCAAAGAAGTGTTTCAACAGGAACTAGGAACCCTGAAAGGCGCCACCGCCTCAATAAAAGTGGAAGATGCGGCAATTCCCAAGTTTTTTAAGGCAAGGCCGGTGCCATATGCAATTCGTCCAGCCGTCGAGGCAGAGCTAGAGAATTTGGAAAAAGCAGGCGTGTTATCCAAGGTAAATTGGAGCAAGTGAGCAACACCCATCGTCCCGGTCATGAAGAAAACGTTGAATAATGATAAATCTGAAGAACAGAGAAAAGTTCGCATCTGTGGGGACTTCAAGGTGACTGTAAACCTGGTTCTTCACACGGTACAGTATCCTCTTCCAAGGTTAGAAGATATTTTCGCCTCACTACCCGGAGGGAAAAGTTTCACCAAAATTGACTTAGCACAGGCATATCTACAGATGGAGGTTGAGGAGGCCTCTGAAAAGTATCTCACGATAAACACACACAAAGGCCTGTACCAGTACAATCGACTGGTTTTCGGAGTGGCATCAGCTCCGGCTATCTGGCAAAGAGCTATGGAGCAAGTCCTGCAAGGGATTCCGGGGACTCAATGCTACCTAGACGACATCCTTGTAACAGGAGAAAACGACAATGAGCACCTTGCCAACTTGGAGCAGGTGCTCACGAGGCTGAGAGAACGGGGCCTATGAGCAAATCGCCCCAAATGCGAATTTTTCCAGAAACAAATATCATATTGTGGCCATGTCATTAACGAAGAAGGGTTGCATAAGTCACCTGAAAAAATTGAAGCGGTCGAAAAGGCCCCAGCGCCTGAAAATGTCTCACAATTAAGGTCGTTCCTGGGATTAGTAAATTACTATCATAAATTTTTACCAAACTTGTCGACGGTTCTGCACCAGCTTAACGCACTGCTACAAACGGGAGTAGTTTGGAAATGGAGCGAAGACTGTAAACGTGCCTTCCATAAATGCAAAGGCTTGATCACGTCCAGGGAAGTGTTGGCTCATTACAACCCATCACTGCCAATCAGACTGGCGTGCGATGCATCCCCTTACGGCGTGGGAGCGATATTATCGCATAGATTCCCTGATGGCTCGAAGCGGCCGATAGCTTTTGCGTCACGCTCATTGAACTCAGCTGAGCGTAACTATGCCCAGATCGACAGAGAGGCACTCGGCCTGGTGTGGGGGGTGAAGAAATTCAACCATTACCTACACGGACAAAAGTTTACCTTGTTGACTGACCATCAACCCCTCATCTCCATATTCAACCCTAAAAAGGGCGTTCCCATTATGACAGCGCAAAGGCTACAGAGGTGGTCCCTTTTCCTAGGGGCACACCAATATGACATAGAGTACAAAGGAACAGAACAGTATGGGAATGCTGACGGGTTATCGCGCCTACCGTTGTCAACGGTGGAAGAGGCGCCTACAGTGGACCCAGTGGAGATATTCCACTTGATCATAGTGGAATGTCTACCGGTGACAAATTCTACCATTGAAAAGGAAACGCGAAATGACCCAACTCTCTCACGAGTCTACGATTTAACGGTGAAGGGATGGCTAGCACATGGCGAACCACTGTTGCCAGCATTCTCGCAAAGAAGAGAACAGCTGTCAGTGTGCCGAGGAATCTTGATGTGTGGATCCAGAGTGGTGATTCCACCCAAACTCAAGGATAGAGTGCTAAAGGAGCTTCACGAGGGGCATCTGGGTGGAGTTAAAATGAAGAACTTAGCCAGAGCGTTTGTGTGGAGGCCAGGTATCGATGGAGACATCGAAGACATGACCAAGAGCTGTCTAGGATGCCAGAAGGTCCAAAACACCCCACCACAAGCCTCTCTACATCCATGGGAGTGGCCCTCATCTCCATGGCAAAGGGTACATATCGACTTTGTTGGTCCATTTATGGACTCAATGTTCTTAATTGCGGTGGATGCACACTCCAAGTGGCCGGAGGTAATAAAGATGTCCTCCACCACCACAGTAAAAACCATCACAGTATTAAGGACCATATTCACCAGGAATGGGCTGCCTGAACAGATCTGTTCTGATAATGGACCGCAATTTGTATCCGAAGAATTCAGGAAGTTCTTAAAAAACAATGGGGTTAAGCACTACACGTCAACCCCATACCATCCCGCCACCAATGGATTGGCTGAAAGGTTTGTCCAGACCTTCAAGAAGGCCATAAAGGCCATGGGTAATGAAGACATAAATCTACAACATAAGGTAGATAACTTCTTGTTTGCATACAGGAATGCAACACATGTGGTTACAAACTAAACCCCCGCCATGATGTTTTTCAATAGAAGACTAAGATGCCGGCTGGATTTGGTCAAGCCAAACGTCAGAAGGGACGTAGAGAACCGGCAATTTCAAAGCATGAATGAAAGGCCAACTGGAACCTTCCAGATAGGTCAACCAGTTTTGGCCCGGGACTACCGTACCGAGAAATGGCAGCCTGGAACTATTTGCACACGACTAGGACCGCTGATGTATATCGTGGACATTGGAGAAAGCATAATAAGGTGCCATGCTGACCAGATCATAGAGTCATCCAAAAAAGGACAACCTACACCACAACTCTATACGCCTAGTGATGAAGCAGAGATACCCATAGTATCTACCTCCGATCCGGTGATACTGGAACCAGATGAACCCGACACTAGCATTGAAGCCGAATCGACCTTGCCAAAAGAACCTACTACACCACCGAGGCGTTATCCGAACCGAGTCAGGAAGCCTCCAGAGAGACTGAATTTGTAATTGATTAACTTCAGCAAATGTGTACATTATTGTTCTTGTAAAAATGTTATTTAATGATTACTTAAAATGTTATGTACTATTTATCTAAAGGGGGAGGAATTGTAGCGTATGTACCTTTATGAGGAACTATGTTTTTGAAGCCCCTGTATACTGTAGTACCAGTAGTGACCACTCGGGTATATAAACCTGTGTAGCATCTTGTGTTGTTAGTTCACCTTCACACTTTGTTCAGTAAATATTTGTTAAATCAACTCCTGCATTCCGTGTCTCCATTAACACACGGATCTAACAGGACTGGCATTCAGAGACAAAGGACAGTGAGGGACAGGCATTCAGAGACAAAGGACAGTGAGGGACAGGCATTCAGAGCCAAATGACAGTGGGGGACAGGCTTTCAAAGACAGAAGACAGTGAGGGACAGGCATTCAGAGACAAAGGACAGTGGGGGACAGGCATTCAGAGACAAAGGACAGTGAGGGACAGGCATTCAGAGACAGAAGACAGTGAGGGACAGGCATTCCGAGACAAAGGATAGTGAGGGACAGGCATTCAGAGACAAAGGACAGTGAGGGACAGGCATTCAGAGACAAAAGACAGTGAGTGACAGGCATTCAGAGACGAAGGACAGTGAGTGACAGGCATTCAGAGACAAAGGACAGTGAGGGACAGGCATTCAGAGATAGAAGACAGTGAGGGACAGGCATTCCGAGACAAAGGATAGTGAGGGACAGGCATTCAGAGGCAAAGGAGAGTGAGGGACAGGCATTCAGAGAGCAAAGACAGTGAGCGACAGGCATTCAGGGACAGAAGACAGCGAGAGACAGGCATTCAGATGCAGAAGGCAGTGAGCGACAGGCATTCAGAGACAGAAGACAGTGAGTGACAGGCATTCCGAGACAAATGGCAGTGAGGGACAGGCATTCAGAGACTAAGGACAGTGAGTGACAGGCATTCAGAGGTAGAAGGCAGTGAGGGACAGGCATTCAGAGACAAAAGGCAGAGAGGGAGAGGCATTCAGGGACAAAGGACAGTGAGTGACAGGCATTCAGAGACAAAGAACAGTGAGGGACAGGCATTAAGAGACAAAGCACAGTGAGGGACATGCATTCAGAGGTAGAAGGCAGTGAGGGACAGGCATTCAGAAACAACAGGCAGTGAGGGACAGGCATTCAGAGAGCAAAGACAATGAGCGACAGGCATTCAGGGACAGAGCACAGCAAGAGACAGGCATTCAGAGGTAGAAGGCAGTGAGGGACAGGCATTCAGAGACAAAAGACAGTGAGTAACAGGCATTCAGAGACAAAGGACAATGAGGGACAGGCATTCAGAGACAAAGGACAGTGCGGGACAGGCATTCAGGGACAAAGGAAAGTGAGGGACAGGCATTCAGAGACAAAGGAAAGTGAGGGACAGGCATTCAGAGACAAAGGACAGTGAGGGACAGGCATTCAGAGACAAAGGACAGTGAGGGACAGGCATTCAGAGACAGAAGACCGTGAGGGACAGGCATTCAGAGACAAAGGATAGTGAGGGACAGGCATTCAGAGACAAGGGACAGTGAGGGACAGGCATTCAGAGACAAAGGAAAGTGAGGGACAGGCATTCAGAGACAAAGGACAGTGAGGGACAGGCATTCAGAGACAAAGGACAGTGAGGGACAGGCATTCAGAGACAGAAGACCGTGAGGGACAGGCATTCAGAGACAAAGGATAGTGAGGGACAGGCATTCAGAGACAAGGGACAGTGAGGGACAGGCATTCAGAGACAAAGGACAGTGAGGGACAGGCATTCAGAGACAAAGGAAAGTGACGGACAGGCATTCAGATACAAAGGCAAGTGAGGGACAGGCATTCAGAAACAACAGGCAGTGAGGGACAGGCATTCAGAGAGAAAAAGCAGTGAGGGACAGGCATTCAGAGACAAAGGACAGTGAGGAACAGGCGTTCAGAGAGCAAAGACAATGAGCGACAGGCATTCAGGGACAGAACACAGCGAGAGACAGGCATTCAGAGGTAGAAGGCAGTGAGGGACAGGCATTCAGAGAGAAAAAGCAGTGATGGACAGGCATTCAGAGACAAAGGACAGTGAGGGACAGGCATTCAGGGACAGAAGACAGTGAGGGACAGGCATTCCAAGACAAAGGATAGTGAGGGACAGGCATTCAGAGACAAAGGACAGTGGGGGACAGGCATTCAGGGACAGAAGACAGCGAGAGACAGGCATTCAGATGTAGAAGGCAGTGAGGGACAGGCATTCAGATACAGAAGACAGTGAGTGACAGGCATTCAAAGACAAAGGACACTGAGGGACAGGCATTCCGAGACAGATGGCAGTGAGGGACAGGCATTCAGAGACAAAGGACAGTGAGGGACAGGCATTCAGAGGTAGAAGGCAGTGAGCGACAGGCATTCAGAGAGAAGGGACGGTGAGGGACAGGCATTCAGAGACAATGGTCAGTGAGGGACAGGCATTCGGAGATAAAGGACACTGAGGGACAGGCATTCAGAGGTAGAAGGCAATGAGGGACAGGCATTCAGAGAAGAGACAGTGAGGGACAGCCATTCAGAGTTAGAAGGCAGCGAGGGACTGGCATTCAGAGGTAGAAGGCAGTGAGGGACAGGCATTCAGAGACAAAGGACAGTGAGGGACAAGCATTCAGAGACAAAGGACAGTGAGGGACAGGCATTCAGAGACAAAGGACAGTGAGGGACAGACATTCAGAGGTAGAAGGCAGTGAGGGACAGGCATTCAGAGAGAAGAGACAGTGAGGGACAGGCATTCAGAGGTAGAAGGCAGTGAGGGGCAGGCATTCAGAGACAAAAGACTGAGTGACGCATTCATAGACAAAGGACAGTGAGGGACAGGCATTCAGATACAGAAGACAGTGAGTGACAGGCATTCAAAGACAAAGGGCACTGAGGGACAGGCATTCCGAGACAGATGGCAGTGAGGGACAGGCATTCAGAGACAAAGGACAGTGAGGGACAGGCATTCAGAGGTAGAAGGCAGTGAGCGACAGGCATTCAGAGAGAAGGGACGGTGAGGGACAGTCATTCAGAGACAATGGTCAGTGAGGGACAGGCATTCGGAGATAAAGGACACTGAGGGACAGGCATTCAGAGGTAGAAGGCAATGAGGGACAGGCATTCAGAGAAGAGACAGTGAGGGACAGGCATTCAGAGTTAGAAGGCAGCGAGGGACTGGCATTCAGAGGTAGAAGGCAGTGAGGGACAGGCATTCAGAGACAAAGGACAGTGAGGGACAAGCATTCAGAGACAAAGGACAGTGAGGGACAGGCATTCAGAGACAAAGGACAGTGAGGGACAGACATTCAGAGATAGAAGGCAGTGAGGGACAGGCATTCAGAGAGAAGAGACAGTGAGGGACAGGCATTCAGAGGTAGAAGGCAGTGAGGGGCAGGCATTCAGAGACAAAAGACTGAGTGACGCATTCATAGACAAAGGACAGTGAGGGACAGGCATTCAGAGACAAAGAACAGTGGGGGACAGGCATTCAGAGACAAAGGACAGTGAGGGACAGGCATTCAGAGACAAAGGACAGCGAGGGACAGTCATTCAGAGGTAGAAGGAAGTGAGGGACAGGCATTCAGAGACAAAGGACAGTGACGGACAGGCATTCAGAGACAAAGAACAGTGGGGGACAGGAATTCAGAGCCGAAGGACAGTGAGGGACAGGCATTCTGAGACAAAGGACAGTTAGGGACAGGCATTAAGAGACAAAGGACAGTGAGGGATAGGCATTCAGAGACAAAGGACAGTGAGGGACAGGCATTCAGAGGTAGAAAGCAGTGAGGGACAGGCATTCAGAGACAAAAGGCAGGGAAGGACAGGCATTCAGAGACATAGGACAGTCAGTGACAGGCATTCAGGGACAGAAGAAACTAAGGGACAGGCATTCAGAGACAAAGGACAGTGAGGGACAGGCATTGAGGTAGAAGGCAGTGAGGGACAGGCATTCAGAGACAACAGACAGTGAGGGACAGGCATTCAGAGACAGAAGACCGTGAGGGACAGGCATTCAGAGACAAAGGATAGTGAGGGACAGGCATTCAGAGACAAGGGACAGTGAGGGACAGGCATTCAGAGACAAAGGACAGTGAGGGACAGGCATTCAGAGACAAAGGAAAGTGACGGACAGGCATTCAGATACAAAGGCAAGTGAGGGACAGGCATTCAGAGACAAAAGACAGCGAGAGACAGGCATTCAGAGGTAGAAGGCAGTGAGGGACAGGCATTCAGAAACAACAGGCAGTGAGGGACAGGCATTCAGAGAGAAAAAGCAGTGAGGGACAGGCATTCAGAGACAAAGGACAGTGAGGAACAGGCGTTCAGAGAGCAAAGACAATGAGCGACAGGCATTCAGAAACAACAGGCAGTGAGGGAAAGGCATTCAGAGAGAAGGGACGGTGAGGGACAGGCATTCAGAGACAAAGGACAGTTAGGGACAGGCATTAAGAGACAAAGGACAGTTAGGGACAGGCTTTAAGAGACCAAGGACAGTGAGGGACTGGCATTCAGAAACAACAGGCAGTGAGGGAAAGGCATTCAGAGAGCAAAGACAGTGAGCAACAGGCATTCAGGGACAGAAGACAGTGAGGGACAGGCATTCAGAGGTAGAAGGCAGTGAGGGACAGGCATTCAGAGACAAAGGACAGTGAGGGACTGGCATTCAGGGACAAAGGACAGTGGGGGACTGGCATTCAGGGACAAAGGACAGTGGGGGACAGGCTTTCAGAGAAGAGACAGTGAGGGGCAGGCATTCAGAGGTAGAAGGCAGTGAGGGACAGGCATTCAGAGAAGAGACAGTGAGGGGCAGGCATTCAGAGACAAAGGATAGTGAGGGACAGGCATTCAGAGACAAAGGACAGTGAGGGACAGGCATTCAGAAACAAAGGACAGTGAGGGACAGGCTTTGAGAGGTAGAAGGCAGTCAGGGACAGGCATTCAGAGACAAAGGACAGTGGGGGACAGGCATTCAGAGACAACGTCAGTGAGGGACAGGCATTCAGAGATAAACGACAGTGAGGGTCAGGCATTCAGAGAGAAGATACAGTGAGGGACAGGGATCCAGAGAGAAGAGACAGTGAGGGACAGGCATTCAGAGACAAAGGACAGTGAGGTTCAGGCATTCAGAGACAAAGGACAGTGAGGGACCGGCTTTCAGAGACAAAGGACAGTGAGAGACAGGCATTCAGAGGTAGAAGGCAGTGAGTGACAAGCATTCAGAAACAACAGGCAGTGAGGGACAGGCATTCAGAGGTACAAGGCAGTGAGGGACAGGCATTCAGAGACAAAGGACAGTGAGTGACAGGCATGCAGAAACAAAGGACAGTGAGGGACAGGCATTCAGAAACAAAGGATAGTGAGGGACAGGCATTCAGAGGTAGAAGACAGTGAGGGACAGGCATTCAGAGAGAAGAGACCGTGAGGGACAGGCATTCAGAGACAAAGGACAGTCAGGGACAAGCATTCAGGGACAGAAGACAGTGAGTGACAGGCATTCAGAGACAAAGGACAGTGAGGGACAGGCATTCAGAGACAAAGGACAGTGAGGGGCAGGCAGCCGCAGACAAGGGACACTGACCGACAGGTAGTCACAGACAAAGGACAGTGCGGGACAGACATTCAGGGACAGAAGACAGTGAGGGACAAGCATTCAGAGACAAAGGACAGTGCGGGACAGACATTCAGGGACAGAAGACAGTGAGGTACATGAATTCAGAGACAAGACAGTGAGGGACAGACATTCAGAGGTATTACATGGTGAGGGGCAGGCATTCAGAGACAGAAGACAGTGAGGGGAAGGCATTCAGAGACAGAAAACCGTGAGGGACAGGCATTCAGAGACAAAGGACAGTGGGGGACAGGCATTCAGAGACAAAGGACAGTGGGGGACAGGCTTTCAGAGACAGAAGACAGTGAGAGACAGGCATTCAGAGGTAGAAGGGAGTGAGGGACAGGCATTCAGAGAGAAAAGACAGTGAGGGACAGGCATTCAGAGACAAAGGACAGCGAGGGACAGGCATTCAGAGATAAAGGACAGTGACGGACAGGCATTCAGAGACAAAGGACAGTGAGGGACAGGCATTCAGAGACAAAGGACAGTGAGGGACAGGCATTCAGAGGTAGACGGCAGTGAGGGACACGCATTCAGAAAAAACAGGCAGTGAGGGACAGGCATTCAGAGAGCAAAGGCAGTAAGCAACAGGCATTCAGGGACAGAACACAGCGAGAAACAGGCATTCAGAGGTAGAAGGCAGTGAGGGACAGGCATTCAGAGAGAAGAGACCGTGAGGGACAGGCATTCAGAGACAAAGGACAGTGAGGGACAGGCATTCAGAGACAAAGGACAGTCAGGGACAAGCATTCAGAGACAAAGGACAGTGAGGGACAGGCATTCCGAGAGAAAGGACAGTGAGGGACAGGCATTCAGAGCTAGACGGCAGTGAGGGACAGGCATTCAGATACAACAGACAGTGAGGGACAGGCATTCAGAGAGAAAGACAGTGAGCAACAGGCATTCAGGGACAGAACACAGCGAGTGACAGGCATTCAGGGGTAAAGGCAGTGAGGGACAGGCATTCAGAGACAAAGGACAGTGAGGGACCGGCATTCAGAGACAAAGGACACTGAGGGACAGGCATTCCGAGAGAAAGGACAGTGAGGGACAGGCATTCAGAGACAAAGGACAGTGAGGGAAAGGCAGTCGCAGACAAAGGACACTGAGCAACAGTTGGTCACAGACAAAGGACAGTGAGGGACAGACATTCAGGGACAGAAGACAGTGAGGGACAGGGATTCAGAAACAAAGGACAGTGAGGGATAGGCATTGAGAGGTAGAAGGCACTAAGGGACAGGCATTCAGAGACAAAGGTCAGTGAGGGACAGGCATTCAGAGAGAAGAGACAGTGAGGGACAGGCATTCAGAGACAAAAGACTGAGTGACGCATTCAGAAGCAAAGGACAGTGAGTGACAGGCATTCAGAGACAAAGGACAGTGAGGGACAGGCATTCAGAAACAAAGGAGAGTGAGGGATAGGCCTTGAGAGGTAGAAGGCACTAAGGGACAGGCATTCAGAGACAAAGGTCAGTGAGGGACAGGCATTCAGAGATAAAGGACAGTGAGGGTCAGGCATTCAGAGACAAAGGACCGTGAGGGACAGACTTTCAGAGACAAAGGACAGTGAGGGACAGTCATTCAGAGGTAGAAGGCAGTGAGTGACAAGCAATCAGAAACAACAGGCAGTGAGGGACAGGCATTCAGAGGTAGAAGGCAGTGAGGGACAGGCATTCAGAGAGAAAGGACAGTGAGGGACAGGCATTCAGAGACAGAAGACCATGAGCGACAGGCATTCAGAGACAGAGGACCGTGAGGGACAGGCATTCAGAGGTAGAAGGCAGTGAGGGAGAGGCATTCAGAGACATAGGACAGTGAGGGGCAGGCAGTCGCAGACAAAGGACAGTGAGGGACAGACATTCAGAAACAAAGGACAGTGAGGGAGAGGCATTCAGAGGTAGAAGGCAGTGAGGGACAGGCATTCAGAGAGAAGAGACAGTGCGGGACAGGCATTCAGAGACAAAGGACAGTGGGGGACAGGCTTTCAGAGACAGAAGACAGTGAGGGACAGGCATTCAATTGCAGAAGGCAGTGAGGGACAGGCATTCAGATACAACAGGCAGTGAGGGACAGAGTTTCAGAGACAGCAGACTGAGAGACAGGCATTCAGAGGTAGAAGGCAGTGAGGGACAGGCATTCCGAGACAACAGGCAGTGAGGGACAGGCATTCAGAGAGCAAAGACAGTGGGGGACAGGCATTCAGAGACATAGGACAGTGAGTGACAGGCATTCAGGGACAGAAGAAACTAAGGGACAGGCATTCAGAGACAAAGGAATTTGAGGGACAGGCATTCAGAGACTAAGGACAGTGATGGACAGTCATTCAGAGACAGAAGACAGTGAGGGGCAGGCATTCAGAAACAAAAGACAGTGAGAGACAGGCATTCAGAGGTAGAGGCAGTGAGGGAGAGGCATTCAGAGAGAAGAGATAGTGAGGGACAGGCATTCAGAGACAATGGACAGTGGGGGACAGGAATTCAGAGGTAAAAAGCAGTGAGGGAGAGGCATTCAGAGACAAAGGACAGTGAGGGACAGGCATTCAGAGACAGAAGACCATGAGGGACAGGCATTCAGAGGTAGAAGGCAGTGAGGGACAGGCATTCAGAGACAAAGGACAGTGAGGGACAGGCATTCAGAAACAAAGGACAGTGAGGGACAGGCATTCAGAGACAAAGGACAGTGGGGGACAGGCTTTCAGAGACAAAGGACAGTGAGGGACAGGCATTCCGAGGAAGACGGCAGTGAGGGACTGGCATTCAGAAACAGCAGACAGTGAGGGACAGGCATTCAGAGAGCAAAGACAGTGAGCAACAGGCATTCAGGGACAGAACACAGCGAGAGACAGGCATTCAGAGGTAAAGGCAGTGACAGACAGGCATTCAGAGACAAAGGACAGTGAGGGACAGGCAATCGCAGACAAAGGACACTGAGCAACAGGTTGTCACAGACAAAGGACAGAGAGGGACAGACATTCAGGGACAGAAGACAGTGAGGGACAGGCATTCAGAGATAAAGGACAGTGAGGGACAGGCATTCAGAGACAAAGGTCAGTGAGGGACAAGCATTCAGAGATAAAGGACAGTGAGGGACAGGCATTCAGAGACAAAGGTCAGTGAGGGACAAGCATTCAGAGATAAAGGACAGTCAGGGACAGGCATTCCGAGACAAAGGACAGTGAGGGACAGGCATTCAGAGAGCAGAGACCGTGGGTGACAGGCATTCAGAGACATAGGACAGTGAGGGACAGGCATTCAGAGACAAAGGACAGTGAGGGACAGGCATTCAGACGTAGACGGCAGTGAGGGACTGCCATTCAGAAACAACAGGCAGTGAGGGACAGGCATTCAGAGAGCAAAGACAGTGAGCAACAGGCATTCAGGGACAGAACACAGCGAGAGACAGGCATTCAGGGGTAAAGGCAGTGAGGGACAGGCATTCAGAGACAAAGGACAGTGATGGACAGTCATTCAGAGGTAGAAGGCAGTGAGGGACAGGCATTCAGAGACGAAGGACAGAGAGGGACAGGCAGTCGCAGACAAAGGACACTGAGCAACAGGTGGTCACAGACAAAGGACAGTGAGGGACAGACATTCAGGGACAGAAGACAGTGAGGGACAGGCATTCAGAAACAAACGACAGTGAGGGACAGGCATTCAGAGACAAAGGACAGTGAGGGACAGGCATTCAGAGACAAAGGACAGCGAGGGACAGGCATTCAGAAACAAAGGACAGTGAGGGACAGGCATTGAGAGGTAGAAGGCAGTGAGGGACAGGCATTCAGAGACAAAGGGCAGTGGGGGACAGGCATTCAGAGACAAAGGACCGTGAGGGACAGACTTTCAGAGAGAAGATACAGTGAGGGACAGGCATTCAGAGAGAAGAGACAGTGAGGGACAGGCATTCAGAGACGAAGGACAGTGAGGGACAGGCATTCAGAGGTAGAAGGCAGTGAGTGACAAGCAATCAGAAACAACAGGCAGTGAGGGACAGGCATTCAGAGGTAGAAGGCAGTGAGGGACAGGCATTCAGAGACAAAGGACAGTGAGGGACAGGCATTCAGAGACAAAGAACAGTGGGGGACAGGAATTCAGAGACAAAGGACAGTGAGGAACAGGCATTCAGAGAGAAAGGACAGTGTGGGACAGGCATTCAGAGACAGAAGACCGTGAGGGACAGGCATTCAGAGACAGAAGACCATGAGGGACAGGCATTCAGAGGAAGAAGGCAGTGAGGGAGAGGCATTCAGAGACAAAGGACAGTGAGGGACAGGCATTCAGAGACAAAGGACAGTGAGGGACAGGCAGTCGCAGACAAAGGACACTGAGCGACAGGTGGTCACAAACAAAGGACAGTGAGGGACAGACATTCAGAAAAAAGGACAGTGAGGGACAGGCATTCAGAGGTAGAAGGCAGTGAGGGACAGGCATTCAGAGAGAAGAGACAGTGAGGGACAGGCATTCAGAGACAAAGGACAGTGGGGGACAGGCTTTCAGAGGCAGAAGACAGTGAGGGACAGGCTTTCAGAGGTAGAAGGCAGTGAGGGACAGGCATTCAGAGACAAAGGACCGTGAGGGACAAGCATTCAGAGATAAAGGACAGTGAGGGACCGGCATTCAGAGACAAAGGACAGTGAGGGACAGGCATTCCGAGACAAAGGACAGTGAGGGACAGGCATTCAGAGCTAGATGGCAGTGAGGGACAGACATTCAGATACAACAGGCAGTGAGGGAGAGGCATTCAGAAACAAAAGACAGCGAGAGACAGGCATTCACAGGTAGAGGCAGTGAGGGAGATGCATTCAGAGAGAAGAGATAGTGAGGGACAGGCATTCAGAGACAAAAGACTGAGTGACGCATTCAGAGACAAAGGACAGTGAGGGACAGGCATTCAGAGACAAAGGACAGTGAGGGACAGGCATTCAGAGACAAAGGACAGTGAGGGACAGGTATTCAGAGACAGAAGACCGTGAGGGACAGGCATTCAGAGACTTAGGACAGTGAGGGACAGGCAGTCGCAGACAAAGGACACTGAGCAACAGGTGGTCACAGACAAAGGACAGTGAGGGACAGGCATTCAGAGACAAAAAACTGAGTGACGCATTCAGAGACAAAGGACAGTGAGTGACAGGCATTCAGAGACAAAGGACAGTGAGGGACAAGCATTCAGAGACAAAGGACAGTGGGGGACAGGCTTTCAGAGACAGAAGACAGTGAGAGACAGGCATTCAGAGAAGAGACAGTGAGGGACAGGCATTCAGAGGTAGAAGGCAGTGAGGGACAGGCATTCAGAGAAGAGACAGTGAGGGACAGGCATTCAGAGACAAAGGATAGTGAGGGACAGGCATTCAGAGACAAAGGACATTGAGGGACAGGCATTCAGAGACAAAGGACCGTGAGAGACAGGCATTCAGAGACAAAGGACTGTGAGGGACACAGTTTCAGAGACAGCAGACTGAGAGACAGGCATTCAGAGCTAGACGGCAGTGAGGGACAGGCATTCAGATACAACAGGCTGTGAGGGACAGGCATTCAGAGAGCAAAGACAGTGGGGGACAGGCATTCAGAGACATAGGACAGTGAGTGACAGGCATTCAGGGACAGAAGAAACTAACAGGACAGGCATTCAGAGACAAAGGAAAATGAGGGACAGGCATTCAGAGACTAAGGACAGTGATGGACAGTCATTCAGAGACAGAAGACAGTGAGGGGCAGGCATTCAGAAACAGAAGACAGCGAGAGACAGGCATTTAGAGGTAGAGGCAGTGAGGGAGAGGCATTCAGAGAGAAGAGACAGTGAGGGACAGGCATTCAGAGACAAAGGACAGTGATGGACAGTCATTCAGAGACAGAAGACCACGAGGGGCAGGCATTCAGAGACAGAAGACAGCGAGAGACAGGCATTCAGAGGTAGAGGCAGTGAGGGACAGGCATTCAGAGAGAAGAGACCGTGAGGGACAGGCATTAAGAGACAAAGGACTGTGAGTGACAGGCATTCAGAGACAGAAGACCACGAGGGACAGGCATTCAGAGGTAGAAGGCAGTGAGGGACAGGCATTCAGAGACAAAGGACAGTGAGGGTCAGGCATTCAGAGACAAAGGACAGTGAGGGACAGGCATTCAGAGAGAAGAGACTGTGAGGGACAGGCATTCAGAGACAAAGGACAGTGAGTGACAGGCATTGAGAGAGAAGAGACCGTGAGGGACAGGCATTCTGCGACAAATGGCAGTCAGGGACAGGCATACAGAGACAAAGGACAGGGAGGGACAGGCATTCAGAGGTAGAAGGCAGTGAGGGACAGGCATTCAGAAACAACAGGCAGTGAGGGACAGACATTCAGAGAGAAAAAGCAGTGAGGGACAGGCATTCAGAGACAAATGGCAGAGAGGGAGAGGCATTCAGAGACAAAGGAAAGTGAGGGACAGGCATTCAGAGACAAAGGAAAGTGAGGGACAGGCATTCATAGATGAAGGACAGTGAGGGACAGGCATTCAGAGACAAAGGACAGTGAGGGACAGGCATTCAGAGGTATATCATGGTGAGGGACAGGCATTCAGCGGCAGAAGACCGTGAGGGACAGGCATTCAGAGGTAGAAGGCAGTGAGGGACAGGCATTCAGAGACAAAGGACACTGGGGAACAGATATTCAGAGACAAAGGACAGTGAGGGACAGGCATTCAGAGAAAAAGGACAGTGAGGGACAGGCATTCAGAGACAAAGGACAGTGAGGGACAGGCATTCAAAGGAGAGACTGTGAGGGACAGGCATTCAGAGAGAAGAGACAGTGAGGGACAGGCATTAAGAGACAAAGGACAGTGAGTGACAGGGATTCAGAGACAGAAGACCATGAGGAACAGGCATTCAGAGGTAGAAGGCAGTGAGGGACAGGCATTCAGAGACAAATGACAGTGAGGGACAAGCATTCAGAGACAAAGAACACTGGGGAACAGGCATTCAGAGAAAAAGGACAGTGAGGAAGAGGCATTCAGAGGCAGAAGGCAGTGAGGGACAGGCATTCAGAGACAAAGGACAGTGAGTGACAGGTATCCAGAGACAAAGGACAGTGAGGGACAGGCATTCAGAGACAAAGGACAGTGAGGGACAGGAATTCAAAGAAATAAGACTGAGGGACAGGCATTCAGACGTAGAGGACAGTGAGGGACAGGAATTCAGAGACAAAGGACAGTGAGTGACAGGCATTCAGAGACAAAGGACAGTGAGGGACAGGCATTCAGAGAAAAAGGACAGTGAGGGACAGGCATTCATAGACAAAGGACAGTGAGGGACAGACATTCAGAGACAAAGGGCAGTGAGGGACAGACATTCAGAGACAAAGGACAGTGAGTGACAGGCATTCAGAGACAAAGGACAGTGAGGGACAGGCATTCAGAGACAAAGGACAGTGAGTGACAGGCATTGAGAGAGAAGAGACCGTGAGGGACAGGCATTCAGAGACAAAGGACACTGAGGGACAGGCATTCTGCGTCAAATGGCAGTCAGGGACAGGCATTCAGAGACAAAGATCAGTGAGGGACAGGCATTCAGAGGTCGAAGGCAGTGAGGGACAGGCATTCAGAAACAACAGGCAGTGAGGGACAGACATTCAGAGAGAAAAAGCAGTGAGGGACAGGCATTCAGAGACAAATGGCAGAGAGGGAGAGGCATTCAGAGACAAAGGACAGTGAGGGACAGGCATTCAGAGAAAAAGGACAGTGAGGGACAGGCATTCATAGACAAAGGACAGTGGGGAACAGATATTCAGAGACAAAGGACAGTGAGGGACAGGCATTCAGAGGTATAACATGGTGAGGAACAGGCATTCAGAGACAAATGACAGTGAGTGACAGGCATTCAGAGACAGAAGACCGTGAGGGGCAGGCATTCAGAGGTAGAAGGCAGTGAGGGACAGGCATTCAGAGACAAAGGACACTGGGGAACAGACATTCAGAGAAAAAGAACAGTGAGGGACAGGCATTCAGAGACAAAGGACAGTGAGGGACAGGCAGTCGCAGACAAAGGACACTGAGCGACAGGTGGTCACAGACAATGGACAGTGAGGGACAGACATTCAGGGACAGAAGACAGTGAGGGACAGGCATTCAGAGGTAGAAGGCAGTGAGGGACAGGCATTCAGGACGAAAGGACAGTGAGGGACAGGCATTCAGAGACTAAAGGCAGAGAGGGACAGGCATTCAGAGACAAATGACAGTGGGGGACAGGCTTTCAGAGACAGAAGACAGTGAGGGACAGGCATTCAGAGAGAAAGGACAATGAGGGACAGGCATTCAGTGGTATAACATGGCGAGGGGCATGTAGTGTATGTACCTTTAAGAGGAACTATGTTTTTGAAGCCCCTGTATACTGTAGTACCAGTAGTGACCACTCGGGTATATAAGCCTGTGTAGCTTCTTGTTTTGTTAGTTTTCCTCCAGACTTTGTTCAGTAAACACTTGTTAAATCAACTCCTGCATTCCGTGTCTCCATTAACACACGGATCTAACAGTGGCGACGAGTTAGAAACGAACTTACCTGCAATTCGGCAGCACCTCAAGGGGATCGATTCCTCAGACGAAGGTCGAAGCCAGAAGAATAAATAAATAAATAAATAACTCGAAGAAACTCGAAAACGAGGGCCAGGCTTGGTCTCCAGTCTGTGGTTTCCCCAGCTATATGGGCTGGTGGCAGGTTGTGCACTGATCCTTCCTGGGCTGCGGCGAGCTAGAGCTCGATCGGGTGGCTCTGCAATGGGGCCGGGCAGCGAGTCGGGAAGCAGAAGCAAAGAGAGAGAGAGGGTGGAGCACTCGGCGCGGCCGGTGCTGCCAAGCAGGTCTGCGTTCGGACCGAGCAGAGGGAGGGGAAAGTCCCAGAGGGTCCGCTCCACGACGGGAACGGTTCTCCAAGTAATGGAGAAATTATTGAAGCGATATATTAAAAAAAATAGAAATACCGCAAAAAGCTGCAGGTCGCAACGGGAACCCCGGAGAACAGCGTTGGCAGCAGCAGCAGTGGTGGGAAAGCACGGGAGGTGCCATCTTAACTCGGCGGGGAAGAAAGAAAAGCGCGGGAAGCGCCATTTTAGATTTTCAAGATGCCGAAGACTGGCAATATTACTGCTTTCGATAGTGATATAGAAGATTGGACCACATATGTGGAAAGAGTGGAGGTATATTGCAAGGCGAATGAAGTAGCGGATGATAAAAAGGCATCGGTACTTCTAAATCTGATGGGCGCAAGGACATACGGGCTGTTACAAAACTTGATCACTCCAGCCAAGCTGATGGACAAGAATTTTAAGGAGATTGTTGATACCTTACAGGAGCACTTAAACCCAACACCGCTGCTGATAGCGGAATGATTCAAATTCTTCAGGAGGAATCAGCACAAGAATGAAGGTAACGCTGATTACCTCACCGAATTACGAAAGCTGTCAAAGCACTGCCAATTCAGGGCAGGACTGGCAGATTCTCTATGAGACAAATTCGTCTGCAGTCTCCTAAGCGAAGGAACACAGAAAAGACTACTTTCTGAGAAAGATTTGACACTGGACAAGGCTTTCAGTGTGGCTGTATCATACGAAGCAGCAGCAAGAGGAGCTGCAGAGATACATCAAAAGCCACAGGACTTCGGCACCCATGAAATGACACGGGGTTTTGAGAGATGTTATCGCTGCAGCAGATCCACCTTTGACCAGAAGGACTGCTGGTTCAAGGACAAAGCATGCAGGCAATGCGGAAAGATGGGACACATTGCACGTGTATGCAGATCTGGAAAGAAATCCGCTGACAGTAAAAAGGTCAATAAGGAAAAGTACAGAAAGGTACAAATGATGACGGACAGTCGCTCCGAAGACCAGAAGAGCGATAGCGACTCCGGAAACAAGAGACTAAGCTGTCTCAAATTACATAATGTAATTGCCAAAGAAGATTACCAGACCATTTGGGTTACTCTCACGATAGCGGGGTCCCCAGTCAAAATGGAGCTCGATACAGGATCAGCTCTGACCGTCATGAGTCGACGGGATTACGAGCGGCTATTTCCACATATACCTTTGAAAGACACATCCATTGTCTTGAAGACATATACGGGGCAGAAAGTATACCCCAGAGGGAAAATAAGGGTGCCTGTTGTATACAACGGCAAGGAAATACAGAAGTTGTAGTTATACGTTCTGCAAGATGGTGGTCCGCCATTGTTGGGACGTGAATGGATCAGAAAGATACATTTAGACTGGCACTCCATTCAGGCACTGACGGTGACCAGTAAGAAAAAAAACGATGATGACGTCATACCTGGACGATTAAAAGAAATCTTGGCTAACACCAAAGAAGTGTTTCAACAGGAACTAGGAACCCTGAAAGGCGCCACCGCCTCAATAAAAGTGGAAGATGCGGCAATTCCCAAGTTTTTTAAGGCAAGGCCGGTGCCATATGCAATTCGTCCAGCCGTCGAGGCAGAGCTAGAGAATTTGGAAAAAGCAGGCGTGTTATCCAAGGTAGATTGGAGCAAGTGAGCAACACCCATCATCCCGGTCATGAAGAAAACGTTCAATAATGATAAATCTGAAGAACAGAGAAAAGTTCGCATCTGTGGGGACTTCAAGGTGACTGTAAACCTGGTTCTTCACATGGTACAGTATCCTCTTCCAAGGTTAGAAGATATTTTCGCCTCACTACCCGGAGGGAAAAGTTTCACCAAAATTGACTTAGCACAGGCATATCTACAGATGGAGGTTGAGGAGGCCTCTGAAAAGTATCTCACGATAAACACACACAAAGGCCTGTACCAGTACAATCGACTGGTTTTCGGAGTGGCATCAGCTCCGGCTATCTGGCAAAGAGCTATGGAGCAAGTCCTGCAAGGGATTCCGGGGACTCAATGCTACCTAGACGACATCCTTGTAACAGGAGAAAACGACAACGAGCACCTTGCCAACTTGGAGCAGGTGCTCACGAGGCTGAGAGAACGGGGCCTACGAGCAAATCGCCCCAAATGCGAATTTTTCCAGAAACAAATATCATATTGTGGCCATGTCATTAACGAAGAAGGGTTGCATAAGTCACCTGAAAAAATTGAAGCGGTCGAAAAGGCCCCAGCGCCTGAAAATGTCTCACAATTAAGGTCGTTCCTGGGATTAGTAAATTACTATCATAAATTTTTACCAAACTTGTCGACGGTTCTGCACCAGCTTAATGCACTGCTACAAACGGGAATAGTTTGGAAATGGAGCGAAGACTGTAAACGTGCCTTCCATAAATGCAAAGGCTTGATCACGTCCAGGGAAGTGTTGGCTCATTACAACCCATCACTGCCAATCAGACTGGCGTGCGATGCATCCCCTTACGGCGTGGGAGCGGTATTATCGCATAGATTCCCTGATGGCTCGAAGCGGCCGATAGCTTTTGCGTCACGCTCATTGAACTCAGCTGAGCGTAACTATGCCCAGATCGACAGAGAGGCACTCGGCCTGGTGTGGGGGGTGAAGAAATTCAACCATTACCTACACGGACAAAAGTTTACCTTGTTGACTGACCATCAACCCCTCATCTCCATATTCAACCCTAAAAAGGGCGTTCCCATTATGACAGCGCAAAGGCTACAGAGGTGGTCCCTTTTCCTAGGGGCACACCAATATGACATAGAGTACAAAGGAACAAAACAGTATGGGAATGCTGACGGGTTATCGCGCCTACCGTTGTCAATGGTGGAAGAGGCGCCTACAGTGGACCCAGTGGAGATATTCCACTCGATCATAGTGGAATGTCTACCGGTGACAAATTCTACCATTGAAAAGGAAACGCGAAATGACCCAACTCTCTCACGAGTCTACGATTTAACGGTGAAGGGATGGCTAGCACATGGCGAACCACTGTTGCCAGCATTCTCGCAAAGAAGAGAACAGCTGTCAGTGTGCCGAGGAACCTTGATGTGTGGATCCAGAGTGGTGATTCCACCCAAACTCAAGGATAGAGTGCTAAAGGAGCTTCACGAGGGGCATCTGGGTGGAGTGAAAATGAAGAACTTAGCCAGAGCATTTGTGTGGAGGCCAGGTATCGATGGAGACATCGAAGACATGACCAAGAGCTGTCTAGGATGCCAGAAGGTCCAAAACACCCCACCACAAGCCTCTCTACATCCATGGGAGTGGCCCTCATCTCCATGGCAAAGGGTACATATCGACTTTGTTGGTCCATTTATGGACTCAATGTTCTTAATTGCGGTGGATGCACACTCCAAGTGGCCGGAGGTAATAAAGATGTCCTCCACCACCACAGTAAAAACCATCACAGTATTAAGGACCATATTCACCAGGAATGGGCTGCCTGAACAGATCTGTTCTGATAATGGACCGCAATTTGTATCCGAAGAATTCAGGAAGTTCTTAAAAAACAATGGGGTTAAGCACTACACGTCAACCCCATACCATCCCGCCACCAATGGATTGGCTGAAAGGTTTGTCCAGACCTTCAAGAAGGCCATAAAGGCCATGGGTAATGAAGACATAAATCTACAACATAAGGTAGATAACTTCTTGTTTGCATACAGGAATGCAACACATGTGGTTACAAACTAAACCCCCGCCATGATGTTTTTCAATAGAAGACTAAGATGCCGGCTGGATTTGGTCAAGCCAAACGTCAGAAGGGACGTAGAGAACCGGCAATTTCAAAGCATGAATGAAAGGCCAACTAGAACCTTCCAGATAGGTCAACCAGTTTTGGCCCGGGACTACCGTACCGAGAAATGGCAGCCTGGAACTATTTGCACACGACTAGGACCGCTGATGTATATCGTGGACATTGGAGAAAGCATAATAAGGTGCCATGCTGACCAGATCATAGAGTCATCCAAAAAAGGACAACCTACACCACAACTCTATACACCTAGTGATGAAGCAGAGATACCCATAGTATCTACCTCCGATCCGGTGATACTGGAACCAGATGAACCCGACACTAGCATTGAAGCCGAATCGACCTTGCCAAAAGAACCTACTACACCACCGAGGCGTTATCCGGACCGAGTCAGGAAGCCTCCAGAGAGACTGAATTTGTAATTGATTAACTTCAGCAAATGTGTACATTATTGTTCTTGTAAAAATGTTATTTAATGATTACTTAAAATGTTATGTACTATTTATCTAAAGGGGGAGGAATTGTAGCGTATGTACCTTTATGAGGAACTATGTTTTTGAAGCCCCTGTATACTGTAGTACCAGTAGTGACCACTCGGGTATATAAACCTGTGTAGCGTCTTGTGTTGTTAGTTCACCTTCACACTTTGTTCAGTAAATATTTGTTAAATCAACTCCTGCATTCCGTGTCTCCATTAACACACGGATCTAACAGGACAGGCATTCAGAGACAAAGGACAGTGAGGGACAGGCATTCAGAGACAAAGACAGTGAGGGACAGGCATTCAGAGACAAAGGACAGTGAGGGACAGGCATTCAGAGACAAAGGACAGTGAGGGACAGGCATTCAGAGACAAAGGACAGTGAGGGACAGGCATTCAGAGACAAGGGACAGTGAGGGACAGGCATTCAGAGACAAAGGACAGTGAGGGACAGGCATTCAGAGACAGAGGACAGTGGGGGACAGGCATTCAGAGACAAAGGAAAGTGATGGACAGGCATTCAGATACAAAGGCAAGTGAGGGACAGGCATTCAGAGACAAAAGACAGCGAGAGACAGGCATTCAGAGGTAGAAGGCAGTGAGGGACAGGCATTCAGAAACAACAGGCAGTGAGGGACAGGCATTCAGAGAGAAAAAGCAGTGAGGGACAGGCATTCAGAGACAAAGGACAGTGAGGAACAGGCATTCAGAGAGCAAAGACAATGAGCGACAGGCATTCAGGGACAGAACACAGCGAGAGACAGGCATTCAGAGGTAGAAGGCAGTGAGGGACAGGCATTCAGAGACAAAAGGCAGAGAGGGAGAGGCATTCAGAGACAAAGGACAGTGGGGGACAGGCAGTCAGAGACAAAGGACAGTGGGGGACAGGCATTCAGAGACAAAGCAAAGTGAGGGACAGGCATTCAGATACAAAGGCAGTGAGGGACAGGCATTCAGAGGTAGAAGGCAGTGAGGGACAGGCATTCAGAGACAAAGACAGTGAGGGACAGACATTCAGAGACAAAGGACAGTGAGGGACAGGCATTCAGAGACAGAAGACAGTGAGGGACAGGCATTCCAAGACAAAGGATAGTGAGGGACAGGCATTCAGAGACAAAGGGCAGTGAGAGACAGGCATTCAGAGACAAAGGACAGTGAGGGACAGGCATTCAGAGACAAAGGACAGTGAGGGACAGGCATTCAGAGCCAAATGACAGTGGGGGACAGGCTTTCAAAGACAGAAGAAAGTGAGGGACAGGCATTCAGAGAGAAGAGACAGTGAGGTGCAGGCATTCAGAGACAAAGGACAGTGGGGGACAGGCATTCAGAGACAAAAGACAGTGAACGACAGGCATTCAGAGACAAAGGACAGTGAGGGATAGGCATTCAGCGACAAAGGACAGTGAGGGACAGACTTTCAGAGACAAAGGACAGTGAGGGACAGGCATTCAGAGACAGAAGACAGTGAGGGACAGGCATTCCGAGACAAAGGATAGTGAGGGACAGGCATTCAGAGACAAAGGACAGTGAGGTTCAGGCATTCAGAGACAAAGGACAGTGAGGGACAGGCATTCAGAGACAAAGGACAGTGAGGGACAGGCATTCAGAGAGCAAAGACAGTGAGCGACAGGCATTCAGGGACAGAAGACAGCGAGAGACAGGCATTCAGATGTAGAAGGCAGTGAGGGACAGGCATTCAGAGACAGAAGACAGTGAGTGACAGGCATTAAAAGACAAAGGACACTGAGGGACAGGCATTCCGAGACAAATGGCAGTGAGGGACAGGCATTCAGAGACAAAGGACAGTGAGGGACAGGCATTCAGAGGTAGAAGGCAGTGAGCGACAGGCATTCAGAAACAACAGGCAGTGAGGGACAGGCATTAAGAGAGAAAAAGCAGTGAGGGATAGGCATTCAGGGACAGAAGACAGTGAGAGACAGGCATTCAGAGGTAGAAGGCAGTGAGGGACAGGCATTCAGAGACAAAAGGCAGAGAGGGAGAGGCATTCAGGGACAAAGGACAGTGAGTGACAGGCATTCAGAGACAAAGAACAGTGAGGGACAGGCATTAAGAGACAAAGCACAGTGAGGGACAGGCATTCAGAGGTAGAAGGCAGTGAGGGACAGGCATTCAGAAACAACAGGCAGTGAGGGACAGGCATTCAGAGAGAAAAAGCAGTGAGGGACAGGCATTCAGAGACAAAGGACAGTGAGGAACAGGCATTCAGAGAGCAAAGACAATGAGCGACAGGCATTCAGGGACAGAACACAGCGAGAGACAGGCATTCAGAGGTAGAAGGCAGTGAGGGACAGGCATTCAGAGACAAAAGGCAGAGAGGGAGAGGCATTCAGAGACAAAGGACAGTGGGGGACAGGCATTCAGAGACAAAGGACAGTGAGGGACAGGCATTCAGAGACAAAGGAAAGTGAGGGACAGGCATTCAGATGCAAAGGCAAGTGAGGGACAGGCATTCAGAGACAGAAGACACAGCTGGAGTACTGTGTGCAGTTCTGGTCACCTCACTATAGGAAGGGTGTGATTGCTTTGGAGAGGGTGCAGAGAAGATTCACCAGGATGTTACCTGGGATGGAGCGCCTCAGCTATGAAGAAAGACTCAACAGGCTGGGGTTGTTTTCCTTAGAGCAAAGGAGGCTGAGGGGGGACCTGATTGAGGTCTACAAAATGATGAGTTGCATAGATAGGGTAGATAAAGAGGAACTTTTCCCCTTAGTAGGGGGGTCAATAACAAGGGGGCACAGATTCAGGGTAAGAGGCAGGAGATTTAGGGGGGATTTGAGGAGGAACTTTTTCACCCAGAGGGTGGTTGGAAGCTGGAACTCACTGCCTGAAAGGGTGGTAGAGGCAGGAGCCCTCACAACATTCAAGAAGCATTTGGATGAGCACTTGAAATGCCATTGCATACAAGGCTATGGACCAAATGCTGGAAAATGGGATTAGACTGGACAGGGAGGGATGGGCGGCGCAGACACGATGGGCCGAAGGGCCTCTTTCTGTGCTGTAAAACTCTATGACTCTATGACCATGGGGGACAGGCATTCAGAGACATAGGACAGTGGGGGACAGGCATTCAGAGACAAAGGAAAGTGAGGGACAGGCATTCAGAGACATAGGACAGTGAGGGACAGGCATTCAGAGGCAAAAGACAGTGAGTAACAGGCATTCAGGGAGAAAGGACAGTGAGGGACAGGCATTCAGAGACAAAGGACAGTGAGGGACAGGCATTCAGAGACAAAGGAAAGTGAGGGACAGACATTCAGAGACATAGGACAGTGAGGGACAGGCATTCAGAGACAAAGGAAAGTGAGGGACAGACATTCAGAGACAAAGGAAAGTGAGGGACAGGCATTCAGAGACAAAGGACAGTGAGGGACAGGCATTCAGAGACAAAGGACAGTGAGGGACAGGCATTCAGAGACAAAGGACAGTGAGGGACAGGCATTCAGAGACAGAAGACCGTGAGGGACAGGCATTCAGAGACAAAGGATAGTGAGGGACAGGCATTCAGAGACAAGGGACAGTGAGGGACAGGCATTCAGATACAAAGGCAAGTGAGGGACAGGCATTCAGAGACAAAAGACAGCGAGAGACAAGCATTCAGAGGTAGAAGGCAGTGAGGGACAGGCATTCAGAAACAACAGGCAGTGAGGGACAGGCATTCAGAGAGAAAAAACAGTGAGGGACAGGCATTCAGAGACAAAGGACAGTGAGGAACAGGCATTCAGAGAGCAAAGACAATGAGCGACAGGCATTCAGGGACAGAACACAGCGAGAGACAGGCATTCAGAGGTAGAAGGCAGTGAGGGACAGGCATTCAGAGACAAAAGGCAGAGAGGGAGAGGCATTCAGAGACAAAGGACAGTGGGGGACAGGCATTCAGAGGCAAAGGACAGTGGGGGACAGGCATTCAGAGACAAAGGCAAGTGAGGGACAGGCATTCAGAGACAGAAGACCATGAGGGACAGGCATTCAGAGACAAAGGACAGTGAGAGACAGGCATTCAGAGACAAGGGACAGTGAGGGACAGGCATTCAGAGACAAAGGACAGTGAGGGACAGGCATTCAGAGACAAAAGTCAGCGAGAGACAAGCATTCAGAGGTAGAAGGCAGTGAGGGACAGGCATTCAGAGAGAAGAGACAGTGAGGGACAGTCATTCAGAGGTAGAAGGCAGTGAGGGACAGGCATTCAGAGAGAAAAAGCAGTGATGGACAGGCATTCAGAGACAAACGACAGTGAGGGACAGGCTTTCAGAGCCAGAAGACTGTGAGGGACAGGCATTCAGAGACAAAGGACAGTGAGGGACAGGCATTCAGAGACAAAAGACAGCGAGAGACAGGCATTCAGAGGTAGAAGGCAGTGAGGGACAGGCATTCAGAGAGAAGAGACAGTGAGGGACAGGCATTCAGAGACAAAGGACAGTGAGGGACAGTCATTCAGGTGTAGAAGGCAGTGAGGGACAGGCATTCAAAAACAACAGGCAGTGAGGGACAGGCATTCAGAGAGAAAAAGCAGTGAGAGACAGGCATTCAGAGACAAAGGACAGTGAGCGACAGGCATTCAGAGACATAGGACAGTGAGGGACAGGCATTCAGAGGTAGAAGGCAGTGAGGGACAGGCATTCAGAAACAACAGGCAGTGAGGGACAGGCATTCAGAGAGAAAAAGCAGTGAGGGACAGGCATTCAGAGACTACGGACAGTGAGGGACAGGCATTCAGAGACAAAGGACAGTGAGCGACAGGCATTCAGGGACAGAAGACAGCGAGAGACAGGCATTCAGAGGTAGAAGGCAGTGAGTGACAGGCATTCAGAGACAAAGGGCAGAGAGAGAGAGGCATTCAGAGACAAAGGACAGTGAGTGACAGTGATGCACTATCAACAACACCAAAGACTACGAGTTGAATGTATACGAAGTAGGCTTTTATTGACGAAGAACTGGAGCATGCCTCTGCTAGTGGATCCATCCTAAGAGCTCCCGGGGGAAGGGTGGTGAGTCACCTTTATACCCGGTCTTAGGGCTGGAGCCAGGGGCGGAGACATGCCCGGACCTGTACAGAGTTAACAGTGGTTTACCACACAGACATGTACAGAGTTAGCTGTGGTTTACCACATTCACCCCTCGTTTAAAAAAGCGTCCGGCGGGGTGAAATGTTTCAAAAGTTCATATATGAAAGTCTCTCCAGGGTCTTGTTTGCCGTAATAATCTTCGTGTTGCCGGTTGCGGCGGTTCTTTGCCCGCGGCCGATTCTCGCGTGGGACGGAGCACTGGCGTGTCGTCCTCTCGGGGTAGGGATGGCACCGGCATGTCGTCAGTTCGTGGTAGACACCCCGGTGGTGCATCGTGGGTAGTGGTGGTGGGTGGAGGTAGTGGATGGTGATCGATGGTGTTTCGGGTGGTACCTGAGGGTGCGAGGCCTCGAATTGAGACTGTGTCCTCCCGCCTGTCAGGATATGCCACGTAGGCGTACTGTGGGTTGGCGTGGAGGTGGTGAACCTTTTCGACCAGGGGGTCCGTCTTATGGCTCCTCACATGTTTCCTGAGCAGGACGGGTCCCGGAGACGTCAGCCATGGCGGTAGTGATGTCCCCGTGGATTTCCTGGGGAAGACGAACATCTTCTCGTGAGGGGTGGCGTTTGTGGTAGTACAGAGCAGTGATCGTATGGAGTGGAGCGCATCGGGGAGGACATCTTGCCAACGGGAGATTGGGAGGCCCTTGGATTTTAGGGCGAGCATGGCGGTCTTCCACACCGTTGCGTTCTCCCTCTCTACCTGTCCGTTACCCTGGGGGTTGTAACTGGTAGTCCTGCTCATGGCTATGCCCTTCTCAAGCAGGTACTGGTGCAGCTCGTCGCTCATGAAGGACGAGCCCCTGTCGCTGTGGATGTAATTGGGGAAGCCAAATATGGCGAACAGGTCGTTGAGGCACCTGATGACTGTGGCGCTGGTCATGTCCGGGCAGGGGATGGTGAAGGGGAAACGGGAGTACTCGTCAATAATATTGAGGAAGTACGTGTTGCGGTCAGAGGAGGGAAGGGGCCCCTTGAAATCGACGCTGAGACGTTCGAAGGGGCGGGTGGCTTTAATCAGGTGTGCCCTGTCTGGCCTATAAAAATGCGGTTTGCATTCGGCGCAGACCTGGCAGTTCCTGGTCATGGTCCTGACCTCCTCGATGGAGTGAGGCAGGTTGCGAGCTTTAATAAAATGGAAGAACCTGGTGACCCCCGGGTGGCAGAGATCATTGTGGAGGGTCCGTAGCCTATCGACTTGTGCGTTGGCACATGTCCCATGGGATAGGGCGTCTGGGGGCTCATTAAGTTTCCCGGGCCGGTATAAGATATCGTAGTTGTAGGTGGATAACTCGATCCTCCACCACAATATCTTATCATTTTTGATTTTCCCCTTTTGTCTGTTGTTAAACATAAATGCTACTGACTGTTGGTCAGTGAGCAGGGTGAAACGTTTACTGGCCAGGTAATGCCTCCAGTGCCGTACAGCCTCCACTATCGCCTGGGCCTCCTTCTCGGCTGAGGAGTGTCGAATTTCGGGACCCTGGAGGGTCCGTGAAAAGAAGGCCACGGGTCTCCCCGCCTGGTTAAGGGTTGTGGCTAGGGCGAAGTCGGATGCATCGCTCTCCACTTGGAAAGGGATGGACTCATCCACTGTGTGCATTGTGGCCTTCGCAATGTCCTCTTTTAGGAGGGTGAAGGCCGCATGGGCCTCTGCCGTCAGGGGGAAGGAGGTTGACTTAATGAGGGGCCGGGCTTTGTCCGCATAGTTGGGCACCCACTGGGCGTAGTAAGAGAAGAACCCTAGGCATCTCTTCAGGGCTTTTAGGCAGTGGGGGAGGGGAAGTTCCAGGAGGGGGCGCATTCGGTCGGGGTCGGGGCCGATGACTCCGTTTTCCACCACGCAGCCAAGAATAGCGAGGCGCGTGGTGCGGAACATACATTTTTCTCTGTTGTATGTCAGATTCAGCCGTTGGGCCGTACGGAGGAACTTTTCTAGGTTGGCGTCGTGGTCATGCCGGTCATGGCCGCAGATGGTGACATTGTCTAGATAGGGGAAGGTGGCCTGCAGCGCGTTCTGGTCAGCCATCCGGTCCATCTCCCTTTGGAAGACCGAGACCCCGTTGGTGACACCGAAGGGGACTCAGAGGAAGTGGTAGAGGCGACCGTCAGCCTCAAAGGCCGTGTACTGGCGGTCCTCAGGCCTGATGGGGAGCTGGTGGTATGCCAACTTCAGATCAATCGTCGAGAATACCCGGTATTGTGCTATCTGGTTGACCATGTCAGATATGCGGGGAAGTGGGTATGCGTCTAATTGCGTGTATCGATTGATCATCTGGCTGTAATCAATAACCAGGCGCTGTTTTTCGCCGGTCTTCACTACCACCACTTGGGCTCGCCATGGGCTGGTGCTGCCCTTGATAATCCCTTCCCTCAGGAGTCTTTCTACTTCTGATTTAATAAAGCTCCTATCCCCGGCACTGTACCGCCTGCTTTTAGTAGCAATTGGCTTGCAGTCTTTGGCGAGGTTAGCGAACAACGGGGGGGGTTTGACCTTCAGGGTGGACAGGCTGCATACTTTGCGCGGTGCCGTGTTTAAATTCTGCCGGCTGCAGACTGTAAGTGGGGGCAGGGGCCCGCCATATGCCATCGTGACGCTCTCCAGGTGGCACTGGAAGCCTAATCCTAGCAGTACGGGAGCACAGAGCTGTGGCAGGACGAGGAATTTAAAATCTCTGTACTCCACGCCGTTCACTGTCAGAGTCGCTACACAGTAGCCACCGACGTCCGCCGTATGGGACTTTGAGGCCATAAAGACCTGGTGGCGTGTGGGCATAACCAACAGGGAGTAGCGTCGCACTGTGTCGGGGTGGATGAAGCTCTCCGTGCTTCCGCAGTCGAAAAGGCAATTTGTGGCATGGCCATTTACCTTTACGTTCATCATGGACCTGGCTAGTTGATGGGGCCTAGATTGGTCCAGGGTGATGGAGGCCATCGTCGAGGTCGGTGGGTCGCTGTAGTATTCGCCCGCGCCGGGGGCCTGGTCCCGAAATGGTGTCCGAGATGGCGGCTCCCCCGCGGCTGGTGGTGCCCAAAATGGCAGCCTGCACGGCTCACACGTGGTTGGTGGGGTCCAAAATGGCGGCCTGCATGGTTCACACGCGGCGCTGCTGGAATTGGGGGTCGATTTCGCCCTGCACACTCTCGCGTAGTGGCCTTTCTTGCCGCATTTGGAGCAGGTCGCGTCCTTTGCTGGGCATTGCTGTCTGGGGTGCTTGGCCTGGCCGCAGAAGCAGCATTTCTGGCCTCTGGTCATTGCAGCTTAGTTGGGCTGCTGGCGGCTTGTGGCCTTACCGGGTCCCAAGATGGCTGCTCCCGTGACATCCACGTGGCCATCCGGTCAGGGGGGTAGGCGTCCATGTTCTGGAGGGCCACGTCTAATGAGTTAGCGAGGGCCACCATCTTCTGCAGGTCGAGCCCCCTCTGTTCCAGCAGGCTCTGCCGAGTATAGTTGGACCTGATGCCGGCTACGTAGGTGTCTCGGATCAGGTCTTCTGTGCATTCCTTGGCCGTCACCGCTTTGCAATTACAGGCCCGGCCGAGGACTCTCAGTGCCAGTAAATATTCGGCGCCCGATTCCTCGGGGCGCTGTTTTCGGGTAGCCAGGAGGTGTCTGGCGTAGACCTCGTTAACAGGCCTCACGTATTGTTCCTTTAGCGTCGCGATGGCAGCTGCGTAAGTTGTGGCGTCTCGGATGATCGAGTAGACTCGGTGGCTCACCCGTGAGTTCAAGACAAGCCGTTTCGCGTCATCTGTAGTGACGGTAGTGCTGGAGGCCTCCAGGAAGGCTTCAAAACAGCTCCGCCAGTGTTCAAAGTTATTGGCTGCATCTGCTGCTTGAGGATCCAGGTCTAAACGTTCCGGCTTCAAGATTTGCTCCATGTCGAAAATTTAGTCAATAAAATTGATGCACTATCAACAACACCAAAGACTACGAGTTGAACTTATACGAAGTAGGCTTTTATTGACTAAGAACTGGAGCATGCCTCTGCTAGTGGTTCCATCCTAAGAGCTCCCAGGGGAAGGGTGGTGAGTCACCTTTATACCCAGGCTTAGGGGTGGAGCCAGGGGCGGAGACATGCCCGGACCTGTACAGAGTTAACAGTGGTTTACCACACAGACATGTACCGAGTGAGCAGTGGTTTACCACAGGGACGCATTCAGAGAAAAAGGAAACTGAGGGACAGGCATTCAGAGACAAAGGACAGTGAGTGACAGGCATTAAGAGACAAAGGACAGTGAGGGACAGGCATTCAGAGACAGAAGAAAGTGAGTGACAGGCATTCAAAGACAAAGGACAGTGCGGGACAGGCATTCAAAGGCAAAGGACAGTGAGGGACAGACATTCAGAGACAAAGGACAGTGAGGGACAGGCATTCAGAGAGAAAACACAGTGACGGACAGGCATTCAGGAACAGAAGACAGCAAGAGACAGGCATTCAGAGGTAGAAGGCAATGAGGGACAGGCATTCAGAGAGAAAAGACAGTGAGTGACAGGCAATCAGGGACAGAAGACAGCGAGAGACAGGCATTCAGAGGTAGAAGGCAGTGAGGAACAGGCATTCAGAGACAACAGGCAGTGAGGGACAGGCATACAGAGACAAAGGACAGTGAGGGACAGGCAATCAGGGACAGAAGACAGCGAGAGACAGGCATTCAGAGGTAGAAGGCAGTGAGGGACAGGCATTCAGAGACAACAGGCAGTGAGGGACAGGCATTCAGAGACAGAGGACAGTGGGGGACAGGCACTCAGAGACATAGGACAGTGAGGGACAGGCATTCAGAGACAAAGGACAGTGAGGGACAAGCATTCAGAGACATAGGACAGTGAGGGACAGGCATTCAGAGACAAAGGACAGTGAGGGACAGGCATTCAGAGACAAAGGACAGTGGGGGACAGGCATTCAGGGACATAGGACAGTGAGGGACAGGCATTCAGAGACAAAGGACAGTGAGGGACAGGCATTCAGAGACAAAGGACAGTGAGGGACAGGCATTCAGAGACAGAAGACCGTGAGGGACAGGCATTCAGAGACAAAAGGCAGTGAGGGACAGGCATTCAGAGACAAAGGACAATGTGCAACAGGCATTCAGAGACAGACCGTGAGGGACAGGCATTCACAGACAAAGGACGGTGATGGACAGGCATTCAGAGACAGTAGACCGTGAGGGACAGGCATTCAGAAAGAACAGGCAGTGAGGGACAGGCATTCAGAGACAAAAAGCAGTGAGGGACAGGCATTCAGAGACAAAAAGCAGTGAGTGACAGGCATTCACAGACAAAGGACAGTGAGTGACAGGCATTCAGAGAAAAAGGACAGTGAGGGACAGGCATTCAGAGAAAAAGTACAGTGAGGGACAGAAGACAGTGAGGGACAGGCATTCAGAGGAAGAAGGCAGTGAGGGACAGGCATTCAGAGACAACAGGCAGTGAGGGACAGGCATTCAGCGAGAAAAGGCAGTGAGGGACAGGCAATCAGAGACAAAGGAAAGTGAGGAACAGGCATTCAGAGACAAACGACAGTGAGGGACAGGCATTCAGAGACAAAGGACAGTGGGGGACAGGCATTCAGAGACAAAGGACAGTGAGGGACAGGCATTCCGAGACAAAGGACAGTGAGGGTCAGGCATTCGGAGACAGAAGACAACAAGAGACAGGCATTCAGAGACAACAGGCAGTGAGGGACAGGCATTCAGGGACAAAGGACAGTGAGGGACAGGCATTCAGAGACAAAGGACACTGAGGGACAGGCATTCAGAGACAAAGGACAGTCAGGGACAGGCATTAAGAGACAAAGGACAGTGAGGGACAGGCATTCAGAGACAGAAGACAATGAGGGACAGGCATTCAGAGACAGAAGACAATGAGGCACAGCCATTCAGAGACAAAGATCAGTGAGGGACAGGCATTCAGAGACAAAGCACAGTGAGGGACAGGCATTCAGAGACAATGGAAAGTGAATGATGAAATAAATCGTGCCATTCAGGTAGAAATGAATTAAGAAATATACTGGGCAACCTGCTGGTGGTGCTGTCCAGGGAGAGTATAAATACTCTGGCATGGGCCCAGCTTGCTCAGGCACATTTTTTAAACAGGAACTAGTGAAGGATAACTAAACATCCATGTTGTGAAACAGTCGATTAAGCCTTGTTTAATACGCTGACCAAGTGCCGAGTAATTTTCGGATGTCAAGGGAAATGCGTTCAGAGGTGAAGGACACTGAGGGACAGGTATTCAGAGACAAAAGACAGTGAGGGACAGTCATTCAGAGACGGAAGACCGTGAGCGACAGGCATTCAGAGACAAAGGGCAGTGAGGGACAGGCATTCAGAGACAAAGGACAGTGAGGGACAGGCATTCAGAGACAAAGGACAGTGAGGGACAGGCGTTCAGAGACAAAGGACAGTGAGGGACAGGCATTCAGGGACAAAGGACAGTGAGGGACAGGCATTCCGAGACAAAGGACAGAGAGGGACAGGTATTCAGAGTAGAAGGCAGTCAGGGACAGGCATTCAGAGACAAAGGACAGTGAGGGACAGGTATTCAGAGACAAAGGACAGTGAGAGACAGGCATTCAGAGACAGAAGACAACGAGAGACAGGCATTCAGAGACAAAGGACAGTGAGTGACAGGCATTCAAAGAAAAGGACAGCGAGGGACAGGCATTCAAAGAAAAGGACAGTGAGGGACAGGCATTCAGAAGTAGAAGGCAGTGGGGTACACGCATTCAGTGACAACAGGCAGTGGGGGACAGGCATTCAGAGACAAAAGGCAGTGAGGGACAGGCATTCAGAGACAAAAGGCAGTGAGGGACAGGCATTCAGAGACAGAAGACAGTGAGGGACGCATTCAGAGAAAAAGGACATGGAGGGACAGGCATTCAGAGACAAAGGACAGTGAGTGACAGGCATTAAGAGACAAAGGACAGCGAGGGACAGGCATTCAGAGACATAGGACAGTGAGGGACAGGCATTCAGAGACAAAGGACAATGTGCGACAGGCATTCAGAGACAGACCGTGAGGGACAGGCATTCACAGACAAAGGACGGTGATGGACAGGCATTCAGAGACAGAAGACCGTGAGGGACAGGCATTCAGAAAAAGCAGGCAGTGAGGGACAGGCATTCAGAGACAAAAAGCAGTGAGGGACAGGCATTCAGAGAGAAAAGGAAGTGAGGGACAGGCATTCAGAGACAAAAAGCAGTGAGTGACAGGCATTCACAGACAAAGGACAGTGAGTGACAGGCATTCAGAGAAAAAGGACAGTGAGGGACAGGCATTCAGAGAAAAAGGACAGTGAGGGACAGAAGACAGTGAGGGACAGGCATTCAGAGGAAGAAGGCAGTGAGGGACAGGCATTCAGAGACAACAGGCAGTGAGGGACAGGCATTCAGCGAGAAAAGGCAGTGAGGGACAGGCAATCAGAGACAAAGGAAAGTGAGGAACAGGCATTCAGAGACAAACGACAGTGAGGGACAGGCATTCAGAGACAAAGGACAGTGGGGGACAGGCATTCAGAGACAAAGGACAGTGAGGGACAGGCATTCCGAGACAAAGGACAGTGAGGGTCAGGCATTCGGAGACAGAAGACAACAAGAGACAGGCATTCAGAGACAACAGGCAGTGAGGGACAGGCATTCAGGGACAAAGGACAGTGAGGGACAGGCATTCAGAGACAAAGGACACTGAGGGACAGGCATTCAGAGACAAAGGACAGTCAGGGACAGGCATTAAGAGACAAAGGACAGTGAGGGACAGGCATTCAGAGACAGAAGACAATGAGGGACAGGCATTCAGAGACAGAAGACAATGAGGCACAGGCATTCAGAGACAAAGAACAGTGAGGGACAGGCATTAAGAGACAAAGGACAGTCAGGGACAGGCATTAAGAGAGAAAAGACAGTGACGGACAGGCATTCAGGGTCAGAAGACAGCGAGAGACAGGCATTCAGAGGTAGAAGGCAATGAGGGACAGGCATTCTGAGACAAAGGACAGTGAGGGACAGGCATTCAAAGACAAAGGACAGTGAGGAACAGGCATTCAGAGACAAAGGACAGTGAGGGACAGGCATTCAGAGAGAAAAGACAGTGATGGACAGGCATTCAGGGACAGAAGACAGCGAGAGACAGGCATTCAGTGGTAGAAGGCAATGAGGGACAGGCATTCAGAGACAAAAGACAGTGAGGGACAGGCATTCAGAGAGAAAAGACAGTGATGGACAGGCATTCAGGGACAGAAGACAGCGAGAGACAGGCATTCAGAGTTAGAAGGCAATGAGGGACAGGCATTCAGAGACAAAAGACAGTGAGCGACAGGCATTCAGAGACAAAGGACAGTGAGGGACAGGCATTCAGTGAGAAAAGACAGTGAGCGACAGGCATTCAGAGACAAAGGACAGTGAGGGACCGGCATTCAGAGACAAAGGACAGTGAGGGACAGTGAGGGACAGGCATTCAGTGAAAAGGGACAGTGAGGGACAGTCATTCAGAGACAGAAGACCATGAGGGACAGCCATTCAGAGTCAAAGTACAGTGAGGGACAGGCATTCAGGAACAGAAGACAGCAAGATACAGGCATTCAGAGGTAGAAGGCAGTGAGGGACAGGCATTCAGTGACAACAGGCAGTGAGGGACAGGCATTCAGAGACAAAAGACAGTGAGGGACAGGCATTCAGAGGTAGAAGGCAGTGAGGGACAGGCATTCAGAGACAAAGGACAGTGAGTTACAGGCATTCAAAGACAAAGGAGAGTGAGGGACAGGCATTCAGAGACAAAGGACAGTGAGGGACAGTTATTGAGAGAGAAATGACAGTGACGGACAGGCATTCAGGGACAGAAGACAGCGCGAGGCAGGCATTCAGATCATAGAAGGCAGTGAGGGACAGGCATTCGGAGACAAAAGGCAGAGAGGGAGAGGCATTCAGAGACAAAAGACAATGGGGGATAGGCATTCAGACACAAAGGAAAGTGAGGGACAGGCATTCAGAGACAGAAGACCATGAGGGACAGGCATTCAGAGACAGAAGACCGTGACGGACAGGCATTCAGAGACAAAGGACAGTGAGGGACAGGCATTCAGAGACAAAGGACAGTGAGGGACAGGCATTCAGAGACAAAGGACAGTGAGGGACAGGCGTTCAGGGACAAGGGACAGTGGGGGACAGGCATTCAGAGACAAAGGACAGTGAGGGACAGGCATTCAGAGACAATGGACAGCGAGGGACAGGCATTCAGGGACAAAGGACAGTGAGGGACATACACTCAGGCACAAAGGACAGTGAGGGACAGACATTCAGGGACAAAGGACAGTGAGGTTCATGCATTCAGAGAAAAAGCACAGTGAGGGACAGGCATTCAGAGACAGAAGACAATGAGGAACAGGCATTCAGAGAAAGAAGACAATGAGGGACAGGCATTCAGACACAAAAGGACAGTGAGGGACAGGCATTCAGAGAAAAAAAGACAGTGAGGGTCAGGTATTCAGAGACAAAGGACAGTGAGGACAGGCATTCAGATAAAGGACAGTGGGGGGACAGGCATTCAGAGACAAAGGACAGTGAGGGACAGGCATTCAGAGACAAAGGACAGTGAGGGACAGGCATTCTGAGACAAAGGACAGTGAGGGACAGGCATTCAGGGACAGAAGACAGCGAGAGACAGGCATTCAGAGGTAGAAGGCAGTGAGGGACAGGCATTCAGAGAGAAAAGACAGTGAGCGACAGGCATTCAGGGACAGAAGACAGCGAGAGACAGGCATTAAGAGGTAGAAGGCTGTGAGGGACAGGCATTCAGAGACAAAAGGCAGAGAGGGAGAGGCATTCAGAGACAAAGGACAGTGGGGGACAGGCATTGAGAGACAAAGGACAGTGAGGGACAGGCATTCAGAGACAAAGTACAGTGAGGGACAGGCATTCAGAAACAAAGGACAGTGAGGGACAGGCATTCAGCGAGAAAAGGCAGTGAGGGACATGCATTCAGAGACAAAAAGCAGTGAGGGACAGGCATTCAGAGACAAAGGGCAGTGAGGGACAGGCATTCAGGGACAAAGGACAGTGAGGGACAGGCATTCAGAGACAAAGGACAGAGAGGGACAGGTATTCAGAGTAGAAGGCAGTCAGGGACAGGCATTCAGAGACAAAGGACAGTGAGGGACAGGTATTCAGAGACAAAGGACAGTGAGAGACAGGCATTCAGAGACAGAAGACAACGAGAGACAGGCATTCAGAGACAAAGGACAGTGAGGGACAGTTATTGAGAGAGAAAAGACAGTGACGGACAGGCATTCAGGGTCAGAAGACAGCGAGAGACAGGCATTCAGAGGTAGAAGGCAATGAGGGACAGGCATTCTGAGACAAAGGACAGTGAGGGACAGGCATTCAAAGACAAAGGACAGTGAGGAACAGGCATTCAGAGACAAAGGACAGTGAGGGACAGGCATTCAGAGAGAAAAGACAGTGACGGACAGGCATTCAGGGACAGAAGACAGCGAGAGACAGGCATTCAGAGGTAGAAGGCAATGAGGGACAGGCATTCAGAGACAAAAGACAGTGAGCGACAGGCATTCAGAGACAAAGGACAGTGAGGGACAGGCATTCAGAGACAAAGGACAGTGAGGGACAGTGAGGGACAGGCATTCAGAGAAAAGGGACAGTGAGGGACAGTCATTCAGAGACAGAAGACCATGAGGGACAGCCATTCAGAGTCAAAGTACAGTGAGGGACAGGCATTCAGGAACAGAAGACAGCAAGATACAGGCATTCAGAGGTAGAAGGCAGTGAGGGACAGGCATTCAGTGACAACAGGCAGTGAGGGACAGGCATTCAGAGACAAAAGACAGTGAGGGACAGGCATTCAGAGGTAGAAGGCAGTGAGGGACAGGCATTCAGAGACAAAGGACAGTGAGTGACAGGCATTCAAAGACAAAGGAGAGTGAGGGACAGGCATTCAGAGACAAAGGACAGTGAGGGACAGTTATTGAGAGAGAAATGACAGTGACGGACAGGCATTCAGGGACAGAAGACAGCGCGAGGCAGGCATTCAGATCATAGAAGGCAGTGAGGGACAGGCATTCGGAGACAAAAGGCAGAGAGGGAGAGGCATTCAGAGACAAAGGACAATGGGGGATAGGCATTCAGACACAAAGGAAAGTGAGGGACAGGCATTCAGAGACAGAAGACCATGAGGGACAGGCATTCAGAGACAGAAGACCGTGACGGACAGGCATTCAGAGACAAAGGACAGTGAGGGACAGGCATTCAGAGACAAAGGACAGTGAGGGACAGGCATTCAGAGACAAAGGACAGTGAGGGACAGGCGTTCAGGGACAAGGGACAGTGGGGGACAGGCATTCAGAGACAAAGGACAGTGAGGGACAGGCATTCAGAGACAATGGACAGCGAGGGACAGGCATTCAGGGACAAAGGACAGTGAGGGACATACACTCAGGCACAAAGGACAGTGAGGGACAGACATTCAGGGACAAAGGACAGTGAGGTTCATGCATTCAGAGAAAAAGCACAGTGAGGGACAGGCATTCAGAGACAGAAGACAATGAGGAACAGGCATTCAGAGAAAGAAGACAATGAGGGACAGGCATTCAGACACAAAAGGACAGTGAGGGACAGGCATTCAGAGAAAAAAAGACAGTGAGGGTCAGGTATTCAGAGACAAAGGACAGTGAGGACAGGCATTCAGATAAAGGACAGTGGGGGGACAGGCATTCAGAGACAAAGGACAGTGAGGGACAGGCATTCAGAGACAAAGGACAGTGAGGGACAGGCATTCTGAGACAAAGGACAGTGAGGGACAGGCATTCAGGGACAGAAGACAGCGAGAGACAGGCATTCAGAGGTAGAAGGCAGTGAGGGACAGGCATTCAGAGAGAAAAGACAGTGAGCGACAGGCATTCAGGGACAGAAGACAGCGAGAGACAGGCATTAAGAGGTAGAAGGCTGTGAGGGACAGGCATTCAGAGACAAAAGGCAGAGAGGGAGAGGCATTCAGAGACAAAGGACAGTGGGGGACAGGCATTGAGAGACAAAGGACAGTGAGGGACAGGCATTCAGAGACAAAGTACAGTGAGGGACAGGCATTCAGAAACAAAGGACAGAGAGGGACAGGTATTCAGAGTAGAAGGCAGTCAGGGACAGGCATTCAGAGACAAAGGACAGTGAGGGACAGGCATTCAGAGACAAAGGGCAGTGAGGGACAGGCATTCAGGGACAAAGGACAGTGAGGGACAGGCATTCAGAGACAAAAAGCAGTGAGGGACAGGCATTCAGAGACAAAGGGCAGTGAGGGACAGGCATTCAGGGACAAAGGACAGTGAGGGACAGGCATTCAGAGACAAAGGACAGAGAGGGACAGGTATTCAGAGTAGAAGGCAGTCAGGGACAGGCATTCAGAGACAAAGGACAGTGAGGGACAGGTATTCAGAGACAAAGGACAGTGAGAGACAGGCATTCAGAGACAGAAGACAACGAGAGACAGGCATTCAGAGACAAAGGACAGTGAGTGACAGGCATTCAATGAAAAGGACAGCGAGGGACAGGCATTCAAAGAAAAGGACAGTGAGGGACAGGCATTCAGAAGTAGAAGGCAGTGGGGTACACGCATTCAGTGACAACAGGCAGTGAGGGACAGGCATTCAGAGACAAAAGGCAGTGAGGGACAGGCATTCAGAGACAAAAGGCAGTGAGGGACAGGCATTCAGAGACAGAAGACAGTGAGGGACGCATTCAGAGAAAAAGGACATGGAGGGACAGGCATTCAGAGACAAAGGACAGTGAGTGACAGGCATTAAGAGACAAAGGACAGCGAGGGACAGGCATTCAGAGACAAAAGAAAGTGAGTGACAGGCATGCAGAGAGAAAAGACAGTGACGGACAGGCATTCAGGGTCAGAAGACAGCGAGAAACAGGCATTCAGAGGTAGAAGGCAATGAGGGACAGGCATTCTGAGACAAAAGGCAGTGAGGGACAGGCATTCAGAGACAGAAGACAGTGAGGGACGCATTCAGAGAAAAAGGACATGGAGGGACAGGCATTCAGAGACAAAGGACAGTGAGTGACAGGCATTCAGAGACAAAGGACAGCGAGGGACAGGCATTCAGAGACAAAAGAAAGTGAGTGACAGGCATGCAGAGAGAAAAGACAGTGACGGACAGGCATTCAGGGTCAGAAGACAGTGAGAGACAGGCATTCAGAGGTAGAAGGCAATGAGGGACAGGCATTCTGAGACAAAGGACAGTGAGGGACAGGCATTCAAAGACAAAGGACAGTGAGGAACAGGCATTCAGAGACAAAGGACAGTGAGGGACAGACATTCAGAGAGAAAAGACAGTGACGGACAGGCATTCAGGGACAGAAGACAGCGAGAGACAGGCATTCAGAGGTAGAAGGCAATGAGGGACAGGCATTCAGAGACAAAAGACAGTGAGCGACAGGCATTCAGAGACAAAGGACAGTGAGGGACAGGCATTCAGTGAGAAAAGACAGTGAGCGACAGGCATTCAGAGACAAAGGACAGTGAGGGACCGGCATTCAGAGACAAAGGACAGTGAGGGACAGTGAGGGACAGGCATTCAGAGAAAAGGGACAGTGAGGGACAGTCATTCAGAGACAGAAGACCATGAGGGACAGCCATTCAGAGTCAAAGTACAGTGAGGGACAGGCATTCAGGAACAGAAGACAGCAAGATACAGGCATTCAGAGGTAGAAGGCAGTGAGGGACAGGCATTCAGTGACAACAGGCAGTGAGGGACAGGCATTCAGAGACAAAAGACAGTGAGGGACAGGCATTCAGAGGTAGAAGGCAGTGAGGGACAGGCATTCAGAGACAAAGGACAGTGAGTGACAGGCATTCAAAGACAAAGGAGAGTGAGGGACAGGCATTCAGAGACAAAGGACAGTGAGGGACAGTTATTGAGAGAGAAATGACAGTGACGGACTGGCATTCAGGGACAGAAGACAGCGCGAGGCAGGCATTCAGATCATAGAAGGCAGTGAGGGACAGGCATTCGGAGACAAAAGGCAGAGAGGGAGAGGCATTCAGAGACAAAGGACAATGGGGGATAGGCATTCAGACACAAAGGAAAGTGAGGGACAGGCATTCAGAGACAGAAGACCATGAGGGACAGGCATTCAGAGACAGAAGACCGTGACGGACAGGCATTCAGAGACAAAGGACAGTGAGGGACAGGCATTCAGAGACAAAGGACAGTGAGGGACAGGCATTCAGAGACAAAGGACAGTGAGGGACAGGCGTTCAGGGACAAGGGACAGTGGGGGACAGGCATTCAGAGACAAAGGACAGTGAGGGACAGGCATTCAGAGACAATGGACAGCCAGGGACAGGCATTCAGGGACAAATGACAGTGAGGGACATACATTCAGGCACAAAGGACAGTGAGGGACAGACATTCAGGGACAAAGGACAGTGAGGTTCATGCATTCAGAGAAAAAGCACAGTGAGGGACAGGCATTCAGAGACAGAAGACAATGAGGAACAGGCATTCAGAGAAAGAAGACAATGAGGGACAGGCATTCAGACACAAAAGGACAGTGAGGGACAGGCATTCAGAGAAAAAAAGACAGTGAGGGTCAGGTATTCAGAGACAAAGGACAGTGAGGACAGGCATTCAGATAAAGGACAGTGGGGGGACAGGCATTCAGAGACAAAGGACAGTGAGGGACAGGCATTCAGAGACAAAGGACAGTGAGGGACAGGCATTCTGAGACAAAGGACAGTGAGGGACAGGCATTCAGGGACAGAAGACAGCGAGAGACAGGCATTCAGAGGTAGAAGGCAGTGAGGGACAGGCATTCAGAGAGAAAAGACAGTGAGCAACAGGCATTGAGGGACAGAAGACAGTGAGAGACAGGCATTAAGAGGCAGAAGGCTGTGAGGGACAGGCATTCAGGGACAAAAGGCATAGAGGGAGAGGCATTCAGAGATAAAGGACAGTGGGGGACAGGCATTGAGAGACAAAGGACAGTGAGGGACAGGAATTCAGCGAGAAAAGGCAGTGAGGGACATGCATTCAGAGACAAAAAGCAGTGAGGGACAGGCATTCAGAGACAAAGGGCAGTGAGGGACAGGCATTCAGAGACAAAGTACAGTGAGGGACAGGCATTCAGAAACAAAGGACAGTGAGGGACAGGCATTCAGCGAGAAAAGGCAGTGAGGGACATGCATTCAGAGACAAAAAGCAGTGAGGGACAGGCATTCAGAGACAAAGGGCAGTGAGGGACAGGCATTCAGAGACAAAGGACAGTGAGGGACAGGCATTCAGAGACAAAGGACAGCGAGGGACAGGCATTCAGAGACAAAGGACAGTGAGGGACAGGCATTCAGAGACAAAGGAAAGTGAGGGACAGGCATTCAGAGACAAAGAACAGTGAGGGACAGGCATTCAGAGACAAAGGACAGTGAGGGACAGGCATTCAGAGACAAAGGACAGCGAGGGACAGGCATTCAGAGACAAAGGACAGTGAGGGACAGGCATTCAGAGACAAAGGAAAGTGAGGGACAGGCATTCAGAGACAAAGAACAGTGAGGGACAGGCATTCAGACACAGAAGACAATGAGGGACAGGCATTCAGAGACAGAAGGCAATGAGGGACAGGCATTCAGAGGGAAAGGACAGCGAGGGACAGGCATTCAGTGACAAGGACAGTGAGGGACTGGCATTCAGAGACAGAAGACAATGAGGGATATGCATTCAAAGATAAGGACAGTGAGGGACAGGCATTCAAAGAAAAGGACAGTGAGGGACAGGCATTCAGAGACAAAAGAAAGTGAGGGACAGGCATTCAGAGACAAAAAGCAGTGAGGGACAGGCATTCAGAGACAAAGGACAGTGAGGGACAGGCATTCAGAGACAAAGGACAGTGAGGGACAGGCATTCAGAGACAAAGGACAGTGAGGGACAGGCATTCAGAAGTAGAAGGCAGTGAGGGACAGGCATTCAGAGACAAAAGGCAGTTAGGGACAGGCATTCAGAGACAAAAGGCAGTGAGGGACAGGCATTCAGAGACAAAAGATAGTGAGGGAAAGGCATTCAGAGACAAAGGACAGTGGGGGGCAGGCATTCAGAGACAAAGGAGAGTGGGGGACAGGCATTCAGAGACAAAGGACAGTGCGGGACATGCATTCAGAAACAAAGGACAGTGAGGGACAGGCATTTAGAGAGAAAAGACAGTGAGCGACAGGCATTCAGGGACAGAAGACAGCGAGAGACAGGCATTAAGAGGTAGAAGGCTGTGAGGGACAGGCATTCAGAGACAAAAGGCAGAGAGGGAGAGGCATTCAGAGACAAAGGACAGTGGGGGACAGGCATTGAGAGACAAAGGACAGTGAGGGACAGGCATTCAGAGACAAAGTACAGTGAGGGACAGGCATTCAGAAACAAAGGACAGTGAGGGACAGGCATTCAGCGAGAAAAGGCAGTGAGGGACATGCATTCAGAGACAAAAAGCAGTGAGGGACAGGCATTCAGAGACAAAGGGCAGTGAGGGACAGGCATTCAGAGAGAAGAGACAGTGAGGGACAGGCATTCAGAGACAAAGGACAGTGAGGGACAGGCATTCAAAGAAAAGGACAGCGAGGGATATGCATTCAAAGAAAAGGACAGTGAGGGACAGGCATTCAAAGAAAAAGACAGTGAGGGACAGGCATTCAGAGACAAAAGAAAGTGAGGGACAGGCATTCAGAGACAAAAAGCAGTGAGGGACAGGCATTCAGAGACAAAGGACAGTGAGGGACAGGCATTCAGAGACAAAGGACAGTGAGGGACAGGCATTCAGAGACAAAGGACAGTGAGGGACAGGCATTCAGAAGTAGAAGGCAGTGAGGGACAGGCATTCAGAGACAAAAGGCAGTTAGGGACAGGCATTCAGAGACAAAAGGCAGTGAGGGACAGGCATTCAGAGACAAAAGATAGTGAGGGACAGGCATTCAGAGACAAAGGACAGTGGGGGGCAGGCATTCAGAGACAAAGGAGAGTGGGGGACAGGCATTCAGAGACAAAGGACAGTGCGGGACATGCATTCAGAAACAAAGGACAGTGAGGGACAGGCATTTAGAGAGAAAAGACAGTGACGGGCAGGCATTCAGGGACAGAATACAGCGAGAGGCAGGCATTCAGAGGTAGAAGGCAATGAGGGACAGGCATTCAGAGAGAAAAGACAGTGAGCGACAGGCATTCAGAGACAAAGGAAAGTGAGTGACAGGCATTCTGAGACAAAGGACACTGAGGGACAGGCATTCAGAGACAAAGGACAGTGATGGACAGGCATTCAGAGACAAAGTGCAGTGAGGGACAGACTTACAGAGAGAAGAGACAGTGAGGGACAGGTATTCAGAGACAAAGGATAGTGAGGGGCAGACATTCAGAGACAAAGGATAGTGAGGGACAGGCATTCAGAGACAAAGGACAGTGGGGGACAGGCATTCAGAGACAAAGGACAGTGAGGGACAGGCATTCAGAGGTAGACGGCAGGGAGGGACAGGCATTCAGAAAAAACAGGCAGCGAGGGACAGGCATTCAGAGAGCAAAGGCAGTGAGCAACAGGCATTCAGGGACAGAACATAGCGAGAGACAGGCATTCAGAGGTAGAAGGCAGTGAGGGACAGGCATTCAGAGACAAAGGACAGTGGGGGACAGGCTTTCAGAGACAGAAGGCAGTCAGAGACAGGCATTCAGAGACAGAAGACCGTGAGGGACAGGCATTCACAGACAAAAGACATTGAGGGACAGGCATTCCGAGACAAAAGGCAGTGAGGGACAGGCACTCAGAGGCAAAGGACAGTGAGGACAGGCATTCAGATAATGGACAGTGGGGGACAGGCATTCAGAGAAAAAGGAGAGTGAGGGACAGGCATTCACAGACAAAGGACAGTGAGGGACAGGCATTCAGAGACAACAGAAAGTGAGGGACAGGCATTCAGGGACAGAAGACAGTGAGAGACAGGCATTCAGAGGTAGAAAGCAGTGAGGGACAGGCATTCAGAGAGAAATGACAGTGAGCGACAGGCATTCAGGGACAAAAGACAGTGAGAGACAGGCATTCAGAGACAAAGGACAGTGAGGGTCCGGCATCCAGAGACAAAGGACAGTGAGGGACAGGCATTCAGGGACAAAGGACCGTGAGGGACAGGCATTCAGAGACAAAGGACAGTGAGGGACAGGCATTCAGAGACAAAGGACAGCGAGGGACAGGCATTCAGAGACAAAGGACAGTGAGGGACAGGCATTCAGAGAAAGAAGACAATGAGGGACAGGCATTCAGAGACAAAGGCCAGTGAGGGACAGGCATTCAGAGACGGAAGACAATGAGGGACAGGCATTCAGAGACAAAGGACAGCGAGGGACAGGCATTCAGAGACAAAGGACAGTGAGGGACAGGCATTCAGATACAGAAGACAATGAGGGACAGGCATTCAGAGACAAAAGACAGTGAGGGACAGGCATTCAGAGACAAAGAACAGTGAGGGACAGACATTCAAATAAAAGGACAGTGAGGGACAGGCATTCAAAGAAACGGACAGAGAGGGACAGGCATTCTAAGAAAAGGACTGTGAGGGACAGGCATTCAGAGACAAAAGAAAGTGAGGGACAGGCATTCAGAGACAAAGGACAGCGGGGGACAGGCATTCAGAGAAAAAGGACAGTGAGGGACAGGCATTCAGAGGCAAAGGACAGTGAGGGAGAGGCATTCAGAGACAAAGGACAGTGAGGGACAGGCATTCAAAGAAAAGGACAGCGAGGGACATGCATTCAAAGAAAAGGACAGTGAGGGACAGGCATTCAGAGACAAAGGACAGTGAGGGACAGGCATTCAGAGACAAAGGACAGTGAGGGACAGGCATTCAGAGACAAAGGACAGTGAGGTACAGGCATTCAGGGACAATGGACAGTGGGGGACAGGCATTCAGGGACAAAGGACAGTGAGGGACAGGCATTCAGGGACAAAGGACAGTGAGGGACAGGCATTCAGGGCCAAAGGACAGTGAGGGACAGACATTCATGGACAAAGGACAGTGAGGGACAGGCATTCAGGGACAAAGGACAGTGAGGTTCAGGCATTCAGAGACAAAGCACAGTGGGGGACAGGCATTCAGAGACAGAAGACAATGAGGGACAGGCATTCAGAGACAGAAGACAGTGAGGGACAGGCATTCAGAGACAAAAGGGTAGTGAGGGACAGGCATTCAGAGACAACAGGATAGTGAGGGTCAGGCATTCAGAGACAAAAGGACAGTGAGGGACAGGCATTCAGAGACAAAAGACAGTGGGGACAGGCACTCGGAGACAAAGGACAGTGAGGGACAGGCATTCAGGTAAATGACAGTGGGGGACAGGCATTCAGAGACAAAGGACAGTGAGGGACAGGCATTCAGAGACAAAAGGCAGAGAGGGAGAGGCATTCAGAGACAAAGGACAGTGGCGGACAGGCATTCAGAGACAAAGGACAGTGAGGGATAGGCATTCAGAGACAAAGGACAGTGAGGGACAGGCATTCAGAGACAAAGGACAGTGAGGGACAGGCATTCAGCGAGAAAAGGCAGTGAGGGACATGCATTCAGAGAGAAAAATCAGTGAGGGACAGGCATTCAGAGACAGAAGACCGTGAGGGACAGGCATTCAGAGACAGAAGACTGTCAGGGACAGGCATTCAGGGACAAGGGACAGTGAGGGACAGGCATTCAGAGACAAAGGACAGTGAGGACAGGCATTCAGATAATGGACAGCGGGGGACAGGCATTCAGAGAAAAAGGACAGTGAGGGACAGGCATTCAGAGACAACGGAAAGTGAGGGACAGGCATTCAGGGACAGAAGACAGCGAGAGACAGGCATTCAGAGGTAGAAGGCAGTGAGGGACAGGCATTCAGAGAGAAATGACAGTGAGCGACAGGCATTCAGGGACAGAAGACAGTGAGAGACAGGCATTAAGAGGTAGAAGGCAGTGAGGGACAGGCATTCAGAGACAAAAGGCAGAGAGGGAGAGGCATTCAGAGACAAAGGACAGTGGGGGACAGGCATTCAGAGACAAAGGACAGTGAGGGTCAGGCATTCAGAGACAAAGGACAGTGAGGGACAGGCGTTCAGAGACAAAGGACAGTGAGGGACAGGCATTCAGTGAGAAAAGGCAGTGAGGGACATGCATTCACAGACAAAAAGGAGTGAGGGACAGGCATTCAGAGACAAAGGACAGTGAGGGACAGGCATTCAGAGACAAAGGACAGTGAGGGACAGGCATTCAGAGACAAAGGACAGCGAGGGACAGGCATTCAGAGACAAAGGACAGTGAGGGACAGGCATTCAGAGACAGAAGACAATGAGGGACAGGCATTCAGAGACAAAGGCCAGTGAGGGACAGGCATTCAGAGACAGAAGATAATGAGGGACAGGCATTCAGAGACAAAGGACAGCGAGGGACAGGCATTCAGAGACAAAGGACAGTGAGGGACAGGCATTCAGATACAGAAGACAATGAGGGACAGGCATTCAGAGACAAAAGACAGTGAGGGACAGCCATTCAGAGACAAAGGACAGTGAGGGACAGGCATTCAAAGAAAAGGACAGCGAGGGACCTGCATTCAAAGAAAAGGACAGAGAGGGACAGGCATTCAAAGAAAATGACAGTGAGGGACAGGCATTCAGAGACAAAAGAAAGTGAGGGACAGGCATTCAGAGACAAAGGACAGTGGGGGACAGGCATTCAGAGAAAAAGGACAGTGAGGGACAGGCATTCAGAGACAAAGGACAGTGAGGGACAGGCATTCAGAGACAAAGGACAGTGAGGGACAGGCATTCAAAGAAAAGGACAGCGAGGGACATGCATTCAAAGAAAAGGACAGTGAGGGACAGGCATTCAGTGACAAAGGACAGTGAGGGACAGGCATTCAGAGACAAAGGACAGTGAGGGACAGGCATTCAGAGACAAAGGACAGTGAGGGACAGGCATTCAGGGACAATGGACAGTGGGGGACAGGCATTCAGAGGCAAAGGACAGTGAGGGACAGGCATTCAGGGACAAAGGACAGTGAGGGACAGGCATTCAGGGCCAAAGGACAGTGAGGGAGAGACATTCAGGGACAAGGGACAGTGAGGGACAGACATTCAGGGACAAAGGACAGTGAGGTTCAGGCATTCAGAGACAAAGCACAGTGAGGGACAGACATTCAGAGACAGAAGACAATGAGGGGCAGGCATTCAGAGACAGAAGACAATGAGGGACAGGCATTCAGAGACAAAAGGACAGTGAGGGACAGGCATTCAGAGACAAAAGGACAGTGAGGGTCAGGTATTCAGAGACAAAAGGACAATGAGGGACAGGGATTCAGAGACAAAAGGACAGTGAGGACAGGCATTCAGATAAAGGACAGCGGGCAACAGGCATTCAGAGACAAAGGACAGTGAGGGACAGGCATTCAGGTAAATGACAGTGGGGGACAGGCATTCAGAGACAAAGGACAGTGAGGGACAGGCATTCAGAGACAAAGGACAGTGAGGGACAGGCATTCAGGACAGAAGACAGTGAGAGTCAGGCATTAAGAGGTAGAAGGCAGTGAGGTACAGGCATTCAGAGACAAAAGGCAGAGAGGGAGAGGCATTCAGAGACAAAGGACAGTGGCGGACAGTCATTCAGAGACAAATGACAGTGAGGGATAGGCATTCAGAGACAAAGGACAGTGAGGGACAGGCATTCAGAGACAAAGGACAGTGAGGGACAGGCATTCAGCAAGAAAAGGCAGTGAGGGACATGCATTCAGAGACAAAAAGCAGTGAGGGACAGGCATTCAGAGACAAAGGACAGTGAGGGACAGACATTCAGGGACAAAGGACAGTGAGGTTCAGGCATTCAGAGACAAAGCACAGTGAGGGACAGACATTCAGAGACAGAAGACAATGAGGGACAGGCATTCAGAGACAGAAGACAATGAGGGACAGGCATTCAGAGACATACGGACAGTGAGGGACAGGCATTCAGAGACAAAAGGACAGTGATGGTCAGGCATTCAGAGACAAAAGGACAGTGAGGGACAGGCATTCAGAGACAAAAAGCAGAGAGAGGCAGGCATTCAGAGACAAAGGACAGTGAGGGACAGGCATTCAGAGACAAAGGCCAGTGAGGGACAGGCATTAAGAGACAGAAGACAATGAGGGACAGGCATTCAGAGACAAAGGACAGCGAGGGACAGGCATTCAGTGACAAGGACAGTGAGGGACAGGCATTCAGAGACAGAAGACAATGAGGGACAGGCATTCCGAGAGAAGAGACAGTGAGGGACAGGCATTCAAAGAAAAGGACAGCGAGGGAAATGCATTCAAAGAAAAGGACAGTGAGGGACAGGCATTCAAAGAAAAGGACAGTGAGGGACAGGCATTCAGAGACAAAAGAAAGTGAGGGACAGGCATTCAGAGACAAAAAGCAGTGAGGGACAGGCATTCAGAGACAAAGGACAGTGAGGGACAGGCATTCAGAGACAAAGGACAGTGAGGGACAGGCATTCAGAGACAAAGGACAGTGAGGGACAGGCATTCAGAAGTAGAAGGCAGTGAGGGACAGGCATTCAGAGACAAAAGGCAGTGAGGGACAGGCATTCAGAGACAAAAGATAGTGAGGGACAGGCATTCAGAGACAAAGGACAGTGGGGGACAGGCATTCAGAGACAAAGGAGAGTGGGGGACAGGCATTCAGAGACAAAGGACAGTGCGGGACATGCATTCAGAAACAAAGGACAGTGAGGGACAGGCATTTAGAGAGAAGAGACAGTGAGGGACAGGCATTCAAAGAAAAGGACAGCGAGGGAAATGCATTCAAAGAAAAGGACAGTGAGGGACAGGCATTCAAAGAAAAGGACAGTGAGGGACAGGCATTCAGAGACAAAAGAAAGTGAGGGACAGGCATTCAGAGACAAAAAGCAGTGAGGGACAGGCATTCAGAGACAAAGGACAGTGAGGGACAGGCATTCAGAGACAAAGGACAGTGAGGGACAGGCATTCAGAGACAAAGGACAGTGAGGGACAGGCATTCAGAAGTAGAAGGCAGTGAGGGACAGGCATTCAGAGACAAAAGGCAGTGAGGGACAGGCATTCAGAGACAAAAGATAGTGAGGGACAGGCATTCAGAGACAAAGGACAGTGGGGGACAGGCATTCAGAGACAAAGGAGAGTGGGGGACAGGCATTCAGAGACAAAGGACAGTGCGGGACATGCATTCAGAAACAAAGGACAGTGAGGGACAGGCATTTAGAGAGAAAAGACAGTGACGGGCAGGCATTCAGGGACAGAATACAGCGAGAGACAGGCATTCAGAGGTAGAAGGCAATGAGGGACAGGCATTCAGAGAGAAAAGACAGTGCGCAACAGGCATTCAGAGACAAAGGAAAGTGAGTGACAGGCATTCCGAGACAAAGGACAGTGAGGGACAGGCATTCAGAGACAAAGAACAGTGAGGGACAGACTTACAGAGAGAAGAGACAGTGAGGGACAGGCATTCAGAGACAAAGGATAGTGAGGGACAGGCATTCAGAGACAAAGGATAGTGAGGGACAGGCATTCAGAGACAAAGGACAGTGGGGGACATGCATTCAGAGACAAAGGACAGTGAGGGACAGGCATTCAGAGACAAAGGACAGTGAGGGACAGGCATTCAGAGGTAGACGGCAGTGAGGGACAGGCATTCAGAAAAAACAGGCAGCGAGGGACAGGCATTCAGAGAGCAAAGGCAGTGAGCAAAAGGCATTCAGGGACAGAACATAGCGAGAGACAAACATTCAGGGGTAGAAGGCAGTGAGGGACAGGCATTCAGAGACAAAGGACAGTGGGGGACAGGCTTTCAGAGACAGAAGGCAGTCAGAGACAGGCATTCAGAGACAGAAGACCGTGAGGGACAGGCATTCCGAGACAAAAGACATTGAGGGACAGGCATTCCGAGACAAAAGGCAGTGAGGGACAGGCACTCAGAGACAAAGGACAGTGAGGACAGGCATTCAGATAATGGACAGTGGGGGACATGCATTCAGAGAAAAAGGACAGTGAGGGACAGGCATTCAGAGACAAAGGACAGTGAGGGACAGGCATTCAGAGACAACGGAAAGTGAGGGACAGGCATTCAGGGACAGAAGACAGCGAGAGACAGGCATTCAGAGGTAGAAGGCAGTGAGGGACAGGCATTCAGAGAGAAATGACAGTGAGCGACAGGCATTCAGGGACAGAAGACAGTGAGAGACAGGAATTAAGAGGTAGAAGGCAGTGAGGGACAGGCATTCAGAGACAAAAGGCAGAGAGGGAGAGGCATTCAGAGACAAAGGACAGTGGGGGACAGGCATTTAGAGACAAGGGGCTGTGAGGGTCAGGCATTCAGAGACAAAGGACAGTGAGGGACAGGCATTCAGAGACAAAGGACAGTGAGGGACAGGCATTCAGTGAGAAAAGGCAGTGAGGGACATGCATTCAGAGATAAAAAAAGGAGTGAGGGACAGGCATTCAGAGACAAAGGACAGTGAGGGACAGGCATTCAGAGACAAAGGACAGTGAGGGACAGGCATTCAGAGACAAAGGACAGCGAGGGACAGGCATTCAGAGACAAAGGACAGTGAGGGACAGGCATTCAGAGACAGAAGACAATGAGGGACAGGCATTCAGAGACAAAGGCCAGTGAGGGACAGGAATTCAGAGACAGAAGACAATGAGGGACAGGCATTCAAAGAAAAGGACAGCGAGGGACCTGCATTCAGAGACAAAGGACAGCGAGGGACCTGCATTCAGAGACAAAGGACAGCGAGGGACAAGCATTCAGAGACAAAGGACAGTGAGGGACAGGCATTCAGAGACAAAGGACAGTGAGGGACAGGCAGTCAAAGAAAAGGACAGCGAGGGACATGCATTCAAAGAAAAGCACAGTGAGGGACAGGCATTCAGAGACAAAGGACAGTGAGGGACAGGCATTCAGAGACAAAGGACAGTGAGGGACAGGCATTCAGAGACAATGGACAGTGAGGGACAGGCATTCAGAGACAAAGGACAGTGAGGGACAGGCATTCAGAGACAAAGGACAGTGCGGGACAGGCATTCAGAGAGAAAGGACAGTGAGGGACAGACATTCAGAGACAAAGGACAGTGGGGGACAGGCATTCAGAGACAAAGGACAGTGGGGGACAGGCATTCAGAGGCATAGGACAGTGAGGGACAGGCATTCAGAGACAAAGGACAGTGAGGGACAGGAATTCAGAGACAAAGGACAGTGAGGGACAGGCATTCAGAGATGTAGGACAGTGAGGGAGAGGCATTCAGAGACAGAGGACAGAGAGGGACAGGCATTCAGAGACAAAAGGCAGTGAGGGACAGGCATTCAGAGACAGACCGTGAGGGACAGGCATTCACAGACAAAGGACGGTGAGGGACAGGCATTCAGAGGTAGAAGGCAGTGAGGGACATGCATTCAGAAACAACAGACAGTGAGGGACAGGCATTCAGAGACAAAAAGCAGTGAGGGACAGGCATTCAGAGGGAAATGGAAGTGAGGGACAGGCATTCAGAGACAAAAGCAGTGAGTGACAGGCATTCACAGACAAAGGACACTGAGTGACAGGCATTCAGAGAAAAAGGACAGTGAGGGACAGGCATTCAGAGACAAAGCACAGTGAGGGAAAGCCATTCAGGGACAGAAGACAGTGAGGGACAGGCATTCAGAGACAACAGGCAGTGAGGGACAGGCATTCAGCGAGAAAAGGCAGTGAGGGACAGGCAATCAGAGACAAAGGAAAGTGAGGGACAGGCATTCAAAGAAAAGGACAGTGAGGGACATGCATTCAAAGAAAAGGACAGTGAGGGACAGGCATTCAGAGACAAAGGACAGTGAGGGACAGGCATTCAGAGACAAAGGACAGTGAGGGACAGGCATTCAAAGAAAAGGACAGCGAGGGACATGCATTCAAAGAAAAGGACAGTGAGGGACAGGCATTCAGGGACAATGGACAGTGGGGGACAGGCATTCAGAGACAAAGGACAGTGAGGGACAGGCATTCAGGGACAAAGGACAGTGAGGGACAGGCATTCAGGGCCAAAGGACAGTGAGGGAGAGACATTCAGGGACAAGGGACAGTGAGGGACAGACATTCAGGGACAAAGGACAGTGAGGTTCAGGCATTCAGAGACAAAGCACAGTGAGGGACAGACATTCAGAGACAGAAGACAATGAGGGGCAGGCATTCAGAGACAGAAGACAATGAGGGACAGGCATTCAGAGACAAAAGGACAGTGAGGGACAGGCATTCAGAGACAAAAGGACAGTGAGGGTCAGGTATTCAGAGACAAAAGGACAATGAGGGACAGGGATTCAGAGACAAAAGGACAGTGAGGACAGGCATTCAGATAAAGGACAGCGGGCAACAGGCATTCAGAGACAAAGGACAGTGAGGGACAGGCATTCAGGTAAATGACAGTGGGGGACAGGCATTCAGAGACAAAGGACAGTGAGGGACAGGCATTCAGAGACAAAGGACAGTGAGGGACAGGCATTCAGGACAGAAGACAGTGAGAGTCAGGCATTAAGAGGTAGAAGGCAGTGAGGTACAGGCATTCAGAGACAAAAGGCAGAGAGGGAGAGGCATTCAGAGACAAAGGACAGTGGCGGACAGTCATTCAGAGACAAAGGACAGTGAGGGATAGGCATTCAGAGACAAAGGACAGTGAGGGACAGGCATTCAGAGACAAAGGACAGTGAGGGACAGGCATTCAGCGAGAAAAGGCAGTGAGGGACATGCATTCAGAGAGAAAAAGCAGTGAGGGACAGTCATTCAGAGACAGAAGACCGTGAGGGACAGGCATTCAGAGACAGAAGGCTGTCAGGGACAGGCATTCAGGGACAAGGGACAGTGAGGGTCAGGCATTCAGAGACAAAGGACAGTGAGGGACAGGCATTCAGAGACAAAGGACAGTGAGGGACAGGCATTCAGCAAGAAAAGGCAGTGAGGGACATGCATTCAGAGACAAAAAGCAGTGAGGGACAGGCATTCAGAGACAAAGGACAGTGAGGGACAGACATTCAGGGACAAAGGACAGTGAGGTTCAGGCATTCAGAGACAAAGCACAGTGAGGGACAGACATTCAGAGACAGAAGACAATGAGGGACAGGCATTCAGAGACAGAAGACAATGAGGGACAGGCATTCAGAGACATACGGACAGTGAGGGACAGGCATTCAGAGACAAAAGGACAGTGATGGTCAGGCATTCAGAGACAAAAGGACAGTGAGGGACAGGCATTCAGAGACAAAAAGCAGAGAGAGGCAGGCATTCAGAGACAAAGGACAGTAAGGGACAGGCATTCAGAGACAAAGGCCAGTGAGGGACAGGCATTAAGAGACAGAAGACAATGAGGGACAGGCATTCAGTGACAAAGGACAGCGAGGGACAGGCATTCAGTGACAAGGACAGTGAGGGACAGGCATTCAGAGACAGAAGACAATGAGGGACAGGCATTCCGAGAGAAGAGACAGTGAGGGACAGGCATTCAGAGACAAAGGACAGTGAGGGACAGGCATTCAAAGAAAAGGACAGCGAGGGAAATGCATTCAAAGAAAAGGACAGTGAGGGACAGGCATTCAAAGAAAAGGACAGTGAGGGACAGGCATTCAGAGACAAAAGAAAGTGAGGGACAGGCATTCAGAGACAAAAAGCAGTGAGGGACAGGCATTCAGAGACAAAGGACAGTGAGGGACAGGCATTCAGAGACAAAGGACAGTGAGGGACAGGCATTCAGAGACAAAGGACAGTGAGGGACAGGCATTCAGAAGTAGAAGGCAGTGAGGGACAGGCATTCAGAGACAAAAGGCAGTTAGGGACAGGCATTCAGAGACAAAAGGCAGTGAGGGACAGGCATTCAGAGACAAAAGATAGTGAGGGACAGGCATTCAGAGACAAAGGACAGTGGGGGACAGGCATTCAGAGACAAAGGAGAGTGGGGGACAGGCATTCAGAGACAAAGGACAGTGCGGGACATGCATTCAGAAACAAAGGACAGTGAGGGACAGGCATTTAGAGAGGAAAGACAGTGACGGGCAGGCATTCAGGGACAGAATACAGCGAGAGACAGGCATTCAGAGGTAGAAGGCAATGAGGGACAGGCATTCAGAGAGAAAAGACAGTGCGCAACAGGCATTCAGAGACAAAGGAAAGTGAGTGACAGGCATTCCGAGACAAAGGACAGTGAGGGACAGGCATTCAGAGACAAAGAACAGTGAGGGACAGACTTACAGAGAGAAGAGACAGTGAGGGACAGGCATTCAGAGACAAAGGATAGTGAGGGACAGGCATTCAGAGACAAAGGATAGTGAGGGACAGGCATTCAGAGACAAAGGACAGTGGGGGACATGCATTCAGAGACAAAGGACAGTGAGGGACAGGCATTCAGAGACAAAGGACAGTGAGGGACAGGCATTCAGAGGTAGACGGCAGTGAGGGACAGGCATTCAGAAAAAACAGGCAGCGAGGGACAGGCATTCAGAGAGCAAAGGCAGTGAGCAAAAGGCATTCCGGGACAGAACATAGCGAGAGACAAACATTCAGGGGTAGAAGGCAGTGAGGGACAGGCATTCAGAGACAAAGGACAGTGGGGGACAGGCTTTCAGAGACAGAAGGCAGTCAGAGACAGGCATTCAGAGACAGAAGACCGTGAGGGACAGGCATTCTGAGACAAAAGACATTGAGGGACAGGCATTCCGAGACAAAAGGCAGTGAGGGACAGGCACTCAGAGACAAAGGACAGTGAGGACAGGCATTCAGATAATGGACAGTGGGGGACATGCATTCAGAGAAAAAGGACAGTGAGGGACAGGCATTCAGAGACAAAGGACAGTGAGGGACAGGCATTCAGAGACAACAGAAAGTGAGCGACAGGCATTCTGGGACAGAAGACAGTGAGAGACAGGAACTAAGAGGTAGAAGGCAGTGAGGGACAGGCATTCAGAGACAAAAGGCAGAGAGGGAGAGGCATTCAGAGACAAAGGACAGTGGGGGACAGGCATTTAGAGACAAGGGGCTGTGAGGGTCAGGCATTCAGAGACAAAGGACAGTGAGGAACAGGCATTCAGAGACAAAGGACAGTGAGGGACAGGCATTCAGTGAGAAAAGGCAGTGAGGGACATGCATTCAGAGATAAAAAAGGAGTGAGGGACAGGCATTCAGAGACAAAGGACAGTGAGGGACAGGCATTCAGAGACAAAGGACAGTGAGGGACAGGCATTCAGAGACAAAGGACAGCGAGGGACAGGCATTCAGAGACAAAGGACAGTGAGGGACAGGCATTCAGAGACAGAAGACAATGAGGGACAGGCATTCAGAGACAAAGGCCAGTGAGGGACAGGAATTCAGAGACAGAAGACAATGAGGGACAGGCATTCAAAGAAAAGGACAGCGAGGGACCTGCATTCAAAGAAAAGGACAGAGAGGGACAGGCATTCAAAGAAAAGGACAGTGAGGGACAGGCATTCAGAGAGAAAAGAAAGTGAGGGACAGGCATTCAGAGACAAAGGACAGTGGGGGACAAGCATTCAGAGAAAAAGGACAGTGAGGGACAGGCATTCAGAGACAAAGGACAGTGAGGGACAGGCATTCAGAGACAAAGGACAGTGAGGGACAGGCAGTCAAAGAAAAGGACAGCGAGGGACATGCATTCAAAGAAAAGGACAGTGAGGGACAGGCATTCAGAGACAAAGGACAGTGAGGGACAGGCATTCAGAGACAAAGGACAGTGAGGGACAGGCATTCAGAGACAAAGGACAGTGAGGGACAGGCATTCAGAGACAAAGGACAGTGAGGGACAGGCATTCAGAGACAAAGGACAGTGCGGGACAGGCATTCAGAGACAAAGGACAGTGAGGGACAGGCATTCAGAGACAAAGGACAGTGGGGGACAGGCATTCAGAGAGAAAGGACAGTGGGGGACAGGCATTCAGAGGCATAGGACAGTGAGGGACAGGCATTCAGAGACAAAGGACAGTGAGGGACAGGAATTCAGAGACAAAGGACAGTGAGGGACAGGCATTCAGAGATGTAGGACAGTGAGGGAGAGGCATTCAGAGACAGAGGACAGAGAGGGACAGGCATTCAGAGACAAAAGGCAGTGAGGGACAGGCATTCAGAGACAGACCGTGAGGGACAGGCATTCACAGACAAAGGACGGTGAGGGACAGGCATTCAGAGGTAGAAGGCAGTGAGGGACATGCATTCAGAAACAACAGACAGTGAGGGACAGGCATTCAGAGACAAAAAGCAGTGAGGGACAGGCATTCAGAGGGAAATGGAAGTGAGGGACAGGCATTCAGAGACAAAAAGCAGTGAGTGACAGGCATTCACAGACAAAGGACACTGAGTGACAGGCATTCAGAGAAAAAGGACAGTGAGGGACAGGCATTCAGAGACAAAGCACAGTGAGGGAAAGCCATTCAGGGACAGAAGACAGTGAGGGACAGGCATTCAGAGACAACAGGCAGTGAGGGACAGGCATTCAGCGAGAAAAGGCAGTGAGGGACAGGCAATCAGAGACAAAGGAAAGTGAGGGACAGGCATTCAGAGACAAACGACAGTGAGTGACAGGCATTCAGAGACAAAGGACAGTGGGGGACAGGCATTCAGAGACAAAGGACAGTGAGGGACAGGCATTCAGAGACAAAGGGCAGTGAGGGACAGGCATTCAGCGAGAAAAGGCAGTGAGGGACAGGCAATCAGAGACAAAGGAAAGTGAGGGACAGGCATTCAGAGACAAACGACAGTGAGTGACAGGCATTCAGAGACAAAGGGCAGTGAGGGACAGGCATTCAGCGAGAAAAGGCAGTGAGGGACAGGCAATCAGAGACAAAGGACAGTGGGGGACAGGCATTCAGAGACAAAGGACAGTGAGGGACAAGCATTCAGAGACAAAGGAAAGGGAGGGACAGGCATTTAGAGACAAACGACAGTGAGGGACAGGCATTCAGGGACACAGGACAGTGAGGGACAGGCATTCAGGGACAAAGGACATTGAGGGACAGACATTCAGGGACAAAGGACAGTGAGGGACAGACATTCAGGGACAAAGGACAGTGTGGTTCAGGCATTCAGAGACAAAGCACAGTGAGGGACAGGCATTCAGAGACAGAAGACAATGAGGGACAGGCATTCAGAGACAGAAGACAATGAGGGACAGGCATTCAGAGACAAAAGGACAGTGAGGGACAGGCATTCAGAGAGAAAAGACAGTGAGGGACAGGCATTCAGAGACAAAGGACAGTGAGGGAAAGGCATTCGGAGACAAAGGACAGTGAGGGACAGGCATTCAGAGACAAAGGACGGTGAGGGACAGGCATTGAGATAAAGGACAGTGGGGGACAGGCATTCAGAGACAAAGGACAGTGAGGGACAGGCATTCAGAGACAAAGGAATGTGAGGGACAGGCACTCAGGGACAGAAGAAAGCGAGAGACAGGCATTCAGAGGTAGAAGGCAGTGAGGGACAGGAATTCAGAGAGAAATGACCGTGAGCGACAGGCATTCAGGGACAGAAGACAGCGAGAGACAGGCATTAAGAGGTAGAAAGCAGTGAGGGACAGGCATTCAGAGACAAAAGGCAGAGAGGGAGAGGCATTCAGAGACAAAGGACAGTGGGGGACAGGCATTCAGAGACAAAGGACAGTGAGGGACAGGCATTCACAGACAAAGGACAGTGAGCGACAGGCATTCAGCGAGAAAAGACAGTGAAGGACATGCATTCAGAGACAAAAAGCAGTGAGGGACAGGCATTCAGAGACAAAGGAAAGTGAGGGACAGGCATTCAGAGACAGAAGACCGTGAGGGACAGGCATTCAGAGACAGTAGACCGTGAGGGACAGGCATTCAGAGACAAAGGACAGTGAGGGAAAGGCATTCAGAGACAAAGGACAGTGAGGGACGGGCATTCAGAGACAAAGGACAGTGAGGGACAGGCATTCAGGGACAAGGGACAGTGGGGGACAGGCATTCAGAGACAAAGGACAGTGAGGGACAGACATTCAGGGACAAAGGAGAGTGAGGGACAGGCATTCAGGGACAAAGGACAGTGAGGGACAGACATTCAGGGACAAAGGACAGTGAGGGACAGACATTCAGGGACAAAGGACAGTGAGGTTCAGCCATTCACTGACAAAGCACAGTGAGGGACAGGCATTCAGAGACAAGACAATGAGGGACAGGCACTCAGAGACAGAAGACAATGAGGGACAGGCATTCAGAGACAAAAGGACAGTGAGGGACAGGAATTCAGAGACAAACGGACAGTGAGGGTCAGGCATTCAGAGACAAAAGGACAGTGAGGGACAGGCATTCAGAGACTGAAGACCGTGAGGGACAGCCGTTCTGAGACAGAAGACCGTGAGGGACAGGCATTCAGAGACAAAAGTCATTGAGGGACAGGCATTCAGAGACAAATGGCAGTGAGGGACAGGCACTCAGAGACAATGGACAGTGAGGACAGGCATTCAGATAATGGACAGTGGGGGACAGGCATTCAGAGAAAAAGGACAGTGAGGGACAGGCATTCAGAGACAAAGGACAGTGAGGGACAGGCATTCAGAGACAAAGGAAAGTGAGGGACAGGCATTCAGGGACAGAAGACAGCGAGAGACAGGCATTCAGAGGTAGAAGGCAGTGAGGGACAGGCATTCAGAGAGAAATGACAGTGAGCGACAGGCATTCAGGGACAGAGGACAGCGAGAGACAGGCATTAAGAGGTAGAAGGCAGTGAGGGACAGGCATTCAGAGACAAAAGGCAGAGAGGGAGAGGCATTCAGAGACAAAGGACAGTGGGGGACAGGCAAAGGACAGTGAGGGTCAGGCATTCAGAGACAAAGGACAGTGAGGTACAGGCAATCACAGACAAAGGACAGTGAGGGACAGGCATTCAGTGAGTAAAGGCAGTGAGGGACATGCATTCAGAGACAGAAAGGAGTGAGGGACAGGCATTCAGAGACAAAGGACAGTGAGGGACAGGCATTCAGAGACAAAGGACAGTGAGGGACAGGCATTCAGAGACAAAGGACAGCGAGGGACAGGCATTCAGAGACAAAGGACAGTGAGGGACAGGCATTCAGAGACAGAAGACAATGAGGGACAGGCATTCAGAGACAAAGGCCAGTGAGGGACAGGCATGCAGAGACAGAAGACAATGAGGGACAGGCATTCAGAGACAAAGGACAGCGAGGGACAGGCATTCAGTGACAAAGGACAGTGAGGGACAGGCATTCAGATACAGAAGACAGTGAGGGACAGGCATTCAGAGACAAAGGACAGTGAGGGACAGGCATTCAAAGAAAAGGACAGTGAGGGACATGCATTCAAAGAAAAGGACAGAGAGGGACAGGCATTCAAAGAAAAGGACAGTGAGGGACAGGCATTCAGAGACAAAAGAATGTGAGGGACAAGCAGTCAGAGGCAAAGGACAGTGGGGGACAGGCATTCAGAGAAAAAGGACAGTGAGGGACAGGCATTCAGAGACAAAGGACAGTGAGGGACAGGCATTCAGAGACAAAGGACAGTGAGGGACAGGCATTCAAAGAAAAGGACAGCGAGGGACATGCATTCAAAGAAAAGGACAGTGAGGGACAGCCATTCAGTGACAAAGGACAGCGAGGGACAGGCATTCAGAGACAAAGGACAGTGAAGGACAGGCATTCAGAGACAAAGGACAGTGAGGGACAGGCATTCAGAGACAAAGGACAGTGAGGGACAGGCATTGAGAGACAAAGGACAGTGCAGGACAGGCATTCAGAGACAAAGGACAGTGAGGGACAGACATTCAGAGACAAAGGACAGTGGAGGACAGGCATTCAGAGACAAGGACAGTGGGGGACAGGCATTCAGAGACATTGGACAGTGAGGGACAGGCATTCAGAGACAAAGGACAGTGAGGGACAGGCATTCAGAGACAAAGGACAGTGAGGGACAGGCATTCAGAGATGTAGGAGAGTGAGGGTCAGGCATTCAGAGACAAAGGACAGTGAGGGACAGGCAATCACAGACAAAAGAATGTGAGGGACAAGCATTCAGAGGCAAAGGACGGTGGGGGACAGGCATTCAGAGAAAAAGGACAGTGAGGGAGAGGCATTCAGAGACAAAGGACAGTGAGGGACAGGCATTCAGAGACAAAGGACAGCGAGGGACAGGCATTCAGAGACAAAGGACAGTGAAGGACAGGCATTCAGTGAGTAAAGGCAGTGAGGGACATGCATTCAGAGACAGAAAGGAGTGAGGGACAGGCATTGAGAGACAAAGGACAGTGAGGGACAGGCATTCAGAGACAAAGGACAGTGAGGGACAGGCATTCAGAGACAAAGGACAGCGAGGGACAGGCATTCAGAGACAAAGGACAGTGAGGGACAGGCATTCAGAGACAGAAGACAATGAGGGACAGGCATTCAGAGACAAAGGACAGTGAGGGACAGGCATGCAGAGACAGAAGACAATGAGGGACAGGCATTCAGAGACAAAGGACAGCGAGGGACAGGCATTCAGTGACAAAGGACAGTGAGGGACAGGCATTCAGATACAGAAGACAGTGAGGGACAGCCATTCAGAGACAAAGGACAGTGAGGGACAGGCATTCAAAGAAAAGGACAGTGAGGGACATGCATTCAAAGAAAAGGACAGAGAGGGACAGGCATTCAAAGAAAAGGACAGTGAGGGACAGGCATTCAGAGACAAAAGAATGTGAGGGACAAGCAGTCAGAGGCAAAGGACAGTGGGGGACAGGCATTCAGAGAAAAAGGACAGTGAGGGACAGGCATTCAGAGACAAAGGACAGTGAGGGACAGGCATTCAGAGACAAAGGACAGTGAGGGACAGGCATTCAAAGAAAAGGACAGCGAGGGACATGCATTCAAAGAAAAGGACAGTGAGGGACAGCCATTCAGAGACAAAGGACAGTGAGGGACAGGCATTCAGAGACAAAGGACAGTGAAGGACAGGCATTCAGAGACAAAGGACAGTGAGGGACAGGCATTCAGAGACAAAGGACAGTGAGGGACAGGCATTGAGAGACAAAGGACGGTGCAGGACAGGCATTCAGAGACAAAGGACAGTGAGGGACAGACATTCAGAGACAAAGGACAGTGGAGGACAGGCATTCAGAGACAAGGACAGTGGGGGACAGGCATTCAGAGACATTGGACAGTGAGGGACAGGCATTCAGAGACAAAGGACAGTGAGGGACAGGCATTCAGAGACAAAGGACAGTGAGGGACAGGCATTCAGAGATGTAGGACAGTGAGGGAGAGGCATTCAGAGACAAAGGACAGAGAGGGACAGGCATTCAGAGACAAAAGGCAGTGAGGGACAGGCATTCAGAGACAGACCGTGAGGGACAGGCATTCAGAGACAAATGACGGTGAGGGACAAGCATTCAGAGGTAGAAGGCAGTGAGGGACATGCATTCAGAAACAACAGGCAGTGAGGGACAGGCATTCAGAGACAAAAATCAGTGAGGGACAGGCATTCAGAGGGAAAAGGAAGTGAGGGACAGGCATTCAGAGACAAAAAGCAGTGAGTGACAGGCATTCACAGACAAAGGACAGTGAGTCACAGGCATTCAGAGAAAAAGGACAGTGAGGGACAGGCATTCAGAGACAAAGGACAGTGAGGGAAAGCCATTCAGGGACAGAAGACAGTGAGGGACAGGCATTCAGAGACAGCAGGCAGTGAGGGACAGGCATTCAGCGAGAAAAGGCAGTGAGGGACAGGCAATCAGAGACAAAGGAAAGTGAGGGACAGGCATTCAGAGACAAACAACAGTGAGTGACAGGCATTTAGAGGCAAAGGACAGTGGGGGACAGGCATTCAGAGACAAAGGAGAGTGAGGGACAGGCAATCAGAGAAAAAGGACAGTGAGGGACAGGCATTCAGCGAGAAAAGGCAGTGAGGGACAGGCAATCAGAAACAAAGGAAAGTGAGGGACAGGCATTCAGAGACAAACGACAGTGAGTGACAGGCATTCAGGGACAAAGGACAGTGGGGGACAGGCATTCAGAGACAAAGGACAGTGAGGGACAGGCATTCAGAGACAAAGGAAAGGGAGGGACAGGCATTCAGAGACAAACGACAGTGAGGGACAGGCATTCGGGGACAAAGGACAGTGAGGGACAGACATTCAGGGACAAAGGACAGTGAGGGACAGACATTCAGGGACAAAGGACAGTGAGGTTCAGGCATTCAGAGACAAAGCACAGTGAGGGACAGGCATTCAGAGACAGAAGGACAGTGAGGGACAGGCATTCAGAGACAAAAGACAGTGAGGTCAGGCATTCAGAGACAAAGCACAGTGAGGGACAGGCATTCAGAGACAGAAGGACAGTGAGGGACAGGCACTCAGAGACAAAGGACAGTGAGGTCAGGCATTCAGATAATGGACAGTGGGGGACAGGCTTTCAGAGACAAAGGAAAGTGAGGGACAGGCATTCAGGGACAGAAGACAGCGAGAGACAGGCATTCAGAGGTAGAAGGCAGTGAGGTACAGGCATTCGGAGAGAAAAGACAGTGAGCGACAGGCATTCAGGGACAGAAGACAGCGAGAGACATTCATTTAGAGGTAGAAGGCACTGAGGGACAGGCATTCAGAGACAAAAGGCAGAGAGGGAGAGGCATTCAGAGACAAAGGACAGTGGGGGACAGGCATTCAGAGACAAAGGAGAGTGGGGACAGGCATTCAGAGACAATGGACAGTGAGGGACAGGCATTCAGAGACAAAGGACAGTGAGGGACAGGCATGCAGAGACAAAGGACAGTGAGGGACAGACATTCAGAGACAAAGGACAGTGAGAGACAGGCATTCAGAGACAAAAGACAGTGAGGGACAGGCATTCAGAGACAAAGGACAGTGAGGGACAGGCATTCAGAGACAAAGGACAGTGAGTGAGAGTCATTAAGAGACAAAGGACAGCGAGGGACAGGCATTCAGAGACAGAAGAAAGTGAGTGACAGGCATTCAAAGACAAAGGACAGTGCGGGACATGCATTCAGAAACAAAGGACAGTGAGGGGCAGGCATTTAGAGAGAAAAGACAGTGACGGACAGGCATTCAGGGACAGAATACAGCGAGAGACAGGGTTTCAGAGGTAGAAGGCAATGAGGGTCAGGCATTCAGAGAGAAAAGACAGTGAGCAACAGGCATTCAGTGACAAAGGAAAGTGAGTGACAGGCATTCCGAGAAAAAGGACAGTGAGGGACAGGCATTCAGAGTAAAAGGACAGTGAGGCACAGAAGACAGTGAGGGACAGGCATTCAGAGGAAGAAGGCAGTGAGGGACAGGCAATCAGAGACAAAGGAAAGGGAGGGACAGGCATTCAGAGACAAACGACAGTGAGGGACAGGCATTCAGGGACAAAGGACAGTGAGGGACTGGCATTCAGGGACAAAGGACAGTGAGGGACAGACATTCAGGGACAAAGGACAGTGAGGGACAGACATTCAGGGACAAAGGACAGTGAGGTTCAGGCATTCAGAGACAAAGCACAGTGAGGGACAGGCATTCAGAGACAGAAGAAAATGAGGGACAGGCATTCAGAGACAAAGCACAGTGAGGGACAGGCATTCAGAGACAGAAGGACAGTGAGGGACAGGCATTCAGAGACAAAAGACAGTGAGGGACAGGCACTCAGAGACAAAGGACAGTGAGGTCAGGCATTCAGATAATGGACAGTGGGGGACAGGCATTCAGAGACAAAGGACAGTGAGGGACAGGCATTCAGAGACAAAGGACAGTGAGGGACAGGCATTCAGAGACAAAGGAAAGTGAGGGACAGGCATTCAGGGACAGAAGACAGCGAGAGACAGGCATTCAGAGGTAGAAGGCAGTGAGGGACAGGCATTAAGAGAGAAAAGACAGTGAGCGACAGGCATTCAGGGACTGAAGACAGCGAGAGACAGGCATTCAGAGGTAGAAGGCACTGAGGGACAGGCATTCAGAGACAAAAGGCAGAGAGGGAGAGGCATTCAGAGACAAAGGACAGTGGGGGACAGGCATTCAGAGACTAAGGACAGTGAGGGACAGGCATTCAGAGACAAAGGACAGTGAGGGACAGGCGTTCAGCGAGAAAAGGCAGTGAGTGGCATGCATTCAGAGACAAAAAGCAGTGAGGGACAGGCATTCAGTGACAAAGGACAGTGAGGGACAGGCATTCAGAGACAGAAGACAATGAGGGACAGGCATTCAGAGACAAAGGACAGCGAGGGACAGGCATTCAGTGACAAAGGACAGTGGTGGACAGGCATTCAGAGACAAAGGACAGTGAGGGACAGTCATTCAGAGACAAAGGACAGTGAGGGACAGGCATTCAGAGACAAAGGACAGTGAGGGACAGGCATTCAGAGACAAAGGACAGTGAGGGACAGGCATTCAGAGACAAAGGACAGTGAGGGACAGGCATTCAGAGACAAAGGACGGTGAGGGACAGGCATTCAGAGACAACAGGACAGTGGGTGACAGGCATTCAAAGACAAAGGACAGTGAGGGACAGGCATTTAAAGAAAAGGACAGTGAGGGACAGGAATTCAGAGACCAATGAAATTGAGGGACAGGCATTCAGAGACAAAGGACAGTGGGGGACAGGCATTCAGAGACAAAGGACAGTGAGGGACAGTCATTCAGAGACAAAGGACAGTGAGGGACAGGCATTCAGAGACAAAGGACAGTGAGGGACAGGCATTCAGAGACAAAGGACAGTGAGGGACAGGCATTCAGAGACAAAGGACAGTGAGGGACAGGCATTCAGAGACAAAGGACGGTGAGGGACAGGCATTCAGAGACAACAGGACTGTGGGGGACAGGCATTCAAAGACAAAGGACAGTGAGGGACAGGCATTTAAAGAAAAGGACAGTGAGGGACAGGAATTCAGAGACCAATGAAATTGAGGGACAGGTATTCAGAGACAAAGGACAGTGGGGAACAGGCATTCAGAGACAAAGGACAGTGAGGGACCGTCATTCAGAGACAAAGGACAGTGAGGGACAGGCATTCAGAGACAAAGGACAGTGAGGGACAGGCATTCAGAGACAAAGGACAGTGAGGGACAGGCATTCAGAGACAAAGGACAGTGAGGGACAGGCATTCAGAGACAAAGGACGGTGAGGGACAGGCATTCAGAGACAACAGGACAGTGGGGGACAGGCATTCAATACAGAAGACGAAAAACAGGAACTCAGAGACAAAGGACAGTGAGGACAGGCATTCAGATAAATGACAGTGGGGGACAGGCATTCAGAGACAAAGGACAGTGAGGGACAGGCATTCAGAGACAAAGGACAGTGAGGGACAGGCATTCAGAGACAAAGGAAAGTGAGGGACAGGCATTCAGGGACAGAAGACAGTGAGAGACAGGCATTCAGAGGTAGAAGGCAGTGAGGGACAGGAATTCAGAGAGAAAGGAACATGAGCGACAGGCATTCAGGGACAGAAGACAGTGAGAGACAGGCATTAAGAGGTAGAAGGCAGTGAGGGACAGGCATTCAGAGACAAAAGGCAGAGAGGGAGAGGCATTCAGAGACAAACGACAGTGGGGGACAGGCATTCAGAGACAAAGGACAGTGAGGGATAGGCATTCAGAGACAAAGGACAGTGAGGGACAGGCATTCAACGAGAAAAGGCAATGAGGGACATGCATTCAGAGACAAACAGCAGTGAGGGACAGGCATTCAGAGACAAAGAAAAGTGAGGAACAGGCATTCAGAGACAGAAGGCCGTGAGGGACAGGCATTCAGAGACAGAAGACCGTGAGGGACAGGCATTTAGAGACAAAGGATAGTGAGGGACAGGCATTCAGAGACAAAGGACAGTGAGGGACAGGCATTCAGAGACAAAGGACAGTGAGGGACAGGCATTCAGGGACAAGGGACAGTGGGGGACAGGCATTCAGAGACAAAGGACAGTGAGGGACAGGCATTCTGGGACAAAGGACAGTGAGGGACAGGCATTCAGGGACAAAGGACAGTGAGGGACAGACATTCAGGGACAAAGGACAGTGAGGGACAGACATTCAGGGACAAAGGACAGTGAGGTTCAGGCATTCCGTGACAAAGCACAGTGAGGGACAGGCATTCAGAGACAAGACAATGAGGGACAGGCACTCAGAGACAGAAGACAATGAGGGACAGGCATTCAGAGACAACAGGACAGTGAGGGACAGGAATTCAGAGACAAACGGACAGTGAGGGTCAGGCATTCAGAGACAAAAGTACAGTGAGGGACAGGCATTCAGAGAGAGAAGACCATGAGGGACAGCCATTCAGAGACAGAAGACCGTGAGGGAAAGGCATTCAGAGACAAAAGACATTGAGGGACAGGCATTCAGAGACAAAAGGCAGTGAGGGACAGGCACTCAGAGACAAAGGACAGTGAGGACAGGCATTCAGATAATGGACAGTGGGGGACAGGCATTCAGAGAAAAAGGACAGTGAGGGACAGGCATTCAGAGACAAAGGACAGTGAGGGACAGGCATTCAGAGACAAAGGAAAGTGAGGGACAGGCATTCAGGGACAGAAGACAGCGAGAGACAGGCATTCAGAGGTAGAGGGCAGTGAGGGACAGGCATTGAGAGAGAAATGACAGTGAGCGACAGGCATTCAGGGACAGAAGACAGCGAGAGACAGGCATTAAGAGGTAGAAGGCAGTGAGGGACAGGCATTCAGAGACAAAAGGCAGAGAGGGAGAGGCATTCAGAGACAAAGGACAGTGGGGGACAGGCATTCAGAGACAAAGGACATTGAGGGACAGGCATTCAGAGACAAAGGACAGTGAGGGACAGGCATTCAGAGACAAAGGACAGTGAGGGACAGGCATTGAGTGAGAAAAGGCAGTGAGGGACATGCATTCAGAGACGAAAAGGAGTGAGGGACAGGCATTCAGAGACAAAGGACAGTGAGGGACAGTCATTCAGAGACAAAGGACAGTGAGGGACAGGCATTCAGAGACAAAGGAAAGTGAGGGACAGGCATTCAGAGGCAAAGGACAGTGAGGGACAGGCATTCAGAGACAAAGGACAGTGAGGGACAGGCATTCAGAGACAAAGGACGGTGAGGGACAGGCATTCAGAGACAACAGGACAGTGGGGGACAGGCATTCAAAGACAAAGGACATTGAGGGACAGGCATTTAAAGAAAATGACAGTGAGGGACAGGAATTCAGAGACCAATGAAATTGAGGGACAGGCATTCAGAGACAAAGGACAGTGGGGGACAGGCATTCAGAGACAAAGGACAGTGAGGGACAGTCATTCAGAGACAAAGGACAGTGAGGGACAGGCATTCAGAGACAAAGGACAGTGAGGGACAGGCATTCAGAGACAAAGGACAGTGAGGGACAGGCATTCAGAGACAAAGGACAGTGAGGGACAGGCATTCAGAGACAAAGGACGGTGAGGGACAGGCATTCAGAGACAACAGGACAGTGGGGGACAGGCATTCAATACAGAAGATGAGAGACAGGAACTCAGAGACAAAGGACAGTGAGGACAGGCATTCAGATAAATGACAGTGGGGGACAGGCATTCAGAGACAAAGGACAGTGAGGGACAGGCATTCAGAGACAAAGGACAGTGAGGGACAGGCATTCAGAGACAAAGGAAAGTGAGGGACAGGCATTCAGGGACAGAAGACAGTGAGAGACAGGCATTCAGAGGTAGAAGGCAGTGAGGGACAGGAATTCAGAGAGAAAGGACCGTGAGTGACAGGCATTCAGGGACAGAAGACAGTGAGAGACAGGCATTAAGAGGTAGAAGGCAGTGAGGGACAGGCATTCAGAGACAAAAGGCAGAGAGGGAGAGGCATTCAGAGACAAACGACAGTGGGGGACAGGCATTCAGAGACAAAGGACAGTGAGGGATAGGCATTCAGAGACAAAGGACAGTGAGGGACAGGCATTCAGCGAGAAAAGGCAATGAGGGACATGCATTCAGAGACAAAAAGCAGTGAGGGACAGGCATTCAGAGACAAAGAAAAGTGAGGGACAGGCATTCAGAGACAGAAGGCCGTGAGGGACAGGCATTCAGAGACAGAAGACCGTGAGGGACAGGCATTCAGAGACAAAGGATAGTGAGGGACAGGCATTCAGAGACAAAGGACAGTGAGGGACAGGCATTCAGAGACAAAGGACAGTGAGGGACAGGCATTCAGGGACAAGGGACAGTGGGGGACAGGCATTCAGAGACAAAGGACAGTGAGGGACAGGCATTCTGGGACAAAGGACAGTGAGGGACAGGCATTCAGAGACAAAAGGCAGAGAGGGAGAGGCATTCAGAGACAAAGGACAGTGGGGGACAGGCATTCAGAGACAAAGACAGTGAGGGACAGGCATTCAGAGACAAGGGACAGTGAGGGACAGGCATTCAGGGACAAGGGACAGTGGGGGACAGGCATTCAGAGACAAAGGACAGTGAGGGACAGGCATTCTGGGACAAAGGACAGTGAGGGACAGGCATTCAGGGACAAAGGACAGTGAGGGACAGACATTCAGGGACAAAGGACAGTGAGGGACAGACATTCAGGGACAAAGGACAGTGAGGTTCAGGCATTCAGTGACAAAGCACAGTGAGGGACAGGCATTCAGAGACAAGACAATGAGGGACAGGCACTCAGAGACAGAAGACAATGAGGGACAGGCATTCAGAGACAACAGGACAGTGAGGGACAGGAATTCAGAGACAAACGGACAGTGAGGGTCAGGCATTCAGAGACAAAAGTACAGTGAGGGACAGGCATTCAGAGAGAGAAGACCGTGAGGGACAGCCATTCAGAGACAGAAGACCATGAGGGAAAGGCATTCAGAGACAAAAGTCATTGAGGGACAGGCATTCAGAGACAAAAGGCAGTGAGGGACAGGCACTCAGAGACAAAGGACAGTGAGGACAGGCATTCAGATAATGGACAGTGGGGGACAGGCATTCAGAGAAAAAGGACAGTGAGGGACAGGCATTCAGAGACAAAGGACAGTGAGGGACAGGCATTCAGAGACAAAGGAAAGTGAGGGACAGGCATTCAGGGACAGAAGACAGCGAGAGACAGGCATTCAGAGGTAGAGGGCAGTGAGGGACAGGCATTCAGAGAGAAATGACAGTGAGCGACAGGCATTCAGGGACAGAAGACAGCGAGAGACAGGCATTAAGAGGTAGAAGGCAGTGAGGGACAGGCATTCAGAGACAAAAGGCAGAGAGGGAGAGGCATTCAGAGACAAAGGACAGTGGGGGACTGGCATTCAGAGACAAAGGACAGTGAGGGACAGGCATTCAGAGACAAAGGACAGTGAGGGACAGGCATTCAGGGACAAGGGACAGTGGGAGACAGGCATTCAGAGACAAAGGACAGTGAGGGACAGGCATTCTGGGACAAAGGACAGTGAGGGACAGGCATTCAGGGACAAAGGACAGTGAGGGACAGACATTCAGGGACAAAGGACAGTGAGGGACAGACATTCAGGGACAAAGGACAGTGAGGTTCAGGCATTCAGTGACAAAGCACAGTGAGGGACAGGCATTCAGAGACAAGACAATGAGGGACAGGCACTCAGAGACAGAAGACAATGAGGGACAGGCATTCAGAGACAACAGGACAGTGAGGGACAGGAATTCAGAGACAAACGGACAGTGAGGGTCAGGCATTCAGAGACAAAAGTACAGTGAGGGACAGGCATTCAGAGAGAGAAGACCGTGAGGGACAGCCATTCAGAGACAGAAGACCATGAGGGAAAGGCATTCAGAGACAAAAGACATTGAGGGACAGGCATTCAGAGACAAAAGGCAGTGAGGGACAGGCACTCAGAGACAAAGGACAGTGAGGACAGGCATTCAGATAATGGACAGTTGGGGACAGGCATTCAGAGAAAAAGGACAGTGAGGGACAGGCATTCAGAGACAAAGGAAAGTGAGGGACAGGCATTCAGAGACAAAGGAACGTGAGGGACAGGCATTGAGTGAGAAAAGGCAGTGAGGGACATGCATTCAGAGACGAAAAGGAGTGAGGGACAGGCATTCAGAGACAAAGGACAGTGAGGGACAGTCATTCAGAGACAAAGGACAGTGAGGGACAGGCATTCAGAGACAAAGGAAAGTGAGGGACAGGCATTCAGAGGCAAAGGACAGTGAGGGACAGGCATTCAGAGACAAAGGACAGTGAGGGACAGGCATTCAGAGACAAAGGACGGTGAGGGACAGGCATTCAGAGACAACAGGACAGTGGGGGACAGGCATTCAAAGACAAAGGACATTGAGGGACAGGCATTTAAAGAAAATGACAGTGAGGGACAGGAATTCAGAGACCAATGAAATTGAGGGACAGGCATTCAGAGACAAAGGACAGTGGGGGACAGGCATTCAGAGACAAAGGACAGTGAGGGACAGTCATTCAGAGACAAAGGACAGTGAGGGACAGGCATTCAGAGACAAAGGACAGTGAGGGACAGGCATTCAGAGACAAAGGACAGTGAGGGACAGGCATTCAGAGACAAAGGACAGTGAGGGACAGGCATTCAGAGACAAAGGACGGTGAGGGACAGGCATTCAGAGACAACAGGACAGTGGGGGACAGGCATTCAATACAGAAGATGAGAGACAGGAACTCAGAGACAAAGGACAGTGAGGACAGGCATTCAGATAAATGACAGTGGGGGACAGGCATTCAGAGACAAAGGACAGTGAGGGACAGGCATTCAGAGACAAAGGACAGTGAGGGACAGGCATTCAGAGACAAAGGAAAGTGAGGGACAGGCATTCAGGGACAGAAGACAGTGAGAGACAGGCATTCAGAGGTAGAAGGCAGTGAGGGACAGGAATTCAGAGAGAAAGGACCGTGAGTGACAGGCATTCAGGGACAGAAGACAGTGAGAGACAGGCATTAAGAGGTAGAAGGCAGTGAGGGACAGGCATTCAGAGACAAAAGGCAGAGAGGGAGAGGCATTCAGAGACAAACGACAGTGGGGGACAGGCATTCAGAGACAAAGGACAGTGAGGGACAGGCATTCTGGGACAAAGGACAGTGAGGGACAGGCATTCAGGGACAAAGGACAGTGAGGGACAGACATTCAGGGACAAAGGACAGTGAGGGACAGACATTCAGGGACAAAGGACAGTGAGGTTCAGGCATTCCGTGACAAAGCACAGTGAGGGACAGGCATTCAGAGACAAGACAATGAGGGACAGGCACTCAGAGACAGAAGACAATGAGGGACAGGCATTCAGAGACAACAGGACAGTGAGGGACAGGAATTCAGAGACAAACGGACAGTGAGGGTCAGGCATTCAGAGACAAAAGTACAGTGAGGGACAGGCATTCAGAGAGAGAAGACCATGAGGGACAGCCATTCAGAGACAGAAGACCGTGAGGGAAAGGCATTCAGAGACAAAAGACATTGAGGGACAGGCATTCAGAGACAAAAGGCAGTGAGGGACAGGCACTCAGAGACAAAGGACAGTGAGGACAGGCATTCAGATAATGGACAGTGGGGGACAGGCATTCAGAGAAAAAGGACAGTGAGGGACAGGCATTCAGAGACAAAGGACAGTGAGGGACAGGCATTCAGAGACAAAGGAAAGTGAGGGACAGGCATTCAGGGACAGAAGACAGCGAGAGACAGGCATTCAGAGGTAGAGGGCAGTGAGGGACAGGCATTGAGAGAGAAATGACAGTGAGCGACAGGCATTCAGGGACAGAAGACAGCGAGAGACAGGCATTAAGAGGTAGAAGGCAGTGAGGGACAGGCATTCAGAGACAAAAGGCAGAGAGGGAGAGGCATTCAGAGACAAAGGACAGTGGGGGACAGGCATTCAGAGACAAAGGACATTGAGGGACAGGCATTCAGAGACAAAGGACAGTGAGGGACAGGCATTCAGAGACAAAGGACAGTGAGGGACAGGCATTGAGTGAGAAAAGGCAGTGAGGGACATGCATTCAGAGACGAAAAGGAGTGAGGGACAGGCATTCAGAGACAAAGGACAGTGAGGGACAGTCATTCAGAGACAAAGGACAGTGAGGGACAGGCATTCAGAGACAAAGGAAAGTGAGGGACAGGCATTCAGAGGCAAAGGACAGTGAGGGACAGGCATTCAGAGACAAAGGACAGTGAGGGACAGGCATTCAGAGACAAAGGACGGTGAGGGACAGGCATTCAGAGACAACAGGACAGTGGGGGACAGGCATTCAAAGACAAAGGACATTGAGGGACAGGCATTTAAAGAAAATGACAGTGAGGGACAGGAATTCAGAGACCAATGAAATTGAGGGACAGGCATTCAGAGACAAAGGACAGTGGGGGACAGGCATTCAGAGACAAAGGACAGTGAGGGACAGTCATTCAGAGACAAAGGACAGTGAGGGACAGGCATTCAGAGACAAAGGACAGTGAGGGACAGGCATTCAGAGACAAAGGACAGTGAGGGACAGGCATTCAGAGACAAAGGACAGTGAGGGACAGGCATTCAGAGACAAAGGACGGTGAGGGACAGGCATTCAGAGACAACAGGACAGTGGGGGACAGGCATTCAATACAGAAGATGAGAGACAGGAACTCAGAGACAAAGGACAGTGAGGACAGGCATTCAGATAAATGACAGTGGGGGACAGGCATTCAGAGACAAAGGACAGTGAGGGACAGGCATTCAGAGACAAAGGACAGTGAGGGACAGGCATTCAGAGACAAAGGAAAGTGAGGGACAGGCATTCAGGGACAGAAGACAGTGAGAGACAGGCATTCAGAGGTAGAAGGCAGTGAGGGACAGGAATTCAGAGAGAAAGGACCGTGAGTGACAGGCATTCAGGGACAGAAGACAGTGAGAGACAGGCATTAAGAGGTAGAAGGCAGTGAGGGACAGGCATTCAGAGACAAAAGGCAGAGAGGGAGAGGCATTCAGAGACAAACGACAGTGGGGGACAGGCATTCAGAGACAAAGGACAGTGAGGGATAGGCATTCAGAGACAAAGGACAGTGAGGGACAGGCATTCAGCGAGAAAAGGCAATGAGGGACATGCATTCAGAGACAAAAAGCAGTGAGGGACAGGCATTCAGAGACAAAGAAAAGTGAGGGACAGGCATTCAGAGACAGAAGGCCGTGAGGGACAGGCATTCAGAGACAGAAGACCGTGAGGGACAGGCATTCAGAGACAAAGGATAGTGAGGGACAGGCATTCAGAGACAAAGGACAGTGAGGGACAGGCATTCAGAGACAAAGGACAGTGAGGGACAGGCATTCAGGGACAAGGGACAGTGGGGGACAGGCATTCAGAGACAAAGGACAGTGAGGGACAGGCATTCTGGGACAAAGGACAGTGAGGGACAGGCATTCAGAGACAAAAGGCAGAGAGGGAGAGGCATTCAGAGACAAAGGACAGTGGGGGACAGGCATTCAGAGACAAAGACAGTGAGGGACAGGCATTCAGAGACAAGGGACAGTGAGGGACAGGCATTCAGGGACAAGGGACAGTGGGGGACAGGCATTCAGAGACAAAGGACAGTGAGGGACAGGCATTCTGGGACAAAGGACAGTGAGGGACAGGCATTCAGGGACAAAGGACAGTGAGGGACAGACATTCAGGGACAAAGGACAGTGAGGGACAGACATTCAGGGACAAAGGACAGTGAGGTTCAGGCATTCAGTGACAAAGCACAGTGAGGGACAGGCATTCAGAGACAAGACAATGAGGGACAGGCACTCAGAGACAGAAGACAATGAGGGACAGGCATTCAGAGACAACAGGACAGTGAGGGACAGGAATTCAGAGACAAACGGACAGTGAGGGTCAGGCATTCAGAGACAAAAGTACAGTGAGGGACAGGCATTCAGAGAGAGAAGACCGTGAGGGACAGCCATTCAGAGACAGAAGACCATGAGGGAAAGGCATTCAGAGACAAAAGTCATTGAGGGACAGGCATTCAGAGACAAAAGGCAGTGAGGGACAGGCACTCAGAGACAAAGGACAGTGAGGACAGGCATTCAGATAATGGACAGTGGGGGACAGGCATTCAGAGAAAAAGGACAGTGAGGGACAGGCATTCAGAGACAAAGGACAGTGAGGGACAGGCATTCAGAGACAAAGGAAAGTGAGGGACAGGCATTCAGGGACAGAAGACAGCGAGAGACAGGCATTCAGAGGTAGAGGGCAGTGAGGGACAGGCATTCAGAGAGAAATGACAGTGAGCGACAGGCATTCAGGGACAGAAGACAGCGAGAGACAGGCATTAAGAGGTAGAAGGCAGTGAGGGACAGGCATTCAGAGACAAAAGGCAGAGAGGGAGAGGCATTCAGAGACAAAGGACAGTGGGGGACTGGCATTCAGAGACAAAGGACAGTGAGGGACAGGCATTCAGAGACAAAGGACAGTGAGGGACAGGCATTCAGGGACAAGGGACAGTGGGAGACAGGCATTCAGAGACAAAGGACAGTGAGGGACAGGCATTCTGGGACAAAGGACAGTGAGGGACAGGCATTCAGGGACAAAGGACAGTGAGGGACAGACATTCAGGGACAAAGGACAGTGAGGGACAGACATTCAGGGACAAAGGACAGTGAGGTTCAGGCATTCAGTGACAAAGCACAGTGAGGGACAGGCATTCAGAGACAAGACAATGAGGGACAGGCACTCAGAGACAGAAGACAATGAGGGACAGGCATTCAGAGACAACAGGACAGTGAGGGACAGGAATTCAGAGACAAACGGACAGTGAGGGTCAGGCATTCAGAGACAAAAGTACAGTGAGGGACAGGCATTCAGAGAGAGAAGACCGTGAGGGACAGCCATTCAGAGACAGAAGACCATGAGGGAAAGGCATTCAGAGACAAAAGACATTGAGGGACAGGCATTCAGAGACAAAAGGCAGTGAGGGACAGGCACTCAGAGACAAAGGACAGTGAGGACAGGCATTCAGATAATGGACAGTTGGGGACAGGCATTCAGAGAAAAAGGACAGTGAGGGACAGGCATTCAGAGACAAAGGAAAGTGAGGGACAGGCATTCAGAGACAAAGGAACGTGAGGGACAGGCATTCAGGGACAGAAGACAGCGAGAGACAGGCATTCAGAGGTAGAGGGCAGTGAGGGACAGGCATTCAGAGAGAAATGACAGTGAGCGACAGGCATTCAGGGACAGAAGACAGCGAGAGACAGGCATTAAGAGGTAGAAGGCAGTGAGGGACAGGCATTCAGAGACAAAAGGCAGAGAGGGAGAGGCATTCAGAGACAAAGGACAGTGGGGGACAGGCATTCAGAGACAAAGGACAGTGAGGGACAGGCATTCAGAGACAAAGGACAGTGAGGGACAGGCATTCAGTGACAAAGGACAGTGAGGGACAGGCATTGAGTGAGAAAAGGCAGTGAGGGACATGCATTCAGAGACAAAAAGGAGTGAGGGACAGGCATTCAGAGACATAGGACAGTGAGGGACAGGCATTCAGGGACAAAGGACAGTGAGGGACAGGCATTCAGAGACAAGGGACAGCGAGGGACAGGCATTCAGAGACAAAGGACAGTGAGGGACAGGCATTCAGAGACAAAGGACGGTGAGGGACAGGCATTCAGAGACAACAGGACAGTGGGGGACAGGCATTCAATACAGAAGATGAGAGACAGGAACTCAGAGACAAAGGACAGTGAGGACAGGCATTCAGATAAATGACAGTGGGGGACAGGCATTCAGAGACAAAGGACAGTGAGGGACAGGCATTCAGAGACAAAGGACAGTGAGGGACAGGCATTCAGAGACAAAGGAAAGTGAGGGACAGGCATTCAGGGACAGAAGACAGTGAGAGACAGGCATTCAGAGGTAGAAGGCAGTGAGGGACAGGAATTCAGAGAGAAAGGACCGTGAGTGACAGGCATTCAGGGACAGAAGACAGTGAGAGACAGGCATTAAGAGGTAGAAGGCAGTGAGGGACAGGCATTCAGAGACAAAAGGCAGAGAGGGAGAGGCATTCAGAGACAAACGACAGTGGGGGACAGGCATTCAGAGACAAAGGACAGTGAGGGATAGGCATTCAGAGACAAAGGACAGTGAGGGACAGGCATTCAGCGAGAAAAGGCAATGAGGGACATGCATTCAGAGACAAAAAGCAGTGAGGGACAGGCATTCAGAGACAAAGAAAAGTGAGGGACAGGCATTCAGAGACAGAAGGCCGTGAGGGACAGGCATTCAGAGACAGAAGACCGTGAGGGACAGGCATTCAGAGACAAAGGATAGTGAGGGACAGGCATTCAGAGACAAAGGACAGTGAGGGACAGGCATTCAGAGACAAAGGACAGTGAGGGACAGGCATTCAGGGACAAGGGACAGTGGGGGACAGGCATTCAGAGACAAAGGACAGTGAGGGACAGGCATTCTGGGACAAAGGACAGTGAGGGACAGGCATTCAGAGACAAAAGGCAGAGAGGGAGAGGCATTCAGAGACAAAGGACAGTGGGGGACAGGCATTCAGAGACAAAGACAGTGAGGGACAGGCATTCAGAGACAAGGGACAGTGAGGGACAGGCATTCAGGGACAAGGGACATAGATACATAGATACATAGAAGATAGGAGCAGGAGTAGGCCATTCGGCCCTTCGTGCCTGCTCCGCCATTTAATGAGATCATGGCTGATCCTTTAATTCAGTATCCCGTCCCCGCCTTCTCTCCGTAACCCTTAACCACTTTTGCCCGTAGAAATATATCTAATTCCCTCTTAAATATATTTAATGAGCTGGCGTACACTGCCCTCTGTGGCAATGAGTTCCACAGGTTCACCACTCTCTGAGTGAAGAAATTCCCCCTCATCTCTGTCCTAAATGGTTTAGCCCTTATCCTTAAATTATGTCCTCTAGTTCTGTTCTCACCCGCCAAGGGAAACATTCCTTCTGCATCCAGTCTGTCTAGACCTGTCAGAATTTTATACACTTCTATGAGGTCCCCTCTCAATCTTCTAAACTCCAGTGTGTACATCCCTAAACTACATAGTCTCTCCTCATAGGTCATTCCCGCCATTCCTGGTATCAGCCTGGTGAATCGCCGCTGCACCCCCTCCATGGCAAGAACATCCTTCCTCAGATGAGGCGACCAAAACTGTACACAGTACTCGAGGTGTGGTCTCACCAGTGCCCTGTACAGCTGCAGCAAGGTATCCCTGTTCCTGTATTCTAACCCTTTTGCTATGAAGGCCAGCATACCGTTTGCCTTCTTGACCGCCTGTTGCACCTGCATGCTCGCCTTCAGTGACTGGTGTACAAGAACACCCAGGTCTCTCTGTACTTCCCCCTCTCCCAATCTATTGCCATTTAAATAATAATTTGCCCTCCCGTTCCTGCACCCAAGGTGGATAATTTCGCACTTGTCCACATTATAGTGCATCTGCCATTTATCCGCCCAATCGCCCAGTCTGTCCAAATCGCTCTGGAGCTTCCTGGTCTCTTCCTCTGAGCCCACCCCACCTCCTAGTTTAGTGTCGTCTGCAAATTTGGAAATGCTGCATCCGACTCCCTGATCCAGGTCATTAATGTAAATTGTGAACAGCTGGGGGCCCAGGACAGATCCCTGTGGTACCCCACTTGTTACTGCCTGCCATTCAGAAAATGAGCCGTTTATTCCAACTCTCTGTTTTCTATCTGACAGCCAGTTCCCTATCCACGCCAAAACTTTCCCCTTTATCCCATGAGCCTCAATTTTCCATGCTAATCTTTTATGTGGGACCTTATCGAAGGCCTTTTGGAAGTCCAGGTACACCACATCTACTGGCTCTCCCCCATCTATTCTACCAGTTACTCCCTCAAAAAATTCCAATAGATTAGTCAAGCACGATTTACCCTTTGTAAATCCATGTTGACTCTGTCCTATCCTGTCCCCATTTGCTAAGTGCTCCGCTATTTCATCCTTAATGATGGACTCCAGCATTTTGCCCACAACTGATGTAAGGCTTACAGGTCTGTAATTACCTGCTTTTTCCCTACCCCCCTTTTTGAATAGTGGGGTAACGTTAGCTACCCTCCAATCCATCGGCACTGTTCCCGAGTCTAATGAATTCTGAAAAATCATCCTTAGTGCATCCGCTATCTCTAGGGCCACCTCCTTCAGTACCCTAGGATGCATGTTATCAGGCCCTGGGGATTTGTCCACCTTCAATCCCTTTAGCTTCCTTAACACCATATCCTTAGAGATATTGATTTGCGTCAGTTCCTCCTTTGCCAATGTCCCTATTTTTCCCGATATCCCAGGGAGGTTTTTTGCGTCTTCCTTCGTAAAGACTGACCCAAAGTATGCATTTAGTTGATCTGCCATTTCCTTATTTCCCATTATATATTCCCCCGTATCTGACTGCAATGGACCAACTTTGGTTTTCACCAGTCTTTTCCTTTTGATATATTTATAAAAGCTTTTGGAGTTAGTTTTTATATTTTCCGCCAGCTTGTTTTCGTAAGCTATTTTGCCCCTCTTGATCATGCCCTTTGCCCTCCTTTGCTCTATCTTAAACTGTTCCCAATCTTCCGCTCTGGCGCTTTTTTTGGCTATTTTATACGCCCTATCTTTGGATTTTATGCTGTCTCTAATTTCCCCTGTTATCCACGGTTGAGTCACCTTTTTAGATTTCCTTTTATGCCAGATTGGTATAAACAATTTTTGCAATTTTGTCATTCTATCTTTAAATGTTTGCCATTGTTTATCTACCTCCAGTCCTCTCAGGAACGTTGTCCAATCAGACCTACTCAGTTCCCGTCTCATGGCATCATAATTCCCCTTGTTTAAATTCAGGACCTTAGTCTCTGAGTCAATTTCTTCGCTCTCCATTTCGAGTGAGAAATCGATCATGTTATGATCGCTCTGACCCAAGGGTCCCCGTACAACAAGATTACTGATTAGTCCCTTCTCATTGCACAGTACCCAGTCCAATATAGCCTGTTCCCGAGTTGGTTCCTCGACATATTGATCCAGATAACCATCCCTTAAACACTCAAGGAATTCCTCCTCCTCATTATTTTTACTGATTAGGCTAGTCCAATCTATATGTAAGTTAAAGTCACCTATGATGACAGCTGTGCTCTTATTGCACGCTTCTCTAATTTCCCTCGTGATGCCCTCCCTAACCTCTATTTTACTATTTGGAGGCCTATATACCACTCCTATTAATGTTTTTCGCCCCTCGCTATTTCTTAGCTCCACCCATATAGATTCTGTATTAACTGAGTTAATATCCTTCCTTTCAATTGCATTTATCCCCTCTTTTACTAGCAATGCTACCCCTCCTCCCTTTCTTTTTTGTCGATCCTTCCTAAATACTGAATACCCCTGTATGTTAAGCTCCCAGCCCTGCTCACCCTGCAACCATGTTTCCGTAATCCCAATTAGATCATAATTATTAACCTCTATTTCCACAGCTAATTCATCTACCTTGTTCCTGATGCTTCTCGCATTAAGGTATAAAACCCTCAGGCTTTTTTTATGCTCACATTTTTTATGAATTAGTTTGGCCCTTTGTTTTTTGTTCCTCACCCTTTTACCATTTATTTCTGTCTGCCTTTCACTTTCCTCTATTTCACTACATAGGTTTCTAGCCCCCTGCCATACTAGTTTAAATGCTCCCGAACTGCTTTATCAAAAATTACCCCGAGAACATCAGTTCCATCTCTGCACAGGTGTAGACCGTCCCTTTTGTATAGGTCACACCTACCACAAAACTGGTTCCAATGCCTCAAAAATTTAAAACCCTCCCTCTTACACCACTGCTCAAGCCACGTATTTAGCCTAACTATCCTGTTCTCTGTACTCTTACTAGCACGTGGCACTGGTAGTAATCCAGAGATTACTACCTTCGAGGTCCTACTTTTTAGCTTGGCTCCTAACTCCCTAAATTCTACTTGTAGGACCTCTTCCCTTTTTTTAGCTACGTCGTTGGTACCAACATGTATCACGACAACTGGCTGTTCCCCCTCCCCCTCCAGAATGTTCTGCACCCGCGCCGAGACATCCTTGACCCTTGCACCAGGGAGGCAACATACCATCCTGGAGTCTCGGTCGCGACCACAGAAACCCCTATCTATTCCCCTTACAATCGAATCCCCTATTACTATAGCCCTGCCACTCTTTTTCCCTCCCTTCTTTGCAACAGAGCCAGTCATGGTGCCATGAGCCTGGCTGCTGGTGCCTTCCCCCGATGCGTCACCCCCCCCGACAACAGTACCTAAGACAGTGGGGGACAGGCATTCAGAGACAAAGGACAGTGAGGGACAGGCATTCTGGGACAAAGGACAGTGAGGGACAGGCATTCAGGGACAAAGGACAGTGAGGGACAGACATTCAGGGACAAAGGACAGTGAGGGACAGACATTCAGGGACAAAGGACAGTGAGGTTCAGGCATTCAGTGACAAAGCACAGTGAGGGACAGGCATTCAGAGACAAGACAATGAGGGACAGGCACTCAGAGACAGAAGACAATGAGGGACAGGCATTCAGAGACAACAGGACAGTGAGGGACAGGAATTCAGAGACAAACGGACAGTGAGGGTCAGGCATTCAGAGACAAAAGTACAGTGAGGGACAGGCATTCAGAGAGAGAAGACCGTGAGGGACAGCCATTCAGAGACAGAAGACCATGAGGGAAAGGCATTCAGAGACAAAAGTCATTGAGGGACAGGCATTCAGAGACAAAAGGCAGTGAGGGACAGGCACTCAGAGACAAAGGACAGTGAGGACAGGCATTCAGATAATGGACAGTGGGGGACAGGCATTCAGAGAAAAAGGACAGTGAGGGACAGGCATTCAGAGACAAAGGACAGTGAGGGACAGGCATTCAGAGACAAAGGAAAGTGAGGGACAGGCATTCAGGGACAGAAGACAGCGAGAGACAGGCATTCAGAGGTAGAGGGCAGTGAGGGACAGGCATTCAGAGAGAAATGACAGTGAGCAACAGGCATTCAGGGACAGAAGACAGCGAGAGACAGGCATTAAGAGGTAGAAGGCAGTGAGGGACAGGCATTCAGAGACAAAAGGCAGAGAGGGAGAGGCATTCAGAGACAAAGGACAGTGGGGGACTGGCATTCAGAGACAAAGGACAGTGAGGGACAGGCATTCAGAGACAAAGGACAGTGAGGGACAGGCATTCAGGGACAAGGGACAGTGGGAGACAGGCATTCAGAGACAAAGGACAGTGAGGGACAGGCATTCTGGGACAAAGGACAGTGAGGGACAGGCATTCAGGGACAAAGGACAGTGAGGGACAGACATTCAGGGACAAAGGACAGTGAGGGACAGACATTCAGGGACAAAGGACAGTGAGGTTCAGGCATTCAGTGACAAAGCACAGTGAGGGACAGGCATTCAGAGACAAGACAATGAGGGACAGGCACTCAGAGACAGAAGACAATGAGGGACAGGCATTCAGAGACAACAGGACAGTGAGGGACAGGAATTCAGAGACAAACGGACAGTGAGGGTCAGGCATTCAGAGACAAAAGTACAGTGAGGGACAGGCATTCAGAGAGAGAAGACCGTGAGGGACAGCCATTCAGAGACAGAAGACCATGAGGGAAAGGCATTCAGAGACAAAAGACATTGAGGGACAGGCATTCAGAGACAAAAGGCAGTGAGGGACAGGCACTCAGAGACAAAGGACAGTGAGGACAGGCATTCAGATAATGGACAGTTGGGGACAGGCATTCAGAGAAAAAGGACAGTGAGGGACAGGCATTCAGAGACAAAGGAAAGTGAGGGACAGGCATTCAGAGACAAAGGAACGTGAGGGACAGGCATTCAGGGACAGAAGACAGCGAGAGACAGGCATTCAGAGGTAGAGGGCAGTGAGGGACAGGCATTCAGAGAGAAATGACAGTGAGCGACAGGCATTCAGGGACAGAAGACAGCGAGAGACAGGCATTAAGAGGTAGAAGGCAGTGAGGGACAGGCATTCAGAGACAAAAGGCAGAGAGGGAGAGGCATTCAGAGACAAAGGACAGTGGGGGACAGGCATTCAGAGACAAAGGACAGTGAGGGACAGGCATTCAGAGACAAAGGACAGTGAGGGACAGGCATTCAGTGACAAAGGACAGTGAGGGACAGGCATTGAGTGAGAAAAGGCAGTGAGGGACATGCATTCAGAGACAAAAAGGAGTGAGGGACAGGCATTCAGAGACATAGGACAGTGAGGGACAGGCATTCAGGGACAAAGGACAGTGAGGGACAGGCATTCAGAGACAAGGGACAGCGAGGGACAGGCATTCAGAGACAAAGGACAGTGAGGGACAGGCATTCAGAGACAGAAGACAATGAGGGACAGGCATTCAGAGATAAAGGCCAGTGAGGGACAGGCATTCAGAGACAGAAAAAAATGAGGGACAGGCATTCAGAGACAAAGTACAGCGAGGGGCAGGCATTCAGTGACAAAGGACAGTGAGGGACAGGCATTCAGATACAGAAGACAATGAGGGACAGGCATTCAGAGACAAAAGAAAGTGAGGGACAGGCATTTAGAGACAAAGGACAGTGAGGTACAGGCATTCAAAGAAAAGGACAGTGAGGGACATGCATTCAAAGAAAAGGACAGAGAGGGACAGGCATTCAAAGAAAAGGACAGTGAGGGACCGGCATTCAGAGACAAAAGAAAGTGAGGGACAGGCATTCAGAGACAAAGGACAGTGGGGGACAGGCATTCAGAGAAAAAGGACAGTGAGGGACAGGCATTCAGAGACAAAGGACAGTGAGGGACAGGCATTCAGAGACAAAGGACAGTGAGGGACAGGCATTCAAAGAAAAGGACAGCGAGGAACATGCATTCAATGAAAAGGACAGTGAGGGACAGGCATTCAGAGACAAAGGACAGTGAGGGACAGGCATTGAGAGACAAAGGACAGTGCGGGACAGGCATTCAGAGACAAAGGACAGTGAGGGACAGACATTCAGAGACAAAGGACAGTGGGGGACAGGCATTCAGAGACAAAGGACAGTGGGGGACAGGCATTCAGAGACATAGGACAGTGAGGGACAGGCATTCAGAGACAAAGGACAGTGAGGGACAGGCATTCAGAGACAAAGGACAGTGAGGGACAGGCATTCAGAGATGTAGGACAGTGAGGGAGAGGCATTCAGAGACAAAGGACAGAGAGGGAGAGGCATTCAGAGACAAAAGGCAGTGAGGGACAGGCATTCAAAGACAGACCGTGAGGGACAGGCATTCAGAGACAAAGGACGGTGAGGGACAGGCATTCAGAGGTAGAAGGCAGTGAGGGACATGCATTCAGAAACAACAGGCAGTGAGGGACAGGCATTCAGAGACAAAAAGCAGTAAGGGACAGGCATTCAGAGGGAAAAGGAAGTGAGGGACAGGCATTCAGAGACAAAAAGCAGTGAGTGACAGGCATTCACAGGCAAAGGACAGTGAGTGACAGGCATTCAGAGAAAAAGGACAGTGAGGGACAGGCATTCAGAGACAAAGGACAGTGAGGGAAAGCCATTCAGGGACAGAAGACAGTGAGGGACAGGCATTCAGCGGGAAAAGGCGGTGAGGGACAGGCAATCAGAGACAAAGGAAAGTGAGGGACAGGCATTCAGAGACAAACGACAGTGAGTGACAGGCATTTAGAGACAAAGGACAGTGGGGGACAGGCATTCAGAGACAAAGCACAGTGAGGGACAGGCATTCAGAGACAATGGACAGTGAGAGTTGACATAAGTCAGGTAGAAATGAATTAAGAAATATACTGGGCAGCCTGCTGGTGGCGCTGTCCAGGGAGAGTATAAATAATCTGGCATGGTCCCAGCTTGCTCAGGGACATTTTGTAAACAGTAACTAGTGAAGGATAACTAGAGTTCCATGTTGTGAAACAGTCGAATTAGCCTTGTTTAATTCTCTGACCAAGTGCCTAGTAATTTTCTGACGTCAAGGGACAAGCGTTCAGAGGTGAAGGACATTGAGGGACAGGCATTCAGAGACAGAAGACAGTGAGGGACAGGCATTCAGAGACAAAGGAAAGTGAGGGACAGGCATTCAGGGACAGAAGACAGTGAGAGACAGGCATTAAGAGGTAGAAGGCAGTGAGGGACAGGCATTCAGAGACAAAAGGCAGAGAGGGAGAGGCATTCAGAGACAAACGACAGTGGGGGACAGGCATTCAGAGACAAAGGACAGTGAGGGATAGGCATTCAGAGACAAAGGACAGTGAGGGACAGGCATTCAGCGAGAAAAGGCAATGAGGGACATGCATTCAGAGACAAAAAGCAGTGAGGGACAGGCATTCAGAGACAAAGAAAAGTGAGGGACAGGCATTCAGAGACAGAAGGCCGTGAGGGACAGGCATTCAGAGACAAAAGACCGTGAGGGACAGGCATTCAGAGACAAAGGATTGTGAGGGACAGGCATTCAGAGACAAAGGACAGTGAGGGACAGGCATTCAGAGACAAAGGACAGTGAGGGACAGGCATTCAGGGACAAGGGACAGTGGGGGACAGGCATTCAGAGACAAAGGACAGTGAGGGACAGGCATTCTGGGACAAAGGACAGTGAGGGACAGGCATTCAGGGACAAAGGACAGTGAGGGACAGACATTCAGGGACAAAGGGCAGTGAGGGACAGACATTCAGGGACAAAGGACAGTGAGGTTCAGGCATTCAGTGACAAAGCACAGTGAGGGACAGGCATTCAGAGACAAGACAATGAGGGACAGGCACTCAGAGACAGAAGACAATGAGGGACAGGCATTCAGAGACAACAGGACAGTGAGGGACAGAAATTCAGAGACAAACGGACAGTGAGGGTCAGGCATTCAGAGACAAAAGTACAGTGAGGGACAGGCATTCAGAGAGAGAAGACCGTGAGGGACAGCCATTCAGAGACAGAAGACCATGAGGGAAAGGCATTCAGAGACAAAAGACATTGAGGGACAGGCATTCAGAGACAAAAGGCAGTGAGGGACAGGCACTCAGAGACAAAGGACAGTGAGGACAGGCATTCAGATAATGGACAGTGGGGGACAGGCATTCAGAGAAAAAGGACAGTGAGGGACAGGCATTCAGAGACAAAGGACAGTGAGGGACAGGCATTCAGAGACAAAGGAAAGTGAGGGACAAGCATTCAGGGACAGAAGACAGCGAGAGACAGGCATTCAGAGGTAGAGGGCAGTGAGGGACAGGCATTCAGAGAGAAATGACAGTGAGCAACAGGCATTCAGGGACAGAAGAGAGCGAGAGACAGGCATTAAGAGGTAGAAGGCAGTGAGGGACAGGCATTCAGAGACAAAAGGCAGAGATGGAGAGGCATTCACAGACAAAGGACAGTGGGGGACAGGCATTCAGAGACAAAGGACAGTGAGGGACAGGCATTCAGAGACAAAGGACAGTGAGGGACAGGCATTCAGAGACAAAGGACAGTGAGGGACAGGCATTGAGTGAGAAAAGGCAGTGAGGGACATGCATTCAGAGACAAAAAGGAGTGAGGGACAGGCATTCAGAGACATCGGACAGTGAGGGACAGGCATTCAGAGACAAAGGACAGTGAGGGACAGGCATTCAGAGACAAGGGACAGCGAGGGACAGGCATTCAGTGACAAAGGACAGTGAGGGACAGGCATTCAGATACAGAAGACAATGAGGGACAGGCATTCAGAGACAAAAGACAGTGAGGGACAGGCATTTAGAGACAAAGGACAGTGAGGGACAGGCATTCAAAGAAAAGGACAGCGAGGGACATGCATTCAAAGAAAAGGACAGAGATGGACAGGCATTCAAAGAAAAGGACAGTGAGGGACCGGCATTCAGAGACAAAAGAAAGTGAGGGACAGGCATTCAGAGACAAAGGACAGTGGGGGACAGGCATTCAGAGAAAAAGGACAGTGAGGGACAGGCATTCAGAGACAAAGGACAGTGAGGGACAGGCATTCAGAGACAAAGGACAGTGAGGGACAGGCATTCAAAGAAAAGGACAGCGAGGGACATGCATTCAAAGAAAAGGACAGTGAGGGACAGGCATTCAGAGACAAAGGACAGTGAGGGACAGGCATTCAGAGACAAAGGACAGTGAGGGACAGGCATTCAGAGACAAAGGACAGTGAGGGACAGGCATTCAGAGACAAAGGACAGTGAGGGACAGGCATTGAGAGACAAAGGACAGTGCGGGGCAGACATTCAGAGACAAAGGACAGTGAGGGACAGACATTCAGAGACAAAGGACAGTGGGGGACAGGCATTCAGAGACAAAGGATAGTGGGGGACAGGCATTCAGAGACATAGGACAGTGAGGGACAGGCATTCAGAGACAAAGGACAGTGAGGGACAGGCATTCAGAGAGAAAGGACAGTGAGGGACAGGCATTCAGAGATGTAGGACAGTGAGGGAGAGGCATTCAGAGACAAAGGACAGAGAGGGACAGGCATTCAGAGACAAAAGGCAGTGAGGGACAGGCATTCAAAGACAGACCGTGAGGGACAGGCATTCAGAGACAAAGGACGGTGAGGGACAGGCATTCAGAGGTAGAAGGCAGTGAGGGACATGCATTCAGAAACAACAGGCAGTGAGGGACAGGCATTCAGAGACAAAAAGCAGGAAGGGACAGGCATTCAGAGGGAAAAGGAAGTGAGGGACAGGCATTCAGAGACAAAAAGCAGTGAGTGACAGGCATTCACAGGCAAAGGACAGTGAGTGACAGGCATTCAGAGAAAAAGGACAGTGAGGGACAGGCATTCAGAGACAAAGGACAGTGGGGGACAGGCATTCAGAGAAAAAGGACAGTGAGGGACAGGCATTCAGGGACAGAAGACAGTGAGGGACAGGCATTCAGCGGGAAAAGGCAGTGAGGGACAGGCAATCAGAGACAAAGGAAAGTGAGGGACAGACATTCAGAGACAAACGACAGTGTGTGACAGGCATTTAGAGACAAATGACAGTGGGGGACAGGCATTCAGAGACAAAGTACAGTGAGGGAGAGGCATTCAGAGACAAAGGACAGTAGGGGACAGGCATTCAGAGACAAAGGAAAGGGAGGGACAGGCATTCAGAGACAAAGGAAAGGGAGGGACAGGCATTCAGAGACAAAGGACAGTGAGGGACAGGCATTCAGGGACAAAGGACAGTGAGGTTCAGGCATTCGGAGACAAAAGGACAGTGGGGGACAGGCATTCAGAGACATAGGACAGTGAGGGACAGGCATTAAGAGACAAAGGACAGTGAGGGACAGGCATTCAGAGACAAAGGACAGAGAGGGACAGGCATTCAGAGACAAAAGGCAGTGAGGGACAGGCAATCAGAGACAGACCATGAGGGACAGGCATTCAGAGACAAAAGACGGTGAGGGACAGGCATTCAGAGGTAGAAGGCAGTGAGGGACATGCATTCAGAAACAACAGGCAGTGAGGGACAGGCATTCAGAGACAAAAAGCAGTGAGGGACAGGCATTTAGAGGGAAAAGGAAGTGAGGGACAGGCATTCAGAGACAAAAAGCAGTAAGTGACAGGCATTCACAGACAAAGGACAGTGAGTGACAGGCATTCAGAGAAAAAGGACAGTGAGGGACAGGCATTCAGAGACAAAGGACAGTGAGGGAAAGCCATTCAGGGACAGAAGACAGTGAGGGACAGGCATTCAGAGACAACAGGCAGTGAGGGACAGGCATTCAGCGAGAAAAGGCAGTGAGGGACAGGCAATGAGAGACAAAGGAAAGTGAGGGACAGGCATTCAGAGACAAATGACAGTGAGTGACAGGCATTCAGAGACAAAGGACAGTGAGGGACAAGCATTCAGAGACAAAAAGCAGTCAGGGACAGGCATTCAGAGACAAAGGACAGTGAGGGACAGGCATTCAGAGACAGAAGACAACGAGAGACAGGCATTCAGAGCCAACAGGCAGTGAGGGACAGGCATTCAGTGACAAAGGACACTGAGGGACAGTCATTCAGAGACAAAGGACAGTGAGGGACAGGCATTCAGAGACAGAAGACAACGAGGGACAGGCATTCGGAGACAAAGGACAGTGAGGGACACGCATTCAGCGAAAATAGGCAGTGAGGGACAAGCATTCAGAGACAAAAAGCAGTCAGGGACAGGCATTCAGAGACAAAGGACAGTGAGGGACAGGCATTCAGAGACAGAAGACAACGAGAGACAGGCATTCAGAGCCAACAGGCAGTGAGGGACAGGCATTCAGTGACAAAGGACACTGAGGGACAGGCATTCAGAGACAAAGGACAGTGAGGGACAGGCATTCAGAGACAGAAGACAATGAGGGACAGGCATTCAGAGACAGAAGACAATGAGGGACTGGCATTCAGAGGCAAAGGACAGTGAGGGACAGGCATTCAGAGACAGAAGACAATGAGGGACAGGCATTCAGGGACAAAGGACAGTGAGGGACAGGCATTCAGGGACAAAGGACAGTGAGGGACAGACATTCAGGGACAAAGGACAGTGAGGGACAGACATTCAGGGACAAAGGACAGTGAGGTTCAGGCATTCAGAGACAAAAGGACAGTGAGGGACAGGCATTCAGAGACAAAGGACAGTGAGGGACAGGCATTCAGCGAGAATAGGCAGTGAGGGACAAGCATTCAGAGACAAAAAGCAGTCAGGGACAGGCATTCAGAGACAAAGGACAGTGAGGGACAGGCATTCGGAGACAGAAGACAACGAGAGACAGGCATTCAGAGCCAACAGGCAGTGAGGGACAGGCATTCAGTGACAAAGGACAGTGAGGGACAGGCATTCAGAGACAGAAGACAATGAGGGACAGGCATTCAGAGACAGAAGACAATGAGGGACTGGCATTCAGAGGCAAAGGACAGTGAGGGACAGGCATTCAGAGACAGAAGACAATGAGGGACAGGCATTCAGAGGCAAAGAACAGTGAGGGACGGGCAGTCAGAGTCAAAGCACTGTGAGGGACAGGCATTCAGAGACAATGGATAGTGAGAGTTGACATAAGTCAGGTAGAAATGAATTAGGAAATATACTGGGCAGCATGCTGGTGGCGCTGTCCAGGGAGAGTATAAATAATCTGGCATGGTCCCAGCTTGCTCAGGGACATTTTGTAAACAGAAACTAGTGAAGGATAACTAGAGTTCCATGTTGTGAAACAGTCGAATTAGCCTTGTTTAATACTCTGACCAAGTGCCTAGTAATTTTCTGACGTCAAGGGACAAGCGTTCAGAGGTGAAGGACATTGAGGGACAGGCATTCAGAGACAGAAGACAGTGAGGGACAGTCATTCAGAGATGGAAGACAGTGAGGGACAGGCATTCAGAGACAAAGGGCAGTGAGGGACAGGCATTCAGAGACAAAGGACAGCGAGGGACAGGCATTCAGTGACAAAGGACAGTGAGGGACAGGCATTCAGATACAGAAGACAGTGAGGGACAGGCATTCAGAGACAAAGGACAGTGAGGGACAGGCATTCAAAGAAAAGGACAGCGAGGGACATGCATTCAAAGAAAAGGACAGAGAGGGACAGGCATTCAAAGAAAAGGACAGTGAGGGACAGGCATTCAGAGACAAAAGAAAGTGAGGGACAGGCATTCAGAGACAAAGGACAGTGGGGGACAGACATTTAGAGAAAAAGGACAGTGAGGGACAGGCATTCAGAGACAAAGGACAGTGAGGGACAGGCATTCAGAGACAAAGGACAGTGAGGGACAGGCATTCAAAGAAAAGGACAGTGAGGGACATGCATTCAAAGAAAAGGACAGTGAGGGACAGGCATTCAGAGACAAAGGACAGTGAGGGACAGGCATTCAGAGACAAAGGACAGTGAGGGACAGGCATTCAGAGACAAAGGACAGTGAGGGACAGGCATTCAGAGACAAAGGACAGTGAGGGACAGGCATTGAGAGACAAAGGACAGTGCGGGACAGGCATTCACAGACAAAGGACAGTGAGGGACAGACATTCAGAGACAAAGGACAGTGGGGGACAGGCATTCAGAGACAAAGGAGAGTGGGGGACAGGCATTCAGAGACATAGGACAGTGAGGGACAGGCATTCAGAGAAAATGGACAGTGAGGGACAGGCATTCAGAGACAAAGGACAGTGAGGGACAGGCATTCAGAGATGTAGGACAGTGAGGGAGAGGCATTCAGAGACAAAGGACAGAGAGGGACAGGCATTCAGAGACAAAAGGCAGTGAGGGACAGGCATTCAGAGACAGACCGTGAGGGACCGGCATTCAGAGACAAAGGACGGTGAGGGACAGGCATTCAGAGGTAGAAGGCAGTGAGGGACATGCATTCAGAAACAACAGGCAGTGAGGGACAGGCATTCAGAGACAAAAAGCAGTGAGGGACAGGCATTCAGAGGGAAAAGGAAGTGAGGGACAGGCATTCAGAGACAAAAAGCAGTGAGTGACAGGCATTCACAGGCAAAGGACAGTGTGTGACAGGCATTCAGAGAAAAAGGACAGTGAGGGACAGGCATTCAGAGACAAAGGACAGTGAGGGAAAGCCATTCAGGGACAGAAGACAGTGAGGGACAGGCATTCAGAGACAACAGGCAGTGAGGGACAGGCATTCAGCGAGAAAAGGCAGTGAGGGACAGGCAATCAGAGACATAGGAAAGCGAGGGACAGGCATTCAGAGACAAATGACAGTGAGTGACAGGCATTTAGAGACAAAGGACAGTGGGGGCAGGCATTCAGAGACAAAGGACAGTGAGGGACAGGCATTCAGAGACAAAGGACAGTGAGGGACAGGCATTCAGCGAGAAAAGGCAGTGAGGGACAGGCAATCAGAGACAAAGGAAAGTGAGGGACAGGCATTCAGCGAGAAAAGGCAGTGAGGGACAGGCATTCAGAGACAAAGGACAGTGAGGGACAGGCATTCAGAGACAAAGGAAAGGGAGGGACAGGCATTCAGAGACAAACGACAGTGAGGGACAGGCATTCAGGGACAAAGGACAGTGAGCGACAGGCATTCAGGGACAAAGGACAGTGAGGAACAGACATTCAGGGACAAAGGACAGTGAGGGACAGACATTCAGGGAGAAAGGACAGTGAGGTTCAGGCATTCAGAGACAAAAGGACAGTGAGGGACAAGCATTCAGAGACAAAAGACAGTGAGGGACAGGCACTCAGAGACAAAGGACAGTGAGGTCAGGCATTCAGATAATGGACAGTGGGGGACAGGCATTCAGAGACAAAGGACAGTGAGGGACAGGCATTCAGAGTCAAAAGACAGTGAGGGACAGGCACTCAGAGACAAAGGACAGTGAGGTCAGGCATTCAGCTAATGGACAGTGGGGGACAGGCATGCATAGACAAAGGACAGTGAGGGACAGGCATTCAGTGACAAAGGACAGTGAGGGACAGGCATTCAGATAATGGACAGTGGGGGACAGGCATTCAGAGACAAAGGACAGTGAGGGACAGGCATTCAGCGAGAATAGGCAGTGAGGGACAAGCATTCAGAGACAAAAAGCAGTCAGGGACAGGCATTCAGAGACAAAGGACAGTGAGGGACAGGCATTCGGAGACGGAAGACAACGAGAGACAGGCATTCAGAGCCAACAGGCAGTGAGGGACAGGCATTCAGTGACAAAGGACACTGAGGGACAGGCATTCAGAGACAAAGGACAGTGAGGGACAGGCATTCAGAGACAGAAGACAATGAGGGACAGGCATTCAGAGACAGAAGACAATGAGGGACTGGCATTCAGAGGCAAAGGACAGTGAGGGACAGGCATTCAGAGACAGAAGACAATGAGGGACAGGCATTCAGAGGCAAAGAACAGTGAGGGACGGGCAGTCAGAGTCAAAGCACTGTGAGGGACAGGCATTCAGAGACAATGGATAGTGAGAGTTGACATAAGTCAGGTAGAAATGAATTAGGAAATATACTGGGCAGCGTGCTGGTGGCGCTGTCCAGGGAGAGTATAAATAATCTGGCATGGTCCGAGCTTGCTCAGGGACATTTTGTAAACAGTAACTAGTGAAGGATAACTAGAGTTCCATGTTGTGAAACAGTCGAATTAGCCTTGTTTAATACTCTGACCAAGTGCCTAGTAATTTTCTGACGTCAAGGGACAAGCGTTCAGAGGTGAAGGACATTGAGGGACAGGCATTCAGAGACAGAAGACAGTGAGGGACAGTCATTCAGAGATGGAAGACAGTGAGGGACAGGCATTCAGAGACAAAGGGCAGTGAGGGACAGGCATTCAGAGACAAAGGACAGCGAGGGACAGGCATTCAGTGACAAAGGACAGTGAGGGACAGGCATTCAGATACAGAAGACAGTGAGGGACAGGCATTCAGAGACAAAGGACAGTGAGGGACAGGCATTCAAAGAAAAGGACAGCGAGGGACATGCATTCAAAGAAAAGGACAGAGAGGGACAGGCATTCAAAGAAAAGGACAGTGAGGGACAGGCATTCAGAGACAAAAGAAAGTGAGGGACAGGCATTCAGAGACAAAGGACAGTGGGGGACAGACATTTAGAGAAAAAGGACAGTGAGGGACAGGCATTCAGAGACAAAGGACAGTGAGGGACAGGCATTCAGAGACAAAGGACAGTGAGGGACAGGCATTCAAAGAAAAGGACAGCGAGGGACATGCATTCAAAGAAAAGGACAGTGAGGGACAGGCATTCAGAGACAAAGGACAGTGAGGGACAGGCATTCAGAGACAAAGGACAGTGAGGGACAGGCATTCAGAGACAAAGGACAGTGAGGGACAGGCATTCAGAGACAAAGGACAGTGAGGGACAGGCATTGAGAGACAAAGGACAGTGCGGGACAGGCATTCACAGACAAAGGACAGTGAGGGACAGACATTCAGAGACAAAGGACAGTGGGGGACAGGCATTCAGAGACAAAGGAGAGTGGGGGAAAGGCATTCAGAGACATAGGACAGTGAGGGACAGGCATTCAGAGAAAATGGACAGTGAGGGACAGGCATTCAGAGACAAAGGACAGTGAGGGACAGGCATTCAGAGATGTAGGACAGTGAGGGAGAGGCATTCAGAGACAAAGGACAGAGAGGGACAGGCATTCAGAGACAAAAGGCAGTGAGGGACAGGCATTCAGAGACAGACCGTGAGGGACCGGCATTCAGAGACAAAGGACGGTGAGGGACAGGCATTCAGAGGTAGAAGGCAGTGAGGGACATGCATTCAGAAACAACAGGCAGTGAGGGACAGGCATTCAGAGACAAAAAGCAGTGAGGGACAGGCATTCAGAGGGAAAAGGAAGTGAGGGACAGGCATTCAGAGACAAAAAGCAGTGAGTGACAGGCATTCACAGGCAAAGGACAGTGTGTGACAGGCATTCAGAGAAAAAGGACAGTGAGGGACAGGCATTCAGAGACAAAGGACAGTGAGGGAAAGCCATTCAGGGACAGAAGACAGTGAGGGACAGGCATTCAGAGACAACAGGCAGTGAGGGACAGGCATTCAGCGAGAAAAGGCAGTGAGGGACAGGCAATCAGAGACATAGGAAAGCGAGGGACAGGCATTCAGAGACAAATGACAGTGAGTGACAGGCATTTAGAGACAAAGGACAGTGGGGGACAGGCATTCAGAGACAAAGGACAGTGAGGGACAGGCATTCAGAGACAAAGGACAGTGAGGGACAGGCATTCAGCGAGAAAAGGCAGTGAGGGACAGGCAATCAGAGACAAAGGAAAGTGAGGGACAGGCATTCAGCGAGAAAAGGCAGTGAGGGACAGGCATTCAGAGACAAAGGACAGTGAGGGACAGGCATTCAGAGACAAAGGAAAGGGAGGGACAGGCATTCAGAGACAAACGACAGTGAGGGACAGGCATTCAGGGACAAAGGACAGTGAGGGACAGGCATTCAGGGACAAAGGACAGTGAGGAACAGACATTCAGGGACAAAGGACAGTGAGGGACAGACATTCAGGGAGAAAGGACAGTGAGGTTCAGGCATTCAGAGACAAAAGGACAGTGAGGGACAGGCATTCAGAGACAAAAGACAGTGAGGGACAGGCACTCAGAGACAAAGGACAGTGAGGTCAGGCATTCAGATAATAGACAGTGGGGGACAGGCATTCAGAGACAAAGGACAGTGAGGGACAGGCATTCAGAGTCAAAAGACAGTGAGGGACAGGCACTCAGAGACAAAGGACAGTGAGGTCAGGCATTCAGCTAATGGACAGTGGGGGACAGGCATGCATAGACAAAGGACAGTGAGGGACAGGCATTCAGTGACAAAGGACAGTGAGGGACAGGCATTCAGATAATGGACAGTGGGGGACAGGCATTCAGAGACAAAGGACAGTGAGGGACAGGCATTCAGAGACAAAGGACAGTGAGGGACAGGCATGCATAGACAAAGGACAGCGAGGGGCAGGCATTCAGTGACAAAGGACAGTGAGGGACAGGCATTCAGATACAGAAGACAATGAGGGACAGGCATTCAGAGACAAAAGACAGTGAGGGACAGGCATTTAGAGACAAAGGACAGTGAGGGACAGGCATTCAAAGAAAAGGACAGCGAGGGACATGCATTCAAAGAAAAGGACAGAGAGGGACAGGCATTCAAAGAAAAGGACAGTGAGGGACCGGCACTCAGAGACAAAAGAAAGTGAGGGACAGGCATTCAGAGACAAAGGACAGTGGGGGACAGGCATTCAGAGAAAAAGGACAGTGAGGGACAGGCATTCAGAGACAAAGGACAGTGAGGGACAGGCATTCAGAGACAAAGGACAGTGAGGGACAGGCATTCAAAGAAAAGGACAGCGAGGGACATGCATTCAAAGAAAAGGACAGTGAGGGACAGGCATTCAGAGACAAAGGACAGTGAGGGACAGGCATTCAGAGACAAAGGACAGTGAGGGACAGGCATTCAGAGACAAAGGACAGTGAGGGACAGGCATTCAGAGACAAAGGACAGTGAGGGACAGGCATTGAGAGACAAAGGACAGTGCGGGACAGGCATTCAGAGACAAAGGACAGTGAGGGACAGACATTCAGAGACAAAGGACAGTGGGGGACAGGCATTCAGAGACAAAGGACAGTGGGGGACAGGCATTCAGAGACATAGGACAGTGAGGGACAGGCATTCAGAGACAAAGGACAGTGAGGGACAGGCATTCAGAGACAAAGGACAGTGAGGGACAGGCATTCAGAGATGTAGGACAGTGAGGGAGAGGCATTCAGAGACAAAGGACAGAGAGGGACAGGCATTCAGAGACAAAAGGCAGTGAGGGACAGGCATTCAAAGACAGACCGTGAGGGACAGGCATTCAGAGACAAAGGACGGTGAGGGACAGGCATTCAGAGGTAGAAGGCAGTGAGGGACATGCATTCAGAAACAACAGGCAGTGAGGGACAGGCATTCAGAGACAAAAAGCAGTAAGGGACAGGCATTCAGAGGGGAAAGGAAGTGAGGGACAGGCATTCAGAGACAAAGGACAGTGAGTGACAGGCATTCAGAGAAAAAGGACAGTGAGGGACAGGCATTCAGAGACAAAGGACAGTGAGGGAAAGCCATTCAGGGACAGAAGACAGTGAGGGACAGGCATTCAGCGGGAAAAGGCAGTGAGGGACAGGCAATCAGAGACAAAGGAAAGTGAGGGACAGGCATTCAGAGACAAACGACAGTGAGTGACAGGCATTTAGAGACAAAGGACAGTGGGGGACAGGCATTCAGAGACAAAGTACAGTGAGGGACAGGCATTCAGAGACAAAGGACAGTGGGGGACAGGCATTCAGAGACAAAGGACATTGAGGGACAGGCATTCAGAGACAAAGGAAAGGGAGGGACAGGCATTCAGAGACAAACGACAGTGAGGGACAGGCATTCAGGGACAAAGGACAGTGAGGGACAGGCATTCAGGGACAAAGGACAGTGAGGTTCAGGCATTCGGAGACAAAAGGACAGTGGGGGACAGGCATTCAGAGACATAGGACAGTGAGGGACAGGCATTAAGAGACAAAGGACAGTGAGGGACAGGCATTCAGAGACAAAGGACAGAGAGGGACAGGCATTCAGAGACAAAAGGCTGTGAGGGACAGGCAATCAGAGACAGACCATGAGGGACAGGCATTCAGAGACAAAAGACGGTGAGGGACAGGCATTCAGAGGTAGAAGGCAGTGAGGGACATGCATTCAGAAACAACAGGCAGTGAGGGACAGGCATTCAGAGACAAAAAGCAGTGAGGGACAGGCATTCAGAGGGAAAAGGAAGTGAGGGACAGACATTCAGAGACAAAAAGCAGTAAGTGACAGGCATTCACAGACAAAGGACAGTGAGTGACAGGCATTCAGAGAAAAAGGACAGTGAGGGACAGGCATTCAGAGGCAAAGGACAGTGAGGGAAAGCCATTCAGGGACAGAAGACAGTGAGGGACAGGCATTCAGAGACAACAGGCAGTGAGGGACAGGCATTCAGCGAGAAAAGGCAGTGAGGGACAGGCAATGAGAGACAAAGGAAAGTGAGGGACAGGCATTCAGAGACAAACGACAGTGAGTGACAGGCATTCAGAGACAAAGGACAGTGGGGAACAGGCATTCAGAGACAAAGGACAGTGAGGGACAGGCATTCAGAGACAGAAGACAACGACAGACAGGCATTCAGAGCCAACAGGCAGTGAGGGACAGGCATTCAGTGACAAAGGACACTGAGGGACAGGCATTCAGAGACAAAGGACAGTGAGGGACAGGCATTCAGAGACAGAAGAGAATGAGGGACAGGCATTCAGAGACAAAGGACAGTGAGGGACAGGCATTCAGCGAGAATAGGCAGTGAGGGACAAGCATTCAGAGACAAAAAGCAGTCAGGGACAGGCATTCAGAGACAAAGGACAGTGAGGGACAGGCATTCAGAGACAGAAGACAACGAGAGACAGGCATTCAGAGCCAACAGGCAGTGAGGGACAGGCATTCAGTGACAAAGGACACTGAGGGACAGGCATTCAGAGACAAAGGACAGTGAGGGACAGGCATTCAGAGACAGAAGACAATGAGGGACAGGCATTCAGAGACAGAAGACAATGAGGGACTGGCATTCAGAGGCAAAGAGCAGTGAGGGACGGGCAGTCAGAGACAAAGCACAGTGATGGACAGGCATTCAGAGACAATGGACAGTGAGAGTTGACATAAGTCAGGTAGAAATGAATTAAGAAATATACTGGGCAGCCTGCTGGTGGCGCTGTCCAGGGAGAGTATAAATAATCTGGCATGGTCCCAGCTTGCTCAGGGACATTTTGTAAACAGTAACTAGTGAAGGATAACTAGAGTTCCATGTTGTGAAACAGTCGAATTAGCCTTGTTTGATACTCTGACCAAGTGCCTAGTAATTTTCTGACGTCAAGGGACAAGCGTTCAGAGGTGAAGGACATTGAGGGACAGGCATTCAGAGACAGAAGACAGTGAGGGACAGTCATTCAGAGACGGAAGACCGTGAGGGGCAGGCATTCAGAGACAAAGGGCAGTGAGGGACAGGCATTCAGAGACAAAGGACAGTGAGGGACAGGCATTCAGTGACAAAGGACAGTGAGGGACAGGCATTCAGATACAGAAGACAGTGAGGGACAGGCATTCAGAGACAAAGGACAGTGAGTGACAGGCATTCAGAGAAAAAGGACAGTGAGGGACAGGCATTCAGAGACAAAGGACAGTGAGGGAAAGCCATTCAGGGACAGAAGACAGTGAGGGACAGGCATTCAGCGGGAAAAGGCAGTGAGGGACAGGCAATCAGAGACAAAGGAAAGTGAGGGACAGGCATTCAGAGACAAACGACAGTGAGTGACAGGCATTTAGAGACAAAGGACAGTGGGGGACAGGCATTCAGAGACAAAGTACAGTGAGGGACAGGCATTCAGAGACAAAGGACAGTGGGGGACAGGCATTCAGAGACAAAGGACATTGAGGGACAGGCATTCAGAGACAAAGGAAAGGGAGGGACAGGCATTCAGAGACAAACGACAGTGAGGGACAGGCATTCAGGGACAAAGGACAGTGAGGGACAGGCATTCAGGGACAAAGGACAGTGAGGTTCAGGCATTCGGAGACAAAAGGACAGTGGGGGACAGGCATTCAGAGACATAGGACAGTGAGGGACAGGCATTAAGAGACAAAGGACAGTGAGGGACAGGCATTCAGAGACAAAGGACAGAGAGGGACAGGCATTCAGAGACAAAAGGCTGTGAGGGACAGGCAATCAGAGACAGACCATGAGGGACAGGCATTCAGAGACAAAAGACGGTGAGGGACAGGCATTCAGAGGTAGAAGGCAGTGAGGGACATGCATTCAGAAACAACAGGCAGTGAGGGACAGGCATTCAGAGACAAAAAGCAGTGAGGGACAGGCATTCAGAGGGAAAAGGAAGTGAGGGACAGACATTCAGAGACAAAAAGCAGTAAGTGACAGGCATTCACAGACAAAGGACAGTGAGTGACAGGCATTCAGAGAAAAAGGACAGTGAGGGACAGGCATTCAGAGGCAAAGGACAGTGAGGGAAAGCCATTCAGGGACAGAAGACAGTGAGGGACAGGCATTCAGAGACAACAGGCAGTGAGGGACAGGCATTCAGCGAGAAAAGGCAGTGAGGGACAGGCAATGAGAGACAAAGGAAAGTGAGGGACAGGCATTCAGAGACAAACGACAGTGAGTGACAGGCATTCAGAGACAAAGGACAGTGGGGGACAGGCATTCAGAGACAAAGGACAGTGAGGGACAGGCATTCAGAGACAGAAGACAACGACAGACAGGCATTCAGAGCCAACAGGCAGTGAGGGACAGGCATTCAGTGACAAAGGACACTGAGGGACAGGCATTCAGAGACAAAGGACAGTGAGGGACAGGCATTCAGAGACAGAAGAGAATGAGGGACAGGCATTCAGAGACAAAGGACAGTGAGGGACAGGCATTCAGCGAGAATAGGCAGTGAGGGACAAGCATTCAGAGACAAAAAGCAGTCAGGGACAGGCATTCAGAGACAAAGGACAGTGAGGGACAGGCATTCAGAGACAGAAGACAACGAGAGACAGGCATTCAGAGCCAACAGGCAGTGAGGGACAGGCATTCAGTGACAAAGGACACTGAGGGACAGGCATTCAGAGACAAAGGACAGTGAGGGACAGGCATTCAGAGACAGAAGACAATGAGGGACAGGCATTCAGAGACAGAAGACAATGAGGGACTGGCATTCAGAGGCAAAGAGCAGTGAGGGACGGGCAGTCAGAGACAAAGCACAGTGATGGACAGGCATTCAGAGACAATGGACAGTGAGAGTTGACATAAGTCAGGTAGAAATGAATTAAGAAATATACTGGGCAGCCTGCTGGTGGCGCTGTCCAGGGAGAGTATAAATAATCTGGCATGGTCCCAGCTTGCTCAGGGACATTTTGTAAACAGTAACTAGTGAAGGATAACTAGAGTTCCATGTTGTGAAACAGTCGAATTAGCCTTGTTTGATACTCTGACCAAGTGCCTAGTAATTTTCTGACGTCAAGGGACAAGCGTTCAGAGGTGAAGGACATTGAGGGACAGGCATTCAGAGACAGAAGACAGTGAGGGACAGTCATTCAGAGACGGAAGACCGTGAGGGGCAGGCATTCAGAGACAAAGGGCAGTGAGGGACAGGCATTCAGAGACAAAGGACAGTGAGGGACAGGCATTCAGTGACAAAGGACAGTGAGGGACAGGCATTCAGATACAGAAGACAGTGAGGGACAGGCATTCAGAGACAAAGGACAGTGAGGGACAGGCATTCAAAGAAAAGGACAGCGAGGGACATGCATTCAAAGAAAAGGACAGAGAGGGACAGGCATTCAAATAAAAGGACAGTGAGGGACAGGCATTCAGAGACAAAAGAAAGTGAGGGACAGGCATTCAGAGACAAAGGACAGTGGGGGACAGGCATTCAGAGAAAAAGGACAGTGAGGGACAGGCATTCAGAGACAAAGGACAGTGAGGGACAGGCATTCAGAGACAAAGGACAGTGAGGAACAGGCATTCAAAGAAAAGGACAGCGAGGGACATGCATTCAAAGAAAAGGACAGTGAGGGACAGGCATTCAGAGACAAAGGACAGTGAGTGACAGGCATTCAGAGACAAAGGACAGTGAGGGACAGGCATTCAGAGACAAAGGACAGTGAGGGACAGGCATTCAGAGACAAAGGACAGTGCAGGACAGGCATTCAGAGACAAAGGACAGTGAGGGACAGACATTCAGAGACAAAGGACAGTGGGGGACAGGCATTCAGAGACAAAGGACAGTGGGGGACAGGCATTCAGAGACATAGGACAGTGAGGGACAGGCATTCAGAGACAAAGGACAGTGAGGGACAGGCATTCAGAGACAAAGGACAGTGAGGGACAGGCATTCAGAGATGTAGGACAGTGAGGGAGAGGCATTCAGAGACAAAGGACAGAGAGGGACAGGCATTCAGAGACAAAAGGCAGTGAGGGACAGGCATTCAGAGACAGACCGTGAGGGACAGGCATTCAGAGACAAAGGACGGTGAGGGACAGGCATTCAGAGGTAGAAGGCAGTGAGGGACATGCATTCAGAAACAACAGGCAGTGAGGGACAGGCATTCAGAGACAAAACGCAGTGAGGGACAGGCATTCAGAGGGAAAGGGAAGTGAGGGACAGGCATTCAGAGACAAAAAGCAGTGAGTGACAGGCATTCACAGGCAAAGGACAGTGAGTGACAGGCATTCAGAGAAAAAGGACAGTGAGGGACAGGCATTCAGAGACAAAGGACAGTGAGGGAAAGCCATTCAGGGACAGAAGACAGTGAGGGACAGGCATTCAGTGGGAAAAGGCAGTGAGGGACAGGCAATCAGAGACAAAGGAAAGTGAGGGACAGGCATTCAGAGACAAACGACAGTGAGTGACAATCATTTAGAGACAAAGGACAGTGGGGGACAGGCATTCAGAGACAAAGTACAGTGAGGGACAGGCATTCAGAGACAAAGGACAGTGAGGGACAGGCATTCAGCGAGAAAAGGCAGTGAGGGACAGGCAATCAGAGACAAAGGAAAGTGAGGGACAGGCATTCAGAGACAAACGACAGTGAGTGACAGGCATTCAGAGACAAAGGACAGTGGGGGACAGGCATTCAGAGACAAAGGACAGTGAGGGACAGGCATTCAGAGACAAAGGAAAGGGAGGGACAGGCATTCAGAGACAAACGACAGTGAGGGACAGGCATTCAGGGACAAAGGACAGTGAGGGACAGACATTCAGGGACAAAGGACAGTGAGGGACAGACATTCAGGGACAAAGGACAGTGAGGTTCAGGCATTCAGAGACAAAAGGACAGTGAGGGACAGGCATTCAGAGACAAAGGACAGTGAGGGACAGGCATTCAGCGAGAATAGGCAGTGAGGGACAAGCATTCAGAGACAAAAAGCAGTCAGGGACAGGCATTCAGAGACAAAGGACAGTGAGGGACAGGCATTCAGAGACAGAAGACAACGAGAAACAGGCATTCAGAGCCAACAGGCAGTGAGGGACAGGCATTCAGTGACAAAGGACACTGAGGGACAGGCATTCAGAGACAAAGGACAGTGAGGGACAGGCATTCAGAGACAGAAGACAATGAGGGACAGGCATTCAGAGACAGAAGACAATGAGGGACTGGCATTCAGAGGCAAAGGACAGTGAGGGACAGGCATTCAGAGACAGAAGAGAATGAGGGACAGGCATTCAGAGGCAAAGAACAGTGAGGGACGGGCAGTCAGAGTCAAAGCACAGTGAGGGACAGGCATTCAGAGACAATGGATAGTGAGAGTTGACATAAGTCAGGTAGAAATGAATTAGGAAATATACTGGGCAGCCTGCTGGTGGCGCTGTCCAGGGAGAGTATAAATAATCTGGCATGGTCCCAGCTTGTTCAGGGACATTTTGTAAACAGTAACTAGTGAAGGATAACTAGAGTTCCATGTTGTGAAACACTCGAATTAGCCTTGTTTAATACTCTGACCAAGTGCCTAGTAATTTTCTGACGTCAAGGGACAAGCGTTCAGAGGTGAAGGACATTGAGGGACAGGCATTCAGAGACAGAAGACAGTGAGGGACAGTCATTCAGAGACGGAAGACAGTGAGGGACAGGCATTCAGAGACAAAGTGCAGTGAGGGACAGGCATTCAGAGACAAAGGACAGCGAGGGACAGGCATTCAGTGACAAAGGACAGTGAGGGACAGGCATTCAGATTCAGAAGACAGTGAGGGACAGTCATTCAGAGACAAAGGACAGTGAGGGACAGGCATTCAAAGAAAAGGACAGCGAGGGACATGCATTCAAAGAAAAGGACAGAGAGGGACAGGCATTCAAAGAAAAGGACAGTGAGGGACAGGCATTCAGAGACAAAAGAAAGTGAGGGACAGGCATTCAGAGACAAAGGACAGTGGGGGACAGGCATTCAGAGAAAAAGGACAGTGAGGGACAGGCATTCAGAGACAAAGGACAGTGAGGGACAGGCATTCAAAGACAAAGGACAGTGAGGGACAGGCATTCAAAGAAAAGGACAGCGAGGGACATGCATTCAAAGAAAAGGACAGTGAGGGACAGGCATTCAGAGACAAAGGACAGTGAGGGACAGGCATTCAGAGACAAAGGACAGTGAGGGACAGGCATTCAGAGACAAAGGACAGTGAGGGACAGGCATTCAGAGACAAAGGACAGTGAGGGACAGGCATTGAGAGACAAAGGACAGTGCGGGACAGGCATTCAGAGACAAAGGACAGTGAGGGACAGGCATTCAGAGACAAAGGACAGTGAGGGACAGGCATTGAGAGACAAAGGACAGTGCGGGACAGGCATTCAGAGACAAAGGACAGTGAGGGACAGACATTCAGAGTCAAAGCACAGTGAGGGACAGGCATTCAGAGACAATGGATAGTGAGAGTTGACATAAGTCAGGTAGAAATGAATTAGGAAATATACTGGGCAGCGTGCTGGTGGCGCTGTCCAGGGAGAGTATAAATAATCTGGCATGGTCCCAGCTTGCTCAGGGACATTTTGTAAACAGTAACTAGTGAAGGATAACTAGAGTTCCATGTTGTGAAACAGTCGAATTAGCCTTGTTTAATACTCTGACCAAGTGCCTAGTAATTTTCTGACGTCAAGGGACAAGCGTTCAGAGGTGAAGGACATTGAGGGACAGGCATTCAGAGACAGAAGACAGTGAGGGACAGTCATTCAGAGATGGAAGACAGTGAGGGACAGGCATTCAGAGACAAAGGGCAGTGAGGGACAGGCATTCAGAGACAAAGGACAGCGAGGGACAGGCATTCAGTGACAAAGGACAGTGAGGGACAGGCATTCAGATACAGAAGACAGTGAGGGACAGGCATTCAGAGACAAAGGACAGTGAGGGACAGGCATTCAAAGAAAAGGACAGCGAGGGACATGCATTCAAAGAAAAGGACAGAGAGGGACAGGCATTCAAAGAAAAGGACAGTGAGGGACAGGCATTCAGAGACAAAAGAAAGTGAGGGACAGGCATTCAGAGACAAAGGACAGTGGGGGACAGACATTTAGAGAAAAAGGACAGTGAGGGACAGGCATTCAGAGACAAAGGACAGTGAGGGACAGGCATTCAGAGACAAAGGACAGTGAGGGACAGGCATTCAAAGAAAAGGACAGCGAGGGACATGCATTCAAAGAAAAGGACAGTGAGGGACAGGCATTCAGAGACAAAGGACAGTGAGGGACAGGCATTCAGAGACAAAGGACAGTGAGGGACAGGCATTCAGAGACAAAGGACAGTGAGGGACAGGCATTCAGAGACAAAGGACAGTGAGGGACAGGCATTGAGAGACAAAGGACAGTGCGGGACAGGCATTCACAGACAAAGGACAGTGAGGGACAGACATTCAGAGACAAAGGACAGTGGGGGACAGGCATTCAGAGACAAAGGAGAGTGGGGGAAAGGCATTCAGAGACATAGGACAGTGAGGGACAGGCATTCAGAGAAAATGGACAGTGAGGGACAGGCATTCAGAGACAAAGGACAGTGAGGGACAGGCATTCAGAGATGTAGGACAGTGAGGGAGAGGCATTCAGAGACAAAGGACAGAGAGGGACAGGCATTCAGAGACAAAAGGCAGTGAGGGACAGGCATTCAGAGACAGACCGTGAGGGACCGGCATTCAGAGACAAAGGACGGTGAGGGACAGGCATTCAGAGATAGAAGGCAGTGAGGGACATGCATTCAGAAACAACAGGCAGTGAGGGACAGGCATTCAGAGACAAAAAGCAGTGAGGGACAGGCATTCAGAGGGAAAAGGAAGTGAGGGACACGCATTCAGAGACAAAAAGCAGTGAGTGACAGGCATTCACAGGCAAAGGACAGTGTGTGACAGGCATTCAGAGAAAAAGGACAGTGAGGGACAGGCATTCAGAGACAAAGGACAGTGAGGGAAAGCCATTCAGGGACAGAAGACAGTGAGGGACAGGCATTCAGAGACAACAGGCAGTGAGGGACAGGCATTCAGCGAGAAAAGGCAGTGAGGGACAGGCAATCAGAGACATAGGAAAGCGAGGGACAGGCATTCAGAGACAAATGACAGTGAGTGACAGGCATTTAGAGACAAAGGACAGTGGGGGACAGGCATTCAGAGACAAAGGACAGTGAGGGACAGGCATTCAGAGACAAAGGACAGTGAGGGACAGGCATTCAGCGAGAAAAGGCAGTGAGGGACAGGCAATCAGAGACAAAGGAAAGTGAGGGACAGGCATTCAGCGAGAAAAGGCAGTGAGGGACAGGCATTCAGAGACAAAGGACAGTGAGGGACAGGCATTCAGAGACAAAGGAAAGGGAGGGACAGGCATTCAGAGACAAACGACAGTGAGGGACAGGCATTCAGGGACAAAGGACAGTGAGGGACAGGCATTCAGAGACAATGGATAGTGAGAGTTGACATAAGTCAGGTAGAAATGAATTAGGAAATATACTGGGCAGCGTGCTGGTGGCGCTGTCCAGGGAGAGTATAAATAATCTGGCATGGTCCCAGCTTGCTCAGGGACATTTTGTAAACAGTAACTAGTGAAGGATAACTAGAGTTCCATGTTGTGAAACAGTCGAATTAGCCTTGTTTAATACTCTGACCAAGTGCCTAGTAATTTTCTGACGTCAAGGGACAAGCGTTCAGAGGTGAAGGACATTGAGGGACAGGCATTCAGAGACAGAAGACAGTGAGGGACAGTCATTCAGAGATGGAAGACAGTGAGGGACAGGCATTCAGAGACAAAGGGCAGTGAGGGACAGGCATTCAGAGACAAAGGACAGCGAGGGACAGGCATTCAGTGACAAAGGACAGTGAGGGACAGGCATTCAGATACAGAAGACAGTGAGGGACAGGCATTCAGAGACAAAGGACAGTGAGGGACAGGCATTCAAAGAAAAGGACAGCGAGGGACATGCATTCAAAGAAAAGGACAGAGAGGGACAGGCATTCAAAGAAAAGGACAGTGAGGGACAGGCATTCAGAGACAAAAGAAAGTGAGGGACAGGCATTCAGAGACAAAGGACAGTGGGGGACAGACATTTAGAGAAAAAGGACAGTGAGGGACAGGCATTCAGAGACAAAGGACAGTGAGGGACAGGCATTCAGAGACAAAGGACAGTGAGGGACAGGCATTCAAAGAAAAGGACAGCGAGGGACATGCATTCAAAGAAAAGGACAGTGAGGGACAGGCATTCAGAGACAAAGGACAGTGAGGGACAGGCATTCAGAGACAAAGGACAGTGAGGGACAGGCATTCAGAGACAAAGGACAGTGAGGGACAGGCATTCAGAGACAAAGGACAGTGAGGGACAGGCATTGAGAGACAAAGGACAGTGCGGGACAGGCATTCACAGACAAAGGACAGTGAGGGACAGACATTCAGAGACAAAGGACAGTGGGGGACAGGCATTCAGAGACAAAGGAGAGTGGGGGAAAGGCATTCAGAGACATAGGACAGTGAGGGACAGGCATTCAGAGAAAATGGACAGTGAGGGACAGGCATTCAGAGACAAAGGACAGTGAGGGACAGGCATTCAGAGATGTAGGACAGTGAGGGAGAGGCATTCAGAGACAAAGGACAGAGAGGGACAGGCATTCAGAGACAAAAGGCAGTGAGGGACAGGCATTCAGAGACAGACCGTGAGGGACCGGCATTCAGAGACAAAGGACGGTGAGGGACAGGCATTCAGAGGTAGAAGGCAGTGAGGGACATGCATTCAGAAACAACAGGCAGTGAGGGACAGGCATTCAGAGACAAAAAGCAGTGAGGGACAGGCATTCAGAGGGAAAAGGAAGTGAGGGACAGGCATTCAGAGACAAAAAGCAGTGAGTGACAGGCATTCACAGGCAAAGGACAGTGTGTGACAGGCATTCAGAGAAAAAGGACAGTGAGGGACAGGCATTCAGAGACAAAGGACAGTGAGGGAAAGCCATTCAGGGACAGAAGACAGTGAGGGACAGGCATTCAGAGACAACAGGCAGTGAGGGACAGGCATTCAGCGAGAAAAGGCAGTGAGGGACAGGCAATCAGAGACATAGGAAAGCGAGGGACAGGCATTCAGAGACAAATGACAGTGAGTGACAGGCATTTAGAGACAAAGGACAGTGGGGGACAGGCATTCAGAGACAAAGGACAGTGAGGGACAGGCATTCAGAGACAAAGGACAGTGAGGGACAGGCATTCAGCGAGAAAAGGCAGTGAGGGACAGGCAATCAGAGACAAAGGAAAGTGAGGGACAGGCATTCAGCGAGAAAAGGCAGTGAGGGACAGGCATTCAGAGACAAAGGACAGTGAGGGACAGGCATTCAGAGACAAAGGAAAGGGAGGGACAGGCATTCAGAGACAAACGACAGTGAGGGACAGGCATTCAGGGACAAAGGACAGTGAGGGACAGGCATTCAGGGACAAAGGACAGTGAGGAACAGACATTCAGGGACAAAGGACAGTGAGGGACAGACATTCAGGGAGAAAGGACAGTGAGGTTCAGGCATTCAGAGACAAAAGGACAGTGAGGGACAGGCATTCAGAGACAAAAGACAGTGAGGGACAGGCACTCAGAGACAAAGGACAGTGAGGTCAGGCATTCAGATAATGGACAGTGGGGGACAGGCATTCAGAGACAAAGGACAGTGAGGGACAGGCATTCAGAGTCAAAAGACAGTGAGGGACAGGCACTCAGAGACAAAGGACAGTGAGGTCAGGCATTCAGCTAATGGACAGTGGGGGACAGGCATGCATAGACAAAGGACAGTGAGGGACAGGCATTCAGTGACAAAGGACAGTGAGGGACAGGCATTCAGATAATGGACAGTGGGGGACAGGCATTCAGAGACAAAGGACAGTGAGGGACAGGCATTCAGAGACAAAGGACAGTGAGGGACAGGCATGCATAGACAAAGGACAGCGAGGGGCAGGCATTCAGTGACAAAGGACAGTGAGGGACAGGCATTCAGATACAGAAGACAATGAGGGACAGGCATTCAGAGACAAAAGACAGTGAGGGACAGGCATTTAGAGACAAAGGACAGTGAGGGACAGGCATTCAAAGAAAAGGACAGCGAGGGACATGCATTCAAAGAAAAGGACAGAGAGGGACAGGCATTCAAAGAAAAGGACAGTGAGGGACCGGCACTCAGAGACAAAAGAAAGTGAGGGACAGGCATTCAGAGACAAAGGACAGTGGGGGACAGGCATTCAGAGAAAAAGGACAGTGAGGGACAGGCATTCAGAGACAAAGGACAGTGAGGGACAGGCATTCAGAGACAAAGGACAGTGAGGGACAGGCATTCAAAGAAAAGGACAGCGAGGGACATGCATTCAAAGAAAAGGACAGTGAGGGACAGGCATTCAGAGACAAAGGACAGTGAGGGACAGGCATTCAGAGACAAAGGACAGTGAGGGACAGGCATTCAGAGACAAAGGACAGTGAGGGACAGGCATTCAGAGACAAAGGACTGTGAGGGACAGGCATTGAGAGACAAAGGACAGTGCGGGACAGGCATTCAGAGACAAAGGACAGTGAGGGACAGACATTCAGAGACAAAGGACAGTGGGGGACAGGCATTCAGAGACAAAGGACAGTGGGGGACAGGCATTCAGAGACATAGGACAGTGAGGGACAGGCATTCAGAGACAAAGGACAGTGAGGGACAGGCATTCAGAGACAAAGGACAGTGAGGGACAGGCATTCAGAGATGTAGGACAGTGAGGGAGAGGCATTCAGAGACAAAGGACAGAGAGGGACAGGCATTCAGAGACAAAAGGCAGTGAGGGACAGGCATTCAAAGACAGACCGTGAGGGACAGGCATTCAGAGACAAAGGACGGTGAGGGACAGGCATTCAGAGGTAGAAGGCAGTGAGGGACATGCATTCAGAAACAACAGGCAGTGAGGGACAGGCATTCAGAGACAAAAAGCAGTAAGGGACAGGCATTCAGAGGGGAAAGGAAGTGAGGGACAGGCATTCAGAGACAAAGGACAGTGAGTGACAGGCATTCAGAGAAAAAGGACAGTGAGGGACAGGCATTCAGAGACAAAGGACAGTGAGGGAAAGCCATTCAGGGACAGAAGACAGTGAGGGACAGGCATTCAGCGGGAAAAGGCAGTGAGGGACAGGCAATCAGAGACAAAGGAAAGTGAGGGACAGGCATTCAGAGACAAACGACAGTGAGTGACAGGCATTTAGAGACAAAGGACAGTGGGGGACAGGCATTCAGAGACAAAGTACAGTGAGGGACAGGCATTCAGAGACAAAGGACAGTGGGGGACAGGCATTCAGAGACAAAGGACATTGAGGGACAGGCATTCAGAGACAAAGGAAAGGGAGGGACAGGCATTCAGAGACAAACGACAGTGAGGGACAGGCATTCAGGGACAAAGGACAGTGAGGGACAGGCATTCAGGGACAAAGGACAGTGAGGTTCAGGCATTCGGAGACAAAAGGACAGTGGGGGACAGGCATTCAGAGACATAGGACAGTGAGGGACAGGCATTAAGAGACAAAGGACAGTGAGGGACAGGCATTCAGAGACAAAGGACAGAGAGGGACAGGCATTCAGAGACAAAAGGCTGTGAGGGACAGGCAATCAGAGACAGACCATGAGGGACAGGCATTCAGAGACAAAAGACGGTGAGGGACAGGCATTCAGAGGTAGAAGGCAGTGAGGGACATGCATTCAGAAACAACAGGCAGTGAGGGACAGGCATTCAGAGACAAAAAGCAGTGAGGGACAGGCATTCAGAGGGAAAAGGAAGTGAGGGACAGACATTCAGAGACAAAAAGCAGTAAGTGACAGGCATTCACAGACAAAGGACAGTGAGTGACAGGCATTCAGAGAAAAAGGACAGTGAGGGACAGGCATTCAGAGACAAAGGACAGTGAGGGAAAGCCATTCAGGGACAGAAGACAGTGAGGGACAGGCATTCAGAGACAACAGGCAGTGAGGGACAGGCATTCAGCGAGAAAAGGCAGTGAGGGACAGGCAATGAGAGACAAAGGAAAGTGAGGGACAGGCATTCAGAGACAAACGACAGTGAGTGACAGGCATTCAGAGACAAAGGACAGTGGGGGACAGGCATTCAGAGACAAAGGACAGTGAGGGACAGGCATTCAGAGACAAAGGACAGTGAGGGACAGGCATTCAGAGACAGAAGACAACGACAGACAGGCATTCAGAGCCAACAGGCAGTGAGGGACAGGCATTCAGTGACAAAGGACACTGAGGGACAGGCATTCAGAGACAAAGGACAGTGAGGGACAGGCATTCAGAGACAGAAGAGAATGAGGGACAGGCATTCAGAGACAAAGGACAGTGAGGGACAGGCATTCAGCGAGAATAGGCAGTGAGGGACAAGCATTCAGAGACAAAAAGCAGTCAGGGACAGGCATTCAGAGACAAAGGACAGTGAGGGACAGGCATTCAGAGACAGAAGACAACGAGAGACAGGCATTCAGAGCCAACAGGCAGTGAGGGACAGGCATTCAGTGACAAAGGACACTGAGGGACAGGCATTCAGAGACAAAGGACAGTGAGGGACAGGCATTCAGAGACAGAAGACAATGAGGGACAGGCATTCAGAGACAGAAGACAATGAGGGACTGGCATTCAGAGGCAAAGAGCAGTGAGGGACGGGCAGTCAGAGACAAAGCACAGTGATGGACAGGCATTCAGAGACAATGGACAGTGAGAGTTGACATAAGTCAGGTAGAAATGAATTAAGAAATATACTGGGCAGCCTGCTGGTGGCGCTGTCCAGGGAGAGTATAAATAATCTGGCATGGTCCCAGCTTGCTCAGGGACATTTTGTAAACAGTAACTAGTGAAGGATAACTAGAGTTCCATGTTGTGAAACAGTCGAATTAGCCTTGTTTGATACTCTGACCAAGTGCCTAGTAATTTTCTGACGTCAAGGGACAAGCGTTCAGAGGTGAAGGACATTGAGGGACAGGCATTCAGAGACAGAAGACAGTGAGGGACAGTCATTCAGAGACGGAAGACCGTGAGGGGCAGGCATTCAGAGACAAAGGGCAGTGAGGGACAGGCATTCAGAGACAAAGGACAGTGAGGGACAGGCATTCAGTGACAAAGGACAGTGAGGGACAGGCATTCAGATACAGAAGACAGTGAGGGACAGGCATTCAGAGACAAAGGACAGTGAGGGACAGGCATTCAAAGAAAAGGACAGCGAGGGACATGCATTCAAAGAAAAGGACAGAGAGGGACAGGCATTCAAATAAAAGGACAGTGAGGGACAGGCATTCAGAGACAAAAGAAAGTGAGGGACAGGCATTCAGAGACAAAGGACAGTGGGGGACAGGCATTCAGAGAAAAAGGACAGTGAGGGACAGGCATTCAGAGACAAAGGACAGTGAGGGACAGGCATTCAGAGACAAAGGACAGTGAGGAACAGGCATTCAAAGAAAAGGACAGCGAGGGACATGCATTCAAAGAAAAGGACAGTGAGGGACAGGCATTCAGAGACAAAGGACAGTGAGGGACAGGCATTCAGAGACAAAGGACAGTGAGGGACAGGCATTCAGAGACAAAGGACAGTGAGGGACAGGCATTCAGAGACAAAGGACAGTGCAGGACAGGCATTCAGAGACAAAGGACAGTGAGGGACAGACATTCAGAGACAAAGGACAGTGGGGGACAGGCATTCAGAGACAAAGGACAGTGGGGGACAGGCATTCAGTGACATAGGACAGTGAGGGACAGGCATTCAGAGACAAAGGACAGTGAGGGACAGGCATTCAGAGACAAAGGACAGTGAGGGACAGGCATTCAGAGATGTAGGACAGTGAGGGAGAGGCATTCAGAGACAAAGGACAGAGAGGGACAGGCATTCAGAGACAAAAGGCAGTGAGGGACAGGCATTCAGAGACAGACCGTGAGGGACAGGCATTCAGAGACAAAGGACGGTGAGGGACAGGCATTCAGAGGTAGAAGGCAGTGAGGGACATGCATTCAGAAACAACAGGCAGTGAGGGACAGGCATTCAGAGACAAAACGCAGTGAGGGACAGGCATTCAGAGGGAAAGGGAAGTGAGGGACAGGCATTCAGAGACAAAAAGCAGTGAGTGACAGGCATTCACAGGCAAAGGACAGTGAGTGACAGGCATTCAGAGAAAAAGGACAGTGAGGGACAGGCATTCAGTGGGAAAAGGCAGTGAGGGACAGGCAATCAGAGACAAAGGAAAGTGAGGGACAGGCATTCAGAGACAAACGACAGTGAGTGACAATCATTTAGAGACAAAGGACAGTGGGGGACAGGCATTCAGAGACAAAGTACAGTGAGGGACAGGCATTCAGAGACAAAGGACAGTGAGGGACAGGCATTCAGCGAGAAAAGGCAGTGAGGGACAGGCAATCAGAGACAAAGGAAAGTGAGGGACAGGCATTCAGAGACAAACGACAGTGAGTGACAGGCATTCAGAGACAAAGGACAGTGGGGGACAGGTATTCAGAGACAAAGGACAGTGAGGGACAGGCATTCAGAGACAAAGGAAAGGGAGGGACAGGCATTCAGAGACAAACGACAGTGAGGGACAGGCATTCAGGGACAAAGGACAGTGAGGGACAGACATTCAGGGACAAAGGACAGTGAGGGACAGACATTCAGGGACAAAGGACAGTGAGGTTCAGGCATTCAGAGACAAAAGGACAGTGAGGGACAGGCATTCAGAGACAAAGGACAGTGAGGGACAGGCATTCAGCGAGAATAGGCAGTGAGGGACAAGCATTCAGAGACAAAAAGCAGTCAGGGACAGGCATTCAGAGACAAAGGACAGTGAGGGACAGGCATTCAGAGACAGAAGACAACGAGAAACAGGCATTCAGAGCCAACAGGCAGTGAGGGACAGGCATTCAGTGACAAAGGACACTGAGGGACAGGCATTCAGAGACAAAGGACAGTGAGGGACAGGCATTCAGAGACAGAAGACAATGAGGGACAGGCATTCAGAGACAGAAGACAATGAGGGACTGGCATTCAGAGGCAAAGGACAGTGAGGGACAGGCATTCAGAGACAGAAGAGAATGAGGGACAGGCATTCAGAGGCAAAGAACAGTGAGGGACGGGCAGTCAGAGTCAAAGCACAGTGAGGGACAGGCATTCAGAGACAATGGATAGTGAGAGTTGACATAAGTCAGGTAGAAATGAATTAGGAAATATACTGGGCAGCCTGCTGGTGGCGCTGTCCAGGGAGAGTATAAATAATCTGGCATGGTCCCAGCTTGTTCAGGGACATTTTGTAAACAATAACTAGTGAAGGATAACTAGAGTTCCATGTTGTGAAACACTCGAATTAGCCTTGTTTAATACTCTGACCAAGTGCCTAGTAATTTTCTGACGTCAAGGGACAAGCGTTCAGAGGTGAAGGACATTGAGGGACAGGCATTCAGAGACAGAAGACAGTGAGGGACAGTCATTCAGAGACGGAAGACAGTGAGGGACAGGCATTCAGAGACAAAGTGCAGTGAGGGACAGGCATTCAGAGACAAAGGACAGCGAGGGACAGGCATTCAGTGACAAAGGACAGTGAGGGACAGGCATTCAGATTCAGAAGACAGTGAGGGACAGTCATTCAGAGACAAAGGACAGTGAGGGACAGGCATTCAAAGAAAAGGACAGCGAGGGACATGCATTCAAAGAAAAGGACAGAGAGGGACAGGCATTCAAAGAAAAGGACAGTGAGGGACAGGCATTCAGAGACAAAAGAAAGTGAGGGACAGGCATTCAGAGACAAAGGACAGTGGGGGACAGGCATTCAGAGAAAAAGGACAGTGAGGGACAGGCATTCAGAGACAAAGGACAGTGAGGGACAGGCATTCAAAGACAAAGGACAGTGAGGGACAGGCATTCAAAGAAAAGGACAGCGAGGGACATGCATTCAAAGAAAAGGACAGTGAGGGACAGGCATTCAGAGACAAAGGACAGTGAGGGACAGGCATTCAGAGACAAAGGACAGTGAGGGACAGGCATTCAGAGACAAAGGACAGTGAGGGACAGGCATTCAGAGACAAAGGACAGTGAGGGACAGGCATTGAGAGACAAAGGACAGTGCGGGACAGGCATTCAGAGACAAAGGACAGTGAGGGACAGACATTCAGAGACAAAGGACAGTGGGGGACAGGCATTCAGAGACAAAGGAGAGTGGGGGACAGGCATTCAGAGACATAGGACAGTGAGGGACAGGCATTCAGAGAAAAAGGACAGTGAGGGACAGGCATTCAGAGACAAAGGACAGTGAGGGACAGACATTCAGAGACAAAGGACAGTGAGGGACAGGCATTCAGAGATGTAGGACAGTGAGGGAGAGGCATTCAGAGACAAAGGACAGAGAGGGACAGGCATTCAGAGACAAAAGGCAGTGAGGGACAGGCATTCAGAGACAGACCGTGAGGGACAGGCATTCAGAGACAAAGGACGGTGAGGGACAGGCATTCAGAGGTAGAAGGCAGTGAGGGACATGCATTCAGAAACAACAGGCAGTGAGGGACAGGCATTCAGAGACAAAACGCAGTGAGGGACAGGCATTCAGAGGGAAAGGGAAGTGAGGGACAGGCATTCAGAGACAAAAAGCAGTGAGTGACAGGCATTCACAGGCAAAGGACAGTGAGTGACAGGCATTCAGAGAAAAAGGACAGTGAGGGACAGGCATTCAGAGACAAAGGACAGTGAGGGAAAGCCATTCAGGGACAGAAGACAGTGAGGGACAGGCATTCAGTGGGAAAAGGCAGTGAGGGACAGGCAATCAGAGACAAAGGAAAGTGAGGGACAGGCATTCAGAGACAAACGACAGTGAGTGACAATCATTTAGAGACAAAGGACAGTGGGGGACAGGCATTCAGAGACAAAGTACAGTGAGGGACAGGCATTCAGAGACAAAGGACAGTGAGGGACAGGCATTCAGCGAGAAAAGGCAGTGAGGGACAGGCAATCAGAGACAAAGGAAAGTGAGGGACAGGCATTCAGAGACAAACGACAGTGAGTGACAGGCATTCAGAGACAAAGGACAGTGGGGGACAGGCATTCAGAGACAAAGGACAGTGAGGGACAGGCATTCAGAGACAAAGGAAAGGGAGGGACAGGCATTCAGAGACAAACGACAGTGAGGGACAGGCATTCAGGGACAAAGGACAGTGAGGGACAGACATTCAGGGACAAAGGACAGTGAGGGACAGACATTCAGGGACAAAGGACAGTGAGGTTCAGGCATTCAGAGACAAAAGGACAGTGAGGGACAGGCATTCAGAGACAAAGGACAGTGAGGGACAGGCATTCAGCGAGAATAGGCAGTGAGGGACAAGCATTCAGAGACAAAAAGCAGTCAGGGACAGGCATTCAGAGACAAAGGACAGTGAGGGACAGGCATTCAGAGACAGAAGACAACGAGAAACAGGCATTCAGAGCCAACAGGCAGTGAGGGACAGGCATTCAGTGACAAAGGACACTGAGGGACAGGCATTCAGAGACAAAGGACAGTGAGGGACAGGCATTCAGAGACAGAAGACAATGAGGGACAGGCATTCAGAGACAGAAGACAATGAGGGACTGGCATTCAGAGGCAAAGGACAGTGAGGGACAGGCATTCAGAGACAGAAGAGAATGAGGGACAGGCATTCAGATGCAAAGAACAGTGAGGGACGGGCAGTCAGAGTCAAAGCACAGTGAGGGACAGGCATTCAGAGACAATGGATAGTGAGAGTTGACATAAGTCAGGTAGAAATGAATTAGGAAATATACTGGGCAGCCTGCTGGTGGCGCTGTCCAGGGAGAGTATAAATAATCTGGCATGGTCCCAGCTTGTTCAGGGACATTTTGTAAACAATAACTAGTGAAGGATAACTAGAGTTCCATGTTGTGAAACACTCGAATTAGCCTTGTTTAATACTCTGACCAAGTGCCTAGTAATTTTCTGACGTCAAGGGACAAGCGTTCAGAGGTGAAGGACATTGAGGGACAGGCATTCAGAGACAGAAGACAGTGAGGGACAGTCATTCAGAGACGGAAGACAGTGAGGGACAGGCATTCAGAGACAAAGTGCAGTGAGGGACAGGCATTCAGAGACAAAGGACAGCGAGGGACAGGCATTCAGTGACAAAGGACAGTGAGGGACAGGCATTCAGATTCAGAAGACAGTGAGGGACAGTCATTCAGAGACAAAGGACAGTGAGGGACAGGCATTCAAAGAAAAGGACAGCGAGGGACATGCATTCAAAGAAAAGGACAGAGAGGGACAGGCATTCAAAGAAAAGGACAGTGAGGGACAGGCATTCAGAGACAAAAGAAAGTGAGGGACAGGCATTCAGAGACAAAGGACAGTGGGGGACAGGCATTCAGAGAAAAAGGACAGTGAGGGACAGGCATTCAGAGACAAAGGACAGTGAGGGACAGGCATTCAAAGACAAAGGACAGTGAGGGACAGGCATTCAAAGAAAAGGACAGCGAGGGACATGCATTCAAAGAAAAGGACAGTGAGGGACAGGCATTCAGAGACAAAGGACAGTGAGGGACAGGCATTCAGAGACAAAGGACAGTGAGGGACAGGCATTCAGAGACAAAGGACAGTGAGGGACAGGCATTCAGAGACAAAGGACAGTGAGGGACAGGCATTGAGAGACAAAGGACAGTGCGGGACAGGCATTCAGAGACAAAGGACAGTGAGGGACAGACATTCAGAGACAAAGGACAGTGGGGGACAGGCATTCAGAGACAAAGGAGAGTGGGGGACAGGCATTCAGAGACATAGGACAGTGAGGGACAGGCATTCAGAGAAAAAGGACAGTGAGGGACAGGCATTCAGAGACAAAGGACAGTGAGGGACAGGCATTCAGAGATGTAGGACAGTGAGGGAGAGGCATTCAGAGACAAAGGACAGAGAGGGACAGGCATTCAGAGACAAAAGGCAGTGAGGGACAGGCATTCAGAGACAGACCGTGAGGGACCGGCATTCAGAGACAAAGGACGGTGAGGGACAGGCATTCAGAGGTAGAAGGCAGTGAGGGACATGCATTCAGAAACAACAGGCAGTGAGGGACAGGCATTCAGAGACAAAAAGCAGTGAGGGACAGGCATTCAGAGGGAAAAGGAAGTGAGGGACAGGCATTCAGAGACAAAAAGCACTGCGTGACAGGCATTCACAGGCAAAGGACAGTGAGTGACAGGCATTCAGAGAAAAAGGACAGTGAGGGACAGGCATTCAGAGACAAAGGACAGTGAGGGAAAGCCATTCAGGGACAGAAGACAGTGAGGGACAGGCATTCAGAGACAACAGGCAGTGAGGGACAGGCATTCAGCGAGAAAAGGCAGTGAGGGACAGGCAATCAGAGACAAAGGAAAGTGAGGGACAGGCATTCAGAGACAAATGTCAGTGAGTGACAGGCATTTAGAGACAAAGGACAGTGGGGGACAGGCATTCAGAGACAAAGGACAGTGAGGGACAGGCATTCAGAGACAAAGGACAGTGAGGGACAGGCATTCAGTGAGAAAAGGCAGTGAGGGACAGGCAATCAGAGACAAAGGAAAGTGAGGGACAGGCATTCAGCGAGAAAAGGCAGTGAGGGACAGGCATTCAGAGACAAAGGAAAGGGAGGGACAGGCATTCAGAGACAAACGACAGTGAGGGACAGGCATTCAGGGACAAAGGACAGTGAGGGACAGGCATTCAGGGACAAAGGACAGTGAGGGACAGACATTCAGGGACAAAGGACAGTGAGGGACAGACATTCAGGGACAAAGGACAGTGAGGTTCAGGCTTTCAGAGACAAAAGGACAGTGAGGGACAGGCATTCAGAGACAAAAGACAGTGAGGGACAGGCACTCAGAGACAATGGACAGTGAGGTCAGGCATTCAGATAATGGACAGTGGGGGACAGGCATTCAGAGACAAAGGACAGTGAGGTACAGGCATTCAGAGACAAAGGACAGTGAGGGACAGGCATTCAGAGACAAAGGAAAGTGAGGGTCAGGCATTCAGGGACAGAAGGCAGCGAGAGACAGGCATTCAGAGGTAGGAGGCAGTGAGAGACAGGCATTCAGAGAGAAATGACAGTGAGCAACAGGCATTCAGGGACAGAAGACAGCGAGAGACAGGCATTAAGAGGTAGAAGGCAGTGAGGGACAGGCATTCAGAGACAAAAGGCAGAGATGGAGAGGCATTCAGAGGCAAAGGACAGTGGGGGACAGGCATTCAGAGACAAAGGACAGTGAGGGACAGGCATTCAGAGACAAAGGACAGTGAGGGACAGGCATTCAGAGACAAAGGACAGTGAGGGACAGGCATTGAGTGAGAAAAGGCTGTGAGGGACAGGCATTCAGAGACAAAAAGGAGTGAGGGACAGGCATTCAGAGACATAGGACAGTGAGGGACAGGCATTCAGAGACAAAGGACAGTGAGGGACAGGCGTTCAGAGACAAGGGACAGCGAGGGACAGGCATTCAGAGACAAAGGACAGTGAGGGACAGGCATTCAGAGACAGAAGACAATGAGGGACAGGCATTCAGAGATAAAGGCCAGTGAGGGACAGGCATTCAGAGACAGAGGACAGCGAGGGGCAGGCATTCAGTGACAAAGGACAGTGAGGGACAGGCATTCAGATACAAAAGACAATGAGGGACAGGCATTCAGAGACAAAAGACAGTGAGGGACAGGCATTCAGAGACAAAGGACAGTGAGGGACAGGCATTCAAAGAAAAGGACAGCGAGGGACATGCATTCAAAGAAAAGGACAGAGAGGGACAGGCATTCAAAGAAAAGGACAGTGAGGGACAGGCATTCAGAGACAAAAGAAAGTGAGGGACAGGCATTCAGAGACAAAGGACAGTGGGGGACAGGCATTCAGAGAAAAAGGACAGTGAGGGACAGGCATTCAGAGACAAAGGACAGTGAGGGACAGGCATTCAGAGACAAAGGACAGTGAGGGACAGGCATTCAAAGAAAAGGACAGCGAGGGACATGCATTCAAAGAAAAGGACAGTGAGGGACAGGCATTCAGAGACAAAGGACAGTGAGGGACAGGCATTCAGAGACAAAGGACAGTGAGGGACAGGCATTCAGAGACAAAGGACAGTGAGGGACAGGCATTCAGAGACAAAGGACAGTGAGGGACAGGCATTCAGAGACAAAGGACAGTGCGGGACAGGCATTCAGAGACAAAGGACAGTGAGGGACAGACATTCACAGACAAAGGACAGTGGGGGACAGGCATTCAGAGACAAAGGACAGTGGGGGACAGGCATTCAGAGACATAGGACAGTGAGGGACAGGCATTCAGAGACAAAGGACAGTGAGGGACAGGCATTCAGAGACAAAGGACAGTGAGGGACAGGCATTCAGAGATGTAGGACAGTGAGGGAGAGGCATCCAGAGACAAAGGACAGAGAGGGACAGGCATTCAGAGACAAAAGGCAGTGAGGGACAGGCATTCAGAGACAGACCATGAGGGACAGGCATTCAGAGACAAAGGACGGTGAGGGACAGGCATTCAGAGGTAGAAGGCAGTGAGGGACATGCATTCAGAAACAACAGGCTGTGAGGGACAGGCATTCAGAGACAAAACGCAGTGAGGGACAGGCATTCAGAGGGAAAGGGAAGTGAGGGACAGGCATTCAGAGACAAAAAGCAGTGAGTGACAGGCATTCACAGGCAAAGGACAGTGAGTGACAGGCATTCAGAGAAAAAGGACAGTGAGGGACAGGCATTCAGAGACAAAGGACAGTGAGGGAAAGCCATTCAGGGACAGAAGACAGTGAGGGACAGGCATTCAGTGGGAAAAGGCAGTGAGGGACAGGCAATCAGAGACAAAGGAAAGTGAGGGACAGGCATTCAGAGACAAACGACAGTGAGTGACAATCATTTAGAGACAAAGGACAGTGGGGGACAGGCATTCAGAGACAAAGTACAGTGAGGGACAGGCATACAGAGACAAAGGACAGTGAGGGACAGGCATTCAGCGAGAAAGGGCAGTGAGGGACAGGCAATCAGAGACAAAGGAAAGTGAGGGACAGGCATTCAGAGACAAACGACAGTGAGTGACAGGCATTCAGAGACAAAGGACAGTGGGGGACAGGCATTCAGAGACAAAGGACAGTGAGGGACAGGCATTCAGAGACAAAGGAAAGGGAGGGACAGGCATTCAGAGACAAACGACAGTGAGGGACAGGCATTCAGGGACAAAGGACAGTGAGGGACAGGCATTCAGGGACAAAGGACAGTGAGGGACAGACATTCAGGGACAAAGGACAGTGAGGGACAGACATTCAGGGACAAAGGACAGTGAGGTTCAGGCATTCAGAGACAAAAGGACAGTGAGGGACAGGCATTCAGAGACAAAGGACAGTGAGGGACAGGCATTCAGCGAGAATAGGCAGTGAGGGACAAGCATTCAGAGACAAAAAGCAGCCAGGGACAGGCATTCAGAGACAAAGGACAGTGAGGGACAGGCATTCAGAGACAGAAGACAACGAGAAACAGGCATTCAGAGCCAACAGGCAGTGAGGGACAGGCATTCAGTGACAAAGGACACTGAGGGACAGGCATTCAGAGACAAAGGACAGTGAGGGACAGGCATTCAGAGACAGAAGACAATGAGGGACAGGCATTCAGAGACAGAAGACAATGAGGGACTGGCATTCAGAGGCAAAGGACAGTGAGGGACAGGCATTCAGAGACAGAAGACAATGAGGGACAGGCATTCAGAGGCAAAGAACAGTGAGGGACGGGCAGTCAGAGTCAAAGCACAGTGAGGGACAGGCATTCAGAGACAATGGATAGTGAGAGTTGACATAAGTCAGGTAGAAATGAATTTGGAAATATACTGGGCAGCCTGCTGGTGGCGCTGTCCAGGGAGAGTATAAATAATCTGGCATGGTCCCAGCTTGCTCAGGGACATTTTGTAAACAGTAACTAGTGAAGGATAACTAGAGTTCCATGTTGTGAAACACTCGAATTAGCCTTGATTAATACTCTGACCAAGTGCCTAGTAATTTTCTGACGTCAAGGGACAAGCATTCAGAGGTGAAGGACATTGAGGGACAGGCATTCAGAGACAGAAGACAGTGAGGGACAGTCATTCAGAGACGGAAGACAGTGAGGGACAGGCATTCAGAGACAAAGGGCAGTGAGGGACAGGCATTCAGAGACAAAGGACAGCGAGGGACAGGCATTCAGTGACAAAGGACAGTGAGGGACAGGCATTCAGATTCAGAAGACAGTGAGGGACAGGCATTCAGAGACAAAGGACAGTGAGGGACAGGCATTCAAAGAAAAGGACAGCGAGGGACATGCATTCAAAGAAAAGGACAGAGAGGGACAGGCATTCAAAGAAAAGGACAGTGAGGGACAGGCATTCAGAGACAAAAGAAAGTGAGGGACAGGCATTCAGAGACAAAGGACAGTGGGGGACAGGCATTCAGAGAAAAAGGACAGTGAGGGACAGGCATTCAGAGACAAAGGACAGTGAGGGACAGGCATTCAAAGACAAAGGACAGTGAGGGACAGGCATTCAAAGAAAAGGACAGCGAGGGACATGCATTCAAAGAAAAGGACAGTGAGGGACAGGCATTCAGAGACAAAGGACAGTGAGGGACAGGCATTCAGAGACAAAGGACAGTGAGGGACAGGCATTCAGAGACAAAGGACAGTGAGGGACAGGCATTCAGAGACAAAGGACAGTGAGGGACAGGCATTGAGAGACAAAGGACAGTGCGGGACAGGCATTCAGAGACAAAGGACAGTGAGGGACAGACATTCAGAGACAAAGGACAGTGGGGGACAGGCATTCAGAGACAAAGTACAGTGAGGGACAGGCATTCAGAGACAAAGGACAGTGAGGGACAGGCATTCAGCGAGAAAAGGCAGTGAGGGACAGGCAATCAGAGACAAAGGAAAGTGAGGGACAGGCATTCAGAGACAAACGACAGTGAGTGACAGGCATTCAGAGACAAAGGACAGTGGGGGACAGGCATTCAGAGACAAAGGACAGTGAGGGACAGGCATTCAGAGACAAAGGAAAGGGAGGGACAGGCATTCAGAGACAAACGACAGTGAGGGACAGGCATTCAGGGACAAAGGACAGTGAGGGACAGGCATTCAGGGACAAAGGACAGTGAGGGACAGACATTCAGGGACAAAGGACAGTGAGGGACAGACATTCAGGGACAAAGGACAGTGTGGTTCAGGCATTCAGAGACAAAAGGACAGTGAGGGACAGGCATTCAGAGACAAAGGACAGTGAGGGACAGGCATTCAGCGAGAATAGGCAGTGAGGGACAAGCATTCAGAGACAAAAAGCAGTCAGGGACAGGCATTCAGAGACAAAGGACAGTGAGGGACAGGCATTCAGAGACAGAAGACAACGAGAAACAGGCATTCAGAGCCAACAGGCAGTGAGGGACAGGCATTCAGTGACAAAGGACACTGAGGGACAGGCATTCAGAGACAAAGGACAGTGAGGGACAGGCATTCAGAGACAGAAGACAATGAGGGACAGGCATTCAGAGACAGAAGACAATGAGGGACTGGCATTCAGAGGCAAAGGACAGTGAGGGACAGGCATTCAGAGACAGAAGACAATGAGGGACAGGCATTCAGAGGCAAAGAACAGTGAGGGACGGGCAGTCAGAGTCAAAGCACAGTGAGGGACAGGCATTCAGAGACAATGGATAGTGAGAGTTGACATAAGTCAGGTAGAAATGAATTAGGAAATATACTGGGCAGCCTGCTGGTGGCGCTGTCCAGGGAGAGTATAAATAATCTGGCATGGTCCCAGCTTGCTCAGGGACATTTTGTAAACAGTAACTAGTGAAGGATAACTAGAGTTCCATGTTGTGAAACAGTCGAATTAGCCTTGTTTAATACTCTGACCAAGTGCCGAGTAATTTTCTGACGTCAAGGGACAAGCGTTCAGAGGTGAAGGACATTGAGGGACAGGCATTCAGAGACAGAAGACAGTGAGGGACAGTCATTCAGAGACGGAAGACAGTGAGGGACAGGCATTCAGAGACAAAGGGCAGTGAGGGACAGGCATTCAGAGACAAAGGACAGCGAGGGACAGGCATTCAGTGACAAAGGACAGTGAGGGACAGGCATTCAGATTCAGAAGACAGTGAGGGACAGGCATTCAGAGACAAAGGACAGTGAGGGACAGGCTTCAAAGAAAAGGACAGCGAGGGACATGCATTCAAAGAAAAGGACAGAGAGGGACAGGCATTCAAAGAAAAGGACAGTGAGGGACAGGCATTCAGAGACAAAAGAAAGTGAGGGACAGGCATTCAGAGACAAAGGACAGTGGGGGACAGGCATTCAGAGAAAAAGGACAGTGAGGGACAGGCATTCAGAGACAAAGGACAGTGAGGGACAGGCATTCAAAGACAAAGGACAGTGAGGGACAGGCATTCAAAGAAAAGGACAGTGAGGGACATGCATTCAAAGAAAAGGACAGTGAGGGACAGGCATTCAGAGACAAAGGACAGTGAGGGACAGGCATTCAGAGACAAAGGACAGTGAGGGACAGGCATTCAGAGACAAAGGACAGTGAGGGACAGGCATTCAGAGACAAAGGACAGTGAGGGACAGGCATTGAGAGACAAAGGACAGTGCGGGACAGGCATTCAGAGACAAAGGACAGTGAGGGACAGACATTCAGAGACAAAGGACAGTGTGGGACAGGCAGTCAGAGACAAAGGAGAGTGTGGGACAGGCATTCAGAGACATAGGACAGTGAGGGACAGGCATTCAGAGAAAAAGGACAGTGAGGGACAGGCATTCAGAGACAAAGGACAGTGAGGGACAGGCATTCAGAGATGTAGGACAGTGAGGGAGAGGCATTCAGAGACAAAGGACAGAGAGGGACAGGCATTCAGAGACAAAAGGCAGTGAGGGACAGGCAATCAGAGACAAAGGAAAGTGAGGGACAGGCATTCAGAGACAAATGACAGTGAGTGACAGGCATTTAGAGACAAAGGACAGTGGGGGACAGGCATTCAGAGACAAAGGACAGTGAGGGACAGGCATTCAGAGACAAAGGACAGTGAGGGACAGGCATTCAGCGAGAAAAGGCAGTGAGGGACAGGCAATCAGAGACAAAGGAAAGTGAGGGACAGGCATTCAGCGAGAAAAGGCAGTGAGGGACAGGCATTCAGAGACAAAGGACAGTGAGGGACAGGCATTCAGAGACAAAGGAAAGGGAGGGACAGGCATTCAGAGACAAACGACAGTGAGGGACAGGCATTCAGGGACAAAGGACAGTGAGGGACAGGCATTCAGGGACAAAGGACAGTGAGGGACAGACATTCAGGGACAAAGGACAGTGAGGGACAGACATTCAGGGACAAAGGACAGTGAGGTTCAGGCATTCAGAGACAAAAGGACAGTGAGGGACAGGCATTCAGAGACAAAAGACAGTGAGGGACAGGCACTCAGAGACAAAGGACAGTGAGGTCAGGCATTCAGATAATGGACAGTGGGGGACAGGCATTCAGAGACAAAGGACAGTGAGGGACAGGCATTCAGAGACAAAGGACAGTGAGGGACAGGCATTCAGAGACAAAGGAAAGTGTGGGTCAAGCATTCAGGGACAGAAGACAGCGAGAGACAGGCATTCAGAGGTAGGAGGCAGTGAGGGACAGGCATTCAGAGAGAAATGACAGTGAGCAACAGGCATTCAGGGACAGAAGACAGCGAGAGACAGGCATTAAGAGGTAGAAGGCAGTGAGGGACAGGCATTCAGAGACAAAAGGCAGAGATGGAGAGGCATTCAGAGACAAAGGACAGTGGGGGACAGGCATTCAGAGACAAAGGACAGTGAGGGACAGGCATTCAGAGACAAAGGACAGTGAGGGACAGGCATTCAGAGACAAAGGACAGTGAGGGACAGGCATTGAGTGAGAAAAGGCTGTGAGGGACATGCATTCAGAGACAAAAAGGAGTGAGGGACAGGCATTCAGAGACATAGGACAGTGAGGGACAGGCATTCAGAGACAAAGGACAGTGAGGGACAGGCATTCAGAGACAAGGGACAGCGAGGGACAGGCATTCAGAGACAAAGGACAGTGAGGGACAGGCATTCAGAGACAGAAGACAATGAGGGACAGGCATTCAGAGATAAAGGCCAGTGAGGGACCGGCATTCAGAGACAGAGGACAGCGAGGGGCAGGCATTCAGTGTCAAAGGACAGCGAGGGACAGGCATTCAGATACAGAAGACAATGAGGGACAGGCATTCAGAGATAAAAGACAGTGAGGGACAGGCATTCAGAGACAAAGGACAGTGAGGGACATGCATTCAAAGAAAAGGACAGAGAGGGACAGGCATTCAAAGAAAAGGACAGTGAGGGAACGGCATTCAGATACAAAAGAAAGTGAGGGACAGGCATTCAGAGACAAAGGACAGTGGGGGACAGGCATTCAGAGAAAAAGGACAGTGAGGGACAGGCATTCAGAGACAAAGGACAGTGAGGGACAGGCATTCAGAGACAAAGGACAGTGAGGGACAGGCATTCAAAGAAAAGGACAGCGAGGGACATGCATTCAAAGAAAAGGACAGTGAGGGACAGGCATTCAGAGACAAAGGACAGTGAGGGACAGGCATTCAGAGACAAAGGACAGTGAGGGACAGGCATTCAGAGACAAAGGACAGTGAGGGACAGGCATTCAGAGACAAAGGACAGTGAGGGAAAGGCATTGAGAGACAAAGGACAGTGCGGGACAGGCATTCAGAGACAAAGGACAGTGAGGGACAGACATGCAGAGACAAAGGACAGTGGGGGACAGGCATTCAGAGACAAAGGACAGTGGGGGACAGGCATTCAGAGACATAGGACAGTGAGGGACAGGCATTCAGAGACAAAGGACAGTGGGGGACAGGCATTCAGAGACAAAGGACAGTGAGGGACAGGCATTCAGAGATGTAGGACAGTGAGGGAGAGGCATTCAGAGACAAAGGACAGAGAGGGACAGGCATTCAGAGACAAAAGGCAGTGAGGGACAGGCATTCAAAGACAGACCGTGAGGGACAGGCATTCAGAGACAAAGGACGGTGAGGTACAGGCATTCAGAGGTAGAAGGCAGTGAGGGACATGCATTCAGAAACAACAGGCAGTGAGGGACAGGCATTCAGAGGCAAAAAGCAGTAAGGGACAGGCATTCAGAGGGAAAAGGAAGTGAGGGACAGGCATTCAGAGACAAAAAGCAGTGAGTGACAGGCATTCACAGGCAAAGGACAGTGAGTGACAGGCATTCAGAGAAAAAGGACAGTGAGGGACAGGCATTCAGAGACAAAGGACAGTGAGGGAAAGCCATTCAGGGACAGAAGACAGTGAGGGACAGGCATTCAGCGGGAAAAGGCAGTGAGGGACAGGCAATCAGAGACAAAGGAAAGTGAGGGACAGGCATTCAGAGACAAACGACAGTGAGTGACAGGCATTCAGAGACAAAGGACAGTCGGGGACAGGCATTCAGAGACAAAGGACAGTGAGGGACAGGCATTCAGAGACAAAGGAAAGGGAAGGACAGGCATTCAGAGACAAACGACAGTGAGGGACAGGCATTCAGGGACAAAGGACAGTGAGGGACAGGCATTCAGGGACAAAGGACAGTGAGGTTCAGGCATTCAGAGACAAAAGGACAGTGGGGGACAGGCATTCAGAGACATAGGACAGTGAGGGACAGGCATTAAGAGACAAAGGACAGTGAGGGACAGGCATTCAGAGACAAAGTACAGAGAGGGACAGGCATTCAGAGACAAAAGGCAGTGAGGGACAGGCAATCAGAGACAGACCGTGAGGGACAGGCATTCAGAGACAAAAGACGGTGAGGGACAGGCATTCAGAGGTAGAAGGCAGTGAGGGACATGCATTCAGAAACAACAGGCAGTGAGGGACAGGCATTCAGAGACAAAAAGCAGTGAGGGACAGGCATTCAGAGGGAAAAGGAAGTGAGGGACAGGCATTCAGAGACAAAAAGCAGTAAGTGACAGGCATTCACAGACAAAGGACAGTGAGTGACAGGCATTCAGAGAAAAAGGACAGTGAGGGACAGGCATTCAGAGACAAAGGACAGTGAGGGAAAGCCATTCAGGGACAGAAGACAGTGAGGGACAGGCATTCAGAGACAACAGGCAGTGAGGGACAGGCATTCAGCGAGAAAAGGCAGTGAGGGACAGGCAATGAGAGACAAAGGAAAGTGAGGGACAGGCATTCAGAGACAAACGACAGTGAGTGACAGGCATTCAGAGACAACGGACAGTGGGGGACAGGCATTCAGAGACAAAGGACAGTGAGGGACAGGCATTCAGAGACAAAGGACAGTGAGGGACAGGCATTCAGCGAGAATAGGCAGTGAGGGACAAGCATTCAGAGACAAAAAGCAGTCAGGGACAGGCATTCAGAGACAAAGGACAGTGAGGGACAGGCATTCAGAGACAGAAGACAACGAGAGACAGGCATTCAGAGCCAACAGGCAGTGAGGGACAGGCATTCAGTGACAAAGGACACTGAGGGACAGGCATTCAGAGACAAAGGACAGTGAGGGACAGGCATTCAGAGACAGAAGACAATGAGGGACAGGCATTCAGAGACAAAGGACAGTGAGGGACAGGCATTCAGCGAGAATAGGCAGTGAGGGACAAGCATTCAGAGACAAAAAGCAGTCAGGGACAGGCATTCAGAGACAAAGGACAGTGAGGGACAGGCATTCAGAGACAGAAGACAACGAGAGACAGGCATTCAGAGCCAACAGGCAGTGAGGGACAGGCATTCAGTAACAAAGGACACTGAGGGACAGGCATTCAGAGACAAAGGACAGTGAGGGACAGGCATTCAGAGACAGAAGACAATGAGGGACAGGCATTCAGAGACAGAAGACAACGAGGGACTGGCATTCAGAGGCAAAGGACAGTGAGGGACAGGCATTCAGAGACAGAAGACAATGAGGGACAGGCATTCAGAGGCAAAGAACAGTGAGGGATGGGCAGTCAGAGACAAAGCACAGTGAGGGACAGGCATTCAGAGACAATGGACAGTGAGAGTTGACATAAGTCAGGTAGAAATGAATTAAGAAATATACTGGGCAGCCTGCTGGTGGCGCTGTCCAGGGAGAGTATAAATAATCTGGCATGGTCCCAGCTTGCTCAGGGACATTTTGTAAACAGTAACTAGTGAAGGATAACTAGAGTTCCATGTTGTGAAACAGTCGAATTAGCCTTGTTTAATACTCTGACCAAGTGCCTAGTAATTTTCTGACGTCAAGGGACAAGCGTTCAGAGGTGAAGGACATTGAGGGACAGGCATTCAGAGACAGAAGACAGTGAGGGACAGTCATTCAGAGACGGAAGACCGTGAGGGACAGGCATTCAGAGACAAAGGGCAGTGAGGGACAGGCATTCAGAGACAAAGGACAGTGAGGGACAGGCATTCAGAGGGAAAAGGAAGTGAGGGACAGGCATTCAGAGGTAGAAGGCAGTGAGGGACATGCATTCAGAAACAACAGGCAGTGAGGGACAGGCATTCAGAGGCAAAAAGCAGTAAGGGACAGGCATTCAGAGGGAAAAGGAAGTGAGGGACAGGCATTCAGAGACAAAAAGCAGTGAGTGACAGGCATTCACAGGCAAAGGACAGTGAGTGACAGGCATTCAGAGAAAAAGGACAGTGAGGGACAGGCATTCAGAGACAAAGGACAGTGAGGGAAAGCCATTCAGGGACAGAAGACAGTGAGGGACAGGCATTCAGCAGGAAAAGGCAGTGAGGGACAGGCAATCAGAGACAAAGGAAAGTGAGGGACAGGCATTCAGAGACAAACGACAGTGAGTGACAGGCATTCAGAGACAAAGGACAGTCGGGGACAGGCATTCAGAGACAAAGGACAGTGAGGGACAGGCATTCAGAGACAAAGGAAAGGGAGGGACAGGCATTCAGAGACAAAGGACAGTCGGGGACAGGCATTCAGAGACAAAGGACAGTGAGGGACAGGCATTCAGAGACAAAGGAAAGGGAGGGACAGGCATTCAGAGACAAACGACAGTGAGGGACAGGCATTCAGGGACAAAGGACAGTGAGGGACAGGCATTCAGGGACAAAGGACAGTGAGGTTCAGGCATTCAGAGACAAAAGGACAGTGGGGGACAGGCATTCAGAGACATAGGACAGTGAGGGACAGGCATTAAGAGACAAAGGACAGTGAGGGACAGGCATTCAGAGACAAAGTACAGAGAGGGACAGGCATTCAGAGACAAAAGGCAGTGAGGGACAGGCAATCAGAGACAGACCGTGAGGGACAGTCATTCAGAGACAAAAGACGGTGAGGGACAGGCATTCAGAGGTAGAAGGCAGTGAGGGACATGCATTCAGAAACAACAGGCAGTGAGGGACAGGCATTCAGAGACAAAAAGCAGTGAGGGACAGGCATTCAGAGGGAAAAGGAAGTGAGGGACAGGCATTCAGAGACAAAAAGCAGTAAGTGACAGGCATTCACAGACAAAGGACAGTGAGTGACAGGCATTCAGAGAAAAAGGACAGTGAGGGACAGGCATTCAGAGACAAAGGACAGTGAGGGAAAGCCATTCAGGGACAGAAGACAGTGAGGGACAGGCATTCAGAGACAACAGGCAGTGAGCGACAGGCATTCAGCGAGAAAAGGCAGTGAGGGACAGGCAATGAGAGACAAAGGAAAGTGAGGGACAGGCATTCAGAGACAAACGACAGTGAGTGACAGGCATTCAGAGACAACGGACAGTGGGGGACAGGCATTCAGAGACAAAGGACAGTGAGGGACAGGCATTCAGAGACAAAGGACAGTGAGGGACAGGCATTCAGCGAGAATAGGCAGTGAGGGACAAGCATTCAGAGACAAAAAGCAGTCAGGGACAGGCATTCAGAGACAAAGGACAGTGAGGGACAGGCATTCAGAGACAGAAGACAACGAGAGACAGGCATTCAGAGCCAACAGGCAGTGAGGGACAGGCATTCAGTGACAAAGGACACTGAGGGACAGGCATTCAGAGACAAAGGACAGTGAGGGACAGGCATTCAGAGACAGAAGACAATGAGGGACAGGCATTCAGAGACAAAGGACAGTGAGGGACAGGCATTCAGCGAGAATAGGCAGTGAGGGACAAGCATTCAGAGACAAAAAGCAGTCAGGGACAGGCATTCAGAGACAAAGGACAGTGAGGGACAGGCATTCAGAGACAGAAGACAACGAGAGACAGGCATTCAGAGCCAACAGGCAGTGAGGGACAGGCATTCAGTGACAAAGGACACTGAGGGACAGGCATTCAGAGACAAAGGACAGTGAGGGACAGGCATTCAGAGACAGAAGACAATGAGGGACAGGCATTCAGAGACAGAAGACAATGAGGGACTGGCATTCAGAGGCAAAGGACAGTGAGGGACAGGCATTCAGAGACAGAAGACAATGAGGGACAGGCATTCAGAGGCAAAGAACAGTGAGGGATGGGCAGTCAGAGACAAAGCACAGTGAGGGACAGGCATTCAGAGACAATGGACAGTGAGAGTTGACATAAGTCAGGTAGAAATGAATTAAGAAATATACTGGGCAGCCTGCTGGTGGCGCTGTCCAGGGAGAGTATAAATAATCTGGCATGGTCCCAGCTTGCTCAGGGACATTTTGTAAACAGTAACTAGTGAAGGATAACTAGAGTTCCATGTTGTGAAACAGTCGAATTAGCCTTGTTTAATACTCTGACCAAGTGCCTAGTAATTTTCTGACGTCAAGGGACAAGCGTTCAGAGGTGAAGGACATTGAGGGACAGGCATTCAGAGACAGAAGACAGTGAGGGACAGTCATTCAGAGACGGAAGACCGTGAGGGACAGGCATTCAGAGACAAAGGGCAGTGAGGGACAGGCATTCAGAGACAAAGGACAGTGAGGGACAGGCATTCAGTGACAAAGGACAGTGAGGGACAGGCATTCAGATACAGAAGACAGTGAGGGACAGGCATTCAGAGACAAAGGACAGTGAGGGACAGGCATTCAAAGAAAAGGACAGCGAGGGACATGCATTCAAAGAAAAGGACAGAGAGGGACAGGCATTCAAAGAAAAGGACAGTGAGGGACAGGCATTCAGAGACAAAGGACAGTGAGGGACAGGCATTCAGAGACAAAGGACAGTGAGGGACAGGCATTCAGAGACAAAGGACAGTGAGGGACAGGCATTCAGAGACAAAGGACAGTGCGGGACAGGCATTCAGAGACAAAGGACAGTGAGGGACAGACATTCAGAGACAAAGGACAGTGGGGGACAGGCATTCAGAGACAAAGGACAGTGGGGGCAGGCATTCAGAGACATAGGACAGTGAGGGACAGGCATTCAGAGACAAAGGACAGTGAGGGACAGGCATTCAGAGACAAAGGACAGTGAGGGACAGGCATTCAGAGATGTAGGACAGTGAGGGAGAGGCATTCAGAGACAAAGGACAGAGAGGGACAGGCATTCAGAGACAAAAGGCAGTGAGGGACAGGCATTCAGAGACAGACCGTGAGGGACAGGCATTCAGAGACAAAGGACGGTGAGGGACAGGCATTCAGAGGTAGAAGGCAGTGAGGGACATGCATTCAGAAACAACAGGCAGTGAGGGACAGGCATTCAGAGACAAAACGCAGTGAGGGACAGGCATTCAGAGGGAAAAGGAAGTGAGGGACAGGCATTCAGAGACAAAAAGCAGCGAGTGACAGGCATTCACAGGCAAAGGACAGTGAGTGACAGGCATTCAGAGAGAAAGGACAGTGAGGGACAGGCATTCAGAGACAAAGGACAGTGAGGGATAGCCATTCAGGGACAGAAGACAGTGAGGGACAGGCATTCAGTGGGAAAAGGCAGTGAGGGACAGGCAATCAGAGACAAAGGAAAGTGAGGGACAGGCATTCAGAGACAAACGACAGTGAGTGACAATCATTTAGAGACAAAGGACAGTGGGGGACAGGCATTCAGAGACAAAGTACAGTGAGGGACAGGCATTCAGAGACAAAGGACAGTGAGGGACAGGCTTCAGCGAGAAAAGGCAGTGAGGGACAGGCAATCAGAGACAAAGGAAAGTGAGGGACAGGCATTCAGAGACAAACGACAGTGAGTGACAGGCATTCAGAGACAAAGGACAGTGGGGGACAGGCATTCAGAGACAAAGGACAGTGAGGGACAGGCATTCAGAGACAAAGGAAAGGGAGGGACAGGCATTCAGAGACAAACGACAGTGAGGGACAGGCATTCAGGGACAAAGGACAGTGAGGGACAGGCATTCAGGGACAAAGGACAGTGAGGGACAGACATTCAGGGACAAAGGACAGTGAGGGACAGACATTCAGGGACAAAGGACAGTGAGGTTCAGGCATTCAGAGACAAAAGGACAGTGAGGGACAGGCATTCAGAGACAAAGGACATTGAGGGACAGGCATTCAGCGAGAATAGGCAGTGAGGGACAAGCATTCAGAGACAAAAAGCAGTCAGGGGCAGGCATTCAGAGACAAAGGACAGTGAGGGACAGGCATTCAGAGACAGAAGACAACGAGAGACAGGCATTCAGAGCCAACAGGCAGTGAGGGACAGGCATTCAGTGACAAAGGACACTGAGGGACAGGCATTCAGAGACAAAGGACAGTGAGGGACAGGCATTCAGAGACAGAAGACAATGAGGGACAGGCATTCAGAGACAGAAGACAATGAGGGACTGGCATTCAGAGGCAAAGGACAGTGAGGGACAGGCATTCAGAGACAGAAGACAACGAGAGACAGGCATTCAGAGCCAACAGGCAGTGAGGGACAGGCATTCAGTGACAAAGGACACTGAGGGACAGGCATTCAGAGACAAAGGACAGTGAGGGACAGGCATTCAGAGACAGAAGACAATGAGGGACAGGCATTCAGAGACAGAAGACAATGAGGGACAGGCATTCAGAGGCAAAGAACAGTGAGGGATGGGCAGTCAGAGTCAAAGCACAGTGAGGGACAGGCATTCAGAGACAATGGATAGTGAGAGTTGACATAAGTCAGGTAGAAATGAATTAGGAAATATACTGGGCAGCCTGCTGGTGGCGCTGTCCAGGGAGAGTATAAATAATCTGGCATGGTCCCAGCTTGCTCAGGGACATTTTGTAAACAGTAACTAGTGAAGGATAACTAGAGTTCCATGTTGTGAAACAGTCGAATTGGCCTTGTTTAATACTCTGACCAAGTGCCTAGTAATTTTCTGACGTCAAGGGACAAGCGTTCAGAGGTGAAGGACATTGAGGGACAGGCATTCAGAGACAGAAGACAGTGAGGGACAGTCATTCAGAGACGGAAGACAGTGAGGGACAGGCATTCAGAGACAAAGGGCAGTGAGGGACAGGCATTCAGAGACAAAGGACAGCGAGGGACAGGCATTCAGTGACAAAGGACAGTGAGGGACAGGCATTCAGATACAGAAGAGAGTGAGGGACAGGCATTCAGAGACAAAGGACAGTGAGGGACAGGCATTCAAAGAAAAGGACAGCGAGGGACATGCATTCAAAGAAAAGGACAGAGAGGGACAGGCATTCAAAGAAAAGGACAGTGAGGGACAGGCATTCAGAGACAAAAGAAAGTGAGGGACAGGCATTCAGAGACAAAGGACAGTGGGGGACAGGCATTCAGAGAAAAAGGACAGTGAGGGACAGGCATTCAGAGACAAAGGACAGTGAGGGACAGGCATTCAGAGACAAAGGACAGTGAGGGACAGGCATTCAAAGAAAAGGACAGCGAGGGACATGCATTCAAAGAAAAGGACAGTGAGGGACAGGCATTCAGAGACAAAGGACAGTGAGGGACAGGCATTCAGAGACAAAGGACAGTGAGGGACAGGCATTCAGAGACAAAGGACAGTGAGGGACAGACATTCAGAGACAAAGGACAGTGGGGGACAGGCATTCAGAGACAAAGGACAGTGCGGGACAGGCATTCAGAGACATAGGACAGTGAGGGACAGGCATTCAGAGACAAAGGACAGTGAGGGACAGGCATTCAGAGACAAAGGACAGTGAGGGACAGGCATTCAGAGATGTAGGACAGTGAGGGAGAGGCATTCAGAGACAAAGGACAGAGAGGGACAGGCATTCAGAGACAAAAGGCAGTGAGGGACAGGCATTCAGAGACAAATGACAGTGAGGGACAGGCATTCAGAGACAAAGGACAGTGAGGGACAGGCATTCAGCGAGAAAAGGCAGTGAGGGACAGGCAATCAGAGACAAAGGAAAGTGAGGGACAGGCATTCAGCGAGAAAAGGCAGTGAGGGACAGGCATTCAGAGACAAAGGACAGTGAGGGACAGGCATTCAGAGACAAAGGAAAGGGAGGGACAGGCATTCAGAGACAAATGACAGTGAGGGACAGGCATTCAGGGACAAAGGACAGTGAGGGACAGGCATTCAGGGACAAAGGACAGTGAGGGACAGACATTCAGGGACAAAGGACAGTGAGGGACAGACATTCAGGGACAAAGGACAGTGAGGTTCAGGCATTCAGAGACAAAAGGACAGTGAGGGACAGGCATTCAGAGACAAAAGACAGTGAGGGACAGGCACTCAGAGACAAAGGACAGTGAGGTCAGGCATTCAGATAATGGACAGTGGGGGACAGGCATTCAGAGACAAAGGACAGTGAGGGACAGGCATTCAGAGACAAAGGACAGTGAGGGACAGGCATTCAGAGACAAACGAAAGTGAGGGTCAGGCATTCAGGGACAGAAGACAGCGAGAGACAGGCATTCAGAGGTAGGAGGCAGTGAGGGACAGGCATTCAGAGAGAAAAGACAGTGAGCGACAGGCATTCAGGGACAGAAGACAGCGAGAGACATTCATTTAGAGGTAGAAGGCACTGAGGGACAGGCATTCAGAGACAAAAGGCAGAGAGGGAGAGGCATTCAGAGACAAAGGACAGTGGGGGACAGGCATTCAGAGACAAAGGAGAGTGGGGGACAGGCATTCAGAGACAAAGGACAGTGAGGGACAGGCATTCAGAGACAAAGGACAGTGAGGGACAGGCATGCATAGACAAAGGACAGTGACGGACAGGCATTCAGAGACAAAGGACAGTGAGAGACAGGCATTCAGAGACAAAAGACAGTGAGGGACAGGCATTCAGAGACAAAGGACAGTGAGGGACAGGCATTCAGAGACAAAAGAAAGTGAGGGACAGGCATTCAGAGACAAAGGACAGTGAGTGAGAGGCATTAAGAGACAAAGGACAGCGAGGGACAGGCATTCAGAGACAGAAGAAAGTGAGTGACAGGCATTCAAAGACAAAGGACAGTGCGGGACATGCATTCAGAAACAAAGGAAAGGGAGGGACAGGCATTCAGAGACAAATGACAGTGAGGGACAGGCATTCAGGGACAAAGGACAGTGCGGGACATGCATTCAGAAACAAAGGACAGTGAGGGACAGGCATTTAGAGAGAAAAGACAGTGACGGACAGGCATTCAGGGAGAGAATACAGCGAGAGACAGGCATTCAGAGGTAGAAGGCATTCAGGGACAGGCATTCAGAGACAAAGGGCAGTGAGGGACAGGCATTCAGAGACAAAGGACATCGAGGGACAGGCATTCAGTGACAAAGGACAGTGAGGGACAGGCATTCAGATGCAGAAGACAGTGAGGGACAGGCATTCAGAGACAAAGGACAGTGAGGGACAGGCATTCAAAGAAAAGGACAGCGAGGGACATGCATTCAAAGAAAAGGACAGAGAGGGACAGGCATTCAAAGAAAAGGACAGTGAGGGACAGGCATTCAGAGACAAAAGAAAGTGAGGGACAGGCATTCAGAGACAAAGGACAGTGGGGGACAGGCATTCAGAGAAAAAGGACAGTGAGGGACAGGCATTCAGAGACAAAGGACAGTGAGGGACAGGCATTCAGAGACAAAGGACAGTGAGGGACAGGCATTCAAAGAAAAGAACAGTTAGGGACATACATTCAAAGAAAAGGACAGTGAGGGACAGGCATTCAGAGACAAAGGACAGTGAGGGACAGGCATTCAGAGACAATGGACAGTGAGGGACAGGCATTCAGAGACAAAGGACAGTGAGGGACAGGCATTCCGAGACAAAGGACAGTGAGGGACAGGCATTGAGAGACAAAGGACAGAGCGGGACAGGCATTCAGAGACAAAGGACAGTGAGGGACAGACATTCAGAGACAAAGGACAGTGGGGGACAGGCATTCAGAGAAAAAGGACAGTGGGGGACAGGCATTCAGAGACATAGGACAGTGAGGGACAGGCATTCAGAGACAAAGGACAGTGAGGGACAGGCATTCAGAGACAAAGGACAGTGAGGGACAGGCATTCAGAGACAAAAGGCAGTGAGGGACAGGCATTCAGAGACAGACCGTGAGGGACAGGCATTCAGAGACAAAGGACGGTGAGGGACAGGCATTCAGAGGTAGAAGGCAGTGAGGGACATGCATTCAGAAACAACAGGCAGTGAGGGACAGGCATTCAGAGATAAAAAGCAGTGAGTGACAGGCATTCAGAGGGAAAAGGAAATGAGGGACAGGCATTCAGAGACAAAAAGCAGTGAGTGACAGGCATTCACAGGCAAAGGACAGTGAGTGACAGGCATTCAGAGAAAAAGGACAGTGAGGGACAGGCATTCAGAAACAAAGGACAGTGAGGGAAAGCCATTCAGGGACAGAAGACAGTGAGGGACAGGCATTCAGAGACAACAGGCAGTGAGGGACAGGCATTCAGCGAGAAAAGGCAGTGAGGGACAGGCAATCAGAGACAAAGGAAAGTGAGGGACAGGCATTCAGAGACAAACGACAGTGAGTGACAGGCATTTAGAGACAAAGGACAGTGGGGGACAGGCATTCAGAGACAAAGGACAGTGAGGGACAGGCATTCAGAGACAAAGGACAGTGAGGGACAGGCATTCAGCGAGAAAAGGCAGTGAGGGACAGGCATTCAGAGACAAAGGACAGTGAGGGACAGGCATTCAGAGACAAAGGAAAGGGAGGGACAGGCATTCAGAGACAAACGACAGTGAGGGACAGGCATTCAGGGACAAAGGACAGTGAGGGACAGGCATTCAGGGACAAAGGACAGTGAGGGACAGACATTCAGAGACAAAGGACAGTGAGGTTCAGGCATTCAGAGACAAAAGGACAGTGAGGGACAGGCATTCAGAGACAAAAGACAGTGAGGGACAGGCACTCAGAGACAAAGGAGAGTGAGGTCAGGCATTCAGATAATGGACAGTGGGGGACAGGCATTCAGAGACAAAGGACAGTGAGGGACAGGCATTCAGAGACAAAGGACAGTGAGGGACAGGCATTCAGAGACAAAGGAAAGTGAGGGTCAGGCATTCAGAGGTAGGAGGCAGTGAGGGACAGGCATTCAGAGAGAAAAGACAGTGAGCGACAGGCATTCAGGGACAGAAGACAGCGAGAGACATTCATTTAGAGGTAGAAGGCACTGAGGGACAGGCATTCAGAGACAAAAGGCAGAGAGGGAGAGGCATTCAGAGACATAGGACAGTGGGGGACAGGCATTCAGAGACAAAGGAGAGTGGGGGACAGGCATTCAGAGACAAAGGACAGTGAGGGACAGGCATTCAGAGACAAAGGACAGTGAGGGACAGGCATTCAGAGACAAAAGACAGTGAGGGACAGGCATTCAGAGACAAAGGACAGTGAGTGAGAGGCATTAAGAGACAAAGGACAGCGAGGGACAAGCATTCAGAGACAGAAGAAAGTGAGTGACAGGCATTCAAAGACAAAGGACAGTGCGGGACATGCATTCAGAAACAAAGGACAGTGAGGGACAGGCATTTAGAGAGAAAAGACAGTGACGGACAGGCATTCAGGGACAGAATACAGCGAGAGACAGGCATTCAGAGGTAGAAGGCAATGAGGGACAGGCATTCAGAGAGAAAAGACAGTGAGCGACAGGCATTCAGAGACAAAGGAAAGTGAGTGACAGGCATTCCGAGAAAAAGGACAGTGAGGGACAGGCATTCAGAGTAAAAGGACAGTGAGGCACAGAAGACAGTGAGGGACAGGCATTCAGAGGAAGAAGGCAGTGAGGGACAGGCATTCAGAGACAAAAGGCAGTGAGGGACAGGCATTCAGCGAGAAAAGGCAGTGAGGGACAGGCAATCAGAGACAAAGGAAAGGGAGGGACTGGCATTCAGGGACAAAGGACAGTGAGGGACAGACATTCAGGGACAAAGGACAGTGAGGGACAGACATTCAGGGACAAAGGACAGTGAGGTTCAGGCATTCAGAGACAAAGCACAGTGAGGGACAGGCATTCAGAGACAGAAGACAATGAGGGACAGGCATTCAGAGACAGAAGACAATGAGGGACAGGCATTCAGAGACAAAAGGACAGTGAGGGACAGGCATTCAGAGACAAAAGACAGTGAGGGACAGGCACTCAGAGACAAAGGACAGTGAGGTCAGGCATTCAGAGAATGGACACTGGGGGAAAGGCATTCAGAGACAAAGGACAGTGAGGGACAGGCATTCAGAGACAAAGGACAGAGAGGGACAGGCATTCAGAGGCAAAGGAAAGTGAGGGACAGGCATTCAGGGACAGAAGACAGCGAGAGACAGGCATTCAGAGGTAGAAGGCAGTGAGGGACAGGCATTCAGAGAGAAAGGACAGTGAGCGACAGGCATTCAGAGACAACGGACAGTGAGGGACAGGCATTCAGAGACAAAGGACAGTGAGGGACAGGCATTCAGCGAGAAAAGGCAGTGAGTGGCATGCATTCAGAGACAAAGTGCAGTGAGGGACAGGCATTCAGCCTGAGGGAGTAACTGGTAGAATAGATGGGGGAGAGCCAGTAGATGTGGTGTACCTGGACTTCCAAAAGGCCTTCGATAAGGTCCCACATAAAAGATTAGCATGGAAAATTGAGGCTCATGGGATAAAGGGGAAAGTTTTGGCGTGGATAGGGAACTGGCTGTCAGATAGAAAACAGAGAGTTGGAATAAACGGCTCATTTTCTGAATGGCAGGCAGTAACAAGTGGGGTACCACAGGGATCTGTCCTGGGCCCCCAGCTGTTCACAATTTACATTAATGACCTGGATCAGGGAGTCGGATGCAGCATTTCCAAATTTGCAGACGACACTAAACTAGGAGGTGGGGTGGGCTCAGAGGAAGAGACCAGGAAGCTCCAGAGCGATTTGGACAGACTGGGCGATTGGGCGGATAAATGGCAGATGCACTATAATGTGGACAAGTGCGAAGTTATCCACCTTGGGTGCAGGAACGGGAGGGCAAATTATTATTTAAATGGCAATAGATTGGGAGAGGGGGAAGTACAGAGAGACCTGGGTGTTCTTGTACACCAGTCACTGAAGGCGAGCATGCAGGTGCAACAGGCGGTCAAGAAGGCAAACGGTATGCTGGCCTTCATAGCAAAAGGGTTAGAATACAGGAACAGGGATACCTTGCTGCAGCTGTACAGGGCACTGGTGAGACCACACCTCGAGTACTGTGTACAGTTTTGGTCGCCTCATCTGAGGAAGGATGTTCTTGCCATGGAGGGGGTGCAGCGGCGATTCACCAGGCTGATACCAGGAATGGCGGGAATGACCTATGAGGAGAGACTATGTAGTTTAGGGATGTACACACTGGAGTTTAGAAGATTGAGAGGGGACCTCATAGAAGTGTATAAAATTCTGACAGGTCTAGACAGACTGGATGCAGAAGGAATGTTTCCCTTGGCGGGTGAAAACAGAACTAGAGGACATAATTTAAGGATAAGGGCTAAACCATTTAGGGCAGAGATGAGGGGGAATTTCTTCACTCAGAGAGTGGTGAACCTGTGGAACTCATTGCCACAGAGGGCAGTGTACGCCAGCTCATTAAATATATTTAAGAGGGAATTAGATATATTTCTACGGGCAAAAGGGGTTAAGGGTTACGGAGAGAAGGCGGGGACGGGATACTGAATTAAAGGATCAGCCATGATCTCATTAAATGGCGGAGCAGGCACGAAGGGCCGAATGGCCTACTCCTGCTCCTATCTTCTATGTATCTATGTATCTATGTAAAGGACAGTGAGGGACAGGCATTCAGAGACAGAAGACAATGAGGGACAGGCATTCAGAGACAAAGGACAGTGAGGGATAGGCATTCAGTGACAAAGGACAGTGAGGGACAGGCATTCAGAGACAAAGGACAGTGAGGGACAGGCATTCAGCGAGAAAGGGCAGCGAGTGGCATGCATTCAGAGACAAAAAGCAGTGAGGGACAGGCATTCAGCGACAAAGGACAGTGAGGGACAGGCATTCAGAGACAAAGGACAGTGAGGGACAGGCATTCAGCGAGAAAAGGCAGTGAGTGGCATGCATTCAGAGACAAAAAGCAGTGAGGGACAGGCATTCAGCAACAAAGGACAGTGAGGGACAGGCATTCAGAGACAGAAGACAATGAGGGACAGGCATTCAGAGACAAAGGACGGTGAGGGACAGGCATTCAGTGACAAAGGACAGTAAGGGACAGGCATTCAGAGACAGAAGACAATAAGGGACAGGCATTCAAAGAAAAGGCCAGTGAGGGACAGCCATTCAGAGACAAAGGACAGTGAGGGACAGGCATTCAAAGAAAAGGACAGCGAGGGACATGCATTCAAAGAAAAGGACAGTGAGGGACAGGCATTTAAAGAAAAGGACAGTGAGGGACAGGCATTCAGAGACCAATGAAAGTGAGGGACAGGCATTCAGAGACAAAGGACAGTGGGGGACAGGCATTCAGAGACAAAGGACAGTGAGGGACAGGCATTCAGAGACAAAGAACAGTGAGGGACAGGCATTCAGAGACAAAGGACAGTGAGGGACAGGCATTCAGAGACAAAGGACAGTGAGGGACAGGCATTCAGAGACAAAGGACAGTGAGGGACAGGCATTCAGAGACAAAGGACGGTGAGGGACAGGCATGCAGAGACAACAGGACAGTGGGGGACAGGCATTCAATACAGAAGACGAGAGACAGGCACTCAGAGACAAAGGACAGTGAGGACAGGCATTCAGATAAAAAACAGTGGGGGACTGGCATTCAGAGACAAAGGACAGTGAGGGACAAGCTTTCAGAGACAAAGGAAAGTGAGGGACAGGCATTCAGGGACAGAAGATAGCGAGAGACAGGCATTCAGAGGTAGAAGGCAGTGAGGGACAGGAATTCAGAGAGAACGGACCGTGAGTGACAGGCATTCAGGGACAGAAGACAGTGAGAGACAGGCATTAAGAGTTAGAAGGCAGTGAGGGACAGGCATTCAGAGACAAAAGGCAGAGAGGGAGAGGCATTCAGAGACAAAGGACAGTGGGGGAGAGGCATTCAGAGACAAAGGACAGTGAGGGATAGGCATTCAGAGACAAAGGACAGTGAGGGACAGGCATTCAGTGAGAAAAGGTAGTGAGGGACATGCATTCAGAGACAAAAAGCAGTGAGGGACAGGCATTCAGAGACAAAGAAAAGTGAGGGACAGGCATTCAGAGACAGAAGACCGTGAGGGACAGGCATTCAGAGACAGAAGACAATGAGGGACTTGCATTCAGAGACAAAGGATAGTGAGGGACAGGCATTCAGAGACAAAGGACAGTGAGCGACAGGCATTCAGGGACAAGGGACAGTGGGGGACAGGCATTCAGAGACAAAGGACAGTGAGGGACAGGCATTCAGGGACAAAGGACAGTGAGGGACAGGCATTCAGGGACAAAGGACAGTGAGGGACAGACATTCAGGGACAAAGGACAGTGAGGGACAGACATTCAGGGACAAAGGACAGTGAGGTTCAGGCATTCAGTGACAAAGCACAGTGAGGGACAGGCATTCAGGGACAAGACAATGAGGGACAGGCACTCAGAGACAGAAGACAATGAGGGACAGGCATTCAGAGACAAAAGGACAGTGAGGGACAGGAATTCAGAGACAAACGGACAGTGAGGGTCAGGCATTCAGAGACAAAAGGACAGTGAGGGACAGGCATTCAGAGAGAAAAGACCGTGTGGGACAGCCATTCAGAGACAGAAGACCGTGAGGGAAAGGCATTCAGAGACAAAAGACATTGAGGGACAGGCATTCAGAGACAAAAGGCAGTGAGGGACAGGCACTCAGAGACAAAGGACAGAGAGGACAGGCATTCAGATAATGGACAGTGGGGGACAGGCATTCAGAGAAAAAGGACAGTGAGGGACAGGCATTCAGAGACAAAGGATAGTGACGGACAGGCATTCAGAGAGAAAGGAAAGTGAGGGACAGGCATTCAGGGACAGAAGACAGCGAGAGACAGGCATTCAGAGGTAGAAGGCAGTGAGGCACAGGCATTCAGTGAGAAATGACAGTGAGCGACAGGCATTCAGGGACAGAAGACAGCGAGTGACAGGCATTAAGAGGTAGAAGGCAGTGAGGGACTGGCATTCAGAGACAAAAGGAAGAGAGGGAGAGGCATTCAGAGGGAAAGGACAGTGGGGGACAGGCATTCAGAGACAAAGGACAGTGAGGGACAGGCATTCAGAGACAAAGGACAGTGAGGGACAGGCATTCAGAGACAAAGGACAGTGAGGGACATGCATTCAGTGAGAAAATGCAGTGAGGGACATGCATTCAGAGACAAAAAGCAGTGAGGGACAGGCATTCAGAGACAAAGGACAGTGAGGGACAGGCATTCAGAGACAAAGGACAGTGAGGGACAGGCATTCAGAGACAAAGGACAGTGAGGGACAGGCATTCAGAGACAAAGGACAGCGAGGGACAGGCATTCAGAGACAAAGGACAGTGAGGGACAGGCATTCAGAGACAGAAGACAATGAGGGACAGGCATTCAGAGATAAAGGCCAGTGAGGGACAGGCATTCAGAGACAGAAAAAAATGAGGGACAGGCATTCAGAGACAAAGGACAGCGAGGGACAGGCATTCAGTGAGAAAGGACAGTGAGGGACAAGCATTCAGATACAGAAGACAATGAGGGACAGGCACTCAGAGACAAAAGAAAGTGAGGGACAGGCATTCAGAGGCAAAGGACAGTGAGGGACAGGCATTCAAACAAAAGGACAGCGAGGGACATGCATTCAAAGAAAAGGACAGAGAGGGACAGGCATTCAAATAAAAGGACAGTGAGGGACAGGCATTGAGAGACAAAAGAAAGTGAGGGACAGGCATTCAGAGACAAAGGACAGTGGGGGACAGGCATTCAGAGAAAAAGGACAGTGAGGGACAGGCATTCAGAGACAAAGGACAGTGAGGGACAGGCATTCAGAGACAAAGGACAGTGAGCGACAGGCATTCAAAGAAAAGGACAGCGAGGGACATGCATTCAAAGAAAAGGACAGTGAGGGACAGGCATTCAGAGACAAAGGACAGAGAGGGACAGGCATTCAGAGACAAAAGGCAGTGAGGGACAGGCATTCAGAGACAGACCGTGAGGGACAGGCATTCAGAGACAATGGACTGTGAGGGACAGGCATTCAGAGGTAGAAGGCAGTGAGGGACATGCATTCAGAAACAACAGGCAGTGAGGGACAGGCATTCAGAGACAAAAAGCAGTGAGGGACAGGCATTCAGAGGGAAAAGGAAGTGAGGGCCAGGCATTCAGAGACAAAAAGCAGTGAGTGACAGGCATTCATAGACAAAGGACAGTGAGTGACAGGCATTCAGAGAAAAAGGACAGTGAGGGACAGGCATTCAGAGACAAAGGTCAGTGAGAGACAGGCATTCAGAGACAAAGGACAGTGAGGGACAGGCATTCAGAAACAAAGGACAGTGAGGGACAGGCATTCAGAGAAAAAGGACGGTGAGGGACAGGCATTCAGAGACATAGGACAGTGAGTGACAGGCATTTAGAGAGAAAAGACAGTGATGGACAGGCATTCAGGGAGAGAATACAGCGAGAGACAGGCATTCAGAGGTAGAAGGCATTGAGGGACAGGCATTCAGAGACAAAGGGCAGTGAGGGACAGGCATTCAGAGACAAAGGACATCGAGGGACAGGCATTCAATGACAAAGGACAGTGAGGGACAGGCATTCAGATGCAGAAGACAGTGAGGGACAGGCATTCAGAGACAAAGGACAGTGAGGGACAGGCATTCAAAGAAAAGGACAGCGAGGGACATGCATTCAAAGAAAAGGACAGAGAGGGACAGGCATTCAAAGAAAAGGACAGTGAGGGACAGGCATTCAGAGACAAAAGAAAGTGAGGGACAGGCATTCAGAGACAAAGGACAGTGGGGGACAGGCATTCAGAGAAAAAGGACAGTGAGGGACAGGCATTCAGAGACAAAGGACAGTGAGGGACAGGCATTCAGAGACAAAGGACAGTGAGGGACAGGCATTCAAAGAAAAGAACAGTGAGGGACATACATTCAAAGAAAAGGACAGTGAGGGACAGGCATTCAGAGACAAAGGACAGTGAGGGACAGGCATTCAGAGACAATGGACAGTGAGGGACAGGCATTCAGAGACAAAGGACAGTGAGGGACAGGCATTCAGAGACAAAGGACAGTGAGGGACAGGCATTGAGAGACAAAGGACAGAGCGGGACAGGCATTCAGAGACAAAGGACAGTGAGGGACAGACATTCAGAGACAAAGGACAGTGGGGGACAGGCATTCAGAGAAAAAGGACAGTGGGGGACAGGCATTCAGAGACATAGGACAGTGAGGGACAGGCATTCAGAGACAAAGGACAGTGAGGGACAGGCATTCAGAGACAAAGGACAGTGAGGGACAGGCATTCAGAGACAAAAGGCAGTGAGGGACAGGCATTCAGAGACAGACCGTGAGGGACAGGCATTCAGAGACAAAGGACGGTGAGCGACAGGCATTCAGAGGTAGAAGGCAGTGAGGGACATGCATTCAGAAACAACAGGCAGTGAGGGACAGGCATTCAGAGATAAAAAGCAGTGAGTGACAGGCATTCAGAGGGAAAAGGAAATGAGGGACAGGCATTCAGGGACAAAAAGCAGTGAGTGACAGGCATTCACAGGCAAAGGACAGTGAGTGACAGGCATTCAGAGAAAAAGGACAGTGAGGGACAGGCATTCAGAAACAAAGGACAGTGAGGGAAAGCCATTCAGGGACAGAAGACAGTGAGGGACAGGCATTCAGAGACAACAGGCAGTGAGGGACAGGCATTCAGCGAGAAAAGGCAGTGAGGGACAGGCAATCAGAGACAAAGGAAAGTGAGGGACAGGCATTCAGAGACAAACGACAGTGAGTGACAGGCATTTAGAGACAAAGGACAGTGGGGGACAGGCATTCAGAGACAAAGGACAGTGAGGGACAGGCATTCAGAGACAAAGGACAGTGAGGGACAGGCATTCAGCGAGAAAAGGCAGTGAGGGACAGGCAATCAGAGACAAAGGAAAGTGAGGGACAGGCATTCAGCGAGAAAAGGCAGTGAGGGACAGGCATTCAGAGACAAAGGACAGTGAGGGACAGGCATTCAGAGACAAAGGAAAGGGAGGGACAGGCATTCAGAGACAAACGACAGTGAGGGAGAGGCATTCAGGGACAAAGGACAGTGAGGGACAGGCATTCAGGGACAAAGGACAGTGAGGGACAGACATTCAGAGACAAAGGACAGTGAGGGACAGACATTCAGGGACAAAGGACAGTGAGGTTCAGGCATTCAGAGACAAAAGGACAGTGAGGGACAGGCATTCAGAGACAAAAGACAGTGAGGGACAGGCACTCAGAGACAAAGGAGAGTGAGGTCAGGCATTCAGATAATGGACAGTGGGGGACAGGCATTCAGAGACAAAGGACAGTGAGGGACAGGCATTCAGAGACAAAGGACAGTGAGGGACAGGCATTCAGAGACAAAGGAAAGTGAGGGTCAGGCATTCAGAGGTAGGAGGCAGTGAGGGACAGGCATTCAGAGAGAAAAGACAGTGAGCGACAGGCATTCAGGGACAGAAGACAGCGAGAGACATTCATTTAGAGGTAGAAGGCACTGAGGGACAGGCATTCAGAGACAAAAGGCAGAGAGGGAGAGGCATTCAGAGACATAGGACAGTGGGGGACAGGCATTCAGAGACAAAGGAGAGTGGGGGACAGGCATTCAGAGACAAAGGACAGTGAGGGACAGGCATTCAGAGACAAAGGACAGTGAGGGACAGGCATTCAGAGACAAAAGACAGTGAGGGACAGGCATTCAGAGACAAAGGACAGTGAGTGAGAGGCATTAAGAGACAAAGGACAGCGAGGGACAAGCATTCAGAGACAGAAGAAAGTGAGTGACAGGCATTCAAAGACAAAGGACAGTGCGGGACATGCATTCAGAAACAAAGGACAGTGAGGGACAGGCATTTAGAGAGAAAAGACAGTGACGGACAGGCATTCAGGGACAGAATACAGCGAGAGACAGGCATTCAGAGGTAGAAGGCAATGAGGGACAGGCATTCAGAGAGAAAAGACAGTGAGCGACAGGCATTCAGAGACAAAGGAAAGTGAGTGACAGGCATTCCGAGAAAAAGGACAGTGAGGGACAGGCATTCAGAGTAAAAGGACAGTGAGGCACAGAAGACAGTGAGGGACAGGCATTCAGAGGAAGAAGGCAGTGAGGGACAGGCATTCAGAGACAAAAGGCAGTGAGGGACAGGCATTCAGCGAGAAAAGGCAGTGAGGGACAGGCAATCAGAGACAAAGGAAAGGGAGGGACTGGCATTCAGGGACAAAGGACAGTGAGGGACAGACATTCAGGGACAAAGGACAGTGAGGGACAGACATTCAGGGACAAAGGACAGTGAGGTTCAGGCATTCAGAGACAAAGCACAGTGAGGGACAGGCATTCAGAGACAGAAGACAATGAGGGACAGGCATTCAGAGACAGAAGACAATGAGGGACAGGCGTTCAGAGACAAAAGGACAGTGAGGGACAGGCATTCAGAGACAAAAGACAGTGAGGGACAGGCACTCAGAGACAAAGGACAGTGAGGTCAGGCATTCAGAGAATGGACACTGGGGGAAAGGCATTCAGAGACAAAGGACAGTGAGGGACAGGCATTCAGAGACAAAGGACAGAGAGGGACAGGCATTCAGAGGCAAAGGAAAGTGAGGGACAGGCATTCAGGGACAGAAGACAGCGAGAGACAGGCATTCAGAGGTAGAAGGCAGTGAGGGACAGGCATTCAGAGAGAAAGGACAGTGAGCGACAGGCATTCAGAGACAACGGACAGTGAGGGACAGGCATTCAGAGACAAAGGACAGTGAGGGACAGGCATTCAGCGAGAAAAGGCAGTGAGTGGCATGCATTCAGAGACAAAGTGCAGTGAGGGACAGGCATTCAGCGACAAAGGACAGTGAGGGACAGGCATTCAGAGACAGAAGACAATGAGGGACAGGCATTCAGAGACAAAGGACAGTGAGGGACAGGCATTCAGTGACAAAAACAGTGAGGGACAGGCATTCAGAGACAAAGGACAGTGAGGGACAGGCATTCAGCGAGAAAGGGCAGCGAGTGGCATGCATTCAGAGACAAAAAGCAGTGAGGGACAGGCATTCAGCGACAAAGGACAGTGAGGGACAGGCATTCAGAGACAAAGGACAGTGAGGGACAGGCATTCAGCGAGAAAAGGCAGTGAGTGGCATGCATTCAGAGACAAAAAGCAGTGAGGGACAGGCATTCAGCGACAAAGGACAGTGAGGGACAGGCATTCAGAGACAGAAGACAATGAGGGACAGGCATTCAGAGACAAAGGACGGTGAGGGACAGGCATTCAGTGACAAAGGACAGTAAGGGACAGGCATTCAGAGACAGAAGACAATAAGGGACAGGCATTCAAAGAAAAGGCCAGTGAGGGACAGCCATTCAGAGACAAAGGACAGTGAGGGACAGGCATTCAAAGAAAAGGACAGCGAGGGACATGCATTCAAAGAAAAGGACAGTGAGGGACAGGCATTTAAAGAAAAGGACAGTGAGGGACAGGCATTCAGAGACCAATGAAAGTGAGGGACAGGCATTCAGAGACAAAGGACAGTGGGGGACAGGCATTCAGAGACAAAGGACAGTGAGGGACAGGCATTCAGAGACAAAGAACAGTGAGGGACAGGCATTCAGAGACAAAGGACAGTGAGGGACAGGCATTCAGAGACAAAGGACAGTGAGGGACAGGCATTCAGAGACAAAGGACAGTGAGGGACAGGCATTCAGAGACAAAGGACGGTGAGGGACAGGCATGCAGAGACAACAGGACAGTGGGGGACAGGCATTCAATACAGAAGACGAGAGACAGGCACTCAGAGACAAAGGACAGTGAGGACAGGCATTCAGATAAAAAACAGTGGGGGACTGGCATTCAGAGACAAAGGACAGTGAGGGACAAGCTTTCAGAGACAAAGGAAAGTGAGGGACAGGCATTCAGGGACAGAAGATAGCGAGAGACAGGCATTCAGAGGTAGAAGGCAGTGAGGGACAGGAATTCAGAGAGAACGGACCGTGAGCGACAGGCATTCAGGGACAGAAGACAGTGAGAGACAGGCATTAAGAGTTAGAAGGCAGTGAGGGACAGGCATTCAGAGGCAAAAGGCAGAGAGGGAGAGGCATTCAGAGACAAAGGACAGTGGGGGAGAGGCATTCAGAGACAAAGGACAGTGAGGGATAGGCATTCAGAGACAAAGGACAGTGAGGGACAGGCATTCAGTGAGAAAAGGTAGTGAGGGACAGGCATTCAGAGACAAAAGACAGTGAGGGACAGGCATTCAGAGACAAAGGACAGTGAGTGAGAGGCATTAAGAGACAAAGGACAGCGAGGGACAAGCATTCAGAGACAGAAGAAAGTGAGTGACAGGCATTCAAAGACAAAGGACAGTGCGGGACATGCATTCAGAAACAAAGGACAGTGAGGGACAGGCATTTAGAGAGAAAAGACAGTGACGGACAGGCATTCAGGGACAGAATACAGCGAGAGACAGGCATTCAGAGGTAGAAGGCAATGAGGGACAGGCATTCAGAGAGAAAAGACAGTGAGCGACAGGCATTCAGAGACAAAGGAAAGTGAGTGACAGGCATTCCGAGAAAAAGGACAGTGAGGGACAGGCATTCAGAGTAAAAGGACAGTGAGGCACAGAAGACAGTGAGGGACAGGCATTCAGAGGAAGAAGGCAGTGAGGGACAGGCATTCAGAGACAAAAGGCAGTGAGGGACAGGCATTCAGCGAGAAAAGGCAGTGAGGGACAGGCAATCAGAGACAAAGGAAAGGGAGGGACTGGCATTCAGGGACAAAGGACAGTGAGGGACAGACATTCAGGGACAAAGGACAGTGAGGGACAGACATTCAGGGACAAAGGACAGTGAGGTTCAGGCATTCAGAGACAAAGCACAGTGAGGGACAGGCATTCAGAGACAGAAGACAATGAGGGACAGGCATTCAGAGACAGAAGACAATGAGGGACAGGCATTCAGAGACAAAAGGACAGTGAGGGACAGGCATTCAGAGACAAAAGACAGTGAGGGACAGGCACTCAGAGACAAAGGACAGTGAGGTCAGGCATTCAGAGAATGGACACTGGGGGACAGGCATTCAGAGACAAAGGACAGTAAGGGACAGGCATTCAGAGACAAAGGACAGAGAGGGACAGGCATTCAGAGGCAAAGGAAAGTGAGGGACAGGCATTCAGGGACAGAAGACAGCGAGAGACAGGCATTCAGAGGTAGAAGGCAGTGAGGGACAGGCATTCAGAGAGAAAGGACAGTGAGCGACAGGCATTCAGAGACAACGGACAGTGAGGGACAGGCATTCAGAGACAAAGGACAGTGAGGGACAGGCATTCAGCGAGAAAAGGCAGTGAGTGGCATGCATTCAGAGACAAAGTGCAGTGAGGGACAGGCATTCAGCGACAAAGGACAGTGAGGGACAGGCATTCAGAGACAGAAGACAATGAGGGACAGGCATTCAGAGACAAAGGACAGTGAGGGACAGGCATTCAGTGACAAAGGACAGTGAGGGACAGGCATTCAGAGACAAAGGACAGTGATGGACAGGCATTCAGCGAGAAAGGGCAGCGAGTGGCATGCATTCAGAGACAAAAAGCAGTGAGGGACAGGCATTCAGCGACAAAGGACAGTGAGGGACAGGCATTCAGAGACAAAGGACAGTGAGGGACAGGCATTCAGCGAGAAAAGGCAGTGAGTGGCATGCATTCAGAGACAAAAAGCAGTGAGGGACAGGCATTCAGCGACAAAGGACAGTGAGGGACAGGCATTCAGAGACAGAAGACAATGAGGGACAGGCATTCAGAGACAAAGGACGGTGAGGGACAGGCATTCAGTGACAAAGGACAGTAAGGGACAGGCATTCAGAGACAGAAGACAATAAGGGACAGGCATTCAAAGAAAAGGCCAGTGAGGGACAGCCATTCAGAGACAAAGGACAGTGAGGGACAGGCATTCAAAGAAAAGGACAGCGAGGGACATGCATTCAAAGAAAAGGACAGTGAGGGACAGGCATTTAAAGAAAAGGACAGTGAGGGACAGGCATTCAGAGACCAATGAAAGTGAGGGACAGGCATTCAGAGACAAAGGACAGTGGGGGACAGGCATTCAGAGACAAAGGACAGTGAGGGACAGGCATTCAGAGACAAAGAACAGTGAGGGACAGGCATTCAGAGACAAAGGACAGTGAGGGACAGGCATTCAGAGACAAAGGACAGTGAGGGACAGGCATTCAGAGACAAAGGACAGTGAGGGACAGGCATTCAGAGACAAAGGACGGTGAGGGACAGGCATGCAGAGACAACAGGACAGTGGGGGACAGGCATTCAATACAGAAGACGAGAGACAGGCACTCAGAGACAAAGGACAGTGAGGACAGGCATTCAGATAAAAAACAGTGGGGGACTGGCATTCAGAGACAAAGGACAGTGAGGGACAAGCTTTCAGAGACAAAGGAAAGTGAGGGACAGGCATTCAGGGACAGAAGATAGCGAGAGACAGGCATTCAGAGGTAGAAGGCAGTGAGGGACAGGAATTCAGAGAGAACGGACCGTGAGCGACAGGCATTCAGGGACAGAAGACAGTGAGAGACAGGCATTAAGAGTTAGAAGGCAGTGAGGGACAGGCATTCAGAGACAAAAGGCAGAGAGGGAGAGGCATTCAGAGACAAAGGACAGTGGGGGAGAGGCATTCAGAGACAAAGGACAGTGAGGGATAGGCATTCAGAGACAAAGGACAGTGAGGGACAGGCATTCAGTGAGAAAAGGTAGTGAGGGACATGCATTCAGAGACAAAAAGCAGTGAGGGACAGGCATTCAGAGACAAAGAAAAGTGAGGGACAGGCATTCAGAGACAGAAGACCGTGAGGGACAGGCATTCAGAGACAGAAGACAATGAGGGACTTGCATTCAGAGACAAAGGATAGTGAGGGACAGGCATTCAGAGACAAAGGACAGTGAGCGACAGGCATTCAGGGACAAGGGACAGTGGGGGACAGGCATTCAGAGACAAAGGACAGTGAGGGACAGGCATTCAGGGACAAAGGACAGTGAGGGACAGGCATTCAGGGACAAAGGACAGTGAGGGACAGACATTCAGGGACAAAGGACAGTGAGGGACAGACATTCAGGGACAAAGGACAGTGAGGTTCAGGCATTCAGTGACAAAGCACAGTGAGGGACAGGCATTCAGGGACAAGACAATGAGGGACAGGCACTCAGAGACAGAAGACAATGAGGGACAGGCATTCAGAGACAAAAGGACAGTGAGGGACAGGAATTCAGAGACAAACGGACAGTGAGGGTCAGGCATTCAGAGACAAAAGGACAGTGAGGGACAGGCATTCAGAGAGAAAAAACCGTGTGGGACAGCCATTCAGAGACAGAAGACCGTGAGGGAAAGGCATTCAGAGACAAAAGACATTGAGGGACAGGCATTCAGAGACAAAAGGCAGTGAGGGACAGGCACTCAGAGACAAAGGACAGAGAGGACAGGCATTCAGATAATGGACAGTGGGGGACAGGCATTCAGAGAAAAAGGACAGTGAGGGACAGGCATTCAGAGACAAAGGATAGTGACGGACAGGCATTCAGAGAGAAAGGAAAGTGAGGGACAGGCATTCAGGGACAGAAGACAGCGAGAGACAGGCATTCAGAGGTAGAAGGCAGTGAGGCACAGGCATTCAGTGAGAAATGACAGTGAGCGACAGGCATTCAGGGACAGAAGACAGCGAGTGACAGGCATTAAGAGGTAGAAGGCAGTGAGGGACTGGCATTCAGAGACAAAAGGAAGAGAGGGAGAGGCATTCAGAGGGAAAGGACAGTGGGGGACAGGCATTCAGAGACAAAGGACAGTGAGGGACAGGCATTCAGAGACAAAGGACAGTGAGGGACAGGCATTCAGAGACAAAGGACAGTGAGGGACAGGCATTCAGAGACAAAGGACAGCGAGGGACAGGCATTCAGAGACAAAGGACAGTGAGGGACAGGCATTCAGAGACAGAAGACAATGAGGGACAGGCATTCAGAGATAAAGGCCAGTGAGGGACAGGCATTCAGAGACAGAAAAAAATGAGGGACAGGCATTCAGAGACAAAGGACAGCGAGGGACAGGCATTCAGTGAGAATGGACAGTGAGGGACAAGCATTCAGATACAGAAGACAATGAGGGACAGGCACTCAGAGACAAAAGAAAGTGAGGGACAGGCATTCAGAGGCAAAGGACAGTGAGGGACAGGCATTCAAACAAAAGGACAGCGAGGGACATGCATTCAAAGAAAAGGACAGAGAGGGACAGGCATTCAAATAAAAGGACAGTGAGGGACAGGCATTGAGAGACAAAAGAAAGTGAGGGACAGGCATTCAGAGACAAAGGACAGTGGGGGACAGGCATTCAGAGAAAAAGGACAGTGAGGGACAGGCATTCAGAGACAAAGGACAGTGAGGGACAGGCATTCAGAGACAAAGGACAGTGAGCGACAGGCATTCAAAGAAAAGGACAGCGAGGGACATGCATTCAAAGAAAAGGACAGTGAGGGACAGGCATTCAGAGACAAAGGACAGAGAGGGACAGGCATTCAGAGACAAAAGGCAGTGAGGGACAGGCATTCAGAGACAGACCGTGAGGGACAGGCATTCAGAGACAATGGACTGTGAGGGACAGGCATTCAGAGGTAGAAGGCAGTGAGGGACATGCATTCAGAAACAACAGGCAGTGAGGGACAGGCATTCAGAGACAAAAAGCAGTGAGGGACAGGCATTCAGAGGGAAAAGGAAGTGAGGGCCAGGCATTCAGAGACAAAAAGCAGTGAGTGACAGGCATTCATAGACAAAGGACAGTGAGTGACAGGCATTCAGAGAAAAAGGACAGTGAGGGACAGGCATTCAGAGACAAAGGTCAGTGAGAGACAGGCATTCAGAGACAAAGGACAGTGAGGGACAGGCATTCAGAAACAAAGGACAGTGAGGGACAGGCATTCAGAGAAAAAGGACGGTGAGGGACAGGCATTCAGAGACATAGGACAGTGAGTGACAGGCATTTAGAGAGAAAAGACAGTGATGGACAGGCATTCAGGGAGAGAATACAGCGAGAGACAGGCATTCAGAGGTGGAAGGCATTGAGGGACAGGCATTCAGAGACAAAGGGCAGTGAGGGACAGGCATTCAGAGACAAAGGACATCGAGGGACAGGCATTCAGTGACAAAGGACAGTGAGGGACAGGCATTCAGATGCAGAAGACAGTGAGGGACAGGCATTCAGAGACAAAGGACAGTGAGGGACAGGCATTCAAAGAAAAGGACAGCGAGGGACATGCATTCAAAGAAAAGGACAGAGAGGGACAGGCATTCAAAGAAAAGGACAGTGAGGGACAGGCATTCAGAGACAAAAGAAAGTGAGGGACAGGCATTCAGAGACAAAGGACAGTGGGGGACAGGCATTCAGAGAAAAAGGACAGTGAGGGACAGGCATTCAGAGACAAAGGACAGTGAGGGACAGGCATTCAGAGACAAAGGACAGTGAGGGACAGGCATTCAAAGAAAAGGACAGTGAGGGACATACATTCACAGAAAAGGACAGTGAGGGACAGGCATTCAGAGACAAAGGACAGTGAGGGACAGGCATTCAGAGACAATGGACAGTGAGGGACAGGCATTCAGAGACAAAGGACAGAGCGGGACAGGCATTCAGAGACAAAGGACAGTGAGGGACAGACATTCAGAGACAAAGGACAGTGGGGGACAGGCATTCAGAGAAAAAGGACAGTGGGGGACAGGCATTCAGAGACATAGGACAGTGAGGGACAGGCATTCAGAGACAAAGGACAGTGAGGGACAGGCATTCAGAGACAAAGGACAGTGAGGGACAGGCATTCAGAGACAAAAGGCAGTGAGGGACAGGCATTCAGAGACAGACCGTGAGGGACAGGCATTCAGAGACAAAGGACGGTGAGGGACAGGCATTCAGAGGTAGAAGGCAGTGAGGGACATGCATTCAGAAACAACAGGCAGTGAGGGACAGGCATTCAGAGATAAAAAGCAGTGAGTGACAGGCATTCAGAGGGAAAAGGAAATGAGGGACAGGCATTCAGAGACAAAAAGCAGTGAGTGACAGGCATTCACAGGCAAAGGACAGTGAGTGACAGGCATTCAGGGAAAAAGAACAGTGAGGGACAGGCATTCAGAAACAAGGGACAGTGAGGGAAAGCCATTCAGGGACAGAAGACAGTGAGGGACAGGCATTCAGAGACAACAGGCAGTGAGGGACAGGCATTCAGCGAGAAAAGGCAGTGAGGGACAGGCAATCAGAGACAAAGGAAAGTGAGGGACAGGCATTCAGAGACAAACGACAGTGAGTGATAGGCATTTAGAGACAAAGGACAGTGGGGGACAGGCATTCAGAGACAAAGGACAGTGAGGGACAGGCATTCAGAGACAAAGGACAGTGAGGGACAGGCATTCAGCGAGAAAAGGCAGTGAGGGACAGGCAATCAGAGACAAAGGAAAGTGAGGGACAGGCATTCAGCAAGAAAAGGCAGTGAGGGACAGGCATTCAGAGACAAAGGACAGTGAGGGACAGGCATTCAGAGACAAAGGAAAGGGAGGGACAGGCATTCAGAGACAAACGACAGTGAGGGACAGGCATTCAGGGACAAAGGACAGTGAGGGACAGGCATTCAGGGACAAAGGACAGTGAGGGACAGACATTCAGAGACAAAGGACAGTGAGGGACAGACCTTCAGGGACAAAGGACAGTGAGGTTCAGGCATTCAGAGACAAAAGGACAGTGAGGGACAGACATTCAGAGACAAAAGACAGTGAGGGACAGGCACTCAGAGACAAAGGAGAGTGAGGGACAGGCATTCAGAGACAAAAGGCAGTGAGGGACAGGCATTCAGAGACAGACCGTGAGGGACAGGCATTCAGAGACAAAGGACGGTGAGGGACAGGCATTCAGAGGTAGAAGGCAGTGAGGGACATGCATTCAGAAACAACAGGCAGTGAGGGACAGGCATTCAGAGATAAAAAGCAGTGAGTGACAGGCATTCAGAGGGAAAAGGAAATGAGGGACAGGCATTCAGAGACAAAAAGCAGTGAGTGACAGGCATTCACAGGCAAAGGACAGTGAGTGACAGGCATTCAGGGAAAAAGAACAGTGAGGGACAGGCATTCAGAAACAAGGGACAGTGAGGGAAAGCCATTCAGGGACAGAAGACAGTGAGGGACAGGCATTCAGAGACAACAGGCAGTGAGGGACAGGCATTCAGCGAGAAAAGGCAGTGAGGGACAGGCAATCAGAGACAAAGGAAAGTGAGGGACAGGCATTCAGAGACAAACGACAGTGAGTGATAGGCATTTAGAGACAAAGGACAGTGGGGGACAGGCATTCAGAGACAAAGGACATTGAGGGACAGGCATTCAGAGACAAAGGACAGTGAGGGACAGGCATTCAGCGAGAAAAGGCAGTGAGGGACAGGCAATCAGAGACAAAGGAAAGTGAGGGACAGGCATTCAGCAAGAAAAGGCAGTGAGGGACAGGCATTCAGAGACAAAGGACAGTGAGGGACAGGCATTCAGAGACAAAGGAAAGGGAGGGACAGGCATTCAGAGACAAACGACAGTGAGGGACAGGCATTCAGGGACAAAGGACAGTGAGGGACAGGCATTCAGGGACAAAGGACAGTGAGGGACAGACATTCAGAGACAAAGGACAGTGAGGGACAGACCTTCAGGGACAAAGGACAGTGAGGTTCAGGCATTCAGAGACAAAAGGACAGTGAGGGACAGACATTCAGAGACAAAAGACAGTGAGGGACAGGCACTCAGAGACAAAGGAGAGTGAGGTCAGGCATTCAGATAATGGACAGTGGGGGACAGGCATTCAGAGACAAAGGACAGTGAGGGACAGGCATTCAGAGACAAAGGACAGTGAGGGACAGGCATTCAGAGACAAAGGACAGTGAGGGACAGGCATTCAGAGACAAAGGACAGTGAGGGACAGGCATTCAGAGACAAAGGAAAGTGAGGGTCAGGCATTCAGAAGTAGGAGGCAGTGAGGGACAGGCATTCAGAGAGAAAAGACAGTGAGCGACAGGCATTCAGGGACAGAAGACAGCGAGAGACATTCATTTAGAGTTAGAAGGCACTGAGGGACAGGCATTCAGAGACAAAAGGCAGAGAGGGAGAGGCATTCAGAGACATAGGACAGTGGGGGACAGGCATTCAGAGACAAAGGAGAGTGGGGGACAGGCATTCAGAGACAAAGGACAGTGAGGGACAGGCATTCAGAGACAAAGGACAGTGAGGGACAGGCATTCAGAGACAAAAGACAGTGAGGGACAGGCATTCAGAGACAAAGGACAGTGAGTGAGAGGCATTAAGAGACAAAGGACAGCGAGGGACAAGCATTCAGAGACAGAAGAAAGTGAGTGACAGGCATTCAAAGACAAAGGACAGTGCGGGACATGCATTCAGAAACAAAGGACAGTGAGGGACAGGCATTTAGAGAGAAAAGACAGTGACGGACAGGCATTCAGGGACAGAATACAGTGAGAGACAGGCATTCAGAGGTAGAAGGCAATGAGGGACAGGCATTCAGAGAGAAAAGACAGTGAGTGACAGGCATTCCGAGAAAAAGGACAGTGAGGGACAGGCATTCAGAGTAAAAGGACAGTGAGGCACAGAAGACAGTGAGGGACAGGCATTCAGAGGAAGAAGGCAGTGAGGGACAGGCATTCAGAGACAAAAGGCAGTGAGGGACAGGCATTCAGCGAGAAAAGGCAGTGAGGGACAGGCATTCAAAGAAAAGGCCAGTGAGGGACAGCCATTCAGAGACAAAGGACAGTGAGGGACAGGCATTCAAAGAAAAGGACAGCGAGGGACATGCATTCAAAGAAAAGGACAGTGAGGGACAGGCATTTAAAGAAAAGGACAGTGAGGGACAGGCATTCAGAGACCAATGAAAGTGAGGGACAGGCATTCAGAGACAAAGGACAGTGGGGGACAGGCATTCAGAGACAAAGGACAGTGAGGGACAGGCATTCAGAGACAAAGAACAGTGAGGGACAGGCATTCAGAGACAAAGGACAGTGAGGGACAGGCATTCAGAGACAAAGGACAGTGAGGGACAGGCATTCAGAGACAAAGGACAGTGAGGGACAGGCATTCAGAGACAAAGGACGGTGAGGGACAGGCATGCAGAGACAACAGGACAGTGGGGGACAGGCATTCAATACAGAAGACGAGAGACAGGCACTCAGAGACAAAGGACAGTGAGGACAGGCATTCAGATAAAAAACAGTGGGGGACTGGCATTCAGAGACAAAGGACAGTGAGGGACAAGCTTTCAGAGACAAAGGAAAGTGAGGGACAGGCATTCAGGGACAGAAGATAGCGAGAGACAGGCATTCAGAGGTAGAAGGCAGTGAGGGACAGGAATTCAGAGAGAACGGACCGTGAGCGACAGGCATTCAGGGACAGAAGACAGTGAGAGACAGGCATTAAGAGTTAGAAGGCAGTGAGGGACAGGCATTCAGAGACAAAAGGCAGAGAGGGAGAGGCATTCAGAGACAAAGGACAGTGGGGGAGAGGCATTCAGAGACAAAGGACAGTGAGGGATAGGCATTCAGAGACAAAGGACAGTGAGGGACAGGCATTCAGTGAGAAAAGGTAGTGAGGGACATGCATTCAGAGACAAAAAGCAGTGAGGGACAGGCATTCAGAGACAAAGAAAAGTGAGGGACAGGCATTCAGAGACAGAAGACCGTGAGGGACAGGCATTCAGAGACAGAAGACAATGAGGGACTTGCATTCAGAGACAAAGGATAGTGAGGGACAGGCATTCAGAGACAAAGGACAGTGAGCGACAGGCATTCAGGGACAAGGGACAGTGGGGGACAGGCATTCAGAGACAAAGGACAGTGAGGGACAGGCATTCAGGGACAAAGGACAGTGAGGGACAGGCATTCAGGGACAAAGGACAGTGAGGGACAGACATTCAGGGACAAAGGACAGTGAGGGACAGACATTCAGGGACAAAGGACAGTGAGGTTCAGGCATTCAGTGACAAAGCACAGTGAGGGACAGGCATTCAGGGACAAGACAATGAGGGACAGGCACTCAGAGACAGAAGACAATGAGGGACAGGCATTCAGAGACAAAAGGACAGTGAGGGACAGGAATTCAGAGACAAACGGACAGTGAGGGTCAGGCATTCAGAGACAAAAGGACAGTGAGGGACAGGCATTCAGAGAGAAAAAACCGTGTGGGACAGCCATTCAGAGACAGAAGACCGTGAGGGAAAGGCATTCAGAGACAAAAGACATTGAGGGACAGGCATTCAGAGACAAAAGGCAGTGAGGGACAGGCACTCAGAGACAAAGGACAGAGAGGACAGGCATTCAGATAATGGACAGTGGGGGACAGGCATTCAGAGAAAAAGGACAGTGAGGGACAGGCATTCAGAGACAAAGGATAGTGACGGACAGGCATTCAGAGAGAAAGGAAAGTGAGGGACAGGCATTCAGGGACAGAAGACAGCGAGAGACAGGCATTCAGAGGTAGAAGGCAGTGAGGCACAGGCATTCAGTGAGAAATGACAGTGAGCGACAGGCATTCAGGGACAGAAGACAGCGAGTGACAGGCATTAAGAGGTAGAAGGCAGTGAGGGACTGGCATTCAGAGACAAAAGGAAGAGAGGGAGAGGCATTCAGAGGGAAAGGACAGTGGGGGACAGGCATTCAGAGACAAAGGACAGTGAGGGACAGGCATTCAGAGACAAAGGACAGTGAGGGACAGGCATTCAGAGACAAAGGACAGTGAGGGACAGGCATTCAGAGACAAAGGACAGCGAGGGACAGGCATTCAGAGACAAAGGACAGTGAGGGACAGGCATTCAGAGACAGAAGACAATGAGGGACAGGCATTCAGAGATAAAGGCCAGTGAGGGACAGGCATTCAGAGACAGAAAAAAATGAGGGACAGGCATTCAGAGACAAAGGACAGCGAGGGACAGGCATTCAGTGAGAAAGGACAGTGAGGGACAAGCATTCAGATACAGAAGACAATGAGGGACAGGCACTCAGAGACAAAAGAAAGTGAGGGACAGGCATTCAGAGGCAAAGGACAGTGAGGGACAGGCATTCAAACAAAAGGACAGCGAGGGACATGCATTCAAAGAAAAGGACAGAGAGGGACAGGCATTCAAATAAAAGGACAGTGAGGGACAGGCATTGAGAGACAAAAGAAAGTGAGGGACAGGCATTCAGAGACAAAGGACAGTGGGGGACAGGCATTCAGAGAAAAAGGACAGTGAGGGACAGGCATTCAGAGACAAAGGACAGTGAGGGACAGGCATTCAGAGACAAAGGACAGTGAGCGACAGGCATTCAAAGAAAAGGACAGCGAGGGACATGCATTCAAAGAAAAGGACAGTGAGGGACAGGCATTCAGAGACAAAGGACAGAGAGGGACAGGCATTCAGAGACAAAAGGCAGTGAGGGACAGGCATTCAGAGACAGACCGTGAGGGACAGGCATTCAGAGACAATGGACTGTGAGGGACAGGCATTCAGAGGTAGAAGGCAGTGAGGGACATGCATTCAGAAACAACAGGCAGTGAGGGACAGGCATTCAGAGACAAAAAGCAGTGAGGGACAGGCATTCAGAGGGAAAAGGAAGTGAGGGCCAGGCATTCAGAGACAAAAAGCAGTGAGTGACAGGCATTCATAGACAAAGGACAGTGAGTGACAGGCATTCAGAGAAAAAGGACAGTGAGGGACAGGCATTCAGAGACAAAGGTCAGTGAGAGACAGGCATTCAGAGACAAAGGACAGTGAGGGACAGGCATTCAGAAACAAAGGACAGTGAGGGACAGGCATTCAGAGAAAAAGGACGGTGAGGGACAGGCATTCAGAGACATAGGACAGTGAGTGACAGGCATTTAGAGAGAAAAGACAGTGATGGACAGGCATTCAGGGAGAGAATACAGCGAGAGACAGGCATTCAGAGGTGGAAGGCATTGAGGGACAGGCATTCAGAGACAAAGGGCAGTGAGGGACAGGCATTCAGAGACAAAGGACATCGAGGGACAGGCATTCAGTGACAAAGGACAGTGAGGGACAGGCATTCAGATGCAGAAGACAGTGAGGGACAGGCATTCAGAGACAAAGGACAGTGAGGGACAGGCATTCAAAGAAAAGGACAGCGAGGGACATGCATTCAAAGAAAAGGACAGAGAGGGACAGGCATTCAAAGAAAAGGACAGTGAGGGACAGGCATTCAGAGACAAAAGAAAGTGAGGGACAGGCATTCAGAGACAAAGGACAGTGGGGGACAGGCATTCAGAGAAAAAGGACAGTGAGGGACAGGCATTCAGAGACAAAGGACAGTGAGGGACAGGCATTCAGAGACAAAGGACAGTGAGGGACAGGCATTCAAAGAAAAGGACAGTGAGGGACATACATTCACAGAAAAGGACAGTGAGGGACAGGCATTCAGAGACAAAGGACAGTGAGGGACAGGCATTCAGAGACAATGGACAGTGAGGGACAGGCATTCAGAGACAAAGGACAGAGCGGGACAGGCATTCAGAGACAAAGGACAGTGAGGGACAGACATTCAGAGACAAAGGACAGTGGGGGACAGGCATTCAGAGAAAAAGGACAGTGGGGGACAGGCATTCAGAGACATAGGACAGTGAGGGACAGGCATTCAGAGACAAAGGACAGTGAGGGACAGGCATTCAGAGACAAAGGACAGTGAGGGACAGGCATTCAGAGACAAAAGGCAGTGAGGGACAGGCATTCAGAGACAGACCGTGAGGGACAGGCATTCAGAGACAAAGGACGGTGAGGGACAGGCATTCAGAGGTAGAAGGCAGTGAGGGACATGCATTCAGAAACAACAGGCAGTGAGGGACAGGCATTCAGAGATAAAAAGCAGTGAGTGACAGGCATTCAGAGGGAAAAGGAAATGAGGGACAGGCATTCAGAGACAAAAAGCAGTGAGTGACAGGCATTCACAGGCAAAGGACAGTGAGTGACAGGCATTCAGGGAAAAAGAACAGTGAGGGACAGGCATTCAGAAACAAGGGACAGTGAGGGAAAGCCATTCAGGGACAGAAGACAGTGAGGGACAGGCATTCAGAGACAACAGGCAGTGAGGGACAGGCATTCAGCGAGAAAAGGCAGTGAGGGACAGGCAATCAGAGACAAAGGAAAGTGAGGGACAGGCATTCAGAGACAAACGACAGTGAGTGATAGGCATTTAGAGACAAAGGACAGTGGGGGACAGGCATTCAGAGACAAAGGACAGTGAGGGACAGGCATTCAGAGACAAAGGACAGTGAGGGACAGGCATTCAGCGAGAAAAGGCAGTGAGGGACAGGCAATCAGAGACAAAGGAAAGTGAGGGACAGGCATTCAGCAAGAAAAGGCAGTGAGGGACAGGCATTCAGAGACAAAGGACAGTGAGGGACAGGCATTCAGAGACAAAGGAAAGGGAGGGACAGGCATTCAGAGACAAACGACAGTGAGGGACAGGCATTCAGGGACAAAGGACAGTGAGGGACAGGCATTCAGGGACAAAGGACAGTGAGGGACAGACATTCAGAGACAAAGGACAGTGAGGGACAGACCTTCAGGGACAAAGGACAGTGAGGTTCAGGCATTCAGAGACAAAAGGACAGTGAGGGACAGACATTCAGAGACAAAAGACAGTGAGGGACAGGCACTCAGAGACAAAGGAGAGTGAGGGACAGGCATTCAGAGACAAAAGGCAGTGAGGGACAGGCATTCAGAGACAGACCGTGAGGGACAGGCATTCAGAGACAAAGGACGGTGAGGGACAGGCATTCAGAGGTAGAAGGCAGTGAGGGACATGCATTCAGAAACAACAGGCAGTGAGGGACAGGCATTCAGAGATAAAAAGCAGTGAGTGACAGGCATTCAGAGGGAAAAGGAAATGAGGGACAGGCATTCAGAGACAAAAAGCAGTGAGTGACAGGCATTCACAGGCAAAGGACAGTGAGTGACAGGCATTCAGGGAAAAAGAACAGTGAGGGACAGGCATTCAGAAACAAGGGACAGTGAGGGAAAGCCATTCAGGGACAGAAGACAGTGAGGGACAGGCATTCAGAGACAACAGGCAGTGAGGGACAGGCATTCAGCGAGAAAAGGCAGTGAGGGACAGGCAATCAGAGACAAAGGAAAGTGAGGGACAGGCATTCAGAGACAAACGACAGTGAGTGATAGGCATTTAGAGACAAAGGACAGTGGGGGACAGGCATTCAGAGACAAAGGACATTGAGGGACAGGCATTCAGAGACAAAGGACAGTGAGGGACAGGCATTCAGCGAGAAAAGGCAGTGAGGGACAGGCAATCAGAGACAAAGGAAAGTGAGGGACAGGCATTCAGCAAGAAAAGGCAGTGAGGGACAGGCATTCAGAGACAAAGGACAGTGAGGGACAGGCATTCAGAGACAAAGGAAAGGGAGGGACAGGCATTCAGAGACAAACGACAGTGAGGGACAGGCATTCAGGGACAAAGGACAGTGAGGGACAGGCATTCAGGGACAAAGGACAGTGAGGGACAGACATTCAGAGACAAAGGACAGTGAGGGACAGACCTTCAGGGACAAAGGACAGTGAGGTTCAGGCATTCAGAGACAAAAGGACAGTGAGGGACAGACATTCAGAGACAAAAGACAGTGAGGGACAGGCACTCAGAGACAAAGGAGAGTGAGGTCAGGCATTCAGATAATGGACAGTGGGGGACAGGCATTCAGAGACAAAGGACAGTGAGGGACAGGCATTCAGAGACAAAGGACAGTGAGGGACAGGCATTCAGAGACAAAGGACAGTGAGGGACAGGCATTCAGAGACAAAGGACAGTGAGGGACAGGCATTCAGAGACAAAGGAAAGTGAGGGTCAGGCATTCAGAGGTAGGAGGCAGTGAGGGACAGGCATTCAGAGAGAAAAGACAGTGAGCGACAGGCATTCAGGGACAGAAGACAGCGAGAGACATTCATTTAGAGTTAGAAGGCACTGAGGGACAGGCATTCAGAGACAAAAGGCAGAGAGGGAGAGGCATTCAGAGACATAGGACAGTGGGGGACAGGCATTCAGAGACAAAGGAGAGTGGGGGACAGGCATTCAGAGACAAAGGACAGTGAGGGACAGGCATTCAGAGACAAAGGACAGTGAGGGACAGGCATTCAGAGACAAAAGACAGTGAGGGACAGGCATTCAGAGACAAAGGACAGTGAGTGAGAGGCATTAAGAGACAAAGGACAGCGAGGGACAAGCATTCAGAGACAGAAGAAAGTGAGTGACAGGCATTCAAAGACAAAGGACAGTGCGGGACATGCATTCAGAAACAAAGGACAGTGAGGGACAGGCATTTAGAGAGAAAAGACAGTGACGGACAGGCATTCAGGGACAGAATACAGTGAGAGACAGGCATTCAGAGGTAGAAGGCAATGAGGGACAGGCATTCAGAGAGAAAAGACAGTGAGTGACAGGCATTCCGAGAAAAAGGACAGTGAGGGACAGGCATTCAGAGTAAAAGGACAGTGAGGCACAGAAGACAGTGAGGGACAGGCATTCAGAGGAAGAAGGCAGTGAGGGACAGGCATTCAGAGACAAAAGGCAGTGAGGGACAGGCATTCAGCGAGAAAAGGCAGTGAGGGACAGGCAATCAGAGACAAAGGAAAGGGAGGGACTGGCATTCAGGGACAAAGGACAGTGAGGGACAGACATTCAGGGACAAAGGACAGTGAGGGACAGACATTCAGGGACAAAGGACAGTGAGGTTCAGGCATTCAGAGACAAAGCACAGTGAGGGACAGGCATTCAGAGACAGAAGACAATGAGGGACAGGCATTCAGAGACAGAAGACAATGAGGGACAGGCATTCAGAGACAAAAGGACAGTGAGGGACAGGCATTCAGAGACAAAAGACAGTGAGGGACAGGCACTCAGAGACAAAGGACAGTGAGGTCAGGCATTCAGAGAATGGACACTGGGGGACAGGCATTCAGATACAAAGGACAGTGAGGGACAGGCATTCAGAGACAAAGGACAGAGAGGGACAGGCATTCAGAGGCAAAGGAAAGTGAGGGACAGGCATTCAGGGACAGAAGACAGCGAGAGACAGGCATTCAGAGGTAGAAGGCAGTGAGGGACAGGCATTCAGAGAGAAAGGACAGTGAGCGACAGGCATTCAGAGACAACGGACAGTGAGGGACAGGCATTCAGGGACAAAGGACAGTGAGGGACAGACATTCAGGGACAAAGGACAGTGAGGTTCAGGCATTCAGTGACAAAGCACAGTGAGGGACAGGCATTCAGGGACAAGACAATGAGGGACAGGCACTCAGAGACAGAAGACAATGAGGGACAGGCATTCAGAGACAAAAGGACAGTGAGGGACAGGAATTCAGAGACAAACGGACAGTGAGGGTCAGGCATTCAGAGACAAAAGGACAGTGAGGGACAGGCATTCAGAGAGAAAAGACCGTGTGGGACAGCCATTCAGAGACAGAAGACCGTGAGGGAAAGGCATTCAGAGACAAAAGACATTGAGGGACAGGCATTCAGAGACAAAAGGCAGTGAGGGACAGGCACTCAGAGACAAAGGACAGAGAGGACAGGCATTCAGATAATGGACAGTGGGGGACAGGCATTCAGAGAAAAAGGACAGTGAGGGACAGGCATTCAGAGACAAAGGACAGTGACGGACAGGCATTCAGAGAGAAAGGAAAGTGAGGGACAGGCATTCAGGGACAGAAGACAGCGAGAGACAGGCATTCAGAGGTAGAAGGCAGTGAGGCACAGGCATTCAGTGAGAAATGACAGTGAGCGACAGGCATTCAGGGACAGAAGACAGCGAGTGACAGGCATTAAGAGGTAGAAGGCAGTGAGGGACTGGCATTCAGAGACAAAAGGAAGAGAGGGAGAGGCATTCAGAGGGAAAGGACAGTGGGGGACAGGCATTCAGAGACAAAGGACAGTGAGGGACAGGCATTCAGAGACAAAGGACAGTGAGGGACAGGCATTCAGAGACAAAGGACAGTGAGGGACATGCATTCAGTGAGAAAATGCAGTGAGGGACATGCATTCAGAGACAAAAAGCAGTGAGGGACAGGCATTCAGAGACAAAGGACAGTGAGGGACAGGCATTCAGAGACAAAGGACAGTGAGGGACAGGCATTCAGAGACAAAGGACAGTGAGGGACAGGCATTCAGAGACAAAGGACAGCGAGGGACAGGCATTCAGAGACAAAGGACAGTGAGGGACAGGCATTCAGAGACAGAAGACAATGAGGGACAGGCATTCAGAGATAAAGGCCAGTGAGGGACAGGCATTCAGAGACAGAAAAAAATGAGGGACAGGCATTCAGAGACAAAGGACAGCGAGGGACAGGCATTCAGTGAGAAAGGACAGTGAGGGACAAGCATTCAGATACAGAAGACAATGAGGGACAGGCACTCAGAGACAAAAGAAAGTGAGGGACAGGCATTCAGAGGCAAAGGACAGTGAGGGACAGGCATTCAAACAAAAGGACAGCGAGGGACATGCATTCAAAGAAAAGGACAGAGAGGGACAGGCATTCAAATAAAAGGACAGTGAGGGACAGGCATTGAGAGACAAAAGAAAGTGAGGGACAGGCATTCAGAGACAAAGGACAGTGGGGGACAGGCATTCAGAGAAAAAGGACAGTGAGGGACAGGCATTCAGAGACAAAGGACAGTGAGGGACAGGCATTCAGAGACAAAGGACAGTGAGGGACAGGCATTCAAAGAAAAGGACAGCGAGGGACATGCATTCAAAGAAAAGGACAGTGAGGGACAGGCATTCAGAGACAAAGGACAGAGAGGGACAGGCATTCAGAGACAAAAGGCAGTGAGGGACAGGCATTCAGAGACAGACCGTGAGGGACAGGCATTCAGAGACAATGGACTGTGAGGGACAGGCATTCAGAGGTAGAAGGCAGTGAGGGACATGCATTCAGAAACAACAGGCAGTGAGGGACAGGCATTCAGAGACAAAAAGCAGTGAGGGACAGGCATTCAGAGGGAAAAGGAAGTGAGGGCCAGGCATTCAGAGACAAAAAGCAGTGAGTGACAGGCATTCATAGACAAAGGACAGTGAGTGGAAAACTGTACCTTTTTGCTATGTAAGCTTTGGCAATATGGTTCTCTGTAAACTTTCATGCCAATAAAGCATTTTAATTGGAATTGGAATTGGAATTGGAGTGACAGGCATTCAGAGAAAAAGGACAGTGAGGGACAGGCATTCAGAGACAAAGGTCAGTGAGAGACAGGCATTCAGAGACAAAGGACAGTGAGGGACAGGCATTCAGAAACAAAGGACAGTGAGGGACAGGCATTCAGAGAAAAAGGACGGTGAGGGACAGGCATTCAGAGACATAGGATAGTGAGTGACAGGCATTTAGAGAGAAAAGACAGTGACGGACAGGCATTCAGGGAGAGAATACAGCGAGAGACAGGCATTCAGAGGTAGAAGGCATTGAGGGACAGGCATTCAGAGACAAAGGGCAGTGAGGGACAGGCATTCAGAGACAAAGGACATCGAGGGACAGGCATTCAGTGACAAAGGACAGTGAGGGACAGGCATTCAGATGCAGAAGACAGTGAGGGACAGGCATTCAGAGACAAAGGACAGTGAGGGACAGGCATTCAAAGAAAAGGACAGCGAGGGACATGCATTCAAAGAAAAGGACAGAGAGGGACAGGCATTCAAAGAAAAGGACAGTGAGGGACAGGCATTCAGAGACAAAAGAAAGTGAGGGACAGGCATTCAGAGACAAAGGACAGTGGGGGACAGGCATTCAGAGAAAAAGGACAGTGAGGGACAGGCATTCAGAGACAAAGGACAGTGAGGGACAGGCATTCAGAGACAAAGGACAGTGAGGGACAGGCATTCAAAGAAAAGGACAGTGAGGGACATACATTCACAGAAAAGGACAGTGAGGGACAGGCATTCAGAGACAAAGGACAGTGAGGGACAGGCATTCAGAGACAATGGACAGTGAGGGACAGGCATTCAGAGACAAAGGACAGTGAGGGACAGGCATTCAGAGACAAAGGACAGTGAGGGACAGGCATTGAGAGACAAAGGACAGAGCGGGACAGGCATTCAGAGACAAAGGACAGTGAGGGACAGACATTCAGAGACAAAGGACAGTGGGGGACAGGCATTCAGAGAAAAAGGACAGTGGGGGACAGGCATTCAGAGACATAGGACAGTGAGGGACAGGCATTCAGAGACAAAGGACAGTGAGGGACAGGCATTCAGAGACAAAGGACAGTGAGGGACAGGCATTCAGAGACAAAAGGCAGTGAGGGACAGGCATTCAGAGACAGACCGTGAGGGACAGGCATTCAGAGACAAAGGACTGTGAGGGACAGGCATTCAGAGGTAGAAGGCAGTGAGGGACATGCATTCAGAAACAACAGGCAGTGAGGGACAGGCATTCAGAGATAAAAAGCAGTGAGTGACAGGCATTCAGAGGGAAAAGGAAATGAGGGACAGGCATTCAGAGACAAAAAGCAGTGAGTGACAGGCATTCACAGGCAAAGGACAGTGAGTGACAGGCATTCAGAGAAAAAGGACAGTGAGGGACAGGCATTCAGAAACAAGGGACAGTGAGGGAAAGCCATTCAGGGACAGAAGACAGTGAGGGACAGGCATTCAGAGACAACAGGCAGTGAGGGACAGGCATTCAGCGAGAAAAGGCAGTGAGGGACAGGCAATCAGAGACAAAGGAAAGTGAGGGACAGGCATTCAGAGACAAACGACAGTGAGTGATAGGCATTTAGAGACAAAGGACAGTGGGGGACAGGCATTCAGAGACAAAGGACAGTGAGGGACAGGCATTCAGAGACAAAGGACAGTGAGGGACAGGCATTCAGCGAGAAAAGGCAGTGAGGGACAGGCAATCAGAGACAAAGGAAAGTGAGGGACAGGCATTCAGCGAGAAAAGGCAGTGAGGGACAGGCATTCAGAGACAAAGGACAGTGAGGGACAGGCATTCAGAGACAAAGGAAAGGGAGGGACAGGCATTCAGAGACAAACGACAGTGAGGGACAGGCATTCAGGGACAAAGGACAGTGAGGGACAGGCATTCAGGGACAAAGGACAGTGAGGGACAGACATTCAGAGACCAAGGACAGTGAGGGACAGACATTCAGGGACAAAGGACAGTGAGGTTCAGGCATTCAGAGACAAAAGGACAGTGAGGGACAGGCATTCAGAGACAAAAGACAGTGAGGGACAGGCACTCAGAGACAAAGGAGAGTGAGGTCAGGCATTCAGATAATGGACAGTGGGGGACAGGCATTCAGAGACAAAGGACAGTGAGGGACAGGCATTCAGAGACAAAGGACAGTGAGGGACAGGCATTCAGAGACAAAGGACAGTGAGGGACAGGCATTCAGAGACAAAGGACAGTGAGGGACAGGCATTCAGAGACAAAGGAAAGTGAGGGTCAGGCATTCAGAGGTAGGAGGCAGTGAGGGACAGGCATTCAGAGAGAAAAGACAGTGAGCGACAGGCATTCAGGGACAGAAGACAGCGAGAGACATTCATTTAGAGTTAGAAGGCACTGAGGGACAGGCATTCAGAGACAAAAGGCAGAGAGGGAGAGGCATTCAGAGACATAGGACAGTGGGGGACAGGCATTCAGAGACAAAGGAGAGTGGGGGACAGGCATTCAGAGACAAAGGACAGTGAGGGACAGGCATTCAGAGACAAAGGACAGTGAGGGACAGGCATTCAGAGACAAAAGACAGTGAGGGACAGGCATTCAGAGACAAAGGACAGTGAGTGAGAGGCATTAAGAGACAAAGGACAGCGAGGGACAAGCATTCAGAGACAGAAGAAAGTGAGTGACAGGCATTCAAAGACAAAGGACAGTGCGGGACATGCATTCAGAAACAAAGGACAGTGAGGGACAGGCATTTAGAGAGAAAAGACAGTGACGGACAGGCATTCAGGGACAGAATACAGCGAGAGACAGGCATTCAGAGGTAGAAGGCAATGAGGGACAGGCATTCAGAGAGAAAAGACAGTGAGCGACAGGCATTCAGAGACAAAGGAAAGTGAGTGACAGGCATTCCGAGAAAAAGGACAGTGAGGGACAGGCATTCAGAGTAAAAGGACAGTGAGGCACAGAAGACAGTGAGGGACAGGCATTCAGAGGAAGAAGGCAGTGAGGGACAGGCATTCAGAGACAAAAGGCAGTGAGGGACAGGCATTCAGCGAGAAAAGGCAGTGAGGGACAGGCAATCAGAGACAAAGGAAAGGGAGGGACTGGCATTCAGGGACAAAGGACAGTGAGGGACAGACATTCAGGGACAAAGGACAGTGAGGGACAGACATTCAGGGACAAAGGACAGTGAGGTTCAGGCATTCAGAGACAAAGCACAGTGAGGGACAGGCATTCAGAGACAGAAGACAATGAGGGACAGGCATTCAGAGACAGAAGACAATGAGGGACAGGCATTCAGAGACAAAAGGACAGTGAGGGACAGGCATTCAGAGACAAAAGACAGTGAGGGACAGGCACTCAGAGACAAAGGACAGTGAGGTCAGGCATTCAGAGAATGGACACTGGGGGACAGGCATTCAGATACAAAGGACAGTGAGGGACAGGCATTCAGAGACAAAGGACAGAGAGGGACAGGCATTCAGAGGCAAAGGAAAGTGAGGGACAGGCATTCAGGGACAGAAGACAGCGAGAGACAGGCATTCAGAGGTAGAAGGCAGTGAGGGACAGGCATTCAGAGAGAAAGGACAGTGAGCGACAGGCATTCAGAGACAACGGACAGTGAGGGACAGGCATTCAGAGACAAAGGACAGTGAGGGACAGGCATTCAGCGAGAAAAGGCAGTGAGTGGCATGCATTCAGAGACAAAGTGCAGTGAGGGACAGGCATTCAGCGACAAAGGACAGTGAGGGACAGGCATTCAGAGACAGAAGACAATGAGGGACAGGCATTCAGAGACAAAGGACAGTGAGGGACAGGCATTCAGTGACAAAGGACAGTGAGGGACAGGCATTCAGAGACAAAGGACAGTGAGGGACTGGCATTCAGCGAGAAAGGGCAGCGAGTGGCATGCATTCAGAGACAAAAAGCAGTGAGGGACAGGCATTCAGCGACAAAGGACAGTGAGGGACAGGCATTCAGAGACAAAGGACAGTGAGGGACAGGCATTCAGCGAGAAAAGGCAGTGAGTGGCATGCATTCAGAGACAAAAAGCAGTGAGGGACAGGCATTCAGCGACAAAGGACAGTGAGGGACAGGCATTCAGAGACAGAAGACAATGAGGGACAGGCATTCAGAGACAAAGGACGGTGAGGGACAGGCATTCAGTGACAAAGGACAGTAAGGGACAGGCATTCAGAGACAGAAGACAATAAGGGACAGGCATTCAAAGAAAAGGCCAGTGAGGGACAGCCATTCAGAGACAAAGGACAGTGAGGGACAGGCATTCAAAGAAAAGGACAGCGAGGGACATGCATTCAAAGAAAAGGACAGTGAGGGACAGGCATTTAAAGAAAAGGACAGTGAGGGACAGGCATTCAGAGACCAATGAAAGTGAGGGACAGGCATTCAGAGACAAAGGACAGTGGGGGACAGGCATTCAGAGACAAAGGACAGTGAGGGACAGGCATTCAGAGACAAAGAACAGTGAGGGACAGGCATTCAGAGACAAAGGACAGTGAGGGACAGGCATTCGGAGACAAAGGACAGTGAGGGACAGGCATTCAGAGACAAAGGACAGTGAGGGACAGGCATTCAGAGACAAAGGACGGTGAGGGACAGACATGCAGAGACAACAGGACAGTGGGGGACAGGCATTCAATACAGAAGACGAGAGACAGGCACTCAGAGACAAAGGACAGTGAGGACAGGCATTCAGATAAAAAACAGTGGGGGACTGGCATTCAGAGACAAAGGACAGTGAGGGACAAGCTTTCAGAGACAAAGGAAAGTGAGGGACAGGCATTCAGGGACAGAAGATAGCGAGAGACAGGCATTCAGAGGTAGAAGGCAGTGAGGGACAGGAATTCAGAGAGAACGGACCGTGAGCGACAGGCATTCAGGGACAGAAGACAGTGAGAGACAGGCATTAAGAGTTAGAAGGCAGTGAGGGACAGGCATTCAGAGACAAAAGGCAGAGAGGGAGAGGCATTCAGAGACAAAGGACAGTGGGGGAGAGGCATTCAGAGACAAAGGACAGTGAGGGATAGGCATTCAGAGACAAAGGACAGTGAGGGACAGGCATTCAGTGAGAAAAGGTAGTGAGGGACATGCATTCAGAGACAAAAAGCAGTGAGGGACAGGCATTCAGAGACAAAGAAAAGTGAGGGACAGGCATTCAGAGACAGAAGACCGTGAGGGACAGGCATTCAGAGACAGAAGACAATGAGGGACTTGCATTCAGAGACAAAGGATAGTGAGGGACAGGCATTCAGAGACAAAGGACAGTGAGCGACAGGCATTCAGGGACAAGGGACAGTGGGGGACAGGCATTCAGAGACAAAGGACAGTGAGGGACAGGCATTCAGGGACAAAGGACAGTGAGGGACAGGCATTCAGGGACAAAGGACAGTGAGGGACAGACATTCAGGGACAAAGGACAGTGAGGGACAGACATTCAGGGACAAAGGACAGTGAGGTTCAGGCATTCAGTGACAAAGCACAGTGAGGGACAGGCATTCAGGGACAAGACAATGAGGGACAGGCACTCAGAGACAGAAGACAATGAGGGACAGGCATTCAGAGACAAAAGGACAGTGAGGGACAGGAATTCAGAGACAAACGGACAGTGAGGGTCAGGCATTCAGAGACAAAAGGACAGTGAGGGACAGGCATTCAGAGAGAAAAGACCGTGTGGGACAGCCATTCAGAGACAGAAGACCGTGAGGGAAAGGCATTCAGAGACAAAAGACATTGAGGGACAGGCATTCAGAGACAAAAGGCAGTGAGGGACAGGCACTCAGAGACAAAGGACAGAGAGGACAGGCATTCAGATAATGGACAGTGGGGGACAGGCATTCAGAGAAAAAGGACAGTGAGGGACAGGCATTCAGAGACAAAGGACAGTGACGGACAGGCATTCAGAGAGAAAGGAAAGTGAGGGACAGGCATTCAGGGACAGAAGACAGCGAGAGACAGGCATTCAGAGGTAGAAGGCAGTGAGGCACAGGCATTCAGTGAGAAATGACAGTGAGCGACAGGCATTCAGGGACAGAAGACAGCGAGTGACAGGCATTAAGAGGTAGAAGGCAGTGAGGGACAGGCATTCAGAGACAAAAGGAAGAGAGGGAGAGGCATTCAGAGGGAAAGGACAGTGGGGGACAGGCATTCAGAGACAAAGGACAGTGAGGGACAGGCATTCAGAGACAAAGGACAGTGAGGGACAGGCATTCAGAGACAAAGGACAGTGAGGGACATGCATTCAGTGAGAAAATGCAGTGAGGGACATGCATTCAGAGACAAAAAGCAGTGAGGGACAGGCATTCAGAGACAAAGGACAGTGAGGGACAGGCATTCAGAGACAAAGGAAAGGGAGGGACAGGCATTCAGAGACAAACGACAGTGAGGGACAGGCATTCAGGGACAAAGGACAGTGAGGGACAGGCATTCAGGGACAAAGGACAGTGAGGGACAGACATTCAGAGACAAAGGACAGTGAGGGACAGACATTCAGGGACAAAGGACAGTGAGGTTCAGGCATTCAGAGACAAAAGGACAGTGAGGGACAGGCATTCAGAGACAAAAGACAGTGAGGGACAGGCACTCAGAGACAAAGGAGAGTGAGGTCAGGCATTCAGATAATGGACAGTGGGGGACAGGCATTCAGAGACAAAGGACAGTGAGGGACAGGCATTCAGAGACAAAGGACAGTGAGGGACAGGCATTCAGAGACAAAGGACAGTGGGGGACAGGCATTCAGAGACAAAGGACAGTGAGGGACAGGCATTCAGAGACAAAGGAAAGTGAGGGTCAGGCATTCAGAGGTAGGAGGCAGTGAGGGACAGGCATTCAGAGAGAAAAGACAGTGAGCGACAGGCATTCAGGGACAGAAGACAGCGAGAGACATTCATTTAGAGTTAGAAGGCACTGAGGGACAGGCATTCAGAGACAAAAGGCAGAGAGGGAGAGGCATTCAGAGACATAGGACAGTGGGGGACAGGCATTCAGAGACAAAGGAGAGTGGGGGACAGGCATTCAGAGACAAAGGACAGTGAGGGACAGGCATTCAGAGACAAAGGACAGTGAGGGACAGGCATTCAGAGACAAAAGACAGTGAGGGACAGGCATTCAGAGACAAAGGACAGTGAGTGAGAGGCATTAAGAGACAAAGGACAGCGAGGGACAAGCATTCAGAGACAGAAGAAAGTGAGTGACAGGCATTCAAAGACAAAGGACAGTGCGGGACATGCATTCAGAAACAAAGGACAGTGAGGGACAGGCATTTAGAGAGAAAAGACAGTGACGGACAGGCATTCAGGGACAGAATACAGCGAGAGACAGGCATTCAGAGGTAGAAGGCAATGAGGGACAGGCATTCAGAGAGAAAAGACAGTGAGCGACAGGCATTCAGAGACAAAGGAAAGTGAGTGACAGGCATTCCGAGAAAAAGGACAGTGAGGGACAGGCATTCAGAGTAAAAGGACAGTGAGGCAGAGAAGACAGTGAGGGACAGGCATTCAGAGGAAGAAGGCAGTGAGGGACAGGCATTCAGAGACAAAAGGCAGTGAGGGACAGGCATTCAGCAAGAAAAGGCAGTGAGGGACAGGCAATCAGAGACAAAGGAAAGGGAGGGACTGGCATTCAGGGACAAAGGACAGTGAGGGACAGACATTCAGGGACAAAGGACAGTGAGGGACAGACATTCAGGGACAAAGGACAGTGAGGTTCAGGCATTCAGAGACAAAGCACAGTGAGGGACAGGCATTCAGAGACAGAAGACAATGAGGGACAGGCATTCAGAGACAGAAGACAATGAGGGACAGGCATTCAGAGACAAAAGGACAGTGAGGGACAGGCATTCAGAGACAAAAGACAGTGAGGGACAGGCACTCAGAGACAAAGGACAGTGAGGTCAGGCATTCAGAGAATGGACACTGGAGCCAGGCATTCAGATACAAAGGACAGTGAGGGACAGGCATTCAGAGACAAAGGACAGAGAGGGACAGGCATTCAGAGGCAAAGGAAAGTGAGGGACAGGCATTCAGGGACAGAAGACAGCGAGAGACAGGCATTCAGAGGTAGAAGGCAGTGAGGGACAGGCATTCAGAGAGAAAGGACAGTGAGCGACAGGCATTCAGAGACAACGGACAGTGAGGGACAGGCATTCAGAGACAAAGGACAGTGAGGGACAGGCATTCAGCGAGAAAAGGCAGTGAGTGGCATGCATTCAGAGACAAAGTGCAGTGAGGGACAGGCATTCAGCGACAAAGGACAGTGAGGGACAGGCATTCAGAGACAGAAGACAATGAGGGACAGGCATTCAGAGACAAAGGACAGTGAGGGACAGGCATTCAGTGACAAAGGACAGTGAGGGACAGGCATTCAGAGACAAAGGACAGTGAGGGACAGGCATTCAGCGAGAAAGGGCAGCGAGTGGCATGCATTCAGAGACAAAAAGCAGTGAGGGACAGGCATTCAGCGACAAAGGACAGTGAGGGACAGGCATTCAGAGACAAAGGACAGTGAGGGACAGGCATTCAGCGAGAAAAGGCAGTGAGTGGCATGCATTCAGAGACAAAAAGCAGTGAGGGACAGGCATTCAGCGACAAAGGACAGTGAGGGACAGGCATTCAGAGACAGAAGACAATGAGGGACAGGCATTCAGAGACAAAGGACGGTGAGGGACAGGCATTCAGTGACAAAGGACAGTAAGGGACAGGCATTCAGAGACAGAAGACAATAAGGGACAGGCATTCAAAGAAAAGGCCAGTGAGGGACAGCCATTCAGAGACAAAGGACAGTGAGGGACAGGCATTCAAAGAAAAGGACAGCGAGGGACATGCATTCAAAGAAAAGGACAGTGAGGGACAGGCATTTAAAGAAAAGGACAGTGAGGGACAGGCATTCAGAGACCAATGAAAGTGAGGGACAGGCATTCAGAGACAAAGGACAGTGGGGGACAGGCATTCAGAGACAAAGGACAGTGAGGGACAGGCATTCAGAGACAAAGAACAGTGAGGGACAGGCATTCAGAGACAAAGGACAGTGAGGGACAGGCATTCAGAGACAAAGGACAGTGAGGGACAGGCATTCAGAGACAAAGGACAGTGAGGGACAGGCATTCAGAGACAAAGGACGGTGAGGGACAGGCATGCAGAGACAACAGGACAGTGGGGGACAGGCATTCAATACAGAAGACGAGAGACAGGCACTCAGAGACAAAGGACAGTGAGGACAGGCATTCAGATAAAAAACAGTGGGGGACTGGCATTCAGAGACAAAGGACAGTGAGGGACAAGCTTTCAGAGACAAAGGAAAGTGAGGGACAGGCATTCAGGGACAGAAGATAGCGAGAGACAGGCATTCAGAGGTAGAAGGCAGTGAGGGACAGGAATTCAGAGAGAACGGACCGTGAGTGACAGGCATTCAGGGACAGAAGACAGTGAGAGACAGGCATTAAGAGTTAGAAGGCAGTGAGGGACAGGCATTCAGAGACAAAAGGCAGAGAGGGAGAGGCATTCAGAGACAAAGGACAGTGGGGGAGAGGCATTCAGAGACAAAGGACAGTGAGGGATAGGCATTCAGAGACAAAGGACAGTGAGGGACAGGCATTCAGTGAGAAAAGGTAGTGAGGGACATGCATTCAGAGACAAAAAGCAGTGAGGGACAGGCATTCAGAGACAAAGAAAAGTGAGGGACAGGCATTCAGAGACAGAAGACCGTGAGGGACAGGCATTCAGAGACAGAAGACAATGAGGGACTTGCATTCAGAGACAAAGGATAGTGAGGGACAGGCATTCAGAGACAAAGGACAGTGAGCGACAGGCATTCAGGGACAAGGGACAGTGGGGGACAGGCATTCAGAGACAAAGGACAGTGAGGGACAGGCATTCAGGGACAAAGGACAGTGAGGGACAGGCATTCAGGGACAAAGGACAGTGAGGGACAGACATTCAGGGACAAAGGACAGTGAGGGACAGACATTCAGGGACAAAGGACAGTGAGGTTCAGGCATTCAGTGACAAAGCACAGTGAGGGACAGGCATTCAGGGACAAGACAATGAGGGACAGGCACTCAGAGACAGAAGACAATGAGGGACAGGCATTCAGAGACAAAAGGACAGTGAGGGACAGGAATTCAGAGACAAACGGACAGTGAGGGTCAGGCATTCAGAGACAAAAGGACAGTGAGGGACAGGCATTCAGAGAGAAAAGACCGTGTGGGACAGCCATTCAGAGACAGAAGACCGTGAGGGAAAGGCATTCAGAGACAAAAGACATTGAGGGACAGGCATTCAGAGACAAAAGGCAGTGAGGGACAGGCACTCAGAGACAAAGGACAGAGAGGACAGGCATTCAGATAATGGACAGTGGGGGACAGGCATTCAGAGAAAAAGGACAGTGAGGGACAGGCATTCAGAGACAAAGGACAGTGAGGGACAGGCACTCAGAGACAAAGGACAGTGAGGTCAGGCATTCAGAGACAAAGGACAGTGAGGGACAGGCATTCAGAGACAAAGGACGGTGAGGGACAGGCATGCAGAGACAACAGGACAGTGGGGGACAGGCATTCAATACAGAAGACGAGAGACAGGCACTCAGAGACAAAGGACAGTGAGGACAGGCATTCAGATAAAAAACAGTGGGGGACTGGCATTCAGAGACAAAGGACAGTGAGGGACAAGCTTTCAGAGACAAAGGAAAGTGAGGGACAGGCATTCAGGGACAGAAGATAGCGAGAGACAGGCATTCAGAGGTAGAAGGCAGTGAGGGACAGGAATTCAGAGAGAACGGACCGTGAGTGACAGGCATTCAGGGACAGAAGACAGTGAGAGACAGGCATTAAGAGTTAGAAGGCAGTGAGGGACAGGCATTCAGAGACAAAAGGCAGAGAGGGAGAGGCATTCAGAGACAAAGGACAGTGGGGGAGAGGCATTCAGAGACAAAGGACAGTGAGGGATAGGCATTCAGAGACAAAGGACAGTGAGGGACAGGCATTCAGTGAGAAAAGGTAGTGAGGGACATGCATTCAGAGACAAAAAGCAGTGAGGGACAGGCATTCAGAGACAAAGAAAAGTGAGGGACAGGCATTCAGAGACAGAAGACCGTGAGGGACAGGCATTCAGAGACAGAAGACAATGAGGGACTTGCATTCAGAGACAAAGGATAGTGAGGGACAGGCATTCAGAGACAAAGGACAGTGAGCGACAGGCATTCAGGGACAAGGGACAGTGGGGGACAGGCATTCAGAGACAAAGGACAGTGAGGGACAGGCATTCAGGGACAAAGGACAGTGAGGGACAGGCATTCAGGGACAAAGGACAGTGAGGGACAGACATTCAGGGACAAAGGACAGTGAGGGACAGACATTCAGGGACAAAGGACAGTGAGGTTCAGGCATTCAGTGACAAAGCACAGTGAGGGACAGGCATTCAGGGACAAGACAATGAGGGACAGGCACTCAGAGACAGAAGACAATGAGGGACAGGCATTCAGAGACAAAAGGACAGTGAGGGACAGGAATTCAGAGACAAACGGACAGTGAGGGTCAGGCATTCAGAGACAAAAGGACAGTGAGGGACAGGCATTCAGAGAGAAAAGACCGTGTGGGACAGCCATTCAGAGACAGAAGACCGTGAGGGAAAGGCATTCAGAGACAAAAGACATTGAGGGACAGGCATTCAGAGACAAAAGGCAGTGAGGGACAGGCACTCAGAGACAAAGGACAGAGAGGACAGGCATTCAGATAATGGACAGTGGGGGACAGGCATTCAGAGAAAAAGGACAGTGAGGGACAGGCATTCAGAGACAAAGGACAGTGACGGACAGGCATTCAGAGAGAAAGGAAAGTGAGGGACAGGCATTCAGGGACAGAAGACAGCGAGAGACAGGCATTCAGAGGTAGAAGGCAGTGAGGCACAGGCATTCAGTGAGAAATGACAGTGAGCGACAGGCATTCAGGGACAGAAGACAGCGAGTGACAGGCATTAAGAGGTAGAAGGCAGTGAGGGACAGGCATTCAGAGACAAAAGGAAGAGAGGGAGAGGCATTCAGAGGGAAAGGACAGTGGGGGACAGGCATTCAGAGACAAAGGACAGTGAGGGACAGGCATTCAGAGACAAAGGACAGTGAGGGACAGGCATTCAGAGACAAAGGACAGTGAGGGACATGCATTCAGTGAGAAAATGCAGTGAGGGACATGCATTCAGAGACAAAAAGCAGTGAGGGACAGGCATTCAGAGACAAAGGACAGTGAGGGACAGGCATTCCGAGACAAAGGACAGTGAGGGACAGGCATTCAGAGACAAAGGACAGTGAGGGACAGGCATTCAGAGACAAAGGACAGCGAGGGACAGGCATTCAGAGACAAAGGACAGTGAGGGACAGGCATTCAGAGACAGAAGACAATGAGGGACAGGCATTCAGAGATAAAGGCCAGTGAGGGACAGGCATTCAGAGACAGAAAAAAATGAGGGACAGGCATTCAGAGACAAAGGACAGCGAGGGACAGGCATTCAGTGAGAAAGGACAGTGAGGGACAAGCATTCAGCTACAGAAGACAATGAGGGACAGGCATTCAGAGGCAAAGGACAGTGAGGGACAGGCATTCAAACAAAAGGACAGCGAGGGACATGCATTCAAAGAAAAGGACAGAGAGGGACAGGCATTCAAATAAAAGGACAGTGAGGGACAGGCATTGAGAGACAAAAGAAAGTGAGGGACAGGCATTCAGAGACAAAGGACAGTGGGGGACAGGCATTCAGAGAAAAATGACAGTGAGGGACAGGCATTCAGAGACAAAGGACAGTGAGGGACAGGCATTCAGAGACAAAGGACAGTGAGGGACAGGCATTCAAAGAAAAGGACAGCGAGGGACATGCATTCAAAGAAAAGGACAGTGAGGGACAGGCATTCAGAGACAAAGGACAGAGAGGGACAGGCATTCAGAGACAAAAGGCAGTGAGGGACAGGCATTCAGAGACAGACCGTGAGGGACAGGCATTCAGAGACAATGGACTGTGAGGGACAGGCATTCAGAGGTAGAAGGCAGTGAGGGACATGCATTCAGAAACAACAGGCAGTGAGGGACAGGCATTCAGAGACAAAAGCAGTGAGGGACAGGCATTCAGAGGGAAAAGGAAGTGAGGGCCAGGCATTCAGAGACAAAAAGCAGTGAGTGACAGGCATTCATAGACAAAGGACAGTGAGTGACAGGCATTCAGAGAAAAAGGACAGTGAGGGACAGGCATTCAGAGACAAAGGTCAGTGAGAGACAGGCATTCAGAGACAAAGGACAGTGAGGGACAGGCATTCAGAAACAAAGGACAGTGAGGGACAGGCATTCAGAGACAGAAGACAATAAGGGACAGGCATTCAAAGAAAAGGCCAGTGAGGGACAGCCATTCAGAGACAAAGGACAGTGAGGGACAGGCATTCAAAGAAAAGGACAGCGAGGGACAAGCATTCAAAGAAAAGGACAGTGAGGGACAGGCATTTAAAGAAAAGGACAGTGAGGGACAGGCATTCAGAGACCAATGAAAGTGAGGGACAGGCATTCAGAGACAAAGGACAGTGGGGGACAGGCATTCAGAGACAAAGGACAGTGAGGGACAGGCATTCAAAGAAAAGGACAGCGAGGGACAAGCATTCAAAGAAAAGGACAGTGAGGGACAGGCATTTAAAGAAAAGGACAGTGAGGGACAGGCATTCAGAGACCAATGAAAGTGAGGGACAGGCATTCAGAGACAAAGGACAGTGGGGGACAGGCATTCAGAGACAAAGGACAGTGAGGGACAGGCATTCAGAGACAAAGAACAGTGAGGGACAGGCATTCAGAGACAAAGGACAGTGAGGGACAGGCATTCAGAGACAAAGGACAGTGAGGGACAGGCATTCAGAGACAAAGAACAGTGAGGGACAGGCATTCAGAGACAAAGGACAGTGAGGGACAGGCATTCAGAGACAAAGGACAGTGAGGGACAGGCATTCAGAGACAAAGGACAGTGAGGGACAGGCATTCAGAGACAAAGGACGGTGAGGGACAGGCATGCAGAGACAACAGGACAGTGGGGGACAGGCATTCAATACAGAAGACGAGAGACAGGCACTCAGAGACAAAGGACAGTGAGGACAGGCATTCAGATAAAAAACAGTGGGGGACTGGCATTCAGAGACAAAGGACAGTGAGGGACAAGCTTTCAGAGACAAAGGAAAGTGAGGGACAGGCATTCAGGGACAGAAGATAGCGAGAGACAGGCATTCAGAGGTAGAAGGCAGTGAGGGACAGGAATTCAGAGAGAACGGACCGTGAGTGACAGGCATTCAGGGACAGAAGACAGTGAGAGACAGGCATTAAGAGTTAGAAGGCAGTGAGGGACAGGCATTCAGAGACAAAAGGCAGAGAGGGAGAGGCATTCAGAGACAAAGGACAGTGGGGGAGAGGCATTCAGAGACAAAGGACAGTGAGGGATAGGCATTCAGAGACAAAGGACAGTGAGGGACAGGCATTCAGTGAGAAAAGGTAGTGAGGGACATGCATTCAGAGACAAAAAGCAGTGAGGGACAGGCATTCAGAGACAAAGAAAAGTGAGGGACAGGCATTCAGAGACAGAAGACCGTGAGGGACAGGCATTCAGAGACAGAAGACAATGAGGGACTTGCATTCAGAGACAAAGGATAGTGAGGGACAGGCATTCAGAGACAAAGGACAGTGAGCGACAGGCATTCAGGGACAAGGGACAGTGGGGGACAGGCATTCAGAGACAAAGGACAGTGAGGGACAGGCATTCAGGGACAAAGGACAGTGAGGGACAGGCATTCAGGGACAAAGGACAGTGAGGGACAGACATACAGGGACAAAGGACAGTGAGGGACAGACATTCAGGGACAAAGGACAGTGAGGTTCAGGCATTCAGTGACAAAGCACAGTGAGGGACAGGCATTCAGGGACAAGACAATGAGGGACAGGCACTCAGAGACAGAAGACAATGAGGGACAGGCATTCAGAGACAAAAGGACAGTGAGGGACAGGAATTCAGAGACAAACGGACAGTGAGGGTCAGGCATTCAGAGACAAAAGGACAGTGAGGGACAGGCATTCAGAGAGAAAAGACCGTGTGGGACAGCCATTCAGAGACAGAAGACCGTGAGGGAAAGGCATTCAGAGACAAAAGACATTGAGGGACAGGCATTCAGAGACAAAAGGCAGTGAGGGACAGGCACTCAGAGACAAAGGACAGAGAGGACAGGCATTCAGATAATGGACAGTGGGGGACAGGCATTCAGAGAAAAAGGACAGTGAGGGACAGGCATTCAGAGACAAAGGACAGTGACGGACAGGCATTCAGAGAGAAAGGAAAGTGAGGGACAGGCATTCAGGGACAGAAGACAGCGAGAGACAGGCATTCAGAGGTAGAAGGCAGTGAGGCACAGGCATTCAGTGAGAAATGACAGTGAGCGACAGGCATTCAGGGACAGAAGACAGCGAGTGACAGGCATTAAGAGGTAGAAGGCAGTGAGGGACAGGCATTCAGAGACAAAAGGAAGAGAGGGAGAGGCATTCAGAGGGAAAGGACAGTGGGGGACAGGCATTCAGAGACAAAGGACAGTGAGGGACAGGCATTCAGAGACAAAGGACAGTGAGGGACAGGCATTCAGAGACAAAGGACAGTGAGGGACATGCATTCAGTGAGAAAATGCAGTGAGGGACATGCATTCAGAGACAAAAAGCAGTGAGGGACAGGCATTCAGAGACAAAGGACAGTGAGGGACAGGCATTCAGAGACAAAGGACAGTGAGGGACAGGCATTCAGAGACAAAGGACAGTGAGGGACAGGCATTCAGAGACAAAGGACAGCGAGGGACAGGCATTCAGAGACAAAGGACAGTGAGGGACAGGCATTCAGAGACAGAAGACAATGAGGGACAGGCATTCAGAGATAAAGGCCAGTGAGGGACAGGCATTCAGAGACAGAAAAAAATGAGGGACAGGCATTCAGAGACAAAGGACAGCGAGGGACAGGCATTCAGTGAGAAAGGACAGTGAGGGACAAGCATTCAGCTACAGAAGACAATGAGGGACAGGCATTCAGAGGCAAAGGACAGTGAGGGACAGGCATTCAAACAAAAGGACAGCGAGGGACATGCATTCAAAGAAAAGGACAGAGAGGGACAGGCATTCAAATAAAAGGACAGTGAGGGACAGGCATTGAGAGACAAAAGAAAGTGAGGGACAGGCATTCAGAGACAAAGGACAGTGGGGGACAGGCATTCAGAGAAAAATGACAGTGAGGGACAGGCATTCAGAGACAAAGGACAGTGAGGGACAGGCATTCAGAGACAAAGGACAGTGAGGGACAGGCATTCAAAGAAAAGGACAGTGAGGGACAGGCATTCAGAGACAAAGGACAGAGAGGGACAGGCATTCAGAGACAAAAGGCAGTGAGGGACAGGCATTCAGAGACAGACCGTGAGGGACAGGCATTCAGAGACAATGGACTGTGAGGGACAGGCATTCAGAGGTAGAAGGCAGTGAGGGACATGCATTCAGAAACAACAGGCAGTGAGGGACAGGCATTCAGAGACAAAAGCAGTGAGGGACAGGCATTCAGAGGGAAAAGGAAGTGAGGGCCAGGCATTCAGAGACAAAAAGCAGTGAGTGACAGGCATTCATAGACAAAGGACAGTGAGTGACAGGCATTCAGAGAAAAAGGACAGTGAGGGACAGGCATTCAGAGACAAAGGTCAGTGAGAGACAGGCATTCAGAGACAAAGGACAGTGAGGGACAGGCATTCAGAAACAAAGGACAGTGAGGGACAGGCATTCAGAGACAGAAGACAATAAGGGACAGGCATTCAAAGAAAAGGCCAGTGAGGGACAGCCATTCAGAGACAAAGGACAGTGAGGGACAGGCATTCAAAGAAAAGGACAGCGAGGGACAAGCATTCAAAGAAAAGGACAGTGAGGGACAGGCATTTAAAGAAAAGGACAGTGAGGGACAGGCATTCAGAGACCAATGAAAGTGAGGGACAGGCATTCAGAGACAAAGGACAGTGGGGGACAGGCATTCAGAGACAAAGGACAGTGAGGGACAGGCATTCAGAGACAAAGAACAGTGAGGGACAGGCATTCAGAGACAAAGGACAGTGAGGGACAGGCATTCAGAGACAAAGGACGGTGAGGGACAGGCATTCAGAGACAAAGGACAGTGAGGGACAGGCATTCAGAGACAAAGGACGGTGAGGGACAGGCATGCAGAGACAAAGGACAGTGAGGGACAGGCATTCAGAGACAAAGGACAGTGAGGGACAGGCATTCAGAGACAAAGGACGGTGAGGGACAGGCATGCAGAGACAACAGGACAGTGGGGGACAGGCATTCAATACAGAAGATGAGAGACAGGCACTCAGAGACAAAGGACAGTGAGGACAGACATTCAGATAAAAAACAGTGGGGGACTGGCATTCAGAGACAAAGGACAGTGAGGGACAAGCTTTCAGAGACAAAGGAAAGTGAGGGACAGGCATTCAGGGACAGAAGATAGCGAGAGACAGGCATTCAGAGGTAGAAGGCAGTGAGGGACAGGAATTCAGAGAGAACGGACCGTGAGCGACAGGCATTCAGGGACAGAAGACAGTGAGAGACAGGCATTAAGAGTTAGAAGGCAGTGAGGGACAGGCATTCAGAGACAAAAGGCAGAGAGGGAGAGGCATTCAGAGACAAAGGACAGTGCGGGAGAGGCATTCAGAGACAAAGGACAGTGAGGGATAGGCATTCAGAGACAAAGGACAGTGAGGGACAGGCATTCAGTGAGAAAAGGTAGTGAGGGACATGCATTCAGAGACAAAAAGCAGTGAGGGACAGGCATTCAGAGACAAAGAAAAGTGAGAGACAGGCATTCAGAGACAGAAGACCGTGAGGGACAGGCATTCAGAGACAGAAGACAACGAGGGACTTGCATTCAGAGACAAAGGATAGTGAGGGACAGGCATTCAGAGACAAAGGACAGTGAGCGACAGGCATTCAGGGACAAGGGACAGTGGGGGACAGGCATTCAGAGACAAAGGACAGTGAGGGACAGGCATTCAGGGACAAAGGACAGTGAGGGACAGGCATTCAGGGACAAAGGACAGTGAGGGACAGACATTCAGGGACAAAGGACAGTGAGGGACAGACATTCAGGGACAAAGGACAGTGAGTTTCAGGCATTCAGTGACAAAGCACAGTGAGGGACAGGCATTCAGGGACAAGACAATGAGGGACAGGCACTCAGAGACAGAAGACAATGAGGGACAGGCATTCAGAGACAAAAGGACAGTGAGGGACAGGAATTCAGAGACAAACGGACAGTGAGGGTCAGGCATTCAGAGACAAAAGGACAGTGAGGGACAGGCATTCAGAGAGAAAAGACCGTGTGGGACAGCCATTCAGAGACAGAAGACCGTGAGGGAAAGGCATTCAGAGACAAAAGACATTGAGGGACAGGCATTCAGAGACAAAAGGCAGTGAGGGACAGGCACTCAGAGACAAAGGACAGAGAGGACAGGCATTCAGATAATGGACAGTGGGGGACAGGCATTCAGAGAAAAAGGACAGTGAGGGACAGGCATTCAGAGACAAAGGACAGTGACGGACAGGCATTCAGAGAGAAAGGAAAGTGAGGGACAGGCATTCAGGGACAGAAGACAGCGAGAGACAGGCATTCAGAGGTAGAAGGCAGTGAGGCACAGGCATTCAGTGAGAAATGACAGTGAGCGACAGGCATTCAGGGACAGAAGACAGCGAGTGACAGGCATTAAGAGGTAGAAGGCAGTGAGGGACAGGCATTCAGAGACAAAAGGAAGAGAGGGAGAGGCATTCAGAGGGAAAGGACAGTGGGGGACAGGCATTCAGAGACAAAGGACAGTGAGGGACAGGCATTCAGAGACAAAGGACAGTGAGGGACAGGCATTCAGAGACAAAGGACAGTGAGGGACATGCATTCAGTGAGAAAATGCAGTGAGGGACATGCATTCAGAGACAAAAAGCAGTGAGGGACAGGCATTCAGAGACAAAGGACAGTGAGGGACAGGCATTCAGAGACAAAGGACAGTGAGGGACAGGCATTCAGAGACAAAGGACAGTGAGGGACAGGCATTCAGAGACAAAGGACAGCGAGGGACAGGCATTCAGAGACAAAGGACAGTGAGGGACAGGCATTCAGAGACAGAAGACAATGAGGGACAGGCATTCAGAGATAAAGGCCAGTGAGGGACAGGCATTCAGAGACAGAAAAAAATGAGGGACAGGCATTCAGAGACAAAGGACAGCGAGGGACAGGCATTCAGTGAGAAAGGACAGTGAGGGACAAGCATTCAGATACAGAAGACAATGAGGGACAGGCACTCAGAGACAAAAGAAAGTGAGGGACAGGCATTCAGAGGCAAAGGACAGTGAGGGACAGGCATTCAAACAAAAGGACAGCGAGGGACATGCATTCAAAGAAAAGGACAGAGAGGGACAGGCATTCAAATAAAAGGACAGTGAGGGACAGGCATTGAGAGACAAAAGAAAGTGAGGGACAGGCATTCAGAGACAAAGGACAGTGGGGGACAGGCATTCAGAGAAAAATGACAGTGAGGGACAGGCATTCAGAGACAAAGGACAGTGAGGGACAGGCATTCAGAGACAAAGGACAGTGAGGGACAGGCATTCAAAGAAAAGGACAGCGAGGGACATGCATTCAAAGAAAAGGACAGTGAGGGACAGGCATTCAGAGACAAAGGACAGAGAGGGACAGGCATTCAGAGACAGACCGTGAGGGACAGGCATTCAGAAACAACAGGCAGTGAGGGACAGGCATTCAGAGACAAAAAGCAGTGAGGGACAAGCATTCAGAGGGAAAAGGAAGTGAGGGCCAGGCATTCAGAGACAAAAAGCAGTGAGTGACAGGCATTCATAGACAAAGGACAGTGAGTGACAGGCATTCAGAGAAAAAGGACAGTGAGGGACAGGCATTCAGAGACAAAGGTCAGTGAGAGACAGGCATTCAGAGACAAAGGACAGTGAGGGACAGGCATTCAGAAACAAAGGACAGTGAGGGACAGGCATTCAGAGAAAAAGGACGGTGAGGGACAGGCATTCAGAGACATAGGACAGTGAGGGACAGGCATTCAGAGACGAAGGACAGTGAGGGATAGGCATTCAGAGACAAAGGACAGAGAGGGACAGGCATTCAGAGACAAAAGGCAGTGAGGGACAGGCATTCAGAGATGGACCGTGAGGGACAGGCATTCAGAGACAACGGACTGTGAGGGACAGGCATACAGAGGTAGAAGGCAGTGAGGGACATGCATTCAGAAACAACAGGCAGTGAGGGACAGGCATTCAGAGACAAAAAGCAGTGAGGGACAGGCATTCAGAGGGATAAGGAAGTGAGGGCCAGGCATTCAGAGACAAAAAGCAGTGAGTGACAGGCATTCACAGACAAAGGACAGCGAGTGACAGGCATTCAGAGAAAAAGGACAGTGAGGGACAGGCATTCAGAGACAAAGGACAGTGAGAGACAGGCATTCAGAGACAAAGGACAGTGAGGGACAGGCATTCAGAAACAAAGGACAGTGAGGGACAGGCATTCAGAGACAAAGGACAGTGAGGGACAGGCATTCAGAGACAACAGGACAGTGGGGGACAGGCATTCAAAGACAAAGGAGAGTGAGGGACAGGCATTTAAAGAAAAGGACAGTGAGGGACAGGAATTCAGAGACCAATGAAATTGAGGGACAGGCATTCAGAGACAAAGGACAGTGGGGGACAGGCATTCAGAGACAAAGGACAGTGAGGGACAGTCATTCAGAGACAAAGGACAGTGAGGGACAGGCATTCAGAGACAAAGGACAGTGAGGGACAGGCATTCAGAGACAAAGGACAGTGAGGGACAGGCATTCAGAGACAAAGGACAGTGAGGGACAGGCATTCAGAGACAAAGGACGGTGAGGGACAGGCATTCAGAGACAACAGGACAGTGGGGGACAGGCATTCAATACAGAAGACGAGAGACAGGAACTCAGAGACAAAGGACAGTGAGGACAGGCATTCAGATAAATGACAGTGGGGGCAGGCATTCAGAGACAAAGGACAGTGAGGGACAGGCATTCAGAGACAAAGGACAGTGAGGGACAGGCATTCAGAGACAAAGGAAAGTGAGGGACAGGCATTCAGGGACAGAAGACAGTGAGCGACAGGCATTCAGAGACAACAGGCAGTGAGGGACAGGCATTCAGCGAGAGAAGGCAGTGAGGGACAGGCAATCAGAGACAAAGGAAAGTGAGGGACAGACATTCAGAGACAAAGGACAGTGAGGGACAGGCATTCAGAGACAAAGGACAGTGAGGGACAGGCATTCAGAGACAGAAGACAACGAGAGACAGGCATTCAGAGCCAACAGGCAGTCAGGAACAGGCATTCAGTGACAAAGGAGACTGAGGGACAGGCATTCAGAGACAAAGGACAGTGAGGGACAGGCATTCAGAGACAGAAGACAATGAGGGACAGGCATTCAGAGACAGAAGAAAATGAGGGACAGGCATTCAGAGGCAAAGAACAGTGAGGGACGGGCATTCAGAGACAAAGCACAGTGAGGGACAGGCATTCAGAGACAATGGATAGTGAGGGTTGACATAAGTCAGGTAGAAATGAATTAAGAAATATACTGGGCAGCCTGCTGGTGGCGCTGTCCAGGGAGTGTATAAATAATCTGGCATGGTCCCAGCTTGCTCAGGGACATTTTGTAAACAGTAACTAGTGAAGGATAACTAGAGTTCCATGTTGTGAAACAATCGAATTAGCCTTGTTTAATACTCTGACCAAGTGCCCAGTAATTTTCTGACGTCAAGGGATAAGCGTTCAGAGGCGAAGGACATTGAGGGACAGGCATGCAGAGACAGACGACAGGGAGGGACAGTCATTCAGAGATGGAAGACCGTGAGGGACAGGCATTCAGAGACAAAGGGCAGTGAGGGACAGGCATTCAGAGACAAAGGACAGTGAGGGACAGGCATTCAGAGAGTAAGGACAGTGAGGGACAGGCATTCAGGTACAAAGGAGAGTGAGGGACAGGCATTCAGAGGAAGAAGGCAGTGAGGGACAGGCATGCAGAGAGAAGAGACAGTGAGGGACAGGCATTCAGTGCCAAAGGACACTGAGGGACAGGCATTCAGAGACAAAGGACAGTGAGCGACAGGCATTCAGAGACAGAAGACAATGAGGGACAGGCATTCAGAGACAGAAGACAATGAGGGACAGGCATTCAGAGGCAAAGAACAATGAGGGACGGGCAGTCAGAGACAAAGCACAGTGAGGGACAGGCATTCAGAGACATAAAGGAGTGAGGGACAGTCATTCAGAGACAAAGGACATGAAGGGACAGGCATTCAGAGACAAAGGACAGTGAGGGACAGGCATTCAGAGACAAAGGACTGCGAGGGACAGGCATTCAGAGACAAAGGACAGTGAGGGACAGGCATTCAGAGACAGAAGACAATGAGGGACAGGCATTCAGAGATAAAGGCCAGTGAGGGACAGGCATTCACAGACAGAAAGAAATGAGGGACAGGCATTCAGAGACAAAGGACAGCGAGGGACAGGCATTCAGTGACAAAGGACAGTGAGGGACAGGCATTCAGAGGCAGAAGACAATGAGGGACAGGCATTCAGAGACAAAGGACAGTGAGGGACAGGCATTCAAACAAAAGGACAGCGAGGGACATGCATTCAAAGAAAAGGACAGAGAGGGACAGGCATTCAAAGAAAAGGAGAGTGAGGGACAGGCATTGAGAGACAAAAGAAAGTGAGGGACAGGCATTCTGAGACAAAGGACAGTGGGGGACAGGCATTCAGAGAAAAAGGACAGTGAGGGACAGGCATTCAGAGACAAAGGACAGTGAGGGACAGGCATTCAGAGACAAAGGACAGTGAGGGACAGGCATTCAAAGAAAAGGACAGCGAGGGACATGCATTCAAAGAAAAGGACAGTGAGGGACAGGCATTCAGAGACAAGGGACAGTGAGGGACAGGCATTCAGAGACAAAGGACAGTGAGGGACAGGCATTCAGAGACAAAGTACAGTGAGGGACAGGCATTCAGAGACAAAGGACAGTGAGGGACAGGCATTCAGAGACAAAGGACAGTGCTGGACAGGCATTCAGAGACAAAGGACAGTGGAGGACAGGCATTCAGAGACATAGGACAGTGAGGGACAGGCATTCAGAGACGAAGGACAGTGAGGGACAGGCATTCAGAGACAAAGGACAGAGAGGGACAGGCATTCAGGGACAAAAGGCAGTGAGGGACAGGCATTCAGAGACAGACCGTGAGGGACAGGCATTCAGAGACAAAGCATGGTGAGGGACAGACATTCAGAGGTAGAAGGCAGTGAGGGACATGCATTCAGAAACAACAGGCAGTGAGGGACAGGCATTCAGAGACAAAAAGCAGTGAGGGACAGGCATTCAGAGGGAAAAGGAAGTGAGGGCCAGGCATTCAGAGACAAAAAGCAGTGAGTGACAGGCATTCACAGACAAAGGACAGTGAGTGACAGGCATTCAGAGAAAAAGGACAGTGAGGGACAGGCATTCAGAGACAAAGGACAGTGAGGGAAAGCCATTCAGGGACAGAAGACAGTGAGCGACAGGCATTCAGAGACAACAGGCAGTGAGGGACAGGCATTCAGCGAGAAGAGGCAGTGAGGGACAGGCAATCAGAGACAAAGGAAAGTGAGGGACAGGGATTCAGAGACAAACGACAGTGAGTGACAGGCATTCAGAGACAAAGGACAGTGGGGGACAGGCATTCAGAGACAAAGGACAGTGAGGGACAGGCATTCAGAGACAAAGGACAGTGAAGGACAGGCATTCAGCGAGAATAGGCAGTGAGGGACAAGCATTCAGAGACAAAAAGCAGTCAGGGACAGGCATTCAGAGACAAAGGACAGTGAGGGACAGGCATTCAGAGACAGAAGACAATGAGGGACACGCATTAAGAGACAGAAGACAATGAGGGACAGGCATTCAGAGGCAAAGAACAGTGAGGGACGGGCAGTCAGAGACAAAGCACAGTGAGGGACAGGCATTCAGAAACAATGGATAGTGAGGGTTGACAAAAGTCAGGTAGAAATGAATTAAGAAATATACTGGGCAGCCTGCTGGTGGCGCTGTCCAGGGAGTGTATAAATAATCTGGCATGGTCCCAGCTTGCTCAGGGACATTTTGTAAACAGTAACTAGTGAAGGATAACTAGAGTTCCATGTTGTGAAACAATCGAATTAGCCTTGTTTAATACTCTGCCCAAGTGCCCAGTAATTTTCTGACATCAAGGGACAAGCGTTCAGAGGCGAAGGGCATTGAGGGACAGGCATTCAGAGACAGAAGACAGGGAGGGACAGTCATTCAGAGACGGAAGACCGTGAGGGACAGGCATTCAGAGACAAAGGGCAGTGAGGGACAGGCATTCAGAGACAAAGGACAGTGAGGGACAGGCATTCAGAGACAAAGGACAGTGAAGGACAGGCATTCAGTGACAAAGGACAGTGAGGGACAGGCATTCAGGTACAAAGGAGAGTGAGGGACAGGCATTCAGAGGTAGAAGGCAGTGAGGGACAGGCATGCAGAGAGAAGAGACAGTGAGGGACAGGCATTCAGAGACAAAGGACAGTGAGGGACAGGCGTTCAGAGGAAGAAGGCAGTGAGGGACAGGCATTCAGGGACAACAGGCAGTGAGGGACTGGCATTCAGTGAGAAAAGGCAGAGAGGGACAAGCATTCAGAGACAAAAAGCAGTGAGGGACAGGCATTCAGAGACAAAGGACAGTGAGGGACAGGCATTCAGAGACAAAGGACTGTGAGGGACAGGCATTCAGAGACAAAGGGCAGTGAGGGACAGGCATTCAGAGAGAAAGGACAGTGAGGGACAGGCATTCAGAGACAAATGACGGTGAGGGACAGGAATTCAGAGACAAAGGACAGTGAGGGACAGGCATTCAGGGACAAAGGACAGTGAGGGACAGGCATTCAGAGACAAAAGGCAGAGCGGGAGAGGCATTCAGAAGCAAAGGACAGTGGGGGACAGGCATTCAGAGGCAAAGGACAGTGAGGGACAGGCATTCAGAGACAAAGGACAGTGAGGGACAGGCATTCAGAGACAAAGGACAGTGAGGGACAGGCATTCAGTGAGAAAAGGCAGTGAGGGACATGCATTCAGAGACAAAAAGGAGTGAGGGACAGGCATTCAGAGACAAAGGACAGTGAGGGACAGGCATTCAGAGACAAAGGACAGTGAGGGACAGGCATTCAGAGACAAAGGACAGCGAGGGACAGGCATTCAGAGACAAAGGACAGTGAGGGACAGGCATTCAGAGACAGAAGACAATGAGGGACAGGCATTCAGAGATAAAGGCCAGTGAGGGACAGGCATTCAGAGACAGAAAAAAATGAGGGACAGGCATTCAGAGACAAAGGACAGCGAGGGACAGGCATTCAGTGACAAAGGACAGTGAGGGACAGGCATTCAGATACAGAAGACAATGAGGGACAGGCATTCAGAGACAAAAGAAAGTGAGGGACAGGCATTCAGAGACAAAGGACAGTGAGGGACAGGCATTCAAACAAAAGGACAGCGAGGGACATGCATTCAAAGAAAAGGACAGAGAGGGACAGGCATTCAAAGAAAAGGAGCGTGAGGGACAGGCATTGAGAGACAAAAGAAAGTGAGGGACAGGCATTCAGAGACAAAGGACAGTGGGGGACAGGCATTCAGAGAAAAAGGACAGTGAGGGACAGGCATTCAGAGACAAAGGACAGTGAGGGACAGGCATTCAGAGACAAAGGACAGTGAGGGACAGGCATTCAAAGAAAAGGACAGCGAGGGACATGCATTCAAAGAAAAGGACAGTGAGGGACAGGCATTCAGAGACAAAGGACAGTGCGGGACAGGCATTCAGAGACAAAGGACAGTGAGGGACAGGCATTCAGAGACAAAGTACAGTGAGGGACAGGCATTCAGAGACAAAGGACAGTGAGGGACAGGCATTCAGAGACAAAGGACTGTGAGGGACATGCATTCAGAGACAAAGGGCAGTGAGGGACAGGCATTCAGAGACAAAGGACAGTGAGGGACAGGCATTCAGAGACAAATGACAGTGAGGGACAGGAATTCAGAGACAAAGGACAGTGAGGGACAGGCATTCAGGGACAAAGGACAGCGAGGGACAGGCATTCAAAGACAAAAGGCAGAGAGGGAGAGGCATTCAGAGGCAAAGGACAGTGGGGGACAGGCATTCAGAGACAAAGGACAGTGAAGGACAGGCATTCAGAGACAAAGGACAGTGAGGGACAGGCATTCAGAGACAAAGGACAGTGAGGGACAGGCATTCAGTGAGAAAAGGCAGAGAGGGACATGCATTCAGAGACAAAAAGGAGTGAGGGACAGGCATTCAGAGACAAAAAGGAGTGAGGGACATGCATTCAAAGAAAAGGACAGAGAGGGACAGGCATTCAAAGAAAAGGACAGTGAGGGACAGGCATTGAGAGACAAAAGAAAGTGTGGGACAGGCATTCAGAGACAAAGGACAGTGGGGGACAGGCATTCAGAGAAAAAGGACAGTGAGGTACAGGCATTCAGAGACAAAGGACAGTGAGCGACAGGCATTCAGAGACAAAGGACAGTGAGGGACAGGCATTCAAAGAAAAGGACAGCGAGGGACATGCATTCAAAGAAAAGGACAGTGAGGGACAGGCATTCAGAGACAAAGGACAGTGAGGGCCAGGCATTCAGAGACAAAGGACAGTGAGGGAAAGGCATTCAGAGACAAAGTACAGTGAGGGACAGGCATTCAGAGACAAAGGACAGTGAGGGACAGGCATTCAGAGACAAAGGACAGTGCGGGACAGGCATTCAGAGACAAAGGACAGTGAGGGACAGACACTCAGAGACAAAGGACAGTGGGGGACAGGCATTCAGAGACAAAGGACAGTGGGGGACAGGCATTCAGAGACATAGGACAGTGAGGGACAGGCATTCAGAGACGAAGGACAGTGAGGGACAGGCATTCAGAGACAAAGGACAGAGAGGGACAGGCATTCAGAGACAAAAGGCAGTGAGGGACAGGCATTCAGAGACAGACCGTGAGGGATAGGCATTCAGAGACAAAGGACGGTGAGGGACAGGCATTCAGAGGTAGAAGGCAGTGAGGGACATGCATTCAGAAACAACAGGCAGTGAGGGACAGGCATTCAGAGACAAAAAGCAGTGAGGGACAGGCATTCAGAGGGAAAAGGAAGTGAGGGCCAGGCATTCAGAGACAAAAAGCAGTGAGTGACAGGCATTCACAGACAAAGGACAGTGAGTGACAGGCATTCAGAGAAAAAGGACAGTGAGGGACAGGCATTCAGAGACAAAGGACAGTGAGGGAAAGCCATTCAGGGACAGAAGACAGTGAGCGACAGGCATTCAGAGACAACAGGCAGTGAGGGACAGGCATTCAGCGAGAAAAGGCAGTGAGGGACAGGCAATCAGAGACAAAGGAAGGTGAGGGACAGGCATTCAGAGACAAACGACAGTGAGTGACCGGCATTCAGAGACAAAGGATAGTGGGGGACAGGCATTCAGAGACAAAGGACCGTGAGGGACAGGCATTCAGAGACAAAGGACAGTGAAGGACAGGCATTCAGCAAGAATAGGCAGTGAGGGACAAGCATTCAGAGACAAAAAGCAGTCAGGGACAGGCACTCAGAGACAAAGGACATGAGGGACAGGCATTCAGAGACAGAAGACAACGAGAGACAGGCATTCAGAGCCAACAGGCAGTGAGGGACATACATTCAGTGACAAAGGACACTGAGGGACAGGCATTCAGAGACAAAGGACAGTGAGGGACAGGCATTCAGAAGTAGAAGGCAGTGAGGGACAGGCATTCAGAGACAAAAGGCAGTTAGGGACAGGCATTCAGAGACAAAAGGCAGTGAGGGACAGGCATTCAGAGACAAAAGACAGTGAGGGACAGCCGTTCAGAGGAAGAAGGCAGTGAAGGACAGGCATTCAGGGACAACAGGCAGTGAGGGACAGGCATTCAGTGAGAAAAGGCAGTGAGGGACAAGCATTCAGAGACAAAAAGCAGTGAGGGACAGGCAGTCAGACACAAAGGACAGTGAGGGACAGGCATTCAGAGACAAAGGGCTGTGAGGGACAGGCATTCTGAGACAAAGGGCAGTGAGGGACAGGCATTCAGAGACAAAGGACAGTGAGGGACAGGCACTCAGAGACAAATGACAGTGAGGGACAGGAATTCAGAGACAAAGGACAGTGAGGGACAGGCATTCAGGGACAAAGGACAGTGAGGGACAGGCATTCAGAGACAAAGGACAGTGAGGGAGAGGCGTTCAGAGGAAGAAGGCAGTGAGGGACAGGCATTCAGAGACAAAAGGCAGTTAGGGACAGGCATTCAGAGACAAAAGGCAGTGAGGGACAGGCATTCAGAGACAAAAGACAGTGAGGGACAGGCATTCAGAGAGAAAGGACAGTGGGGGACAGGCATTCAGAGACAAAGGAGAGAGGGGGACAGGCATTCAGAGACAAAGGACAGTGAGCGACAGGCATTCAGAGACAAAGGACAGTGAGGGACGGGCATTCAGAGACAAAGGACAGTGAGGGACAGGCATTCAGAAGTAGATGGCAGTGAGGGACAGGCATTCAGAGACAAAAGGCAGTTAGGGTCAGGCATTCAGAGACAAAAGGCAGTGAGGGACAGGCATTCAGAGACAAAAGACAGTGAGGGACAGGCATTCAGAGACAAAGGACAGTGAGGGCCAGGCATTCAGAGACAAAGGACAGTGAGGGACAGGCATTCAGAGACAAAGGAGAGTGGGGGACAGGCATTCAGAGACAAAGGACAGTGAGCGACAGGCATTCAGAGACAAAGGACAGTGAGGGACGGGCATTCAGAGACAAAGGACAGTGAGGGACAGGCATTCAGAAGTAGATGGCAGTGAGGGACAGGCATTCAGAGACAAAAGGCAGTTAGGGTCAGGCATTCAGAGACAAAAGGCAGTGAGGGACAGGCATTCAGAGACAAAAGACAGTGAGGGACAGGCATTCAGAGACAAAGGACAGTGAGTGACAGGCATTAAGAGACAAAGGACAGCAAGGGGCAGGCATTCAGAGACAAAAGACAGTGAGGGCCAGGCATTCAGAGACAAAGGACAGTGAGGGACAGGCATTCAGAGACAAAAGACAGTGAGAGACAGGCATTCAGAGACAAAGGACAGTGAGTGACAGGCATTAAGAGACAAAGGACAGCAAGGGACAGGCATTCAGAGACAGAAGTAAGTGAGTGACAGGCATTCAAAGACAAAGGACCGTGCGGGGCATGCATTCAGAAACAAAGTACAGTGAGGGACAGGCATTTAGAGAGATAAGACAGTGACGGACAGGCATTCAGGGACAGAATACAGCGAGAGACAGGCATTCAGAGGTAGAAGGCAATGAGGGACAGGCATTCAGAGAGAAAAGACAGTGAGCGACAGGCATTCAGAGACAAAGGAAAGTGAGTAACAGGCATTCCGAGAAAAAGGAGAGTGAGGGACAGACATTCAGAAAAAAAGGTCAGTGAGGGACAGAAGACAGTGAGGGGCAGGCATTCAGAGGAAGAAGGCAGTGAGGGACAGGCATTCAGAGACAACAGGCAGTGAGGAACAGGCATTCAGCGAGAAAAGGCAGTGAGGGACAGGCAATCAGAGACAAAGGAAAGGGAGGGACAGGCATTCAGAGACAAATGACAGTGAGGGACAGGCATTCAGGGACAAAGGACAGTGAGGGACAGGCATTGAGGGACAAAGGACAGTGAGGGACAGACATTCAGGGACAAAGGACTGTGAGGGACAGACATTCAGGGACAAAGGACAGTGAGGTTCAGGCATTCAGAGACAAAGCAGAGTGAGGGACAGGCATTCAGAGACAGAAGACAATGAGGGACAGGCATTCAGAGGCAGAAGACAATGAGGGACAGGCATTCAGAGACAAAAGGACAGTGAGGGACAGGCATTCAGAGACAAAAGACAGTGAGGGACAGGCACTCAGAGACAAAGGACAGTGAGGTCAGGCATTCAGATAATGGACAGTGGGGTCAGGCATTCAGAGACAAAGGACAGTGAGGGACAGCCATTCAGAGACTAAGGACAGTGAGGGACAGGCATTCAGAGGCAAAGGAAAGTGAGGGACAGGCATTCAGGGACAGAAGACAGCGAGAGACAGGCATTCAGAGACAAAGGACAGTGAGGGACAGGTATTCAGGGACAAAGGACAGTGAGGGACAGGCATTCAGGGACAAAGGACAGTGAGGGACAGACATTCAGGGACAAAGGACTGTGAGGGACAGACATTCAGGGACAAAGGACAGTGAGGTTCAGGCATTCAGAGACAAAGCAGAGTGAGGGACAGGCATTCAGAGACAGAAGACAATGAGGGACAGGCATTCAGAGGCAGAAGACAATGAGGGACAGGCATTCAGAGACAAAGGACAGTGAGCGACAGGCATTCACAGACAAAGGACATTGAGGGACAGGCATTCAGAGACAAAGGGCAGTGAGGGACAGGCATTCACAGACAAAGGGCAGTGAGGGACAGGCATTCAGAGACAAAAGAAAGTGAGGGACAGGCATTCAGAGACAAAAAGCAGTGAGGGACAGGCATTCAGAGACAAAGGACAGTGAGGGACAGGCATTCAGAGACAAAGGACAGTGAGGGACGGGCATTCAGAGACAAAGGACAGTGAGGGACAGGCATTCAGAAGTAGAAGTCAGTGAGGGACAGGCATTCAGAGACAAAAGGCAGTTAGGGACAGGCATTCAGAGACAAAAGGCAGTGAGGGACAGGCATTCAGAGACAAAAGACAGTGAGGGACAGGCATTCAGAGAGAAAGGACAGTGGGGGACAGGCATTCAGAGACAAAGGAGAGTGGGGGACAGGCATTCAGAGACAAAGGACTATGAGGGACAGGCATTCAGAGACAAACGACAGTGAGGGACAGGCATGCAGTGACAAAGGACAGTGAGGGACAGACATTCAGAGACAAAGGAAAGTGAGGGACAGGCATTCAGAGACAAAAGACAGTGAGGGCCAGGCATTCAGAGACAAAGGACAGTGAGGGACAGGCATTCAGAGACAAAAGACAGTGAGAGACAGGCATTCAGAGAGAAAGGACAGTGAGTGACAGGCATTAAGAGACAAAGGACAGCAAGGGACAGGCATTCAGAGACAGAAGAAAGTGAGTGACAGGCATTCAAAGACAAAGGACAGTGCGGGACATGCATTCAGAAACAAAGGACAGTGAGGGACAGGCATTTAGAGAGAAAAGACAGTGACGGACAGGCATTCAGGGACAGAATACAGCGAGAGACAGGCATTCAGAGGTAGAAGGCAATGAGGGACAGGCATTCAGAGAGAAAAGACAGTGAGCGACAGGCATTCAGAGACAAAGGAAAGTGAGTGACAGGCATTCCGAGAAAAAGGAGAGTGAGGGACAGGCATTCAGAGAAAAAGGACAGTGAGGGACAGAAGACAGTGAGGGGCAGGCATTCAGAGGAAGAAGGCAGTGAGGGACAGGCATTCAGGGACAAAGGACAGTGAGGGACAGACATTCAGGGACAAAGGACAGTGAGGGACAGACATTCAGGGACAAAGGACAGTGAGGTTCAGGCATTCAGAGACAAAGCACAGTGAGGGACAGGCTTTCAGAGACAGAAGACAGCGAGAGACAGGCATTCAGAGGTAGAAGGCAGTGAGGGACAGGCATTCAGAGAGAAAAGACAGTGAGCGACCGGCATTCAGGGACAGAAGACAGCGAGAGACAGGCACTCAGAGACAAAGGACAGTGAGGACAGGCATTCAGATAATGGACAGTGGGGGAAAGGCATTCAGAGAAAAAGGACAATGAGGGACAGGCATTCAGAGACAAAGGACAGTGAGGGACAGGCATTCAGAGACAAAGGAAAGTGAGGGACAGGCATTCTGGGACAGAAGACAGCGAGAGAAAGGAATTCAGAGGTAGAAGGCAGTGAGGGACAGGCATTCAGAGAGAAATGACAGTGAGCGACAGGCATTCAGGGACAGAAGACAGCGAGAGACAGGCATTAAGAGGTCGAAGGCAGTGAGGGACAGGCATTCAGAGACAAAAGGCAGAGAGGGACAGGCATTCAGAGACAACAGGCAGTGAGGGAAAGGCATTCAGCGAGAAAAGGCAGTGAGGGACAGGCAATCAGAGACAAAGGAAAGGGAGGGACAGGTATTCAGAGACAAACGTCAGTGAGGGACAGGCATTCAGAGACAAAGGACAGTGAGGGACAGGCATTCAGGGACAAAGGATAGTGAGGGACAGACATTCAGGGACAAAGGACAGTGAGGGACAGACATTCAGGGACAAAGGACAGTGAGGTTCAGGCATTCAGAGACAAAGCACAGTGAGGGACAGGCATTCAGAGACAGAAGACAATGAGGGACAGGCATTCAGAGACAGAAGACAATGAGGGACAGGCATTCAGAGACAAAAGGACAGTGAGGGACAGGCATTCAGAGACAAAAGACAGTGAGGGACAGGCACTCAGAGACAAAGGACAGTGAGGTCAGGCATTCAGATAATGGACAGTGGGGGACAGGCATTCAGAGGCAAAGGACAGTGAGGGACAGGCATTCAGAGACAAAGGACAGTGAGGGACAGGCATTCAGAGACAAAGCACAGTGAGGGACAGGCATTCAGGGACAGAAGACATTGAGAGACAGGCATTCAGAGGTAGAAGGCAGTGAGGGACAGGCATTCAGAGAGATGAGACAGTGAGCGACAGGCATTCAGGGACAGAAGACAGCGAGAGACAGGCATTAAGAGGTAGAAGGTACTGAGGGACAGGCATTCAGGGACAAAAGGCAGAGAGGGAGAGGCATTCAGAGACAAAGGACAGTGGGGGACAGGCATTCAGAGACAAAGGACAGTGAGGGACAGGCATTCAGAGACAAAGGACAGTGAGGGACAGGCATTCAGCGAGAAAAGGCAGTGAGTGGCATGCATTCAGAGACAAAAAGCAGTGAGGGACAGGCATTCAGCGACAAAGAACAGTGAGGGACAGGTATTCACAGACAGAAGACAATGAGGGACAGCATTCAGAGACAAAGGACAGCGAGGGACAGGCATTCAGTGACAAAGGACAGTGAGGGACAGGCACTCAGAGACAAAGGACAGTGAGGGACAGGCATTCAGAGGCAGAAGACAATGAGGGACAGGCATTCAAAGAAAAGGCCAGTGAGGGACAGGCATTCAGAGACAAAGGACAGTGAGGGACAGGCATTCAAAGAAAAGGACAGCGAGGGGCATGCATTCAAAGAAAAGGACAGTGAGGGACAGGCATTTAAAGAAAAGGACAGTGAGGGACAGGCATTCAGAGTCCAATGAAGGTGAGGGACAGGCATTCAGAGACAAAGGACAGTGGGGGACAGGCATTCAGAGACAAAGGACAGTGAGGGACAGGCATTCAGAGACAAAGGACAGTGAGGGACAGGCATTCAGAGACAAAGGACAGTGAGGGACAGGCATTCAGAGACAAAGGACAGTGAGGGACAGGCATTCAGAGACAAAGGACAGTGAGGGACAGGCATTCAGAGACAAAGGAAAGTGAGGGACAGATATTCAGGGACAGAAGACAGCAAGAGACAGGCATTCAGAGGTAGAAGGCAGTGAGGGACAGGCATTCAGAGAGAAAAGACAGTGAGCGACAGGCATTCAGGGACAGAAGGCAGCGAGAGACAGGCATTAAGTGGTAGAAGGCACTGAGGGACAGGCATTCAGAGACAAAAGGCAGAGAGGGAGAGGCATTCAGAGACAAAGGACAGTGCGGGACAGGCATTCAGAGACAAAGGAGAGTGGGGGACAGGCATTCAGAGACAAAGGAGAGTGAGGGACAGGCATTCAGAGACAAAGGACAGTGAGGGACAGGCATGCAGAGACAAAGGACAGTGAGGGACAGACATTCAGAGACAAAGGACAGTGAGAGACAGGCATTCAGAGACAAAAGACAGTGAGGGACAGGCATTCAGAGACAAAGGACAGTGAGGGACAGGCATTCAGAGACAAAAGACAGTGAGAGACAGGCATTCAGAGACAAAGTATAGTGAGTGACAGGCATTAAGAGACAAATGACAGCGAGGGACAGGCATTCAGAGACAGAAGAAAGAGAGTGACAGGCATTCAAATACAAAGGACAGTGCGGGACATGCATTCAGAAACAAAGGACAGTGAGGGACAGGCATTTAGAGAGAAAGGACAGTGACGGACAGGCATTCAGGGACAGAATACAATGAGAGACAGTCATTCAGAGGTGGAAGGCAATGAGGGACAGGCATTCAGAGAGAAAAGACAGTGAGCGACAGGCATTCAGAGACAAAGGAAAGTGAGTGACAGGCATTCCGAGAAAAAGGACAGTGAGGGACAGGCATTCAGAGTAAAAGGACAGTGAGGCAGAGAAGACAGTGAGGGACAGGCATTCAGAGGAAGAAGGCAGTGAGGGACAGGCATTCAGAGACAACAGGCAGTGAGGGACAGGCATTCAGCGAGAAAAGGCAGTGAGGGACAGGCAATCAGAGACAAAGAAAAGGGAGGGACAGGCATTCAGAGACAAACGACAGTGAGGGACAGGCATTCAGGGGCAAAGGACAGTGAGGGACTGGCATTCAGGGACAAAGGACAGTGATGGACAGACACTCAGGGACAAAGGACAGTGAGGTTCAGGCATTCAGAGACAAAGCACCGTGAGGGACAGGCATTCAGAGACAGAAGACAATGAGGGACAGGCATTCAGAGACAGAAGACAATGAGGGACAGGCATTCAGAGACAAAAGGACAGTGAGGGACAGGCATTCAGAGACAAAAGACAGTGAGGGACAGGCACTCAGAGACAAAGGGCAGTGAGGTCAGGCATTCAGATAATGGACAGTGGGGGACAGGGATTCAGAGATAAAGGACAGTGAGGGACAGGCATTCAGAGACAAAGGACAGTGAGGGACAGGCATTCAGAGACAAAGGAAAGTGAGGGACAGGCATTCAGAGACAGAAGACAGCGAGAGACAGGCATTCAGAGGTAGAAGGCAGTGAGGGACAGGCATTCAGAGAGAAAAGACAGTGAGCGACAGGCATTCAGGGACAGAAGACAGCGAGAGACACGCATTAAGAGGTAGAAGGCACTGAGGGACAGGCATTCAGCGACAAAGGACAGTGAGGGACAGGCATTCAGAGACAGAAGACAATGAGGGACAGGCATTCAGAGACAAAGGACAGCGAGGGACAGGCATTCAGAGACAAAGGACAGTGAGGGACAGGCATTCAAAGAAAAGTACAGCGAGGGACATGCATTCAAAGAAAAGGACAGCGAGGGACAGGCATTCAGAGACAGAAGACAATGAGGGACAGGCATTCAGAGACCAGTGAAAGTGAGGGACAAGCATTCAGAGACAAAGGACAGTGGGGGACAGGCATTCAGAGACAAAGGACAGTGAGGGACAGGCATTCAGAGACAAAGGACAGTGAGGGACAGGCATTCAGAGACAAAGGACAGTGAGGGACAGGCATTCAGAGACAAAGGACAGTGAGGAACAGGCATTCAGAGACAAAGGACAGTGAGGGACAGGCATTCAGAGACAAAGGACGGTGAGGGACAGGCAATCAGAGACAAAAGGACAGTGGGGGACAGGCATTCAAAGACAGAAGACGAGAGACAGGCACTCAGAGGAAAAGGGCAGTGAGGACAGGCATTCAGATAAAGGACAGTGGGGGACAGGCATTCAGAGACAAAGGACAGTGAGGGACAGGCATTCAGAGACAAAGGACAGTGAGGGACAGGCAATCAGAGACAAAGGAAAGTGACGGACAGGCATTCAGGGACAGAAGACAGCGAGAGACAGGCATTCAGAGGTAGAAGGCAGTGAGGGACAGGAATTCAGAGAGAAAAGACCGTGAGTGACAGCCATTCAGGGACAGAAGACAGCGAGAGACAGGCATTAAGAGGTAGAAGGCAGTGAGGGACAGGCATTCAGAGACAAAAGGCAGAGAGGGAGAGGCATTCAGAGACAAAGGACAGTGGGGGACAGGCATTCAGAGACAAAGGACAGTGAGGGATAGGCATTCAGAGACAAAGGACAGTGAGGGACAGGCATTCAGCGAGAAAAGGCAGTGAGGGACATGCATTCAGAGACAAAAAGCAGTGAGGGACAGGCATTCAGAGACAAAGGAAAGTGAGGGACAGGCATTCAGAGACAGAAGACCGTGAGGGACAGGCATTCAGAGACAGAAGACCGTGAGGGACAGGCATTCAGAGACAAAGGATAGTGAGGGACAGGCATTCAGAGACAAAGGACAGTGAGGGACAGGCATTCAGAGACAAAGGACAGTGAGGGACAGGCATTCAGGGACAAGGGACAGTGGGGGACAGGCATTCAGAGACAAAGGACAGTGAGCGACAGGCATTCAGAGACAAAGGACAGTGAGGGACGGGCATTCAGAGACAAAGGACAGTGAGGGACAGGCATTCAGAAGTAGATGGCAGTGAGGGACAGGCATTCAGAGACAAAAGGCAGTTAGGGTCAGGCATTCAGAGACAAAAGGCAGTGAGGGACAGGCATTCAGAGACAAAAGACAGTGAGGGACAGGCATTCAGAGACAAAGGACAGTGAGTGACAGGCATTAAGAGACAAAGGACAGCAAGGGGCAGGCATTCAGAGACAAAAGACAGTGAGGGCCAGGCATTCAGAGACAAAGGACAGTGAGGGACAGGCATTCAGAGACAAAAGACAGTGAGAGACAGGCATTCAGAGACAAAGGACAGTGAGTGACAGGCATTAAGAGACAAAGGACAGCAAGGGACAGGCATTCAGAGACAGAAGTAAGTGAGTGACAGGCATTCAAAGACAAAGGACCGTGCGGGGCATGCATTCAGAAACAAAGTACAGTGAGGGACAGGCATTTAGAGAGATAAGACAGTGACGGACAGGCATTCAGGGACAGAATACAGCGAGAGACAGGCATTCAGAGGTAGAAGGCAATGAGGGACAGGCATTCAGAGAGAAAAGACAGTGAGCGACAGGCATTCAGAGACAAAGGAAAGTGAGTAACAGGCATTCCGAGAAAAAGGAGAGTGAGGGACAGACATTCAGAAAAAAAGGTCAGTGAGGGACAGAAGACAGTGAGGGGCAGGCATTCAGAGGAAGAAGGCAGTGAGGGACAGGCATTCAGAGACAACAGGCAGTGAGGAACAGGCATTCAGCGAGAAAAGGCAGTGAGGGACAGGCAATCAGAGACAAAGGAAAGGGAGGGACAGGCATTCAGAGACAAATGACAGTGAGGGACAGGCATTCAGGGACAAAGGACAGTGAGGGACAGGCATTGAGGGACAAAGGACAGTGAGGGACAGACATTCAGGGACAAAGGACTGTGAGGGACAGACATTCAGGGACAAAGGACAGTGAGGTTCAGGCATTCAGAGACAAAGCAGAGTGAGGGACAGGCATTCAGAGACAGAAGACAATGAGGGACAGGCATTCAGAGGCAGAAGACAATGAGGGACAGGCATTCAGAGACAAAAGGACAGCGAGGGACAGGCATTCAGAGACAAAAGACAGTGAGGGACAGGCACTCAGAGACAAAGGACAGTGAGGTCAGGCATTCAGATAATGGACAGTGGGGTCAGGCATTCAGAGACAAAGGACAGTGAGGGACAGCCATTCAGAGACTAAGGACAGTGAGGGACAGGCATTCAGAGGCAAAGGAAAGTGAGGGACAGGCATTCAGGGACAGAAGACAGCGAGAGACAGGCATTCAGAGACAAAGGACAGTGAGGGACAGGTATTCAGGGACAAAGGACAGTGAGGGACAGGCATTCAGGGACAAAGGACAGTGAGGGACAGACATTCAGGGACAAAGGACTGTGAGGGACAGACATTCAGGGACAAAGGACAGTGAGGTTCAGGCATTCAGAGACAAAGCAGAGTGAGGGACAGGCATTCAGAGACAGAAGACAATGAGGGACAGGCATTCAGAGGCAGAAGACAATGAGGGACAGGCATTCAGAGACAAAGGACAGTGAGCGACAGGCATTCACAGACAAAGGACAGTGAGGGACAGGCATTCAGAGACAAAGGGCAGTGAGGGACAGGCATTCACAGACAAAGGGCAGTGAGGGACAGGCATTCAGAGACAAAAGAAAGTGAGGGACAGGCATTCAGAGACAAAAAGCAGTGAGGGACAGGCATTCAGAGACAAAGGACAGTGAGGGACAGGCATTCAGAGACAAAGGACAGTGAGGGACGGGCATTCAGAGACAAAGGACAGTGAGGGACAGGCATTCAGAAGTAGAAGTCAGTGAGGGACAGGCATTCAGAGACAAAAGGCAGTTAGGGACAGGCATTCAGAGACAAAAGGCAGTGAGGGACAGGCATTCAGAGACAAAAGACAGTGAGGGACAGGCATTCAGAGAGAAAGGACAGTGGGGGACAGGCATTCAGAGACAAAGGAGAGTGGGGGACAGGCATTCAGAGACAAAGGACTATGAGGGACAGGCATTCAGAGACAAACGACAGTGAGGGACAGGCATGCAGTGACAAAGGACAGTGAGGGACAGACATTCAGAGACAAAGGAAAGTGAGGGACAGGCATTCAGAGACAAAAGACAGTGAGGGCCAGGCATTCAGAGACAAAGGACAGTGAGGGACAGGCATTCAGAGACAAAAGACAGTGAGAGACAGGCATTCAGAGAGAAAGGACAGTGAGTGACAGGCATTAAGAGACAAAGGACAGCAAGGGACAGGCATTCAGAGACAGAAGAAAGTGAGTGACAGGCATTCAAAGACAAAGGACAGTGCGGGACATGCATTCAGAAACAAAGGACAGTGAGGGACAGGCATTTAGAGAGAAAAGACAGTGACGGACAGGCATTCAGGGACAGAATACAGCGAGAGACAGGCATTCAGAGGTAGAAGGCAATGAGGGACAGGCATTCAGAGAGAAAAGACAGTGAGCGACAGGCATTCAGAGACAAAGGAAAGTGAGTGACAGGCATTCCGAGAAAAAGGAGAGTGAGGGACAGGCATTCAGAGAAAAAGGACAGTGAGGGACAGAAGACAGTGAGGGGCAGGCATTCAGAGGAAGAAGGCAGTGAGGGACAGGCATTCAGGGACAAAGGACAGTGAGGGACAGACATTCAGGGACAAAGGACAGTGAGGGACAGACATTCAGGGACAAAGGACAGTGAGGTTCAGGCATTCAGAGACAAAGCACAGTGAGGGACAGGCTTTCAGAGACAGAAGACAGCGAGAGACAGGCATTCAGAGGTAGAAGGCAGTGAGGGACAGGCATTCAGAGAGAAAAGACAGTGAGCGACCGGCATTCAGGGACAGAAGACAGCGAGAGACAGGCACTCAGAGGCAAAGGACAGTGAGGACAGGCATTCAGATAATGGACAGTGGGGGAAAGGCATTCAGAGAAAAAGGACAATGAGGGACAGGCATTCAGAGACAAAGGACAGTGAGGGACAGGCATTCAGAGACAAAGGAAAGTGAGGGACAGGCATTCTGGGACAGAAGACAGCGAGAGAAAGGAATTCAGAGGTAGAAGGCAGTGAGGGACAGGCATTCAGAGAGAAATGACAGTGAGCGACAGGCATTCAGGGACAGAAGACAGCGAGAGACAGGCATTAAGAGGTCGAAGGCAGTGAGGGACAGGCATTCAGAGACAAAAGGCAGAGAGGGACAGGCATTCAGAGACAACAGGCAGTGAGGGAAAGGCATTCAGCGAGAAAAGGCAGTGAGGGACAGGCAATCAGAGACAAAGGAAAGGGAGGGACAGGTATTCAGAGACAAACGTCAGTGAGGGACAGGCATTCAGAGACAAAGGACAGTGAGGGACAGGCATTCAGGGACAAAGGATAGTGAGGGACAGACATTCAGGGACAAAGGACAGTGAGGGACAGACATTCAGGGACAAAGGACAGTGAGGTTCAGGCATTCAGAGACAAAGCACAGTGAGGGACAGGCATTCAGAGACAGAAGACAATGAGGGACAGGCATTCAGAGACAGAAGACAATGAGGGACAGGCATTCAGAGACAAAAGGACAGTGAGGGACAGGCATTCAGAGACAAAAGACAGTGAGGGACAGGCACTCAGAGACAAAGGACAGTGAGGTCAGGCATTCAGATAATGGACAGTGGGGGACAGGCATTCAGAGGCAAAGGACAGTGAGGGACAGGCATTCAGAGACAAAGGACAGTGAGGGACAGGCATTCAGAGACAAAGCACAGTGAGGGACAGGCATTCAGGGACAGAAGACATTGAGAGACAGGCATTCAGAGGTAGAAGGCAGTGAGGGACAGGCATTCAGAGAGATGAGACAGTGAGCGACAGGCATTCAGGGACAGAAGACAGCGAGAGACAGGCATTAAGAGGTAGAAGGTACTGAGGGACAGGCATTCAGGGACAAAAGGCAGAGAGGGAGAGGCATTCAGAGACAAAGGACAGTGGGGGACAGGCATTCAGAGACAAAGGACAGTGAGGGACAGGCATTCAGAGACAAAGGACAGTGAGGGACAGGCATTCAGCGAGAAAAGGCAGTGAGTGGCATGCATTCAGAGACAAAAAGCAGTGAGGGACAGGCATTCAGCGACAAAGAACAGTGAGGGACAGGTATTCACAGACAGAAGACAATGAGGGACAGCATTCAGAGACAAAGGACAGCGAGGGACAGGCATTCAGTGACAAAGGACAGTGAGGGACAGGCACTCAGAGACAAAGGACAGTGAGGGACAGGCATTCAGAGGCAGAAGACAATGAGGGACAGGCATTCAAAGAAAAGGCCAGTGAGGGACAGGCATTCAGAGACAAAGGACAGTGAGGGACAGGCATTCAAAGAAAAGGACAGCGAGGGGCATGCATTCAAAGAAAAGGACAGTGAGGGACAGGCATTTAAAGAAAAGGACAGTGAGGGACAGGCATTCAGAGTCCAATGAAGGTGAGGGACAGGCATTCAGAGACAAAGGACAGTGGGGGACAGGCATTCAGAGACAAAGGACAGTGAGGGACAGGCATTCAGAGACAAAGGACAGTGAGGGACAGGCATTCAGAGACAAAGGACAGTGAGGGACAGGCATTCAGAGACAAAGGACAGTGAGGGACAGGCATTCAGAGACAAAGGACAGTGAGGGACAGGCATTCAGAGACAAAGGAAAGTGAGGGACAGATATTCAGGGACAGAAGACAGCAAGAGACAGGCATTCAGAGGTAGAAGGCAGTGAGGGACAGGCATTCAGAGAGAAAAGACAGTGAGCGACAGGCATTCAGGGACAGAAGGCAGCGAGAGACAGGCATTAAGTGGTAGAAGGCACTGAGGGACAGGCATTCAGAGACAAAAGGCAGAGAGGGAGAGGCATTCAGAGACAAAGGACAGTGCGGGACAGGCATTCAGAGACAAAGGAGAGTGGGGGACAGGCATTCAGAGACAAAGGAGAGTGAGGGACAGGCATTCAGAGACAAAGGACAGTGAGGGACAGGCATGCAGAGACAAAGGACAGTGAGGGACAGACATTCAGAGACAAAGGACAGTGAGAGACAGGCATTCAGAGACAAAAGACAGTGAGGGACAGGCATTCAGAGACAAAGGACAGTGAGGGACAGGCATTCAGAGACAAAAGACAGTGAGAGACAGGCATTCAGAGACAAAGTATAGTGAGTGACAGGCATTAAGAGACAAATGACAGCGAGGGACAGGCATTCAGAGACAGAAGAAAGAGAGTGACAGGCATTCAAATACAAAGGACAGTGCGGGACATGCATTCAGAAACAAAGGACAGTGAGGGACAGGCATTTAGAGAGAAAGGACAGTGACGGACAGGCATTCAGGGACAGAATACAATGAGAGACAGTCATTCAGAGGTGGAAGGCAATGAGGGACAGGCATTCAGAGAGAAAAGACAGTGAGCGACAGGCATTCAGAGACAAAGGAAAGTGAGTGACAGGCATTCCGAGAAAAAGGACAGTGAGGGACAGGCATTCAGAGTAAAAGGACAGTGAGGCAGAGAAGACAGTGAGGGACAGGCATTCAGAGGAAGAAGGCAGTGAGGGACAGGCATTCAGAGACAACAGGCAGTGAGGGACAGGCATTCAGCGAGAAAAGGCAGTGAGGGACAGGCAATCAGAGACAAAGAAAAGGGAGGGACAGGCATTCAGAGACAAACGACAGTGAGGGACAGGCATTCAGGGGCAAAGGACAGTGAGGGACTGGCATTCAGGGACAAAGGACAGTGATGGACAGACACTCAGGGACAAAGGACAGTGAGGTTCAGGCATTCAGAGACAAAGCACCGTGAGGGACAGGCATTCAGAGACAGAAGACAATGAGGGACAGGCATTCAGAGACAGAAGACAATGAGGGACAGGCATTCAGAGACAAAAGGACAGTGAGGGACAGGCATTCAGAGACAAAAGACAGTGAGGGACAGGCACTCAGAGACAAAGGGCAGTGAGGTCAGGCATTCAGATAATGGACAGTGGGGGACAGGGATTCAGAGATAAAGGACAGTGAGGGACAGGCATTCAGAGACAAAGGACAGTGAGGGACAGGCATTCAGAGACAAAGGAAAGTGAGGGACAGGCATTCAGAGACAGAAGACAGCGAGAGACAGGCATTCAGAGGTAGAAGGCAGTGAGGGACAGGCATTCAGAGAGAAAAGACAGTGAGCGACAGGCATTCAGGGACAGAAGACAGCGAGAGACACGCATTAAGAGGTAGAAGGCACTGAGGGACAGGCATTCAGCGACAAAGGACAGTGAGGGACAGGCATTCAGAGACAGAAGACAATGAGGGACAGGCATTCAGAGACAAAGGACAGCGAGGGACAGGCATTCAGAGACAAAGGACAGTGAGGGACAGGCATTCAAAGAAAAGTACAGCGAGGGACATGCATTCAAAGAAAAGGACAGCGAGGGACAGGCATTCAGAGACAGAAGACAATGAGGGACAGGCATTCAGAGACCAGTGAAAGTGAGGGACAAGCATTCAGAGACAAAGGACAGTGGGGGACAGGCATTCAGAGACAAAGGACAGTGAGGGACAGGCATTCAGAGACAAAGGACAGTGAGGGACAGGCATTCAGAGACAAAGGACAGTGAGGAACAGGCATTCAGAGACAAAGGACAGTGAGGGACAGGCATTCAGAGACAAAGGACGGTGAGGGACAGGCAATCAGAGACAAAAGGACAGTGGGGGACAGGCATTCAAAGACAGAAGACGAGAGACAGGCACTCAGAGGAAAAGGGCAGTGAGGACAGGCATTCAGATAAAGGACAGTGGGGGACAGGCATTCAGAGACAAAGGACAGTGAGGGACAGGCATTCAGAGACAAAGGACAGTGAGGGACAGGCAATCAGAGACAAAGGAAAGTGACGGACAGGCATTCAGGGACAGAAGACAGCGAGAGACAGGCATTCAGAGGTAGAAGGCAGTGAGGGACAGGAATTCAGAGAGAAAAGACCGTGAGTGACAGCCATTCAGGGACAGAAGACAGCGAGAGACAGGCATTAAGAGGTAGAAGGCAGTGAGGGACAGGCATTCAGAGACAAAAGGCAGAGAGGGAGAGGCATTCAGAGACAAAGGACAGTGGGGGACAGGCATTCAGAGACAAAGGACAGTGAGGGATAGGCATTCAGAGACAAAGGACAGTGAGGGACAGGCATTCAGCGAGAAAAGGCAGTGAGGGACATGCATTCAGAGACAAAAAGCAGTGAGGGACAGGCATTCAGAGACAAAGGAAAGTGAGGGACAGGCATTCAGAGACAGAAGACCGTGAGGGACAGGCATTCAGAGACAGAAGACCGTGAGGGACAGGCATTCAGAGACAAAGGATAGTGAGGGACAGGCATTCAGAGACAAAGGACAGTGAGGGACAGGCATTCAGAGACAAAGGACAGTGAGGGACAGGCATTCAGGGACAAGGGACAGTGGGGGACAGGCATTCAGAGACAAAGGACAGTGAGGGACAGGCATTCAGGGACAAAGGACAGTGAGGGACAGGCATTCAGGGACAAAGCACAGTGAGGGACAGACATTCAGGGACAAAGGACAATGAGGGACAGACATTCAGGGACAAAGGACAGTGAGGGTCAGGCATTCAGTGACAAAGCACAGTGAGGGACAGGCATTCAGAGACAAGACAATGAGGGACTGGCATTCATAGACAAAAGGACAGTGAGTGACAGGAATTCAGAGACAAACGGAGAGTGAGGGTCAGGCATTCAGAGACAAAAGGACAGTGAGGGACAGGCATTCAGAGACAGAAGACCGTGAGGGACAGCCATTCAGAGACAGAAGACCGTGAGGGACAGGCATTCAGAGACAAAAGACATTGAGGGACAGGCATTCAGAGACAAAAGGCAGTGAGGGACAGTCACTCAGAGACAAAGGACAGTGAGGACAGGCATTCAGATAATGGACAGTGGGGGAAAGGCATTCAGAGAAAAAGGACAATGAGGGACAGGCATTCAGAGACAAAGGACAGTGAGGGACAGGCATTCAGAGACAAAGGAAAGTGAGGGACAGGCATTCTGGGACAGAAGACAGCGAGAGACAGGAATTCAGAGGTAGAAGGCAGTGAGGGACAGGCATTCAGAGAGAAATGACAGTGAGCGACAGGCATTCAGGGACAGAAGACAGCGAGAGACAGGCATTAAGAGGTCGAAGGCAGTGAGGGACAGGCATTCAGAGACAAAAGGCAGAGAGGGAGAGGCATTCAGAGACAAAGGACAGTGGGGGACAGGCATTCAGAGACAAAGGACATTAAGGGACAGGCATTCAGAGACAAAGGACAGTGAGGGACAGGCGTTCAGAGGAAGAAGGCAGTGAGGGACAGGCATTCAGAGACAACAGGCAGTGAGGGACAGGCATTCAGCGAGAAAAGGCAGTGAGGGACAAGCATTCAGAGACAAAAAGCATTGAGGGACAGGCATTCAGAGACAAAGGACAGTGAGGGACAGGCATTCAGAGACAGAAGACAGTGAGGGACAGGCATTCAGAGACAGAAGACAGTGAGGGACAGGCATTCAGAGACAGAAGACAACGAGAGACAGGCATCCAGAGACAAAGGACAGTGAGGGACAGGCATTCAGAGACAGAAGACAGTGAGGGACAGGCATTCGGAGACAGAAGACAATGAGGGACAGGCATTCAAAGAAAAGGCCAGTAAGGGACAGGCATTCAGAGACAAAGGACAGCGAGGGACAGGCATTCAGTGACAAACGACAGTGAGGGACAGGCATTCAGAGACAGAAGACAATGAGGGACAGGCATTCAAAGAAAAGGCCAGTGAGGGACAGGCATTCAGAGACAAAGGACAGTGAGGGACAGGCATTCGAAGAAAAGGACAGCGAGGGACATGCATTCAAAGAAAAGGACAGTGAGCGACAGGCATTCAAAGAAAAGGACAGTGAGGGACAGGCATTCAGAGACAAAAGAAAGTGAGGGACAGGCATTCAGAGACAAAAAGCAGTGAGGGACAGGCATTCAGAGACAAAGGACAGTGAGGGACAGGCATTCAGAGACAAAGGACAGTGAGGGACGGGCATTCAGAGACATAGGACAGTGAGGGACAGGCATTCAGAAGTAGAAGGCAGTGAGGGACAGGCATACAGAGACAAAAGGCAGTTAGGGACAGGCATTCAGAGACAAAAGGCAGTGAGGGACAGGCATTCAGAGACAAAAGACAGTGAGGGACAGGCATTCAGAGAGAAAGGACAGTGGGGGACAGGCATTCAGAGACAAAGGAGAGTGGGGGACAGGCATTCAGAGACAAAGGACAGTGAGGGACAGGCATTCAGAGACAAAAGACAGTGAGGGACAGGCATTCAGAGGCAGAAGACAATGAGGGACAGGCATTCAAAGAAAAGGCCAGTGAGGGACAGGCATTCAGAGACAAAGGACAGTGAGGGACAGGCATTCAAAGAAAAGGACAGCGAGGGGCATGCATTCAAAGAAAAGGACAGTGAGGGACAGGCATTTAAAGAAAAGGACAGTGAGGGACAGGCATTCAGAGTCCAATGAAGGTGAGGGACAGGCATTCAGAGACAAAGGACAGTGGGGGACAGGCATTCAGAGACAAAGGACAGTGAGGGACAGGCATTCAGAGACAAAGGACAGTGAGGGACAGGCATTCAGAGACAAAGGACAGTGAGGGACAGGCATTCAGAGACAAAGGACAGTGAGGGACAGGCATTCAGAGACAAAGGACAGTGAGGGACAGGCATTCAGAGACAAAGGAAAGTGAGGGACAGATATTCAGGGACAGAAGACAGCAAGAGACAGGCATTCAGAGGTAGAAGGCAGTGAGGGACAGGCATTCAGAGAGAAAAGACAGTGAGCGACAGGCATTCAGGGACAGAAGGCAGCGAGAGACAGGCATTAAGTGGTAGAAGGCACTGAGGGACAGGCATTCAGAGACAAAAGGCAGAGAGGGAGAGGCATTCAGAGACAAAGGACAGTGCGGGACAGGCATTCAGAGACAAAGGAGAGTGGGGGACAGGCATTCAGAGACAAAGGAGAGTGAGGGACAGGCATTCAGAGACAAAGGACAGTGAGGGACAGGCATGCAGAGACAAAGGACAGTGAGGGACAGACATTCAGAGACAAAGGACAGTGAGAGACAGGCATTCAGAGACAAAAGACAGTGAGGGACAGGCATTCAGAGACAAAGGACAGTGAGGGACAGGCATTCAGAGACAAAAGACAGTGAGAGACAGGCATTCAGAGACAAAGTATAGTGAGTGACAGGCATTAAGAGACAAATGACAGCGAGGGACAGGCATTCAGAGACAGAAGAAAGAGAGTGACAGGCATTCAAATACAAAGGACAGTGCGGGACATGCATTCAGAAACAAAGGACAGTGAGGGACAGGCATTTAGAGAGAAAGGACAGTGACGGACAGGCATTCAGGGACAGAATACAATGAGAGACAGTCATTCAGAGGTGGAAGGCAATGAGGGACAGGCATTCAGAGAGAAAAGACAGTGAGCGACAGGCATTCAGAGACAAAGGAAAGTGAGTGACAGGCATTCCGAGAAAAAGGACAGTGAGGGACAGGCATTCAGAGTAAAAGGACAGTGAGGCAGAGAAGACAGTGAGGGACAGGCATTCAGAGGAAGAAGGCAGTGAGGGACAGGCATTCAGAGACAACAGGCAGTGAGGGACAGGCATTCAGCGAGAAAAGGCAGTGAGGGACAGGCAATCAGAGACAAAGAAAAGGGAGGGACAGGCATTCAGAGACAAACGACAGTGAGGGACAGGCATTCAGGGGCAAAGGACAGTGAGGGACTGGCATTCAGGGACAAAGGACAGTGATGGACAGACACTCAGGGACAAAGGACAGTGAGGTTCAGGCATTCAGAGACAAAGCACCGTGAGGGACAGGCATTCAGAGACAGAAGACAATGAGGGACAGGCATTCAGAGACAGAAGACAATGAGGGACAGGCATTCAGAGACAAAAGGACAGTGAGGGACAGGCATTCAGAGACAAAAGACAGTGAGGGACAGGCACTCAGAGACAAAGGGCAGTGAGGTCAGGCATTCAGATAATGGACAGTGGGGGACAGGGATTCAGAGATAAAGGACAGTGAGGGACAGGCATTCAGAGACAAAGGACAGTGAGGGACAGGCATTCAGAGACAAAGGAAAGTGAGGGACAGGCATTCAGAGACAGAAGACAGCGAGAGACAGGCATTCAGAGGTAGAAGGCAGTGAGGGACAGGCATTCAGAGAGAAAAGACAGTGAGCGACAGGCATTCAGGGACAGAAGACAGCGAGAGACACGCATTAAGAGGTAGAAGGCACTGAGGGACAGGCATTCAGCGACAAAGGACAGTGAGGGACAGGCATTCAGAGACAGAAGACAATGAGGGACAGGCATTCAGAGACAAAGGACAGCGAGGGACAGGCATTCAGAGACAAAGGACAGTGAGGGACAGGCATTCAAAGAAAAGTACAGCGAGGGACATGCATTCAAAGAAAAGGACAGCGAGGGACAGGCATTCAGAGACAGAAGACAATGAGGGACAGGCATTCAGAGACCAGTGAAAGTGAGGGACAAGCATTCAGAGACAAAGGACAGTGGGGGACAGGCATTCAGAGACAAAGGACAGTGAGGGACAGGCATTCAGAGACAAAGGACAGTGAGGGACAGGCATTCAGAGACAAAGGACAGTGAGGAACAGGCATTCAGAGACAAAGGACAGTGAGGGACAGGCATTCAGAGACAAAGGACGGTGAGGGACAGGCAATCAGAGACAAAAGGACAGTGGGGGACAGGCATTCAAAGACAGAAGACGAGAGACAGGCACTCAGAGGAAAAGGGCAGTGAGGACAGGCATTCAGATAAAGGACAGTGGGGGACAGGCATTCAGAGACAAAGGACAGTGAGGGACAGGCATTCAGAGACAAAGGACAGTGAGGGACAGGCAATCAGAGACAAAGGAAAGTGACGGACAGGCATTCAGGGACAGAAGACAGCGAGAGACAGGCATTCAGAGGTAGAAGGCAGTGAGGGACAGGAATTCAGAGAGAAAAGACCGTGAGTGACAGCCATTCAGGGACAGAAGACAGCGAGAGACAGGCATTAAGAGGTAGAAGGCAGTGAGGGACAGGCATTCAGAGACAAAAGGCAGAGAGGGAGAGGCATTCAGAGACAAAGGACAGTGGGGGACAGGCATTCAGAGACAAAGGACAGTGAGGGATAGGCATTCAGAGACAAAGGACAGTGAGGGACAGGCATTCAGCGAGAAAAGGCAGTGAGGGACATGCATTCAGAGACAAAAAGCAGTGAGGGACAGGCATTCAGAGACAAAGGAAAGTGAGGGACAGGCATTCAGAGACAGAAGACCGTGAGGGACAGGCATTCAGAGACAGAAGACCGTGAGGGACAGGCATTCAGAGACAAAGGATAGTGAGGGACAGGCATTCAGAGACAAAGGACAGTGAGGGACAGGCATTCAGAGACAAAGGACAGTGAGGGACAGGCATTCAGGGACAAGGGACAGTGGGGGACAGGCATTCAGAGACAAAGGACAGTGAGGGACAGGCATTCAGGGACAAAGGACAGTGAGGGACAGGCATTCAGGGACAAAGCACAGTGAGGGACAGACATTCAGGGACAAAGGACAATGAGGGACAGACATTCAGGGACAAAGGACAGTGAGGGTCAGGCATTCAGTGACAAAGCACAGTGAGGGACAGGCATTCAGAGACAAGACAATGAGGGACTGGCATTCATAGACAAAAGGACAGTGAGTGACAGGAATTCAGAGACAAACGGAGAGTGAGGGTCAGGCATTCAGAGACAAAAGGACAGTGAGGGACAGGCATTCAGAGACAGAAGACCGTGAGGGACAGCCATTCAGAGACAGAAGACCGTGAGGGACAGGCATTCAGAGACAAAAGACATTGAGGGACAGGCATTCAGAGACAAAAGGCAGTGAGGGACAGTCACTCAGAGACAAAGGACAGTGAGGACAGGCATTCAGATAATGGACAGTGGGGGAAAGGCATTCAGAGAAAAAGGACAATGAGGGACAGGCATTCAGAGACAAAGGACAGTGAGGGACAGGCATTCAGAGACAAAGGAAAGTGAGGGACAGGCATTCTGGGACAGAAGACAGCGAGAGACAGGAATTCAGAGGTAGAAGGCAGTGAGGGACAGGCATTCAGAGAGAAATGACAGTGAGCGACAGGCATTCAGGGACAGAAGACAGCGAGAGACAGGCATTAAGAGGTCGAAGGCAGTGAGGGACAGGCATTCAGAGACAAAAGGCAGAGAGGGAGAGGCATTCAGAGACAAAGGACAGTGGGGGACAGGCATTCAGAGACAAAGGACATTAAGGGACAGGCATTCAGAGACAAAGGACAGTGAGGGACAGGCGTTCAGAGGAAGAAGGCAGTGAGGGACAGGCATTCAGAGACAACAGGCAGTGAGGGACAGGCATTCAGCGAGAAAAGGCAGTGAGGGACAAGCATTCAGAGACAAAAAGCATTGAGGGACAGGCATTCAGAGACAAAGGACAGTGAGGGACAGGCATTCAGAGACAGAAGACAGTGAGGGACAGGCATTCAGAGACAGAAGACAGTGAGGGACAGGCATTCAGAGACAGAAGACAACGAGAGACAGGCATCCAGAGACAAAGGACAGTGAGGGACAGGCATTCAGAGACAGAAGACAGTGAGGGACAGGCATTCGGAGACAGAAGACAATGAGGGACAGGCATTCAAAGAAAAGGCCAGTAAGGGACAGGCATTCAGAGACAAAGGACAGCGAGGGACAGGCATTCAGTGACAAACGACAGTGAGGGACAGGCATTCAGAGACAGAAGACAATGAGGGACAGGCATTCAAAGAAAAGGCCAGTGAGGGACAGGCATTCAGAGACAAAGGACAGTGAGGGACAGGCATTCGAAGAAAAGGACAGCGAGGGACATGCATTCAAAGAAAAGGACAGTGAGCGACAGGCATTCAAAGAAAAGGACAGTGAGGGACAGGCATTCAGAGACAAAAGAAAGTGAGGGACAGGCATTCAGAGACAAAAAGCAGTGAGGGACAGGCATTCAGAGACAAAGGACAGTGAGGGACAGGCATTCAGAGACAAAGGACAGTGAGGGACGGGCATTCAGAGACATAGGACAGTGAGGGACAGGCATTCAGAAGTAGAAGGCAGTGAGGGACAGGCATACAGAGACAAAAGGCAGTTAGGGACAGGCATTCAGAGACAAAAGGCAGTGAGGGACAGGCATTCAGAGACAAAAGACAGTGAGGGACAGGCATTCAGAGAGAAAGGACAGTGGGGGACAGGCATTCAGAGACAAAGGAGAGTGGGGGACAGGCATTCAGAGACAAAGGACAGTGAGGGACAGGCATTCAGAGACAAAGGACAGTGAGGGACAGGCATGCAGAGACAAAGGACAGTGAGGGACAGACATTCAGAGACAAAGGACAGTGAGGGACAGGCATTGAGAGACAAAAGACAGTGAGGGACAGGCATTCAGAGACAAAGGACAGTGAGGGACAGGCATTCAGAGACAAAAGACAGTGAGAGACAGGCATTCAGAGACAAAGGACAGTGAGTGACAGGCATTAAGAGACAAAGGACAGCGAGGGACAGGCATTCAGAGACAGAAGAAAGTGCGTGACAGGCATTCAAAGACAAAGGACAGTGCGGGACATGCATTCAGAAAAAAGGACAGTGAGGGACAGGCATTTAGAGAGAAAAAACAGTGACGGACAGGCATTCAGGGACAGAATACAGCGAGAGACAGGCATTCAGAGGTAGAAAGCAATGAGGGGCAGGCATTCAGAGAGAAAAGACAGTGAGCGACAGGCATTCAGAGACAAAGGACAGAGAGGGAGAGGCATTCAGAGACAAAGGACAGTGGGGGACAGGCATTCAGAGACAAAGGACAGTGAGCGACAGGCATTCAGAGACAAAGGACAGTGAGGGACAGGCATTCAGAGACAAAGGGCACTGAGGGACAGGCATTCAGCGAGAAAAGGCAGTGTGTGGCCTGCATTCAGAGACAAAAAGCAGTGAGTGACAGGCATTCAGCGACAAAGGACAGTGAGGGACAGGCATTCACAGAGAGAAGACAATGAGGGACAGGCATTCAGAGACAAAGGACTGCGAGGGACAGGCATTCAGTGACAAAGGACAGTGAGGGACAGGTATTCAGAGATAAAGGAGAGTGAGGGACAGGCATTCAAAGAAATGGCCAGTGAGGGACAGGCATTCAGAGACAAAGGACAGTGAGGGACAGGCATTCAGAGACAGAAGACAATGAGGGACAGGCATTCAAAGAAATGGCCAGTGAGGGACAGGCATTCAGAGACAAAGGACAGTGAGGGACAGGCATTCATAGAAAAGGACAGTGAGGGACATGCATTCAACGAAAAGGAGAGTGAGGGACAGGCATTTAAAGAAAAGGGCAGTGAGGGACAGGCATTCAGAGACCAATGAAGGTGAGGGACAGGCATTCAGAGACAAAGGACAGTGGCGGACAGGCATTCAGAGACAAAGGACAGTGAGGGACAGGCATTCAGAGACAAAGGACAGTGAGGGTCAGGCATTCAGAGACAAAGGACAGTGAGGGACAGGCATTCAGAGACAAAGGACAGTGAGGGACAGGCATTCAGAGACAAAGGACTGTGAGGGACAGGCATTCAGAGACAAAGGAAAGTGAGGGACAGGCATTCAGGGACAGAAGACAGCGAGAGACAGGCATTCAGAGGTAGAAGGCAGTGAGGGCCAGGCATTCAGAGAGAAAAGACAGTGAGCGACAGGCATTCAGGGACAGAAGACAGCGAGAGACAGGCATTAAGAGGTAGAAGGAACTGAGGGACAGGCATTCAGAGACAAAAGGCAGAGAGGGAGAGGCATTCAGAGACAAAGGACAGTGGGGGACAGGCATTCAGAGACAAAGGAGAGTGGGGTACAGGCATTCAGAGACAAAGGACAGTGAGGGACAGGCATTCAGAGACAAAGGACAGTGAGGGACAGGCATGCAGAGACAAAGGACAGTGAGGGACAGATATTCAGAGACAAAGGACAGTGAGAGACAGGCATTCAGAGACAAAAGACAGTGAGGGACAGGCATTCAGAGACAAAGGACAGTGAGGGACAGGCATTCAGAGACAAAAGACAGTGAGGGGCATGCATTCAGAGACAAAGGACAGTGAGTGAGAGTCATTAAGAGACAAAGGACAGCGAGGGACAGGCATTCAGAGACAGAAGAAAGTGAGTCACAGGCATTCAAAGACAAAGGAAAGTGCGGGACATGCATTCAGAAACAAAGGACAGTGAGGGACAGGCATTTAGAGAGAAAAGACAGTGACGGACAAGCATTCAGGGACCGAATACAGCGAGAGACAGGCATTCAGAGGTAGAAGGCAATGAGGGACAGGCATTCAGAGAGAAAAGACAGTGAGCGACAGGCATTCAGAGACAAAGGAAAGTAAGTGACAGGCATTCCGAGAAAAAGGCCAGTGAGTGACAGGCATTCAGAGTAAAAGGAAAGTGAGGCACAGAAGACAGTGAGGGACAGGCATTCAGGGGAAGAAGGCAGTGAGGGACAGGCATTCAGAGACAACAGGCAGTGAGGGACAGGCATTCAGCGAGAAAAGGCAGTGAGGGACAGGCAATCAGAGACAAAGGAAAGGGAGGGACAGGTATTCAGAGACAAACGACAGTGAGGGACAGGCATTCAGAGACAAAGGACAGTGAGGGACAGGCATTCAGGGACAAAGGACAGTGAGGGACAGACATTCAGGGACAAAGGACAGTGAGGTTCAGGCATTCAGAGACAAAGCACAGTGAGGGACAGGCATTCAGAGACAGAAGACAATGAGGGACAGGCATTCAGAGACAGAAGACAATGAGGGACAGGCATTCAGAGACAAAAGAACAGTGAGGGACAGGCATTCAGAGACAAAAGACAGTGAGGGACAGGCACTCAGAGACAAAGGACAGTGAGGTCAGGCATTCAGATAATGGACAGTGGGGGTCAGGCATTCAGAGACAAAGGACAGTGAGGGACAGGCATTCAGAGACAAAGGACAGTGAGGGACAGGCATTCAGAGACAAAGGAAAGTGAGGGACAGGCATTCAGGGACAGAAGATAGTGAGAGACAGGCATTCAGAGGTAGAAGGCAGTGAGGGACAGGCATTCAGAGAGATAAGACAGTGAGCGACAGGCATTCAGGGACAGAGGACAGCGAGAGACAGGCATTAAGAGGTAGAAGGCACTGAGGGACAGGCATTCAGGGACAAAGGCAGAGAGGGAGAGGCATTCAGTGACAAAGGACAGTGAGGGACAGGCATTCAGTGACAAAGGACAGTGGGGGACAGGCATTCAGAGACAAAGGACAGTGAGGGACAGGCATTCAGAGACAAAGGACAGTGAGGGACAGGCATTCAGCGAGAAAAGGCAGTGAGTGGCATGCATTCAGAGACAAAAAGCAGTGAGGGACAGGCATTCAGCGACAAAGGACAGTGAGGGACAGGCATTCACAGACAGAAGACAATGAGGGACAGGCATTCAGAGACAAAGGACAGCGAGGGACAGGCATTCAGAGACAGAAGACAATGAGGGACAGGCATTCAAAGAAAAGGCCAGTGAGGGACAGGCATTCAGAGACAAAGGACAGTGAGGGACAGGCATTCAAAGAAAAGGACAGCGAGGGGCATGCATTCGAAGAAAAGGACAGTGAGGGACAGGCATTTAAAGAAAAGGACTGTGAGGGACAGGCATTCAGAGACCAATGAAGGTGAGGGACAGGCATTCAGAGACAAAGGACAGTGGGGGACAGGCATTCAGAGACAAAGGACAGTGAGGGACAGGCATTCAGAGACAAAGGACAGTGAGGGACAGGCATTCAGAGACAAAGGACAGTGAGGGACAGGCATTCAGAGACAGAAGACAATGAGGGACAGGCATTCAAAGAAAAGGCCAGTGAGGGACAGGCATTCAGAGACAAAGGACAGTGAGGGACAGGCATTCAAAGAAAAGGACAGCGAGGGGCATGCATTCGAAGAAAAGGACAGTGAGGGACAGGCATTTAAAGAAAAGGACTGTGAGGGACAGGCATTCAGAGACCAATGAAGGTGAGGGACAGGCATTCAGAGACAAAGGACAGTGGGGGACAGGCATTCAGAGACAAAGGACAGTGAGGGACAGGCATTCAGAGACAAAGGACAGTGAGGGACAGGCATTCAGAGACAAAGGACAGTGAGGGACAGGCATTCAGAGACAAAGGACAGTGAGGGACAGGCATTCAGAGACAAAGGACAGTGAGGGACAGGCATTCAGAGACAAAGGAAAGTGAGGGACAGACATTCAGGGACAGAAGCCAGCGAGAGACAGGCATTCAGAGGTAGAAGGCAGTGAGGGACAGGCATTCAGAAAGAAAAGACGGTGAGCGACAGGCATTCAGGGACAGAGGGCAGCGAGAGACAGGCATTAAGAGGTAGAAGGCACTGAGGGACAGGCATTCAGAGACAAAAGGCAGAGAGGGAGAGGCATTCAGAGACAAAGGACAGTGCGGGACAGGCATTCAGAGACAAAGGAGAGTGGGGGAAAGGCATTCAGAGACAAAGGACAGTGAGGGACAGGGATTCAGAGACAAAGGACAGTGAGGGACAGGCATTCAGAGACAAAGGAAAGTGAGGGACAGGCATTCAGGGACAGAAGACAGTGAGAGACAGGCATTCAGAGAGATAAGACAGTGAGCGACACGCATTCAGGGACAGTAGACAGCGAGAGGCAGGCATTAAGAGGTAGAAGGCACTGAGGGACAGGCATTCAGGGACAAAAGGCAGAGAGGGAGAGGCATTCAGAGACAAAGGACATTGGGGGACAGGCATTCAGAGACAAAGGACAGTGAGGGACAGGCATTCACAGAGAGAAGACAATGAGGGACAGGCATTCAGAGACAAAGGACAGCGAGGGACAGGCATTCAGTGACAAAGGACAGTGAGGGACAGGTATTCAGAGATAAAGGAGAGTGAGGGACAGGCATTCAAAGAAATGGCCAGTGAGGGACAGGCATTCAGAGACAAAGGACAGTGAGGGACAGGCATTCAGAGACAGAAGACAATGAGGGACAGGCATTCAAAGAAATGGCCATTGAGGGACAGGCATTCAGAGACAAAGGACAGTGAGGGACATGCATTCAAAGAAAAGGAGAGTGAGGGACAGGCATTTAAAGAAAAGGACAGTGAGCGACAGGCATTCAGAGACCAATGAAGGTGAGGGACAGGCATTCAGAGACAAATTACAGTGGGGGACAGGCATTCAGAGACAAACGACAGTAAGGGACAGGCATTCAGAGACAAAGGACAGTGAGGGTCAGGCATTCAGAGACAAAGGACAGTGAGGGACAGGCATTCAGAGACAAAGGACAGTGAGGGACAGGCATTCAGAGACAAAGGACTGTGAGGGACAGGCATTCAGAGACAAAGGAAAGTGTGGGACAGGCATTCAGGGACAGAAGACAGCGAGAGACAGGCATTCAGAGGTAGAAGGCAGTGAGGGCCAGGCATTCAGAGAGAAAAGACAGTGAGCGACAGGCATTCAGGGACAGAAGACAGCGAGAGACAGGCATTAAGAGGTAGAAGGCACTGAGGGACAGGCATTCAGAGACAAAAGGCAGAGAGGGAGAGGCATTCAGAGACAAAGGACAGTGGGGGACAGGCATTCAGAGACAAAGGAGAGTGGGGTACAGGCATTCAGAGACAAAGGACAGTGAGGGACAGGCATTCAGAGACAAAGGACAGTGAGGGACAGGCATGCAGAGACAAAGGACAGTGAGGGACAGATATTCAGAGACAAAGGACAGTGAGAGACAGGCATTCAGAGACAAAAGACAGTGAGGGACAGGCATTCAGAGACAAAGGACAGTGAGGGACAGGCATTCAGAGACAAAAGACAGTGAGGGGCATGCATTCAGAGACAAAGGACAGTGAGTGACAGGCATTAAGGGACAAAGGACAGCGAGGGACAGGCATTCAGAGACAGAAGAAAGTGAGTGACAGGCATTCAAAGACAAAGGACAGTGCGGGACATGCATTCAGAAACAAAGGACAGTGAGGGACAGGCATTTAGAGAGAAAAGGCAGTGACGGACAAGCATTCAGGGACCGAATACAGCGAGAGACAGGCATTCAGAGGTAGAAGGCAATGAGGGACAGGCATTCAGAGAGAAAAGACAGTGAGCGACAGGCATTCAGAGACAAAGGAAAGTGAGTGACAGGCATTCCGAGAAAAAGGCCAGTGAGGGACAGGCATTCAGAGTAAAAGGAAAGTGAGGCACAGAAGACAGAGAGGGACAGGCATTCAGAGGAAGAAGGCAGTGAGGGACAGGCATTCAGAGACAACAGGCAGTGAGAGACAGACATTCATCGAGAAAATGCAGTGAGGGACAGGCAATCAGAGACAAAGGAAAGGGAGGGACAGGTATTCAGAGACAAACGACAGTGAGGGACAGGCATTCAGAGACAAAGGACAGTGAGGGACAGGCATTCAGGGACAAAGGACAGTGAGGGACAGACATTCAGGGACAAAGGACAGTGAGGGACAGACATTCAGGGACAAAGGACAGTGAGGTTCAGGCATTCAGAGACAAAGCACAGTGAGGGACAGGCATTCAGAGACAGAAGACAATGAGGGACAGGCATTCAGAGACAGAAGACAATGAGGGACAGGCATTCAGAGACAAAAGAACAGTGAGGGACAGGCATTCAGAGACAAAAGACAGTGAGGGACAGGCACTCAGAGACAAAGGACAGTGAGGTCAGGCATTCAGATAATGGACAGTGGGGGACAGGCATTCAGAGACAAAGGACAGTGAGGGACAGGCATTCAGAGACAAAGGACAGTGAGGGACAGGCATTCAGAGACAAAGGAAAGTGAGGGACAGGCATTCAGGGACAGAAGACAGTGAGAGACAGGCATTCAGAGGTAGAAGGCAGTGAGGGACAGGCATTCAGAGAGATAAGACAGTGAGCGACAGGCATTCAGGGACAGAAGACAGCGAGAGACAGGCATTAAGAGGGAGAAGGCACTGAGGGACAGGCATTCAGGGACAAAAGGCAGAGAGGGAGAGGCATTCAGTGACAAAGGACAGAGAGGGACAGGCATTCAGAGACAAAGGACAGTGGGGGACAGGCATTCAGAGACAAAGGACCGTGAGGGACAGGCATTCAGAGACAAAGGACAGTGAGGGACAGGCATTCAGTGAGAAAAGGCAGTGAGTGGCATGCATTCAGAGACAAAAAGCAGTGAGGGACAGACATTCAGCGACAAAGGACAGTGAGGGACAGGCATTCACAGACAGAAGACAATGAGGGACAGGCATTCAAAGAAAAGGCCAGTGAGGGACAGGCATTCAAAGAAAAGGACAGTGAGGGGCATGCATTCAAAGAAAAGGACAGTGAGGGACAGGCATTTAAAGAAAAGGACAGTGAGGGACAGGCATTCAGAGACCAATGAAGGTGAGGGACAAGCATTCAGAGACAAAGGACAGTGGGGGACAGGCATTCAGAGACAAAGGACAGTGAGGGACAGGCATTCAGAGACAAAGGACAGTGAGGGACTGGCATTCAGAGACAAAGGCCAGTGAGGGACAGGCATTCAGAGACAAAGGACAGTGAGGGACAGGCATTCAGAGACAAAAGACAGTGAGGGACAGGCATTCAGAGACAAAGGAAAGTGCGGGACAGACATTCAGGGACAGAAGACAGCGAGAGACAGGCATTCAGAGGTAGCAGGCAGTGAGGGCCAGGCATTCAGAAAGAAAAGACAGTGAGCGACAGGCATTCAGGGACAGAAGGCAGCGAGAGACAGGCATTAAGAGGTAGAAGGCACTGAGGGACAGGCATTCAGAGACAAAAGGCAGAGAGGGAGAGGCATTCAGAGACAAAGGACAGTGCGGGTCAGGCATTCAGAGACAAAGGAGAGTGGGGGACAGGCATTCAGAGACAAAGGACAGTGAGGGACAGGCATTCAGAGACAAAGGACAGTGAGGGACAGGCATTCAGAGACAAAGGAAAGTGAGGGACAGGCATTCAGGGACAGAAGACAGTGAGAGACAGCCATTCAGAGGTAGAAGGCAGTGAGGGACAGGCATTCAGAGAGATAAGACAGTGAGCGACAGGCATTCAGGGACAGAAGACAGCGAGAGACAGGCATTAAGAGGTAGAAGGCACTGAGGGACAGGCATTCAGGGACAAAAGGCAGAGAGGGAGAGGCATTCAGAGACAAAGGACAGTGGGGGACAGGCATTCAGAGACAAAGGACAGTGAGGGACAGGCATTCAGAGACAAAGGACAGTGAGGGACAGGCATTCAGCGAGAAAAGGCAGTGAGTGGCATGCATTCAGAGACAAAAAGCAGTGAGGGACAGGCATTCAGCGACAAAGAACAGTGAGGGACAAGCATTCACAGACAGAAGACAATGAGGGACAGGCATTCAGAGACAAAGGACAGCGAGGGACAGGCATTCAGTGACAAAGGACAGTGAGGGACAGGCATTCAGAGACAAAGGACAGTGAGGGACTGGCATTCAGAGACAGAAGACAATGAGGGACAGGCATTCAAAGAAAAGGCCAGTGAGGGACAGGCATTCAGAGACAAAGGACAGTGAGCGACAGGCATTCAAAGAAAAGGACAGCGAGGGGCATGCATTCAAAGAAAAGGACAGTGAGGGACAGGCATTTAAAGAAAAGGACAGTGAGGGACAGGCATTCAGAGAGCAGTGAAGGTGAGGGACAGGCATTCAGAGACAAAGGACAGTGGGGGACAGGCATTCAGAGACAAAGGACAGTGAGGGACAGGCATTCAGAGACAAAGGACAGTGAGGGAGAGGCATTCAGAGACAAAGGACAGTGAGGGACAGGCATTCAGAGACAAAGGACAGTGAGGGACAGGCATTCAGAGACAAAGGACAGTGAGGGACAGGCATTCAGAGACAAACGAAAGTGAGGGACAGACATTCAGGGACAGAAGACAGCGAGAGACAGGCATTCAGAGGTAGAAGGCAGTGAGGGACAGGCATTCAGAGAGAAAAGACAGTGAGCGACAGGCATTCAGGGACAGAAGGCAGCGAGAGACAGGCATTAAGAGGTAGAAGGCACTGAGGGACAGGCATTCAGAGACAAAAGGCAGAGAGGGAGAGGCATTCAGAGACAAAGGACAGTGCGGGACAGGCATTCAGAGACAAAGGAGAGTGGGGGACAGGCATTCAGAGACAAAGGACAGTGAGGGACAGGCATTCAGAGACAAAGGACAGTGAGGGACAGGCATTCAGAGACAAAAGACAGTGAGGGACAGGCATTCAGAGACAAAGGAGAGTGAGGGACAGGCATTCAGAGACAAAAGACAGTGAGAGACAGGCATTCAGAGACAAAGTACAGTGAGTGACAGGCATTAAGAGACAAATGACAGCCAGGGACAGGCATTCAGAGACAGAAGAAAGAGAGTGACAGGCATTCAAATACAAAGGACAGTGCGGGACATGCATTCAGAAACAAAGGACAGTGAGGGACAGGCATTTAGAGAGAAAAGACAGTGACGGACAGGCATTCAGGGACAGAATACAACGAGAGACAGTCATTCAGAGGTAGAAGGCAATGAGGGACTGGCATTCAGAGAGAAAAGACAGTGAGGCACAGAAGACAGTGAGGGACAGGCATTCAGAGGAAGAAGGCAGTGAGGGACAGGCATTCAGAGACAACAGGCAGTGAGGGACAGGCATTCAGTGAGAAAAGGCAGTGAGGGACAGGCAATCAGAGACAAAGGAAAGGGAGGGACAGGCATTCAGAGACAAACGACAGTGAGGGACAGGCATTCAGGGGCAAAGGACAGTGAGGGACTGGCATTCAGGGAAAAAGGACAGTGAGGGACAGACATTCAGGGACAAAGGACAGTGAGGTTCAGGCATTCAGAGACAAAGCACCATGAGGGACAGGCATTCAGAGACAGAAGACAATGAGGGACAGGCATTCAGAGACAGAAGACAATGAGGGACAGGCATTCAGAGACAAAAGAACAGTGAGGGACAGGCATTCAGAGACAAAAGACAGTGAGGGACAGGCACTCAGAGACAAAGGACAGTGAGGTCATGCATTCAGATAATGGACAGTGGGGGACAGGGATTCAGAGACAAAGGACAGTGAGGGACAGGCATTCAGAGACAAAGGACAGTGAGGGACAGGCATTCAGGGACAGAAGACAGCGAGAGACAGGCATTCAGAGGTAGAAGGCAGTGAGGGACAGACATTCAGAGACAAAAGGCAGAGAGGGAGAGGCATTCAGAGACAAAGGACAGTGGGGGACAAGCATTCAGTGACAAAGGTCAGTGAGGGACAGGCATTCAGAGACAAAGGACAGTGAGGGACAGGCATTCAGCGAGAAAAGGCAGTGAGTGGCATGCATTCAGAGACAAAAAGCAGCGAGGGACAGGCATTCAGTGACAAAGGACAGTGAGGGACAGGCATTCAGAGACAGAAGACAATGAGGGACAGGCATTCAGAGACAAAGGACAGCGAGGGACAGGCATTCAGAGACAAAGGACAGTGAGGGACAGGCATTCAAAGAAAAGTACAGCGAGGGACATGCATTCAAAGAAAAGGACAGCGAGGGACAGGCATTTAAAGATAAGGACAGTGAGGGACAGGCATTCAGAGACCAGTGAAAGTGAGGGACAGGCATTCAGAGACAAAGGACAGTGGGGGACAGGCATTCAGAGACAAAGGACAGTGAGGGACAGGCATTCAGAGACAAATGACAGTGAGGGACAGGCATTCAGAGACAAAGGACAGTGAGGGACAGGCATTCAGAGACAAAGGACAGTGAGGAAAAGGCATTCAGAGACAAAGGACAGTGAGGGACAGGCATTCAGAGACAAGGGACGGTGAGGGACAGGCAATCAGAGACAAAAGGACAGTGGGGGACAGGCATTCAAAGACAGAAGACGAGAGACAGGCACTCAGAGGAAAAGGACAGTGAGGACAGGCATTCAGATAAAGGACAGTGGGGGACAGGCATTCAGAGACAAAGGACAGTGAGGGACAGGCATTCAGAGACAAAGGACAGTGAGGGACAGGCATTCAGAGACAAAGGAAAGTGAGGGACAGACATTCAGGGACAGAAGACAGCGAGAGACATGCATTCAGAGGTAGCAGGCAGTGAGAGCCAGGCATTCAGAAAGAAAAGACAGTGAGCGACAGGCATTCAGGGACAGAAGGCAGCGAGAGACAGGCATTAAGAGGTAGAAGGCACTGAGGGACAGGCATTCAGAGACAAAAGGCAGAGAGGGAGAGGCATTCAGAGACAAAGGACAGTGCGGGACAGGCATTCAGAGACAAAGGAGAGTGGGGGACAGGCATTCAGAGACAAAGGACAGTGAGGGACAGGCATTCAGAGACAAAGGACAGTGAGGGACAGGCATTCAGAGACAAAGGAAAGTGAGGGACAGGCATTCAGGGACAGAAGACAGTGAGAGACAGCCATTCAGAGGTAGAAGGCAGTGAGGGACAGGCATTCAGAGAGATAAGACAGTGAGCGACAGGCATTCAGGGACAGAAGACAGCGAGAGACAGGCATTAAGAGGTAGAAGGCACTGAGGGACAGGCATTCAGGGACAAAAGGCAGAGAGGGAGAGGCATTCAGAGACAAAGGACAGTGGGGGACAGGCATTCAGAGACAAAGGACAGTGAGGGACAGGCATTCAGAGACAAAGGACAGTGAGGGACAGGCATTCAGCGAGAAAAGGCAGTGAGTGGCATGCATTCAGAGACAAAAAAGCAGTGAGGGACAGGCATTCAGCGACAAAGAACAGTGAGGGACAAGCATTCACAGACAGAAGACAATGAGGGACAGGCATTCAGAGACAAAGGACAGCGAGGGACAGGCATTCAGTGACAAAGGACAGTGAGGGACAGGCATTCAGAGACAAAGGACAGTGAGGGACAGGCATTCAGAGACAGAAGACAATGAGGGACAGGCATTCAAAGAAAAGGCCAGTGAGGGACAGGCATTCAGAGACAAAGGACAGTGAGGGACAGGCATTCAAAGAAAAGGACAGCGAGGGGCATGCATTCAAAGAAAAGGACAGTGAGGGACAGGCATTTAAAGAAAAGGACAGTGAGGGACAGGCATTCAGAGAGCAGTGAAGGTGAGGGACAGGCATTCAGAGACAAAGGACAGTGGGGGACAGGCATTCAGAGACAAAGGACAGTGAGGGACAGGCATTCAGAGACAAAGGACAGTGAGGGAGAGGCATTCAGAGACAAAGGACAGTGAGGGACAGGCATTCAGAGACAAAGGACAGTGAGGGACAGGCATTCAGAGACAAAGGACAGTGAGGGACAGGCATTCAGAGACAAACGAAAGTGAGGGACAGACATTCAGGGACAGAAGACAGCGAGAGACAGGCATTCAGAGGTAGAAGGCAGTGAGGGACAGGCATTCAGAGAGAAAAGACAGTGAGCGACAGGCATTCAGGGACAGAAGGCAGCGAGAGACAGGCATTAAGAGGTAGAAGGCACTGAGGGACAGGCATTCAGAGACAAAAGGCAGAGAGGGAGAGGCATTCAGAGACAAAGGACAGTGCGGGACAGGCATTCAGAGACAAAGGAGAGTGGGGGACAGGCATTCAGAGACAAAGGACAGTGAGGGACAGGCATTCAGAGACAAAGGACAGTGAGGGACAGGCACGCAGAGACAAAGGACAGTGAGGGACAGACATTCAGAGACAAAGGACAGTGAGAGACAGGCATTCAGAGACAAAAGACAGTGAGGGACAGGCATTCAGAGACAAAGGAGAGTGAGGGACAGGCATTCAGAGACAAAAGACAGTGAGAGACAGGCATTCAGAGACAAAGTACAGTGAGTGACAGGCATTAAGAGACAAATGACAGCCAGGGACAGGCATTCAGAGACAGAAGAAAGAGAGTGACAGGCATTCAAATACAAAGGACAGTGCGGGACATGCATTCAGAAACAAAGGACAGTGAGGGACAGGCATTTAGAGAGAAAAGACAGTGACGGACAGGCATTCAGGGACAGAATACAACGAGAGACAGTCATTCAGAGGTAGAAGGCAATGAGGGACAGGCATTCAGAGAGAAGAGACAGTGAGGCACAGAAGACAGTGAGGGACAGGCATTCAGAGGAAGAAGGCAGTGAGGGACAGGCATTCAGAGACAACAGGCAGTGAGGGACAGGCATTCAGTGAGAAAAGGCAGTGAGGGACAGGCAATCAGAGACAAAGGAAAGGGAGGGACAGGCATTCAGAGACAAACGACAGTGAGGGACAGGCATTCAGGGGCAAAGGACAGTGAGGGACTGGCATTCAGGGACAAAGGACAGTGAGGGACAGACATTCAGGGACAAAGGACAGTGAGGTTCAGGCATTCAGAGACAAAGCACCATGAGGGACAGGCATTCAGAGACAGAAGACAATGAGGGACAGGCATTCAGAGACAGAAGACAATGAGGGACAGGCATTCAGAGACAAAAGAACAGTGAGGGACAGGCATTCAGAGACAAAAGACAGTGAGGGACAGGCACTCAGAGACAAAGGACAGTGAGGTCATGCATTCAGATAATACATAGATACATAGAAGATAGGAGCAGGAGTAGGCCATTCGGCCCTTCGTGCCTGCTCCGCCATTTAATGAGATCATGGCTGATCCTTTAATTCAGTATCCCGTCCCCGCCTTCTCTCCGTAACCCTTAACCCCTTTTGCCCGTAGAAATATATCTAATTCCCTCTTAAATATATTTAATGAGCTGGCGTACACTGCCCTCTGTGGCAATGAGTTCCACAGGTTCACCACTCTCTGAGTGAAGAAATTCCCCCTCATCTCTGTCCTAAATGGTTTAGCCCTTATCCTTAAATTATGTCCTCTAGTTCTGTTCTCACCCGCCAAGGGAAACATTCCTTCTGCATCCAGTCTGTCTAGACCTGTCAGAATTTTATACACTTCTATGAGGTCCCCTCTCAATCTTCTAAACTCCAGTGTGTACATCCCTAAACTACATAGTCTCTCCTCATAGGTCATTCCCGCCATTCCTGGTATCAGCCTGGTGAATCGCCGCTGCACCCCCTCCATGGCAAGAACATCCTTCCTCAGATGAGGCGACCAAAACTGTACACAGTACTCGAGGTGTGGTCTCACCAGTGCCCTGTACAGCTGCAGCAAGGTATCCCTGTTCCTGTATTCTAACCCTTTTGCTATGAAGGCCAGCATACCGTTTGCCTTCTTGACCGCCTGTTGCACCTGCATGCTCGCCTTCAGTGACTGGTGTACAAGAACACCCAGGTCTCTCTGTACTTCCCCCTCTCCCAATCTATTGCCATTTAAATAATAATTTGCCCTCCCGTTCCTGCACCCAAGGTGGATAACTTCGCACTTGTCCACATTATAGTGCATCTGCCATTTATCCGCCCAATCGCCCAGTCTGTCCAAATCGCTCTGGAGCTTCCTGGTCTCTTCCTCTGAGCCCACCCCACCTCCTAGTTTAGTGTCGTCTGCAAATTTGGAAATGCTGCATCCGACTCCCTGATCCAGGTCATTAATGTAAATTGTGAACAGCTGGGGGCCCAGGACAGATCCCTGTGGTACCCCACTTGTTACTGCCTGCCATTCAGAAAATGAGCCGTTTATTCCAACTCTCTGTTTTCTATCTGACAGCCAGTTCCCTATCCACGCCAAAACTTTCCCCTTTATCCCATGAGCCTCAATTTTCCATGCTAATCTTTTATGTGGGACCTTATCGAAGGCCTTTTGGAAGTCCAGGTACACCACATCTACTGGCTCTCCCCCATCTATTCTACCAGTTACTCCCTCAAAAAATTCCAATAGATTAGTCAAGCACGATTTACCCTTTGTAAATCCATGTTGACTCTGTCCTATCCTGTCCCCATTTGCTAAGTGCTCCGCTATTTCATCCTTAATGATGGACTCCAGCATTTTGCCCACAACTGATGTAAGGCTTACAGGTCTGTAATTACCTGCTTTTTCCCTACCCCCCTTTTTGAATGGACAGTGGGGGACAGGGATTCAGAGACAAAGGACAGTGAGGGACAGGCATTCAGAGACAAAGGACAGTGAGGGACAGGCATTCAGGGACAGAAGACAGCGAGAGACAGGCATTCAGAGGTAGAAGGCAGTGAGGGACAGACATTCAGAGACAAAAGGCAGAGAGGGAGAGGCATTCAGAGACAAAGGACAGTGGGGGACAAGCATTCAGCGACAAAGGTCAGTGAGGGACAGGCATTCAGAGACAAAGGACAGTGAGGGACAGGCATTCAGCGAGAAAAGGCAGTGAGTGGCATGCATTCAGAGACAAAAAGCAGCGAGGGACAGGCATTCAGCGACAAAGGACAGTGAGGGACAGGCATTCAGAGACAGAAGACAATGAGGGACAGGCATTCAGAGACAAAGGACAGCGAGGGACAGGCATTCAGAGACAAAGGACAGTGAGGGACAGGCATTCAAAGAAAAGTACAGCGAGGGACATGCATTCAAAGAAAAGGACAGCGAGGGACAGGCATTTAAAGAAAAGGACAGTGAGGGACAGGCGTTCAGAGACCAGTGAAAGTGAGGGACAGGCATTCAGAGACAAAGGACAGTGGGGGACAGGCATTCAGAGACAAAGGACAGTGAGGGACAGGCATTCAGAGACAAATGACAGTGAGGGACAGGCATTCAGAGACAAAGGACAGTGAGGGACAGGCATTCAGAGACAAAGGACAGTGAGGAAAAGGCATTCAGAGACAAAGGACAGTGAGGGACAGGCATTCAGAGACAAGGGACGGTGAGGGACAGGCAATCAGAGACAAAAGGACAGTGGGGGACAGGCATTCAAAGACAGAAGACGAGAGACAGGCACTCAGAGGAAAAGGACAGTGAGGACAGGCATTCAGATAAAGGACAGTGGGGGACAGGCATTCAGAGACAAAGGACAGTGAGGGACAGGCATTCAGAGACAAAGGACAGTGAGGGACAGGCAATCAGAGACAAAGGAAAGTGAGGGACAGGCATTCAGGGACAGAAGACAGCGAGAGACAGGCATTCAGAGGTAGAAGGCAGTGAGGGACAGGAATTCAGAGAGAAAAGACCGTGAGTGACAGGCATTCAGGGACAGAAGACAGCGAGAGACAGGCATTAAGAGGTAGAAGGCAGTGAGGGACAAGCATTCAGAGACAAAAGGCAGAGAGGGAGAGTCATTCAGAGACAAAGGACAGTGGGGGACAGGCATTCAGAGACAACGGACAGTGAGGGATAGGTATTCAGAGACAAAGGACAGTGAGGGACAGGCATTCAACGAGAAAAGGCAGTGAGGGCCATGCATTCAGAGACAAAAAGCAGTGAGGGACAGGCATTCAGAGACAAAGGAAAGTGAGGGACAGGCATTCAGAGACAGAAGACCGTGAGGGCAGGCATTCAGAGACAGAAGACCGTGAGGGACAGGCATTCAGAGACAAAGGATAGTGAGGGACAGGCATTCAGAGACAAAGGACAGTGAGGGACAGGCATTCAGAGACAAAGGACAGTGAGGGACAGGCATTCAGGGACAAGGGACAGTGGGGGACAGGCATTCAGAGACAAAGGACAGTGAGGGACAGGCATTCAGGGACAAAGGACAGTGAGGGACAGACATTGAGGGACAAAGCACAGTGAGGGACAGATATTCAGGGACAAAGGACAGTGAGGGACAGACATTCAGGGACAAAGGACAGTGAGGTTCAGGCATTCAGTGACAAAGCACAGTGAGGGACAGGCATTCAGAGACAAGACAATGAGGGACAGGCACTCAGAGACAGAAGACAATGAGGGACAGGCATTCATAGACAAAAGGACAGTGAGTGACAGGAATTCAGAGACAAACGGACAGTGAGGGTCAGGTATTGAGAGACAAAAGGACAGTGAGGGACAGGCATTCAGAGACAGAAGACCCTGAGGAACAGCCATTCAGAGACAGAAGACCGTGAGGGACAGGCATTCGGAGACAAAAGACTTTGAGGGACAGGCATTCAGAGACAAAAGGCAGTGAGGGGCAGGCACTCAGAGACAAAGGACAGTGAGGACAGGCATTCAGATAATGGACAGTGGGGGACAGGCATTCAGAGAAAAAGGACAATGAGGGACAGGCATTCAGAGACAAAGGACAGTGAGGGACAGGCATTCAGAGACAAAGGAAAGTGAGGGACAGGCATTCTGGGACAGAAGACAGCGAGAGACAGGCATTCAGAGGTAGAAGGCAGAGAGGGACAGGCATTCAGAGAGAAGTGACAGTGAGCGACAGGCTTTCAGGGACAGAGGACAGCGAGAGACAGGCATTAAGAGGTCGAAGGCAGTGAGGGACAGGCATTCAGAGACAAAAGGCAGAGAGGGAGAGGCATTCAGAGACAAAGGACAGTGGGGGACAGGCATTCAGAGACAAAGGACAGTGAGGGACAGGCATTCAGAGACAGAAGACAATGAGGGACAGGCATTCAGAGATGAAGGCCAGTGAGGGACAGGCATTCAGAGACAGAAGACAATGAGGGACAGGCATTCAGAGACAATGGACAGCGAGGGACAGGCATTCAGAGACAAAGGACAGTGAGGGACAGGCATTCAAAGAAAAGGACAGCGAGGGACATGCATTCAAAGAAAAGGACAGAGAGGGACAGCCATTCAAAGAAAAGGACAGTGAGGGACAGGCATTCAGAGACAAAAGAAAGTGAGAGACAGGCATTCAGAGACAAAGGACAGTGAGGGACAGGCATTCAAAGAAAAGGACAGCGAGGTACATGCATTCAAAGAAAAGGACAGAGAGGGACAGCCATTCAAAGAAAAGGACAGTGAGGGACAGGCATTCAGAGACAAAAGAAAGTGAGAGACAGGCATTCAGAGACAAAGGACAGTGGGGGACAGGCATTCAGAGAAAAAGGACAGTGAGGGACAGGCATTCAGAGACAAAGGACAGTGAGGGACAGGCATTCAGAGACAAAGGACAGTGAGGGACAGGCATTCAAAGAAAAGGACAGCGAGGGACATGCATTCAAAGAAAAGGACAGTGAGGGACAGGCATTCAGAGACAAAGGACAGTGAGGGACAGGCATTCAGGGACAAAGGACAGTGAGGGACAGGCATTCAGAGACAAAGGGCAGTGAGGGACAGGCTTTCAGTGAAAAAGGAAAGTGCGGGACAGGCATTCAGAGACAAACGACAGTGAGGGACAGACATTCAGAGACAAAGGACAGTGGGGGACAGGCATTCAGAGACATAGGACAGTGAGGGACAGGCATTCAGAGACAAAGGACAGTGAGGGACTGGCATTCAGAGACAAAGGACAGCGAGGGACAGCCATTCAGAGATGTAGGACAGTGATGGAGAGGCATTCAGAGACAAAGGACAGAGAGGGACAGGCATTCAGAGACAAGAGGCAGTGAGGGACAGGCATTCAGAGACAAAGGACGGTGAGGGACAGGCAATCAGAGACAAAAGGACAGTGGGGGACAGGCATTCAAAGACAGAAGACAATGAGGGACAGGCATTCAGAGACAATGGACAGCGAGGGACAGGCATTCAGTGACAAAGGACAGTGAGGGACAGGCATTCAGATACAGAAGACAATGAGGGACAGGCATTCAGAGACAAAAGACAGTGAGGGACAGGCATTCAGAGACAAAGGACAGTGAGGGACAGGCATTCAAAGAAAAGGACAGCGAGGGACATGCATTCAAAGAAAAGGACAGAGAGGGACAGCCATTCAAAGAAAAGGACAGTGAGGGACAGGCATTCAGAGACAAAAGAAAGTGAGAGACAGGCATTCAGAGACAACGGACAGTGGGGGACAGGCATTCAGAGAAAAAGGACAGTGAGGGACAGGCATTCAGAGACAAAGGACAGTGAGGGACAGGCATTCAGAGACAAAGGACAGTGAGGGACAGGCATTCAAAGAAAAGGACAGCGAGGGACATGCATTCAAAGAAAAGGACAGTGAGGGACAGGCATTCAGAGACAAAGGACAGTGAGGGACAGGCATTCAGGGACAAAGGACAGTGAGGGACAGGCATTCAGAGACAAAGGGCAGTGAGGGACAGGCTTTCAGAGAAAAAGGAAAGTGCGGGACAGGCATTCAGAGACAAAGGACAGTGAGGGACAGACATTCAGAGACAAAGGACAGTGGGGGACAGGCATTCAGAGACATAGGACAGTGAGGGACAGGCATTCAGAGACAAAGGACAGTGAGGGACAGGCATTCAGAGACAAAGGACAGTGAGGGACAGGCATTCAGAGATGTAGGACAGTGATGGAGATGCATTCAGAGACAAAGGACGGAGAGGGACAGGCATTCAGAGACAAGAGGCAGTGAGGGACAGGCATTCAGAGACAGACCGTGAGGGACAGGCATTCAGAGACAAAGGAAGGTGAGGGACAGGCATTCAGAGGTAGAAGGCAGTGAGGGACATGCATTCAGAAACAACAGGCAGTGAGGGACAGGCATTCAGAGACAAAAAGCAGTGAGGGACAGGCATTCAGAGGGAAAAGGAAGTGAGGGACAGGCATTCAGAGACAAAAAGCAGTGAGTGACAGGCATTCACAGACAAAGGACAGTGAGTGACAGGCATTCACAGACAAAGGACAGTGACTGACAGGCATTCAGAGAAAAAGTACAGTGAGGGACAGGCATTCAGAGACAAAGGACAGTGAGGGAAAGCCATTCTGGGACAGAAGACAGTGAGGGACAGGCATTCAGAGACAACAGGCAGTGAGGGACAGGCATTCAGCGAGAAAAGGCAGTGAGGGACAGGCAATCAGAGACAAAGGAAAGTGAGGGACAGGCATTCAGAGACAAACGACAGTGAGTGACAGTCATTCAGAGACAAAGGACAGTGGGGGACAGGCATTCAGAGACAAAGGACAGTGAGGGACAGGCATTCAGAGACAAAGGACAGTGAGGGACAGGCATTCAGCGAGAATAGGCAGTGAGGGACAAGCATTCAGAGACAAAAAGCAGTCAGGGACAGGCATTCAGAGACAAAGGACAGTGAGGGACAGGCATTCAGAGACAGAAGACAACGAGAGACAGGCATTCAGAGCCAGCAGGCAGTGAGGGACAGGCATTCAGTGACAAAGGACACTGAGGGACAGGCAGACAGAGACAAAGGACAGTGAGGGACAGGCATTCAGAGGCAGAAGACAATGAGGGACAGGCATTCAGAGACAGAAGACAATGAGGGACAGGCATTCAGAGGCAAAGAACAGTGAGGGACAGGCATTCAGAGACAAAGCACAGTGAGGGACAGGCATTCAGAGACAATGGAAAGTGAGGGTTGACATAAGTCAGGTAGAAATGAATTAAGAAATATACTGGGCAGCCTGCTGGTGGCGCTGTCCAGGGAGAGTATAAATAATCTGGCATGGTCCCAGCTTGCTCAGGGACATTTGTAAACAGGAAATAGTGAAGGATAACTAGAGTTCCATGTTGTGAAACAGTCGAATTAGCCTTGTTTAATACTCTGACCAAGTGCCTAGCAATTTTCTGACGTCAAGGGACAAGCATTCAGAGGCGAAGGACAGTGAGGGACAGGCATTCAGAGACAAAGGACAGTGAGGGACAGGCATTCAGTGACAAAGGACAGTGAGGGACAGGCATTCAGGTACAAAGGAGAGTGAGGGACAGGCATTCAGAGGTAGAAGGCAGTGAGGGACAGGCATGCAGAGAGAAGAGACAGTGAGGGACAGGCATTCAGAGACAAAGGACAGTGAGGGACAGGCGCTCAGAGGAAGAAGGCAGTGAGGGACAAGCATTCAGAGACAACAGGCAGTGAGGGACAGGCATTCAGTGAGAAAAGGCAGTGAGGGACAAGCATTCAGAGACAAAAAGCAATGAGGGACAGGCATTCAGAGACAAAGGACAGTGAGGGACAGGCATTCAGAGACAAATGACTGTGAGGGACAGGCATTGAGAGACAAAGGGCAGTGAGGGACAGGAATTCACAGACAAAGGACAGTGAGGGACAGGCATTCAGGGACAAAGGACAGTGAGGGACAGGCATTCAGAGACAAAGGACAGTGAGGGACAGGCGTTCAGAGGAAGAAGGCAGTGAGGTACAGGCATTCAGAGACAACAGGCAGTGAGGGACAGGCATTCAGCGAGAAAAGGCAGTGAGGGACAAGCATTCAGAGACAAAAAGCATTGAGGGACAGCCATTCAGAGACAAAGGACAGTGAGGGACAGGCATTCAGAGACAGAAGACAGTGAGGGACAGGCATTCAGAGACAGAAGACAGTGAGGGACAGGCATTCAGAGACAGAAGACAACGAGAGACAGGCATCCAGAGACAAAGGGCAGTGAGGGACAGGCATTCAGAGACAGAAGACAGTGAGGGACAGGCATTCAGAGACAGAAGACAATGAGGGACAGGCATTCAAAGAAAAGGCCAGTGAGGGACAGGCATTCAGAGACAAAGGACAGCGAGGTACAGGCATTCAGTGACAAACGACAGTGAGGGACAGGCATTCAGAGACAGAAGACAATGAGGGACAGGCATTCAAAGAAAAGGCCAGTGAGGGACAGGCATTCAGAGACAAAGGACAGTGACGGACAGGCATTCAAAGAAAAGGACAGCGAGGGACATGCATTCAAAGAAAAGGACAGTGAGGGACAGGCATTCAAAGAAAAGGACAGTGAGGGACAGGCATTCAGAGACAAAAGAAAGTGAGGGCAGGCATTCAGAGACAAAAAGCAGTGAGGGACAGGCATTCAGAGACAAAGGACAGTGAGGGACAGGCATTCAGAGACAAAGGACAGTGAGGGACGGGCATTCAGAGACAAAGGACAGTGAGGGACAGGCATTCAGAAGTAGAAGGCAGTGAGGGACAGGCATACAGAGACAAAAGGCAGTTAGGGACAGGCATTCAGAGACAAAAGGCAGTGAGGGACAGGCATTCAGAGACAAAAGACAGTGAGGGACAGGCATGCAGAGACAAAGGACAGTGAGGGACAGGCATTCAGAGACAAAAGGCAGTGAGGGACAGGCATTCAGAGACAAAGGACAGTGGGGGACAGGCATTCAGAGACAAAGGAGAGTGGGGGACAGGCATTCAGAGACAAAGGACAGTGAGGGACACGCATTCAGAGACAAAGGACAGTGAGGGACAGGCATGCAGAGACAAAGGACAGTGAGGGACAGACATTCAGAGACAAAGGACAGTGAGCGACAGGCATTGAGAGACAAAAGACAGTGAGGGACAGGCATTCAGAGACAAAGGACAGTGAGGGACAGGCATTCAGAGACAAAAGACAGTGAGAGACAGGCATTCAGAGACAAAGGACAGTGAGTGACAGGCATTAAGAAACAAAGGACAGCGAGGGACAGGCATTCAGAGACAGAAGAAAGTGAGTGACAGGCATTCAAAGACAAAGGACAGTGCGGGACATGCATTCAGAAAAAAGGACATTGAGGGACAGGCATTGAGAGAGAAAAGACAGTGGCGGACAGGCATTCAGGGACAGAGTACAGCGAGAGACAGGCATTCAGAGGTAGAAAGCAATGAGGGACAGGCATTCAGAGAAAAAGGACAGTGAGGGACAGAAGACAGTGAGGGACAGGCATTCAGAGGAAGAAGGCAGTGAGGGACAGGCATTCAGAGACGACAGGCATTCAGCGAGAAAAGGCAGTGAGGGACAGGCATTCAGGGACAAAGGACAGTGAGGGACAGGCATTCAGGGACAAAGGACAGGGAGGGACAGACATTCAGGGAAAAAGGACAGTGAGGGACTGACATTCAGGGACAAAGGACAGTGAGGTTCAGGCATTCAGAGACAAAGCACAGTGAGGGACAGGCATTCAGAGACAGAAGACAATGAGGGACAGGCATTCAGAGACAGAGGACAATGAGGGACAGGCATTCAGAGACAAAAGGACAGTGAGGGACAGGCATTCATAGACAAAAGACAGTGAGGGACAGGCACTCAGAGACAAAGGACAGTGAGGTCAGGCATTCAGATAATGGACAGTGGGGGACAGGCATTCAGAGACAAAGGACAGTGAGGGACAGGCATTCAGAGACAAAGGACAGTGAGGGACAGGCATTCAGAGACAAAGGAAAGTGAGGGACAGGCATTCAGGGACAGAAGACAGCGAGAGCCAGGCATTCAGTGGTAGAAGGCAGTGAGGGACAGGCATTCAGAGAGAAAAGACAGTGAGCGACAGGCATTCAGGGACAGAAGACAGCGAGAGACAGGCATTAAGAGGTAGAAGGCACTGAGGGACAGGCATTCAGAGAGAAAAGGCAGAGAGGGAGAGGCATTCAGAGACAAAGGACAGTGGGGGACAGGCATTCAGAGACAAAGGACAGTGAGGGACAGGCATTCAGAGACAAAGGACAGTGAGGGACAGGCATTCAGAGACAAAGGGCAGTGAGGGACAGGCATTCAGCGAGAAAGGCAGTGAGTGGCATGCATTCGGAGACAAAAAGCAGTGAGGGACAGGCATTCAGCGACAAAGGACAGTGAGGGACAGGCATTCACAGACAGAAGACAATGAGGGACAGGCATTCAGAGACAAAGGACAGCGAGGGACAGGCATTCAGTGACCAAGGACAGTGAGGGACAGGCATTCAGAGATAAAGGACAGTGAGGGACAGGCATTTAAAGAAAAGGCCAGTGAGGGACAGGCATTCAGAGACAAAGGACAGTGAGGGACAGGCATTCAGAGACAAAGGACAGTGAGGGACAGGCATTCAAAGAAAAGGACAGTGAGGGACATGCATTCAAAGAAAAGGACAGTGAGGGACAGGCATTTAAAGAAAAGGACAATGAGGGACAGGCATTCAGAGACCAATGAAGGTGAGGGACAGGCATTCAGAGACAAAGGACAGTGGGGGACAGGCATTCAGAGACAAAGGACAGTGAGGGACAGGCATTCAGAGACAAAGGACAGTGAGGGACAGGCATTCAGAGACAAATGACAGTGAGGGACAGGCATTCAGAGACAAAGGACAGTGAGGAACAGGCATTCAGAGACAAAAGGACAGTGGGGTACAGGCATTCAAAGACAGAAGACGAGAGACAGTCACTCAGAGACAAAGGACAGTGAGGACAGGCATTCAGATAAAGGACAGTGGGGGACAGGCATTCAGAGACAAAGGACAGTGAGGGACAGGCATTCAGAGACAAAGGACAGTGAGGGACAGGCATTCAGAGACAAAGGAAAGTGAGGGACAGGCATTCAGGGACAGAAGACAGCGAGAGACAGGCATTCAGAGGTAGAAGGCAGTGAGGGACAGGAATTCAGAGAGAAAAGACCGTGAGCGACAGGGATTCGGGGACAGGAGACAGCGAGAGACAGGCATTAAGAGGTAGAAGGCAGTGAGGGACAGGCATTCAGAGACAAAAGGCAGTGATGGACAGGCATTCAGAGAAAAAGGACAGTGAGGGACAGGCATTCAGCGAGAAAAGGCAGTGAGGGACATGCATTCAGAGACAAAAAGCAGTGAGGGACAGGCATTCAGAGACAAAGGAATTTGAGGGTCAGGCATTCAGAGACAGAAGACCGTGAGGGACAGGCATTCAGAGACAGAAGACCGTGAGGGACAGGCATTCAGAGACAAAGGACAGTGAGGGACAGGCATTCAGAGACAAAGGACAGTGAGGGACAGGCATTCAGAGACAAAGGACAGTGGGGGACAGGCATTCAGAGACAAAGGACAGTGATGGACAGGCATTCAGAGACAAAGGACAGTGAGGGACAGGCATTCAGCGAGAAAAGGCAGTGAGGGACATGCAATCAGAGACAAAAAGCAGTGAGGGACAGGCATTCAGAGACAAAGGAATTTGAGGGTCAGGCATTCAGAGACAGAAGACCGTGAGGGACAGGCATTCAGATACAGAAGACCGTGAGGGACAGGCATTCAGAGACAAAGGACAGTGAGGGACAGGCATTCAGAGAAAAAGGACAGTGAGGGACAGGCATTCAGAGACAATGGACAGTGAGGGACAGGCATTCAGGGACAAGGGACAGTGGGGGACAGGCATTCAGAGACAAAGGACAGTGAGGGACAGGCATTCAGGGACAAAGGACAGTGAGGGCCAGGCATTCAGGGACAAAGGACAGTGAGGGACAGGCATTCAGGGACAAAGGACAGTGAGGGACAGACATTCAGGGACAAAGGACAGTGAGGTTCAGGCATTCAGAGACAAAGCACAGTGAGGGACAGGCATTCAGAGACAAGACAATGAGGGACAGGCACTCAGAGACAGAAGACAATGAGGGATAGGCACTCAGAGACAAAGGACAGTGAGGGACAGGCATTCAGAGACAAAGGACAGTGAGGGACAGGCATTCAGCGAGAAAAGGCAGTGAGTGGCATGCATTCAGAGACAAAAAGCAGCGAGGGACAGGCATTCAGCGACAAAGGACATTGAGGGACAGGCATTCCAAGAAAAGTACAGCGAGGGACATGCATTCAAAGAAAAGGACAGTGAGCGACAGGCATTTAAAGAAAAGGACAGTGAGGGACAGGCATTCAGAGACCAATGAAAGTGAGGGACAGGCATTCAGAGACAAAGGACAGTGGGGGACAGGCATTCAGAGACAAAGGACAGTGAGGGACAGGCATTCAGAGACAAAGGACAGTGAGGGACAGGCATTCAGAGACAAAGGAAAGTGAGGGACAGGCATTCAGGGACAGAAGACAGCGAGAGACAGGCATTCAGAGGTCGAAGGCAGTGAGGGACAGGATTTCAGAGAGAAAAGACCGTGAGCGACAGGCATTCGGGGACAGAAGACAGCGAGAGACAGGCATTAAGAGGTAGAAGGCAGTGAGGGACAGGCATTCAGAGACAAAAGGCAGAGAGGGAGAGGCATTCAGAGACAAAGGACAGTGGGGGACAGGCATTCAGAGACAAAGGACAGTGAGGGACAGGCATTCAGAGACAAAGGACAGTGAGGGACAGGCATTCAGCGAGAAAAGGCAGTGAGGGACATGCATTCAGAGACAAAAAGCAGTGAGGGACAGGCATTCAGAGACAGAAGAGCGTGAGGGACAGGCATTCAGAGACAAAGGACAGTGAGGGACAGGCATTCAGAGACAAAGGACAGTGAGGAACAGGCATTCAGAGACAAAAGGACAGTGGGGTACAGGCATTCAAAGAGAGAAGACGAGAGACAGTCACTCAGAGACAAAGGACAGTGAGGACAGGCATTCAGATAAAGGACAGTGGGGGACAGGCATTCAGAGACAAAGGACAGTGAGCGACAGGCATTCAGAGACAAAGGACAGTGAGGGACAGGCATTCAGAGACAAAGGAAAGTGAGGGACAGGCATTCAGGGACAGAAGACAGCGAGAGAAAGGCATTCAGAGGTAGAAGGCAGTGAGGGACAGGAATTCAGAGAGAAAAGACCGTGAGCGACAGGCATTCGGGGACAGAAGACAGCGAGAGACAGGCATTAAGAGGTAGAAGGCAGTGAGGGACAGGCATTCAGAGAAAAAAGGCAGAGAGGGAGAGGCATTCAGAGACAAAGGACAGTGGGGGACAGGCATTCAGAGACAAAGGACAGTGATGGACAGGCATTCAGAGACAAAGGACAGTGAGGGACAGGCATTCAGCGAGAAAAGGCAGTGAGGGACATGCATTCAGAGACAAAAAGCAGTGAGGGACAGGCATTCAGAGACAAAGGAAATTGAGGGACAGGCATTCAGAGACAAAGGACAGTGAGGGACAGGCATTCAGGGACAAAGGACAGTGAGGGACAGACATTCAGGGACAAAGGACAGTGAGGTTCAGGCATTCAGAGACAAAGCACAGTGAGGGACAGGCATTCAGAGACAAGACAATGAGGGACAGGCACTCAGAGACAGAAGACAATGAGGGACAGGCATTCAGAGACAAAGGACAGTGAGGGACAGGCATTCAGAGACAAAGGACAGTGAGGGACAGGCATTCAGCGAGAAAAGGCAGTGAGTGGCATGCATTCAGAGACAAAAAGCAGCGAGGGACAGGCATTCAGCGACAAAGGACATTGAGGGACAGGCATTCAGAGACAGAAGACAATGAGGAACAGAAATTCAGAGACAAAGGACAGCGAGGGACAGGCATTCAGAGACAAAGGACAGTGAGGGACAGGCATTCCAAGAAAAGTACAGCGAGGGACATGCATTCAAAGAAAAGGACAGTGAGGGACAGGCATTTAAAGAAAAGGACAGTGAGGGACAGGCATTCAGAGACCAATGAAAGTGAGGGACAGGCATTCAGAGACAAAGGACAGTGGGGGACAGGCATTCAGAGACAAAGGACAGTGAGGGACAGGCATTCAGAGACAAAGGACAGTGAGGGACAGGCATTCAGAGACAAAGGAAAGTGAGGGACAGGCATTCAGGGACAGAAGACAGCGAGAGACAGGCATTCAGAGGTCGAAGGCAGTGAGGGACAGGATTTCAGAGAGAAAAGACCGTGAGCGACAGGCATTCGGGGACAGAAGACAGCGAGAGACAGGCATTAAGAGGTAGAAGGCAGTGAGGGACAGGCATTCAGAGACAAAAGGCAGAGAGGGAGAGGCATTCAGAGACAAAGGACAGTGGGGGACAGGCATTCAGAGACAAAGGACAGTGAGGGACAGGCATTCAGAGACAAAGGACAGTGAGGGACAGGCATTCAGCGAGAAAAGGCAGTGAGGGACATGCATTCAGAGACAAAAAGCAGTGAGGGACAGGCATTCAGAGACAGAAGAGCGTGAGGGACAGGCATTCAGAGACAGAAGACCGTGAGGGACAGGCATTCAGAGACAAAGGACAGTGAGGGACAGGCATTCAGAGACAAAGGACAGTGAGGGACAGGCATTCAGAGACAAAGGACAGTGAGGGACAGGCATTCAGGGACAAGGTACAGTGGGGGACAGGCATTCAGAGACAAAGGACAGTGAGGGACAGGCATTCAGCGACAAAGGACAGTGAGGGCCAGGCATTCAGGGACAAAGGACAGTGAGGGACAGGCATTCAGGGACAAAGGACAGTGAGGGACAGGCATTCAGAGACAAAGGACAGTGAGGGACAGGCATTCAGAGACAAAGGGCAGTGAGGGACAGGCATTCAGCGAGAAAAGGCAGTGAGTGGCATGCATTCAGAGACAAAAAGCAGCGAGGGACAGGCATTCAGCGACAAAGGACAGTGACGGACAGGCATTCAGAGACAGAAGACAATGAGGGACAGGCATTCAGAGACAAAGGACAGCGAGGGACAGGCATTCAGAGACAAAGGACAGTGAGCGACAGGCATTCCAAGAAAAGTACAGCGAGGGACATGCATTCAAAGAAAAGGACAGTGAGGGACAGGCATTTAAAGAAAAGGACAGTGAGAGCCAGGCATTCAGAGACCAATGAAAGTGAGGGACAGGCATTCAGAGACAAAGGACAGTGGGGGACAGGCATTCAGAGACAAAGGACAGTGAGGGACAGGCATTCAGAGACAAAGGACAGTGAGGGACAGGAATTCAGAGACAAAGGACAGTGAGGGACAGGCATTCAGAGACAAAGGACAGTGAGGGACAGGCATTCAGAGACAAAGGACAGTGAGGGACAGGCATTCAGAGACAAAGGACGGTGAGGGACAGGCATTCAGAGACAAAAGAACAGTAGTGGACAGGCATTCAAAGACAGAAGACGAGAGACAGGCACTCGGAGACAAAGGACAGTGAGGACAGGCATTCAGATAAAGGACAGTGGGGGACAGGCATTCAGAGACAAAGGACAGTGAGGGACAGGCATTCAGAGACAAAGGACAGTGAGGGACAGGCATTCAGAGACAAATGACAGTGAGGGACAGGCATTCAGAGACATAGGAAAGTGAGGGACCGGCATTCAGGGACAGAAGACAGCGAGAGACAGGCATTCAGAGGTAGAAGGCAGTGAGGGACAGGCATTCAGAGAGAAAAGACAGTGAGCGACAGGCATTCAGGACAGAAGGCAGCGAGAGACAGGCATTAAGAGGTAGAAGGCACTGAGGGACAGGCATGCAGAGAGGGAGAGGCATTCAGAGACAAAGGACAGTGGGGGACAGGCATGCAGAGACAAAGGAGAGTGTGGGACAGGCATTCAGAGACAAAGGACAGTGAGGGACAGGCATTCAGAGACAAAGGACAGTGAGGGACAGGCATGCAGAGACAAAGGACAGTGAGGGACAGACATTCAGAGACAAAGGACAGTGAGAGACAGGCATTCAGAGACAGAAGACAGTGAGGGACAGGCATTCAGAGGAAGAAGGCAATGAGGGACAGGCATTCAGGACAACAGGCAGTGAGGGACAGGCAATCAGAGACAAAGGAAAGGGAGGGACAGGCATTCAGAGACAAACGACAGTGAGGGACAGGCATTCGGGGGCAAAGGACAGTGAGGGACTGGCATTCAGGGACAAAGGACAGTGAGGGACAGACATTCAGGGACAAAGGACAGTGAGGGACAGACATTCAGGGACAAAGGACAGTGAGGTTCAGGCATTCAGAGACAAAGCACCGTGAGGGACAGGCATTCAGAGACAGAAGACAATGAGGGACAGGCATTCAGAGACAGAAGACAATGAGGGACAGGAATTCAGAGACAAAAGGACAGTGAGGGACAGGCATTCAGAGACAAAAGACAGTGAGGGACAGGCACTCAGAGACAAAGGACAGTGAGGTCATGCATTCAGATAATGGACAGTGGGGGACAGGCATTCAGAGACAAAGGACAGTGAGGGACAGGCATTCAGAGACAAAGGACAGTAAGGGACAGGCATTCAGAGACAAAGGACGGTGAGGGACAGGCATTCAGAGACAAAAGGACAGTGGGGGACAGGCATTCAAAGACAGAAGATGAGAGACAGGCACTCAGAGACAAAGGACAGTGAGAACAGGCATTCAGATAAAGGACAGTGGGGGACAGGCATTCAGAGACAAAGGACAGTGAGGGACAGGCATTCAGGGACAAAGGACAGTGAGGGACAGGCATTCAGAGACAAAGGAAAGTGAGGGACAGGCATTCAGATAAAGGACAGTGGGGGACAGTCATTCAGAGACAAAGCACAGTGAGGGACAGGCATTCAGAGACAAAGGACAGTGAGGGACAGGCATTCAGAGACAAAGGACAGTGAGGGACAGGCATTCAGAGACAAAGGAAAGTGAGGGACCGGCATTCAGGGACAGAAGACAGCGAGAGACAGGCATTCAGAGGTAGAAGGCAGTGAGGGACAGGCATTCAGAGAGAAAAGACAGTGAGCGACAGGCATTCAGGACAGAAGGCAGCGACAGACAGGCATTAAGAGGTAGAAGGCACTGAGGGACAGGCATGCAGAGAGGGAGAGGCATTCAGAGACAAAGGACAGTGGGGGACAGGCATTCAGAGACAAAGGAGAGTGGGGGACAGGCATTCAGAGACAAAGGACAGTGAGGGACAGGCATTCAGAGACAAAGGACAGTGAGGGACAGGCATGCAGAGACAAAGGACAGTGAGGGACAGACATTCAGAGACAAAGGACAGTGAGAGACAGGCATTCAGAGACAAAAGACAGTGAGGGACAGGCATTCAGAGACAAAGGACAGTGAGGGACAGGCATTCAGAGACAAAAGACAGTGAGAAACAGGCATTCAGGGACAAAGGACAGTGAGTGACAGGCATTAAGAGACAAATGACAGCGAGGGACAGGCATTCAGAGACAGAAGAAAGTGAGTGACAGGCATTCAAAGACAAAGGACAGTGCGGGACATGCATTCAGAAACAAAGGACAGTGAGGGACAGGCATTTAGAGAGAAAAGACAGTGATGGACAGGCATTCAGGGACAGAATACAGCGAGAGACAGGCATTCAGAGGTAGAAGGCAATGAGGGACAGGCATTCAGAGAGAAATGACAGTGAGCGACAGGCATTCAGAGACAAAGGAAAGTGAGTGACAGGCATTCCGAGAAAAAGGACAGTGAGGGACAGGCATTCAGAGTAAAAGGACAGTGAGGCACAGAAGACAGTGAGGGACAGGCATTCAGAGGAAGAAGGCAGTGAGGGACAGGCATTCAGAGACAACAGGCAGTGAGGGACAGGCAATCAGAGACAAAGGAAAGGGAGGGACAGGCATTCAGAGACAAACAACAGTGAGGGACAGGCATTCGCGGGCAAAGGACAGTGAGGGACTGGCATTCAGGGACAAAGGACAGTGAGGGACAGACATTCAGGGACAAAGGACAGTGAGGGACAGACATTCAGGGACAAAGGACAGTGAGGTTCAGGCATTCAGAGACAAAGCACCGTGAGGGACAGGCATTCAGAGACAGAAGACAATGAGGGACAGGCATTCAGAGACAGAAGACAATGAGGGACAGGAATTCAGAGACAAAAGGACAGTGAGGGACAGGCATTCAGAGACAAAAGACAGTGAGGGACAGGCACTCAGAGACAAAGGACAGTGAGGTCACGCATTCAGATAATGGACAGTGGGGGACAGGCATTCAGAGACAAAGGACAGTGAGGGACAATCATTCAGAGACAAAGGACAGCGAGGGACAGGCATTCAGAGACAAAGGAAAGTGAGGGACAGGCATTCAGGGACAGAAGACAGCGAGAGACAGGCATTCAGAGGTAGAAGGCAGTGAGGGACAGGCATTCAGAGAGAAAAGACAGTGAGCGACAGGCATTCAGGGACAGAAGACAGCGAGAGACAGGCATTAAGAGGTAGAAGGCACTGAGGGACAGGCATTCAGAGACAAAAGGCAGAGAGGGAGAGGCATTCAGAGACAAAGGACAGTGGGGGACAAGCATTCAGAGACAAAGGACAGTGAGGGACAGGCATTCAGAGACAAAGGACAGTGAGGGACAGGCATTCAGCGAGAAAAGGCAGTGAGTGGCATGCATTCAGAGACAAAAAGCAGCGAGGGACAAGCAGTCAGCGACAAAGGACAGTGAGGGACAGGCATTCAGAGACAGAAGACAATGAGGGACAGGCATTCAGAGACAAAGGACAGTGAGGGACAGGCATTCAGAGACAAAGGACAGTGAGGGACAGGCATTCAGAGACAAAGGACAGTGAGGGACAGGCATGCAGAGACAAAGGACAGTGAGGGACAGACATTCAGAGACAAAGGACAGTGAGAGACAGGCATTCAGAGACAAAAGACAGTGAGGTACAGGCATTCAGAGACAAAGGACAGTGAGGGACAGGCATTCAGAGACAAAAGAGAGTGAGAGACAGGCATTCAGGGACAAAGGACAGTGAGTGACAGGCATTAAGAGACAAATGACAGCGAGGGACAGGCATTCAGAGACAGAAGAAAGTGAGTGACAGGCATTCAAAGACAAAGGACAGTGCGGGGCATGCATTCAGAAACAAAGGACAGTGAGGGACAGGCATTTAGAGAGAAAAGACAGTGATGGACAGGCATTCAGGGACAGAATACAGCGAGAGACAGGCATTCAGAGGTAGAAGGCAATGAGGGACAGGCATTCAGAGAGAAAAGACAGTGAGCGACTGGCATTCAGAGACAAAGGAAAGTGAGTGACAGGCATTCCGAGAAAAAGGACTGTGAGGGACAGGCATTCAGAGTAAAAGGACAGTGAGGCACAGAAGACAGCGAGGGACAGGCATTCAGAGGAAGAAGGCAGTGAGGGACAGGCATTCAGAGACAACAGGCAGTGAGGGACAGGCAATCAGAGACAAAGGAAAGGGAGGGACAGGCATTCAGAGACAAACGACAGTGAGGGACAGGCATTCGGGGGCAAAGGACAGTGAGGGACTGGCATTCAGGGACAAAGGGCAGTGAGGGACAGGCATTCAGGGACAAAGGACAGTGAGGGACAGACATTCAGGGACAAAGGACAGTGAGGTTCAGGCATTCAGAGACAAAGCACCGTGATGGACAGGCATTCAGAGACAGAAGACAATGAGGGACAGGCATTCAGAGACAGAAGACAATGAGGGACAGGAATTCAGAGACAAAAGGACAGTGAGGGACAGGCATTCAGAGACAAAAGACAGTGAGGGACAGGCACTCAGAGACAAAGGACAGTGAGGTCACGCATTCAGATAATGGACAGTGGGGGACAGGCATTCAGAGACAAAGGACAGTGAGGGACAGGCATTCGGGGGCAAAGGACAGTGAGGGACTGGCATTCAGGGACAAAGGACAGTGAGGGACAGACATTCAGGGACAAAGGACAGTGAGGGACAGACATTCAGGGACAAAGGACAGTGAGGTTCAGGCATTCAGAGACAAAGCACCGTGAGGGACAGGCATTCAGAGACAGAAGACAATGAGGGACAGGCATTCAGAGACAGAAGACAATGAGGGACAGGAATTCAGAGACAAAAGGACAGTGAGGAACAGGCATTCAGAGACAAAAGACAGTGAGGGACCGGCACTCAGAGACAAAGGACAGTGAGGTCACGCATTCAGATAATGGACAGTGGGGGACAGGCATTCAGAGACAAAGGACAGTGAGGGACAGGCATTCAGAGACAAAGGACAGCGAGGGACAGGCATTCAGAGACAAAGGAAAGTGAGGGACAGGCATTCAGGGACAGAAGACAGCGAGAGACAGGCATTCAGAGGTAGAAGGCAGTGAGGGACAGGCATTCAGAGAGAAAAGACAGTGAGCGACAGGCATTCAGGGACATAAGACAGCGAGAGACAGGCATTAAGAGGTAGAAGGCACTGAGGGATAGGCATTCAGAGACAAAGGACGGTGAGGGACAGGCATTCAGAGACAAAAGAACAGTAGGGGACAGGCATTCAAAGACAGAAGACGAGAGACAGGCACTCGGAGACAAAGGACAGTGAGGACAGGCATTCAGATAAAGGACAGTGGGGGACAGGCATTCAGAGACAAAGGACAGTGAGGGACAGGCATTCAGAGACAAAGGACAGTGAGGGACAGGCATTCAGAGACAAAAGACAGTGAGGGACAGACATTCAGAGACAAAGGACAGTGAGAGACAGGCATTCAGAGACAGAAGACAGTGAGGGACAGGCATTCAGAGGAAGAAGGCAATGAGGGACAGGCATTCAGGACAACAGGCAGTGAGGGACAGGCAATCAGAGACAAAGGAAAGGGAGGGACAGGCATTCAGAGACAAACGACAGTGAGGGACAGGCATTCGGGGGCAAAGGACAGTGAGGGACTGGCATTCAGGGACAAAGGACAGTGAGGGACAGACATTCAGGGACAAAGGACAGTGAGGGACAGACATTCAGGGACAAAGGACAGTGAGGTTCAGGCATTCAGAGACAAAGCACCGTGAGGGACAGGCATTCAGAGACAGAAGACAATGAGGGACAGGCATTCAGAGACAGAAGACAATGAGGGACAGGAATTCAGAGACAAAAGGACAGTGAGGGACAGGCATTCAGAGACAAAAGACAGTGAGGGACAGGCACTCAGAGACAAAGGACAGTGAGGTCATGCATTCAGATAATGGACAGTGGGGGACAGGCATTCAGAGACAAAGGACAGTGAGGGACAGGCATTCAGAGACAAAGGACAGTAAGGGACAGGCATTCAGAGACAAAGGACGGTGAGGGACAGGCATTCAGAGACAAAAGGACAGTGGGGGACAGGCATTCAAAGACAGAAGACGAGAGACAGGCACTCAGAGACAAAGGACAGTGAGAACAGGCATTCAGATAAAGGACAGTGGGGGACAGGCATTCAGAGACAAAGGACAGTGAGGGACAGGCATTCAGGGACAAAGGACAGTGAGGGACAGGCATTCAGAGACAAAGGAAAGTGAGGGACAGGCATTCAGATAAAGGACAGTGGGGGACAGTCATTCAGAGACAAAGCACAGTGAGGGACAGGCATTCAGAGACAAAGGACAGTGAGGGACAGGCATTCAGAGACAAAGGACAGTGAGGGACAGGCATTCAGAGACAAAGGAAAGTGAGGGACCGGCATTCAGGGACAGAAGACAGCGAGAGACAGGCATTCAGAGGTAGAAGGCAGTGAGGGACAGGCATTCAGAGAGAAAAGACAGTGAGCGACAGGCATTCAGGACAGAAGGCAGCGACAGACAGGCATTAAGAGGTAGAAGGCACTGAGGGACAGGCATGCAGAGAGGGAGAGGCATTCAGAGACAAAGGACAGTGGGGGACAGGCATTCAGAGACAAAGGAGAGTGGGGGACAGGCATTCAGAGACAAAGGACAGTGAGGGACAGGCATTCAGAGACAAAGGACAGTGAGGGACAGGCATGCAGAGACAAAGGACAGTGAGGGACAGACATTCAGAGACAAAGGACAGTGAGAGACAGGCATTCAGAGACAAAAGACAGTGAGGGACAGGCATTCAGAGACAAAGGACAGTGAGGGACAGGCATTCAGAGACAAAAGACAGTGAGAAACAGGCATTCAGGGACAAAGGACAGTGAGTGACAGGCATTAAGAGACAAATGACAGCGAGGGACAGGCATTCAGAGACAGAAGAAAGTGAGTGACAGGCATTCAAAGACAAAGGACAGTGCGGGACATGCATTCAGAAACAAAGGACAGTGAGGGACAGGCATTTAGAGAGAAAAGACAGTGATGGACAGGCATTCAGGGACAGAATACAGCGAGAGACAGGCATTCAGAGGTAGAAGGCAATGAGGGACAGGCATTCAGAGAGAAATGACAGTGAGCGACAGGCATTCAGAGACAAAGGAAAGTGAGTGACAGGCATTCCGAGAAAAAGGACAGTGAGGGACAGGCATTCAGAGTAAAAGGACAGTGAGGCACAGAAGACAGTGAGGGACAGGCATTCAGAGGAAGAAGGCAGTGAGGGACAGGCATTCGGGGGCAAAGGACAGTGAGGGACTGGCATTCAGGGACAAAGGACAGTGAGGGACAGACATTCAGGGACAAAGGACAGTGAGGGACAGACATTCAGGGACAAAGGACAGTGAGGTTCAGGCATTCAGAGACAAAGCACCGTGAGGGACAGGCATTCAGAGACAGAAGACAATGAGGGACAGGCATTCAGAGACAGAAGACAATGAGGGACAGGAATTCAGAGACAAAAGGACAGTGAGGGACAGGCATTCAGAGACAAAAGACAGTGAGGGACAGGCACTCAGAGACAAAGGACAGTGAGGTCACGCATTCAGATAATGGACAGTGGGGGACAGGCATTCAGAGACAAAGGACAGTGAGGGACAATCATTCAGAGACAAAGGACAGCGAGGGACAGGCATTCAGAGACAAAGGAAAGTGAGGGACAGGCATTCAGGGACAGAAGACAGCGAGAGACAGGCATTCAGAGGTAGAAGGCAGTGAGGGACAGGCATCCAGAGAGAAAAGACAGTGAGCGACAGGCATTCAGGGACAGAAGACAGCGAGAGACAGGCATTAAGAGGTAGAAGGCACTGAGGGACAGGCATTCAGAGACAAAAGGCAGAGAGGGAGAGGCATTCAGAGACAAAGGACAGTGGGGGACAAGCATTCAGAGACAAAGGACAGTGAGGGACAGGCATTCAGAGACAAAGGACAGTGAGGGACAGGCATTCAGCGAGAAAAGGCAGTGAGTGGCATGCATTCAGAGACAAAAAGCAGCGAGGGACAAGCAGTCAGCGACAAAGGACAGTGAGGGACAGGCATTCAGAGACAGAAGACAATGAGGGACAGGCATTCAGAGACAAAGGACAGTGAGGGACAGGCATTCAGAGACAAAGGACAGTGAGGGACAGGCATTCAGAGACAAAGGACAGTGAGGGACAGGCATGCAGAGACAAAGGACAGTGAGGGACAGACATTCAGAGACAAAGGACAGTGAGAGACAGGCATTCAGAGACAAAAGACAGTGAGGGACAGGCATTCAGAGACAAAGGACAGTGAGGGACAGGCATTCAGAGACAAAAGAGAGTGAGAGACAGGCATTCAGGGACAAAGGACAGTGAGTGACAGGCATTAAGAGACAAATGACAGCGAGGGACAGGCATTCAGAGACAGAAGAAAGTGAGTGACAGGCATTCAAAGACAAAGGACAGTGCGGGGCATGCATTCAGAAACAAAGGACAGTGAGGGACAGGCATTTAGAGAGAAAAGACAGTGATGGACAGGCATTCAGGGACAGAATACAGCGAGAGACAGGCATTCAGAGGTAGAAGGCAATGAGGGACAGGCATTCAGAGAGAAAAGACAGTGAGCGACTGGCATTCAGAGACAAAGGAAAGTGAGTGACAGGCATTCCGAGAAAAAGGACTGTGAGGGACAGGCATTCAGAGTAAAAGGACAGTGAGGCACAGAAGACAGCGAGGGACAGGCATTCAGAGGAAGAAGGCAGTGAGGGACAGGCATTCAGAGACAACAGGCAGTGAGGGACAGGCAATCAGAGACAAAGGAAAGGGAGGGACAGGCATTCAGAGACAAACGACAGTGAGGGACAGGCATTCGGGGGCAAAGGACAGTGAGGGACTGGCATTCAGGGACAAAGGGCAGTGAGGGACAGGCATTCAGGGACAAAGGACAGTGAGGGACAGACATTCAGGGACAAAGGACAGTGAGGTTCAGGCATTCAGAGACAAAGCACCGTGATGGACAGGCATTCAGAGACAGAAGACAATGAGGGACAGGCATTCAGAGACAGAAGACAATGAGGGACAGGAATTCAGAGACAAAAGGACAGTGAGGGACAGGCATTCAGAGACAAAAGACAGTGAGTGACAGGCACTCAGAGACAAAGGACAGTGAGGTCACGCATTCAGATAATGGACAGTGGGGGACAGGCATTCAGAGACAAAGGACAGTGAGGGACAGGCATTCGGGGGCAAAGGACAGTGAGGGACTGGCATTCAGGGACAAAGGCCAGTGAGGGACAGACATTCAGGGACAAAGGACAGTGAGGGACAGACATTCAGGGACAAAGGACAGTGAGGTTCAGGCATTCAGAGACAAAGCACCGTGAGGGACAGGCATTCAGAGACAGAAGACAATGAGGGACAGGCATTCAGAGACAGAAGACAATGAGGGACAGGAATTCAGAGACAAAAGGACAGTGAGGAACAGGCATTCAGAGACAAAAGACAGTGAGGGACCGGCACTCAGAGACAAAGGACAGTGAGGTCACGCATTCAGATAATGGACAGTGGGGGACAGGCATTCAGAGACAAAGGACAGTGAGGGACAGGCATTCAGAGACAAAGGACAGCGAGGGACAGGCATTCAGAGACAAAGGAAAGTGAGGGACAGGCATTCAGGGACAGAAGACAGCGAGAGACAGGCATTCAGAGGTAGAAGGCAGTGAGGGACAGGCATTCAGAGAGAAAAGACAGTGAGCGACAGGCATTCAGGGACATAAGACAGCGAGAGACAGGCATTCAGAGGTAGAAGGCAATGAGGGACAGGCATTCAGAGAGAAAAGACAGTGAGCGACAGGCATTCAGAGACAAAGGAAAGTGAGTGACAGGCATTCCGAGAAAAAGGACAGTGAGGGACAGGCATTCAGAGTAAAAGGACAGTGAGGCACAGAAGACAGTGAGGGACAGGCATTCAGAGGAAGAAGGCAGTGAGGGACAGGCATTCAGAGACAACAGGCAGTGAGGGACAGGCAATCAGAGACAAAGGAAAGGGAGGGACAGGCATTCAGAGACAAACGACAGTGAGGGACAGGCATTCGGGGGCAAAGGACAGTGAGGGACTGGCATTCAGGGACAAAGGGCAGTGAGGGACAGGCATTCAGGGACAAAGGACAGTGAGGGACAGACATTCAGGGACAAAGGACAGTGAGGTTCAGGCATTCAGAGACAAAGCACCGTGAGGGACAGGCATTCAGAGACAGAAGACAATGAGGGACAGGCATTCAGAGACAGAAGACAATGAGGGACAGGAATTCAGAGACAAAAGGACAGTGAGGGACAGGCATTCAGAGACAAAAGACAGTGAGGGACAGGCACTCAGAGACAAAGGACAGTGAGGTCACGCATTCAGATAATGGACAGTGGGGGACAGGCATTCAGAGACAAAGGACAGTGAGGGACAGGCATTCGGGGGCAAAGGACAGTGAGGGACTGGCATTCAGGGACAAAGGACAGTGAGGGACAGACATTCAGGGACAAAGGACAGTGAGGGACAGACATTCAGGGACAGAAGACAGCGAGAGACAGGCATTCAGAGGTAGAAGGCAGTGAGGGACAGGCATTCAGAGAGAAAAGACAGTGAGCGACAGGCATTCAGGACAGAAGGCAGCGAGAGACAGGCATTAAGAGGTAGAAGGCAGTGAGGGACAGGCATTCAGAGAGAAAAGACAGTGAGCGACAGGCATTCAGGACAGAAGACAGCGAGAGACAGGCATTCAGAGGTAGAAGGCAGTGAGGGACAGGCATTCAGAGAGAAAAGACAGTGAGCGACAGGCATTCAGGACAGAAGGCAGCGAGAGACAGGCATTAAGAGGTAGAAGGCACTGAGGGACAGGCATGCAGAGAGGGAGAGGCATTCAGAGACAAAGGACAGTGGGGGACAGGCATGCAGAGACAAAGGAGAGTGTGGGACAGGCATTCAGAGACAAAGGACAGTGAGGGACAGGCATTCAGAGACAAAGGACAGTGAGGGACAGGCATGCAGAGTCAAAGGACAGTGAGGGACAGACATTCAGAGACAAAGGACAGTGAGAGACAGGCATTCAGAGACAGAAGACAGTGAGGGACAGGCATTCAGAGGAAGAAGGCAATGAGGGACAGGCATTCAGAGACAACAGGCAGTGAGGGACAGGCAATCAGAGACAAAGGAAAGGGAGGGACAGGCATTCAGAGACAAACGACAGTGAGGGACAGGCATTCGGGTGCAAAGGACAGTGAGGGACTGGCATTCAGGGACAAAGGACAGTGAGGGACAGACATTCAGGGACAAAGGACAGTGAGGGACAGACATTCAGGGACAAAGGACAGTGAGGTTCAGGCTTTCAGAGACAAAGCACCGTGAGGGACAGGCATTCAGAGACAGAAGACAATGAGGGACAGGCATTCAGAGACAGAAGACAATGAGGGACAGGAATTCAGAGACAAAAGGACAGTGAGGGACAGGCATTCAGAGACAAAAGACAGTGAGGGACAGGCACTCAGAGACAAAGGACAGTGAGGTCACGCATTCAGATAATGGACAGTGGGGGACAGGCATTCAGAGACAAAGGACAGTGAGGGACAGGCATTCAGAGACAAAGGACAGTGAGGGACAGGCATTCAGAGACAAAGGACGGTGAGGGACAGGCATTCAGAGACAAAAGGACAGTGGGGGACAGGCATTCAAAGACAGAAGACGAGAGACAGGCACTCAGAGACAAAGGACAGTGAGGACAGGCATTCAGATAAAGGACAGTGGGGGACAGGCATTCAGAGACAAAGGACAGTGAGGGACAGGCATTCAGGGACAAAGGACAGTGAGGGACAGGCATTCAGAGACAAAGGAAAGTGAGGGACAGGCATTCAGATAAAGGACAGTGGGGGACAGTCATTCAGAGACAAAGGACAATGAGGGACAGGCATTCAGAGACAAAGGACAGTGAGGGACAGGCATTCAGAGACAAAGGACAGTGAGGGACAGGCATTCAGAGACAAAGGAAAGTGAGGGACCGGCATTCAGGGACAGAAGACAGCGAGAGACAGGCATTCAGAGGTAGAAGGCAGTGAGGGACAGGCATTCAGAGAGAAAAGACAGTGAGCGACAGGCATTCAGGACAGAAGGCAGCGACAGACAGGCATTAAGAGGTAGAAGGCACTGAGGGACAGGCATGCAGAGAGGGAGAGGCATTCAGAGACAAAGGACAGTGGGGGACAGGCATTCAGAGACAAAGGAGAGTGGGGGACAGGCATTCAGAGACAAAGGACAGTGAGGGACAGGCATTCAGAGACAAAGGACAGTGAGGGACAGGCATGCAGAGACAAAGGACAGTGAGGGACAGACATTCAGAGACAAAGGACAGTGAGAGACAGGCATTCAGAGACAAAAGACAGTGAGGGACAGGCATTCAGAGACAAAGGACAGTGAGGGACAGGCATTCAGAGACAAAAGACAGTGAGAAACAGGCATTCAGGGACAAAGGACAGTGAGTGACAGGCATTAAGAGACAAATGACAGCGAGGGACAGGCATTCAGAGACAGAAGAAAGTGAGTGACAGGCATTCAAAGACAAAGGACAGTGCGGGACATGCATTCAGAAACAAAGGACAGTGAGGGACAGGCATTTAGAGAGAAAAGACAGTGATGGACAGGCATTCAGGGACAGAATACAGCGAGAGACAGGCATTCAGAGGTAGAAGGCAATGAGGGACAGGCATTCAGAGAGAAATGACAGTGAGCGACAGGCATTCAGAGACAAAGGAAAGTGAGTGACAGGCATTCCGAGAAAAAGGACAGTGAGGGACAGGCATTCAGAGTAAAAGGACAGTGAGGCACAGAAGACAGTGAGGGACAGGCATTCAGAGGAAGAAGGCAGTGAGGGACAGGCATTCAGAGACAACAGGCAGTGAGGGACAGGCAATCAGAGACAAAGGAAAGGGAGGGACAGGCATTCAGAGACAAACGACAGTGAGGGACAGGCATTCGGGGGCAAAGGACAGTGAGGGACTGGCATTCAGGGACAAAGGACAGTGAGGGACAGACATTCAGGGACAAAGGACAGTGAGGGACAGACATTCAGGGACAAAGGACAGTGAGGTTCAGGCATTCAGAGACAAAGCACCGTGAGGGACAGGCATTCAGAGACAGAAGACAATGAGGGACAGGCATTCAGAGACAGAAGACAATGAGGGACAGGAATTCAGAGACAAAAGGACAGTGAGGGACAGGCATTCAGAGACAAAAGACAGTGAGGGACAGGCACTCAGAGACAAAGGACAGTGAGGTCACGCATTCAGATAATGGACAGTGGGGGCCAGGCATTCAGAGACAAAGGACAGTGAGGGACAGGCATTCAGAGACAAAGGACAGCGAGGGACAGGCATTCAGAGACAAAGGAAAGTGAGCGACAGGCATTCAGGGACAGAAGACAGCGAGAGACAGGCATTCAGAGGTAGAAGGCAGTGAGGGACAGGCATTCAGAGAGAAAAGACAGTGAGCGACAGGCATTCAGGGACAGAAGACAGCGAGAGACAGGCATTAAGAGGTAGAAGGCACTGAGGGACAGGCATTCAGAGACAAAAGGCAGAGAGGGAGAGGCATTCAGAGACAAAGGACAGTGGGGGACAAGCATTCAGAGACAAAGGACAGTGAGGGACAGGCATTCAGAGACAAAGGACAGTGAGGGACAGGCATTCAGCGAGAAAAGGCAGTGAGTGGCATGCATTCAGAGACAAAAAGCAGCGAGGGACAAGCAGTCAGCGACAAAGGACAGTGAGGGACAGGCATTCAGAGACAGAAGACAATGAGGGACAGGCATTCAGAGACAAAGGACAGTGAGGGACAGGCATTCAGAGACAAAGGACACTGAGGGACAGGCATTCAGAGACAAAGGACAGTGAGGGACAGGCATGCAGAGACAAAGGACAGTGAGGGACAGACATTCAGAGACAAAGGACAGTGAGAGACAGGCATTCAGAGACAAAAGACAGTGAGGGACAGGCATTCAGAGACAAAGGACAGTGAGGGACAGGCATTCAGAGACAAAAGAGAGTGAGAGACAGGCATTCAGGGACAAAGGACAGTGAGTGACAGGCATTAAGAGACAAATGACAGCGAGGGACAGGCATTCAGAGACAGAAGAAAGTGAGTGACAGGCATTCAAAGACAAAGGACAGTGCGGGGCATGCATTCAGAAACAAAGGACAGTGAGGGACAGGCATTTAGAGAGAAAAGACAGTGATGGACAGGCATTCAGGGACAGAATACAGCGAGAGACAGGCATTCAGAGGTAGAAGGCAATGAGGGACAGGCATTCAGAGAGAAAAGACAGTGAGCGACAGGCATTCAGAGACAAAGGAAAGTGAGTGACAGGCATTCCGAGAAAAAGGACAGTGAGGGACAGGCATTCAGAGTAAAAGGACAGTGAGGCACAGAAGACAGTGAGGGACAGGCATTCAGAGGAAGAAGGCAGTGAGGGACAGGCATTCAGAGACAACAGGCAGTGAGGGACAGGCAATCAGAGACAAAGGAAAGGGAGGGACAGGCATTCAGAGACAAACGACAGTGAGGGACAGGCATTCGGGGGCAAAGGACAGTGAGGGACTGGCATTCAGGGACAAAGGGCAGTGAGGGACAGGCATTCAGGGACAAAGGACAGTGAGGGACAGACATTCAGGGACAAAGGACAGTGAGGTTCAGGCATTCAGAGACAAAGCACCGTGATGGACAGGCATTCAGAGACAGAAGACAATGAGGGACAGGCATTCAGAGACAGAAGACAATGAGGGACAGGAATTCAGAGACAAAAGGACAGTGAGGGACAGGCATTCAGAGACAAAAGACAGTGAGGGACAGGCACTCAGAGACAAAGGACAGTGAGGTCACGCATTCAGATAATGGACAGTGGGGGACAGGCATTCAGAGACAAAGGACAGTGAGGGACAGGCATTCGGGGGCAAAGGACAGTGAGGGACTGGCATTCAGGGACAAAGGACACTGAGGGACAGACATTCAGGGACAAAGGACAGTGAGGGACAGACATTCAGGGACAAAGGACAGTGAGGTTCAGGCATTCAGAGACAAAGCACCGTGAGGGACAGGCATTCAGAGACAGAAGACAATGAGGGACAGGCATTCAGAGACAGAAGACAATGAGGGACAGGAATTCAGAGACAAAAGGACAGTGAGGAACAGGCATTCAGAGACAAAAGACAGTGAGGGACCGGCACTCAGAGACAAAGGACAGTGAGGTCACGCATTCAGATAATGGACAGTGGGGGACAGGCATTCAGGGACAAAGGACAGTGAGGGACAGGCATTCAGAGACAAAGGACAGCGAGGGACAGGCATTCAGAGACAAAGGAAAGTGAGGGACAGGCATTCAGGGACAGAAGACAGTGAGAGACAGGCATTCAGAGGTAGAAGGCAGTGAGGGACAGGCATTCAGAGATAAAAGACAGTGAGCGACAGGCATTCAGGGACAGAAGACAGCGAGAGACAGGCATTAAGAGGTAGAAGGCACTGAGGGACAGGCATTCAGAGACAAAAGGCAGAGAGGGAGAGGCATTCAGAGACAAACGAGTGGGGGACAAGCATTCAGAGACAAAGGACAGTGAGGGACAGGCATTCAGAGACAAAGGACAGTGAGGGACAGGCATTCAGCGAGAAAAGGCAGTGAGTGGCATGCATTCAGAGACAAAAAGCAGCAAGGGACAAGCAGTCAGCGACAAAGGACATTGAGGAACAGGCATTCAGAGACAGAAGACAATGAGGGACAGGCATTCAGAGACAAAGGACAGTGAGGGACAGGCATTCAGAGACAAAGGACAGTGAGGGACAGGCATTCAGAGACAAAGGACAGTGAGGGACAGGCATGCAGAGACAAAGGACAGTGAGGGACAGACATTCAGAGACAAAGGACAGTGAGAGACAGGCATTCAGAGACAAAAGACAGTGAGGGACAGGCATTCAGAGACAAAGGACAGTGAGGGACAAGCATTCAGAGACAAAAGAGAGTGAGAGACAGGCATTAAGAGACAAATGACAGCGAGGGACAGGCATTCAGAGACAGAAGAAAGTGAGTGACAGGCATTCAAAGACAAAGGACAGTGCGGGGCATGCATTCAGAAACAAAGGACAGTGAGGGACAGGCATTTAGAGAGAAAAGACAGTGATGGACAGGCATTCAGGGACAGAATACAGCGAGAGACAGGCATTCAGAGGTAGAAGGCAATGAGGGACAGGCATTCAGAGAAAAAGGACAGTGAGGGACAGGCATTCAGAGTAAAAGGACAGTGAGGCACAGAAGACAGTGAGGGACAGGCATTCAGAGGAAGAAGGCAGTGAGGGACAGGCATTCAAGACAACAGGCAGTGAGGGACAGGCAATCAGAGACAAAGGAAAGGGAGGGACAGGCATTCAGAGACAAACGACAGTGAGGGACAGGCATTCGGGGGCAAAGGACAGTGAGGGACTGGCATTCAGGGACAAAGGGCAGTGAGGGACAGGCATTCAGCGACAAAGGACAGTGAGGGACAGACATTCAGGGACAAAGGACAGTGAGGTTCAGGCATTCAGAGACAAAGCACCGTGATGGACAGGCATTCAGAGACAGAAGACAATGAGGGACAGGCATTCAGAGACAGAAGACAATGAGGGACAGGAATTCAGAGACAAAAGGACAGTGAGGGACAGGCATTCAGAGACAAAAGACAGTGAGGGACAGGCACTCAGAGACAAAGGACAGTGAGGTCACGCATTCAGATAATGGACAGTGGGGGACAGGCATTCAGAGACAAAGGACAGTGAGGGACAGGCATTCAGAGACAAAGGACAGTGAGGGACAGGCATTCAGAGACAAAGGACGGTGAGGGACAGGCATTCAGAGACAAAAGGACAGTGGGGGACAGGCATTCAAAGACAGAAGACGAGAGACAGGCACTCAGAGACAAAGGACAGTGAGGACAGGCATTCAGATAAAGGACAGTGGGGGACAGGCATTCAGAGACAAAGGACAGTGAGGGACAGGCATTCAGGGACAAAGGACAGTGAGGGACAGGCATTCAGAGACAAAGGAAAGTGAGGGACAGGCATTCAGATAAAGGACAGTGGGGGACAGTCATTCAGAGACAAAGGACAGTGAGGGACAGGCATTCAGAGACAAAGGACAGTGAGGGACAGGCATTCAGAGACAAAGGACAGTGAGGGACAGGCATTCAGAGACAAAGGAAAGTGAGGGACCGGCATTCAGGGACAGAAGACAGCGAGAGACAGGCATTCAGAGGTAGAAGGCAGTGAGGGACAGGCATTCAGAGAGAAAAGACAGTGAGCGACAGGCATTCAGGACAGAAGGCAGCGACAGACAGGCATTAAGAGGTAGAAGGCACTGAGGGACAGGCATGCAGAGAGGGAGAGGCATTCAGAGACAAAGGACAGTGGGGGACAGGCATTCAGAGACAAAGGAGAGTGGGGGACAGGCATTCAGAGACAAAGGACAGTGAGGGACAGGCATTCAGAGACAAAGGACAGTGAGGGACAGGCATGCAGAGACAAAGGACAGTGAGGGACAGACATTCAGAGACAAAGGACAGTGAGAGACAGGCATTCAGAGACAAAAGACAGTGAGGGACAGGCATTCAGAGACAAAGGACAGTGAGGGACAGGCATTCAGAGACAAAAGACAGTGAGAAACAGGCATTCAGGGACAAAGGACAGTGAGTGACAGGCATTAAGAGACAAATGACAGCGAGGGACAGGCATTCAGAGACAGAAGAAAGTGAGTGACAGGCATTCAAAGACAAAGGACAGTGCGGGACATGCATTCAGAAACAAAGGACAGTGAGGGACAGGCATTTAGAGAGAAAAGACAGTGATGGACAGGCATTCAGGGACAGAATACAGCGAGAGACAGGCATTCAGAGGTAGAAGGCAATGAGGGACAGGCATTCAGAGAGAAAAGACAGTGAGCGACAGGCATTCAGAGACAAAGGAAAGTGAGTGACAGGCATTCCGAGAAAAAGGACAGTGAGGGACAGGCATTCAGAGTAAAAGGACAGTGAGGCACAGAAGACAGTGAGGGACAGGCATTCAGAGGAAGAAGGCAGTGAGGGACAGGCATTCAGAGACAACAGGCAGTGAGGGACAGGCAATCAGAGACAAAGGAAAGGGAGGGACAGGCATTCAGAGACAAACGACAGTGAGGGACAGGCATTCGGGGGCAAAGGACAGTGAGGGACTGGCATTCAGGGACAAAGGGCAGTGAGGGACAGGCATTCAGGGACAAAGGACAGTGAGGGACAGACATTCAGGGACAAAGGACAGTGAGGTTCAGGCATTCAGAGACAAAGCACCGTGAGGGACAGGCATTCAGAGACAGAAGACAATGAGGGACAGGCATTCAGAGACAGAAGACAATGAGGGACAGGAATTCAGAGACAAAAGGACAGTGAGGGACAGGCATTCAGAGACAAAAGACAGTGAGGGACAGGCACTCAGAGACAAAGGACAGTGAGGTCACGCATTCAGATAATGGACAGTGGGGGACAGGCATTCAGAGACAAAGGACAGTGAGGGACAGGCATTCGGGGGCAAAGGACAGTGAGGGACTGGCATTCAGGGACAAAGGACAGTGAGGGACAGACATTCAGGGACAAAGGACAGTGGGGGACAGGCATTCAGGGACAGAAGACAGCGAGAGACAGGCATTCAGAGGTAGAAGGCAGTGAGGGACAGGCATTCAGAGAGAAAAGACAGTGAGCGACAGGCATTCAGGACAGAAGGCAGCGAGAGACAGGCATTAAGAGGTAGAAGGCAGTGAGGGACAGGCATTCAGAGAGAAAAGACAGTGAGCGACAGGCATTCAGGACAGAAGACAGCGAGAGACAGGCATTCAGAGGTAGAAGGCAGTGAGGGACAGGCATTCAGAGAGAAAAGACCGTGAGCGACAGGCATTCAGGACAGAAGGCAGCGAGAGACAGGCATTAAGAGGTAGAAGGCACTGAGGGACAGGCATGCAGAGAGGGAGAGGCATTCAGAGACAAAGGACAGTGGGGGACAGGGATGCAGAGACAAAGGAGAGTGTGGGACAGGCATTCAGAGACAAAGGACAGTGAGGGACAGGCATTCAGAGACAAAGGACAGTGAGGGACAGGCATGCAGAGTCAAAGGACAGTGAGGGACAGACATTCAGAGACAAAGGACAGTGAGAGACAGGCATTCAGAGACAGAAGACAGTGAGGGACAGGCATTCAGAGGAAGAAGGCAATGAGGGACAGGCATTCAGAGACAACAGGCAGTGAGGGACAGGCAATCAGAGACAAAGGAAAGGGAGGGACAGGCATTCAGAGACAAACGACAGTGAGGGACAGGCATTCGGGTGCAAAGGACAGTGAGGGACTGGCATTCAGGGACAAAGGACAGTGAGGGACAGACATTCAGGGACAAAGGACAGTGAGGGACAGACATTCAGGGACAAAGGACAGTGAGGTTCAGGCATTCAGAGACAAAGCACCGTGAGGGACAGGCATTCAGAGACAGAAGACAATGAGGGACAGGCATTCAGAGACAGAAGACAATGAGGGACAGGAATTCAGAGACAAAAGGACAGTGAGGGACAGGCATTCAGAGACAAAAGACAGTGAGGGACAGGCACTCAGAGACAAAGGACAGTGAGGTCACGCATTCAGATAATGGACAGTGGGGGACAGGCATTCAGAGACAAAGGACAGTGAGGGACAGGCATTCAGAGACAAAGGACAGTGAGGGACAGGCATTCAGAGACAAAGGACGGTGAGGGACAGGCATTCAGAGACAAAAGGACAGTGGGGGACAGGCATTCAAAGACAGAAGACGAGAGACAGGCACTCAGAGACAAAGGACAGTGAGGACAGGCATTCAGATAAAGGACAGTGGGGGACAGGCATTCAGAGACAAAGGACAGTGAGGGACAGGCATTCAGGGACAAAGGACAGTGAGGGACAGGCATTCAGAGACAAAGGAAAGTGAGGGACAGGCATTCAGATAAAGGACAGTGGGGGACAGTCATTCAGAGACAAAGGACAGTGAGGGACAGGCATTCAGAGACAAAGGACAGTGAGGGACAGGCATTCAGAGACAAAGGACAGTGAGGGACAGGCATTCAGAGACAAAGGAAAGTGAGGGACCGGCATTCAGGGACAGAAGACAGCGAGAGACAGGCATTCAGAGGTAGAAGGCAGTGAGGGACAGGCATTCAGAGAGAAAAGACAGTGAGCGACAGGCATTCAGGACAGAAGGCAGCGACAGACAGGCATTAAGAGGTAGAAGGCACTGAGGGACAGGCATGCAGAGAGGGAGAGGCATTCAGAGACAAAGGACAGTGGGGGACAGGCATTCAGAGACAAAGGAGAGTGGGGGACAGGCATTCAGAGACAAAGGACAGTGAGGGACAGGCATTCAGAGACAAAGGACAGTGAGGGACAGGCATGCAGAGACAAAGGACAGTGAGGGACAGACATTCAGAGACAAAGGACAGTGAGAGACAGGCATTCAGAGACAAAAGACAGTGAGGGACAGGCATTCAGAGACAAAGGACAGTGAGGGACAGGCATTCAGAGACAAAAGACAGTGAGAAACAGGCATTCAGGGACAAAGGACAGTGAGTGACAGGCATTAAGAGACAAATGACAGCGAGGGACAGGCATTCAGAGACAGAAGAAAGTGAGTGACAGGCATTCAAAGACAAAGGACAGTGCGGGACATGCATTCAGAAACAAAGGACAGTGAGGGACAGGCATTTAGAGAGAAAAGACAGTGATGGACAGGCATTCAGGGACAGAATACAGCGAGAGACAGGCATTCAGAGGTAGAAGGCAATGAGGGACAGGCATTCAGAGAGAAATGACAGTGAGCGACAGGCATTCAGAGACAAAGGAAAGTGAGTGACAGGCATTCCGAGAAAAAGGACAGTGAGGGACAGGCATTCAGAGTAAAAGGACAGTGAGGCACAGAAGACAGTGAGGGACAGGCATTCAGAGGAAGAAGGCAGTGAGGGACAGGCATTCAGAGACAACAGGCAGTGAGGGACAGGCAATCAGAGACAAAGGAAAGGGAGGGACAGGCATTCAGAGACAAACGACAGTGAGGGACAGGCATTCGGGGGCAAAGGACAGTGAGGGACTGGCATTCAGGGACAAAGGACAGTGAGGGACAGACATTCAGGGACAAAGGACAGTGAGGGACAGACATTCAGGGACAAAGGACAGTGAGGTTCAGGCATTCAGAGACAAAGCACCGTGAGGGACAGGCATTCAGAGACAGAAGACAATGAGGGACAGGCATTCAGAGACAGAAGACAATGAGGGACAGGAATTCAGAGACAAAAGGACAGTGAGGGACAGGCATTCAGAGACAAAAGACAGTGAGGGACAGGCACTCAGAGACAAAGGACAGTGAGGTCACGCATTCAGATAATGGACAGTGGGTGCCAGGCATTCAGAGACAAAGGACAGTGAGGGACAGGCATTCAGAGACAAAGGACAGCGAGGGACAGGCATTCAGAGACAAAGGAAAGTGAGCGACAGGCATTCAGGGACAGAAGACAGCGAGAGACAGGCATTCAGAGGTAGAAGGCAGTGAGGGACAGGCATTCAGAGAGAAAAGACAGTGAGCGACAGGCATTCAGGGACAGAAGACAGCGAGAGACAGGCATTAAGAGGTAGAAGGCACTGAGGGACAGGCATTCAGAGACAAAAGGCAGAGAGGGAGAGGCATTCAGAGACAAAGGACAGTGGGGGACAAGCATTCAGAGACAAAGGACAGTGAGGGACAGGCATTCAGAGACAAAGGACAGTGAGGGACAGGCATTCAGCGAGAAAAGGCAGTGAGTGGCATGCATTCAGAGACAAAAAGCAGCGAGGGACAAGCAGTCAGCGACAAAGGACAGTGAGGGACAGGCATTCAGAGACAGAAGACAATGAGGGACAGGCATTCAGAGACAAAGGACAGTGAGGGACAGGCATTCAGAGACAAAGGACAGTGAGGGACAGGCATTCAGAGACAAAGGACAGTGAGGGACAGGCATGCAGAGACAAAGGACAGTGAGGGACAGACATTCAGAGACAAAGGACAGTGAGAGACAGGCATTCAGAGACAAAAGACAGTGAGGGACAGGCATTCAGAGACAAAGGACAGTGAGGGACAGGCATTCAGAGACAAAAGAGAGTGAGAGACAGGCATTCAGGGACAAAGGACAGTGAGTGACAGGCATTAAGAGACAAATGACAGCGAGGGACAGGCATTCAGAGACAGAAGAAAGTGAGTGACAGGCATTCAAAGACAAAGGACAGTGCGGGGCATGCATTCAGAAACAAAGGACAGTGAGGGACAGGCATTTAGAGAGAAAAGACAGTGATGGACAGGCATTCAGGGACAGAATACAGCGAGAGACAGGCATTCAGAGGTAGAAGGCAATGAGGGACAGGCATTCAGAGAGAAAAGACAGTGAGCGACAGGCATTCAGAGACAAAGGAAAGTGAGTGACAGGCATTCCGAGAAAAAGGACAGTGAGGGACAGGCATTCAGAGTAAAAGGACAGTGAGGCACAGAAGACAGTGAGGGACAGGCATTCAGAGGAAGAAGGCAGTGAGGGACAGGCATTCAGAGACAACAGGCAGTGAGGGACAGGCAATCAGAGACAAAGGAAAGGGAGGGACAGGCATTCAGAGACAAACGACAGTGAGGGACAGGCATTCGGGGGCAAAGGACAGTGAGGGACTGGCATTCAGGGACAAAGGGCAGTGAGGGACAGGCATTCAGGGACAAAGGACAGTGAGGGACAGACATTCAGGGACAAAGGACAGTGAGGTTCAGGCATTCAGAGACAAAGCACCGTGATGGACAGGCATTCAGAGACAGAAGACAATGAGGGACAGGCATTCAGAGACAGAAGACAATGAGGGACAGGAATTCAGAGACAAAAGGACAGTGAGGGACAGGCATTCAGAGACAAAAGACAGTGAGGGACAGGCACTCAGAGACAAAGGACAGTGAGGTCACGCATTCAGATAATGGACAGTGGGGGACAGGCATTCAGAGACAAAGGACAGTGAGGGACAGGCATTCGGGGGCAAAGGACAGTGAGGGACTGGCATTCAGGGACAAAGGACAGTGAGGGACAGACATTCAGGGACAAAGGACAGTGAGGGACAGACATTCAGGGACAAAGGACAGTGAGGTTCAGGCATTCAGAGACAAAGCACCGTGAGGGACAGGCATTCAGAGACAGAAGACAATGAGGGACAGGCATTCAGAGACAGAAGACAATGAGGGACAGGAATTCAGAGACAAAAGGACAGTGAGGAACAGGCATTCAGAGACAAAAGACAGTGAGGGACCGGCACTCAGAGACAAAGGACAGTGAGGTCACGCATTCAGATAATGGACAGTGGGGGACAGGCATTCAGGGACAAAGGACAGTGAGGGACAGGCATTCAGAGACAAAGGACAGCGAGGGACAGGCATTCAGAGACAAAGGAAAGTGAGGGACAGGCATTCAGGGACAGAAGACAGTGAGAGACAGGCATTCAGAGGTAGAAGGCAGTGAGGGACAGGCATTCAGAGAGAAAAGACAGTGAGCGACAGGCATTCAGGGACAGAAGACAGCGAGAGACAGGCATTAAGAGGTAGAAGGCACTGAGGGACAGGCATTCAGAGACAAAAGGCAGAGAGGGAGAGGCATTCAGAGACAAACGACAGTGGGGGACAAGCATTCAGAGACAAAGGACAGTGAGGGACAGGCATTCAGAGACAAAGGACAGTGAGGGACAGGCATTCAGCGAGAAAAGGCAGTAAGTGGCATGCATTCAGAGACAAAAAGCAGCAAGGGACAAGCAGTCAGCGACAAAGGACAGTGAGGGACAGGCATTCAGAGACAGAAGACAATGAGGGACAGGCATTCAGAGACAAAGGACAGTGAGGGACAGGCATTCAGAGACAAAGGACAGTGAGGGACAGGCATTCAGAGACAAAGGACAGTGAGGGACAGGCATGCAGAGACAAAGGACAGTGAGGGACAGACATTCAGAGACAAAGGACAGTGAGAGACAGGCATTCAGAGACAAAAGACAGTGAGGGACAGGCATTCAGAGACAAAGGACAGTGAGGGACAGGCATTCAGAGACAAAAGAGAGTGAGAGACAGGCATTAAGAGACAAATGACAGCGAGGGACAGGCATTCAGAGACAGAAGAAAGTGAGTGACAGGCATTCAAAGACAAAGGACAGTGCGGGGCATGCATTCAGAAACAAAGGACAGTGAGGGACAGGCATTTAGAGAGAAAAGACAGTGATGGACAGGCATTCAGGGACAGAATACAGCGAGAGACAGGCATTCAGAGGTAGAAGGCAATGAGGGACAGGCATTCAGAGAAAAAGGACAGTGAGGGACAGGCATTCAGAGTAAAAGGACAGTGAGGCACAGAAGACAGTGAGGGACAGGCATTCAGAGGAAGAAGGCAGTGAGGGACAGGCATTCAAGACAACAGGCAGTGAGGGACAGGCAATCAGAGACAAAGGAAAGGGAGGGACAGGCATTCAGAGACAAACGACAGTGAGGGACAGGCATTCGGGGGCAAAGGACAGTGAGGGACTGGCATTCAGGGACAAAGGGCAGTGAGGGACAGGCATTCAGCGGCAAAGGACAGTGAGGGACAGACATTCAGGGACAAAGGACAGTGAGGTTCAGGCATTCAGAGACAAAGCACCGTGATGGACAGGCATTCAGAGACAGAAGACAATGAGGGACAGGCATTCAGAGACAGAAGACAATGAGGGACAGGAATTCAGAGACAAAAGGACAGTGAGGGACAGGCATTCAGAGACAAAAGACAGTGAGGGACAGGCACTCAGAGACAAAGGACAGTGAGGTCACGCATTCAGATAATGGACAGTGGGGGACAGGCATTCAGAGACAAAGGACAGTGAGGGACAGGCATTCAGAGACAAAGGACAGTGAGGGACAGGCATTCAGAGACAAAGGAAAGTGAGGGACAGGCATTCAGGGACAGAAGACAGCAAGAGACAGGCATTCAGAGGTAGAAGGCAGTGAGGGACAGGCATTCAGAGAGAAAAGACAGTGAGCGACCGCTATTCAGGGACAGAAGACAGCGAGAGACAGGCATTAAGAGGTAGAAGGCACTGAGGGACAGGCATTCAGAGACAAAAGGCAGAGAGGGAGAGGCATTCAGAGACAAAGGACAGTGGGGGACAAGCATTCAGAGACAAAGGACAGTGAGGGACAGGCATTCAGAGACAAAGAACAGTGAGGGACAGGCATTCAGCGAGAAAAGGCAGTGAGTGGCATGCATTCAGAGACAAAAAGCAGCGAGGGACAGGCATTCAGCGACAAAGGACAGTGAGGGACAGGCATTCAGAGACAAAGGACAGTGAGGGACAGGCATTCAAAGACAAAGGACAGTGAGGGACAGGCATTCAGAGACAAAGGACAGTGAGGGACAGGCATTCAGAGACAAAGGACAGTGAGGGACAGGCATTCAGAGACAAAGGAGAGTGAGGGACAGGCATTCAGAGACAAAGGACGGTGAGGGACAGGCATTCAGAGACAAAAGGACAGTGGGGGACAGGCATTCAAAGACAGAAGACGAGAGACAGGCACTCAGAGACAAAGGACAGTGAGGACAGGCATTCAGATAAAGGACAGTGGGGGACAGGCATTCAGAGACAAAGGACAGTGAGGGACAGGCATTCAGAGACAAAGGACAGTGAGGGACAGGCATTCAGAGACAAAGGAAAGTGAGGGACAGGCATTCAGATAAAAGACAGTGGGGGACAGTCCTTCAGAGACAAAGGACAGTGAGGGACAGGCATTCAGAGACAAAGGACAGTGAGGGACAGGCATTCAGAGAAAAAGGACAGTGAGGGACAGGCATTCAGAGACAAAGGAAAGTGAGGGACCGGCATTCAGGGACAGAAGACAGCGAGAGACAGGCATTCAGAGGTAGAAGGCAGTGAGGGACAGGCATTCAGAGAGAAAAGACAGTGAGCGACAGGCATTCAGGACAGAAGGCAGCGACAGACAGGCATTAAGAGGTAGAAGGCACTGAGGGACAGGCATGCAGAGAGGGAGAGGCATTCAGAGACAAAGGACAGTGGGGGACAGGCATTCAGAGACAAAGGAGAGTGGGGGACAGGCATTCAGAGACAAAGGACAGTGAGGGACAGGCATTCAGAGACAAAGGACAGTGAGGGACAGGCATGCAGAGACAAAGGACAGTGAGGGACAGACATTCAGAGACAAAGGACAGTGAGAGACAGGCATTCAGAGACAAAAGACAGTGAGGGACAGGCATTCAGAGACAAAGGACAGTGAGGGACAGGCATTCAGAGACAAAAGACAGTGAGAAACAGGCATTCAGGGACAAAGGACAGTGAGTGACAGGCATTAAGAGACAAATGACAGCGAGGGACAGGCATTCAGAGACAGAAGAAAGTGAGTGACAGGCATTCAAAGACAAAGGACAGTGCGGGACATGCATTCAGAAACAAAGGACAGTGAGGGACAGGCATTTAGAGAGAAAAGACAGTAATGGACAGGCATTCAGGGACAGAATACAGCGAGAGACAGGCATTCAGAGGTAGAAGGCAATGAGGGACAGGCATTCAGAGAGAAAAGACAGTGAGCGACAGGCATTCAGAGACAAAGGAATGTGAGTGACAGGCATTCCGAGAAAACGGACAGTGAGGGACAGGCATTCAGAGTAAAAGGACAGTGAGGCACAGAAGACAGTGAGGGACAGGCATTCAGAGGAAGAAGGCAGTGAGGGACAGGCATTCAGAGACAACAGGCAGTGAGGGACAGGCAATCAGAGACAAAGGAAAGGGAGGGACAGGCATTCAGAGACAAACGACAGTGAGGGACAGGCATTCGGGGGCAAAGGACAGTGAGGGACTGGCATTCAGGGACAAAGGACAGTGAGGGACAGACATTCAGGGACAAAGGACAGTGAGGGACAGACATTCAGGGACAAAGGACAGTGAGGTTCAGGCATTCAGAGACAAAGCACCGTGAGGGACAGGCATTCAGAGACAGAAGACAATGAGGGACAGGCATTCAGAGACAGAAGACAATGAGGGACAGGAGTTCAGAGACAAAAGGACAGTGAGGGACAGGCATTCAGAGACAAAAGACAGTGAGGGACAGGCACTCAGAGACAAAGGACAGTGAGGTCACGCATTCAGATAATGGACAGTGGGGGACAGGGATTCAGAGACAAAGGACAGTGAGGGACAGGCATTCAGAGACAAAGGAAAGTGAGGGACCGGCATTCAGGGACAGAAGACAGCGAGAGACAGGCATTCAGAGGTAGAAGGCAGTGAGGGACAGGCATTCAGAGAGAAAAGACAGTGAGCGACAGGCATTCAGGACAGAAGGCAGCGACAGACAGGCATTAAGAGGTAGAAGGCACTGAGGGACAGGCATGCAGAGAGGGAGAGGCATTCAGAGACAAAGGAGAGTGGGGGACAGGCATTCAGAGACAAAGGAGAGTGGGGGACAGGCATTCAGAGACAAAGGAGAGTGAGGGACAGGCATTCAGAGACAAAGGACGGTGAGGGACAGGCATTCAGAGACAAAAGGACAGTGGGGGACAGGCATTCAAAGACAGAAGACGAGAGACAGGCACTCAGAGACAAAGGACAGTGAGGACAGGCATTCAGATAAAGGACAGTGGGGGACAGGCATTCAGAGACAAAGGACAGTGAGGGACAGGCATTCAGAGACAAAGGACAGTGAGGGACAGGCATTCAGAGACAAAGGAAAGTGAGGGACAGGCATTCAGATAAAAGACAGTGGGGGACAGTCCTTCAGAGACAAAGGACAGTGAGGGACAGGCATTCAGAGACAAAGGACAGTGAGGGACAGGCATTCAGAGAAAAAGGACAGTGAGGGACAGGCATTCAGAGACAAAGGAAAGTGAGGGACCGGCATTCAGGGACAGAAGACAGCGAGAGACAGGCATTCAGAGGTAGAAGGCAGTGAGGGACAGGCATTCAGAGAGAAAAGACAGTGAGCGACAGGCATTCAGGACAGAAGGCAGCGACAGACAGGCATTAAGAGGTAGAAGGCACTGAGGGACAGGCATGCAGAGAGGGAGAGGCATTCAGAGACAAAGGACAGTGGGGGACAGGCATTCAGAGACAAAGGAGAGTGGGGGACAGGCATTCAGAGACAAAGGACAGTGAGGGACAGGCATTCAGAGACAAAGGACAGTGAGGGACAGGCATGCAGAGACAAAGGACAGTGAGGGACAGACATTCAGAGACAAAGGACAGTGAGAGACAGGCATTCAGAGACAAAAGACAGTGAGGGACAGGCATTCAGAGACAAAGGACAGTGAGGGACAGGCATTCAGAGACAAAAGACAGTGAGAAACAGGCATTCAGGGACAAAGGACAGTGAGTGACAGGCATTAAGAGACAAATGACAGCGAGGGACAGGCATTCAGAGACAGAAGAAAGTGAGTGACAGGCATTCAAAGACAAAGGACAGTGCGGGACATGCATTCAGAAACAAAGGACAGTGAGGGACAGGCATTTAGAGAGAAAAGACAGTAATGGACAGGCATTCAGGGACAGAATACAGCGAGAGACAGGCATTCAGAGGTAGAAGGCAATGAGGGACAGGCATTCAGAGAGAAAAGACAGTGAGCGACAGGCATTCAGAGACAATGGAATGTGAGTGACAGGCATTCCGAGAAAACGGACAGTGAGGGACAGGCATTCAGAGTAAAAGGACAGTGAGGCACAGAAGACAGTGAGGGACAGGCATTCAGAGGAAGAAGGCAGTGAGGGACAGGCATTCAGAGACAACAGGCAGTGAGGGACAGGCAATCAGAGACAAAGGAAAGGGAGGGACAGGCATTCAGAGACAAACGACAGTGAGGGACAGGCATTCGGGGGCAAAGGACAGTGAGGGACTGGCATTCAGGGACAAAGGACAGTGAGGGACAGACATTCAGGGACAAAGGACAGTGAGGGACAGACATTCAGGGACAAAGGACAGTGAGGTTCAGGCATTCAGAGACAAAGCACCGTGAGGGACAGGCATTCAGAGACAGAAGACAATGAGGGACAGGCATTCAGAGACAGAAGACAATGAGGGACAGGAGTTCAGAGACAAAAGGACAGTGAGGGACAGGCATTCAGAGACAAAAGACAGTGAGGGACAGGCACTCAGAGACAAAGGACAGTGAGGTCACGCATTCAGATAATGGACAGTGGGGGACAGGGATTCAGAGACAAAGGACAGTGAGGGACAGGCATTCAGAGACAAAGGAAAGTGAGGGACCGGCATTCAGGGACAGAAGACAGCGAGAGACAGGCATTCAGAGGTAGAAGGCAGTGAGGGACAGGCATTCAGAGAGAAAAGACAGTGAGCGACAGGCATTCAGGACAGAAGGCAGCGACAGACAGGCATTAAGAGGTAGAAGGCACTGAGGGACAGGCATGCAGAGAGGGAGAGGCATTCAGAGACAAAGGAGAGTGGGGGACAGGCATTCAGAGACAAAGGAGAGTGGGGGACAGGCATTCAGAGACAAAGGACAGTGAGGGACAGGCATTCAGAGACAAAGGACAGTGAGGGACAGGCATGCAGAGACAAAGGACAGTGAGGGACAGGCATTCAGAGACAAAAGACAGTGAGGGACAGGCATTCAGAGACAAAGGACAGTGAGGGACAGGCATTCAGAGACAAAAGACAGTGAGAAACAGGCATTCAGGGACAAAGGACAGTGAGTGACAGGAATTAAGAGACAAATGACAGCGAGGGACAGGCATTCAGAGACAGAAGAAAGTGAGTGACAGGCATTCAAAGACAAAGGACAGTGCGGGACATGCATTCAGAAACAAAGGACAGTGAGGGACAGGCATTTAGAGAGAAAAGACAGTGATGGACAGGCATTCAGGGACAGAATACAGCGAGAGACAGGCATTCAGAGGTAGAAGGCAATGAGGGACAGGCATTCAGAGAGAAAAGACAGTGAGCGACAGGCATTCAGAGACAAAGGAAAGTGAGTGACAGGCATTCAGAGAAAAAGGACAGTGAGGGACAGGCATTCAGAGTAAAAGGACAGTGAGGCACAGAAGACAGTGAGGGACAGGCATTCAGAGGAAGAAGGCAGTGAGGGACAGGCATTCAGAGAAAACAGGCAGTGAGGGACAGGCAATCAGAGACAAAGGAAAGGGAGGGACAGGCATTCAGAGACAAACGACAGTGAGGGACAGGCATTCGGGGGCAAAGGACAGTGAGGGACTGGCATTCAGGGACAAAGGACAGTGAGGGACAGACATTCAGGGACAAAGGACAGTGAGGGACAGACATTCAGGGACAAAGGACAGTGAGGTTCAGGCATTCAGAGACAAAGCACCGTGAGGGACAGGCATTCAGAGACAGAAGACAATGAGGGACAGGCATTCAGAGACAGAAGACAATGAGGGACAGGAATTCAGAGACAAAAGAACAGTGAGGGACAGGCATTCGGAGACAAAAGACAGTGAGGGACAGGCACTCAGAGACAAAGGACAGTGAGGTCACGCATTCAGATAATGGACAGTGGGGGACAGGCATTCAGAGACAAAGGACAGTGAGGGACAGGCATTCAGAGACAAAGGAAAGTGAGGGACCGGCATTCAGGGACAGAAGTCAGCGAGAGACAGGCTTTCAGAGGTAGAAGGCAGTGAGGGACAGGCATTCAGAGAGAAAAGACAGCGAGGGACAGGCATTCAGCGACAAAGGACAGTGAGAGACAGGCATTCAGAGGTAGAAGGCAGTGAGGGACAGGCATTCAGAGAGAAAAGACAGTGAGCGACAGGCATTCAGGGACAGAAGACAGCGAGAGACAGGCATTAAGAGGTAGAAGGCACTGAGGGACAGGCATTCAGAGACAAAAGGCAGAGAGGGAGAGGCATTCAGAGACAAAGGACAGTGGGGGACAAGCATTCAGAGACAAAGGACAGTGAGGGACAGGCATTCAGAGACAAAGGACAGTGAGGGACAGGCATTCAGCGAGAAAAGGCAGTGAGTGGCATGCATTCAGAGACAAAAAGCAGCGAGGGACAGGCATTCAGCGACAAAGGACAGTGAGGGACAGGCATTCAGAGACAGAAGACAATGAGGGACAGGCATTCAGAGACAAAGGACAGTGAGGGACAGGCATTCAGAGACAATGGACAGTGAGGGACAGGCATTCAGAGACAAAGGACAGTGAGGGACAGGCATGCAGAGACAAAGGACAGTGAGGGACAGACATTCAGAGACAAAGGACAGTGAGAGACAGGCATTCAGAGACAAAAGACAGTGAGGGACAGGCATTCAGAGACAAAGGACAGTGAGGGACAGGCATTCAGAGACAAAAGAGAGTGAGAGACAGGCATTCAGGGACAAAGGACAGTGAGTGACAGGCATTAAGAGACAAATGACAGCGAGGGACAGGCATTCAGAGACAGAAGAAAGTGAGTGACAGGCATTCAAAGACAAAGGACAGTGCGGGGCATGCATTCAGAAACAAAGGACAGTGAGGGACAGGCATTTAGAGAGAAAAGACAGTGATGGACAGGCATTCAGGGACAGAATACAGCGAGAGACAGGCATTCAGAGGTAGAAGGCAATGAGGGACAGGCATTCAGAGAGAAAAGACAGTGAGCGACAGGCATTCAGAGACAAAGGAAAGTGAGTGACAGGCATTCCGAGAAAAAGGACAGTGAGGGACAGGCATTCAGAGTAAAAGGACAGTGAGGCACAGAAGACAGTGAGGGACAGGCATTCAGAGGAAGAAGGCAGTGAGGGACAGGCATTCAGAGACAACAGGCAGTGAGGGACAGGCAATCAGAGACAAAGGAAAGGGAGGGACAGGCATTCAGAGACAAACGACAGTGAGGGACAGGCATTCGGGGGCAAAGGACAGTGAGGGACTGGCATTCAGGGACAAAGGGCAGTGAGGGACAGGCATTCAGGGACAAAGGACAGTGAGGGACAGACATTCAGGGACAAAGGACAGTGAGGTTCAGGCATTCAGAGACAAAGCACCATGATGGACAGGCATTCAGAGACAGAAGACAATGAGGGACAGGCATTCAGAGACAGAAGACAATGAGGGACAGGAATTCAGAGACAAAAGGACAGTGAGGGACAGGCATTCAGAGACAAAAGACAGTGAGGGACAGGCACTCAGAGACAAAGGACAGTGAGGTCACGCATTCAGATAATGGACAGTGGGGGACAGGCATTCAGAGACAAAGGACAGTGAGGGACAGGCATTCAGAGACAAAGGACAGTGAGGGACAGGCATTCAGAGACAAAGGAAAGTGAGGGACAGGCATTCAGGGACAGAAGACAGCGAGAGACAGGCATTCAGAGGTAGAAGGCAGTGAGGGACAGGCATACAGAGAGAAAAGACAGTGAGCGACCGGGATTCAGGGACAGAAGACAGCGAGAGACAGGCTTTAAGAGGTAGAAGGCACTGAGGGACAGGCATTCAGAGACAAAAGGCAGAGAGGGAGAGGCATTCAGAGACAAAGGACAGTGGGGGACAAGCATTCAGAGACAAAGGACAGTGGGGGACAGGCATTCAAAGACAGAAGACGAGAGACAGGCACTCAGAGACAAAGAACAGTGAGGACAGGCATTGAGATAAAGGACAGTGAGGGACAGGCATTCAGAGACAAAGGACAGTGAGGGACAGGCATTCAGAGACAAAGGAAAGTAAGGGACAGGTATTCAGGGACAGAAGACAGCGAGAGACAGGCATTCAGAGGTAGAAGGCAGTGAGGGACAGGAATTCAGAGAGAAAAGACCGTGAGCGACAGGCATTCAGGGACAGAAGACAGCGAGTGACAGGCATTAAGAGGTAGAAGGCAGTGAGCGACAGGCATTCAAAGACAAAAGGCAGAGAGGGAGAGGCATTCAGAGACAAAGGACAGTGGGGAACAGGCATTCAGAGACAAAGGACAGTGAGGGATAGGCATTCAGAGACAAAGGACAGTGAGGGACAGGCATTCAGCGAGAAAAGGCATTGAGGGACATGCATTCAGAGACAAAAAGCAGTGAGGGACAGGCATTCAGAGACAAAGAAAAGTGAGGGACAGGCATTCAGAGACAGAAGACCGTGAGGGACAGGCATTCAGAGACAGAAGACCGTGAGGGACAGGCATTCAGAGACAAAGGATAGTGAGGGACAGGCATTCAGAGACAAAGGACAGTGAGGGAAAGGCATTCAGAGACAAAGGACAGTGAGGGACAGGCATTCAGGGACAAGGGTCAGTGGGGGACAGGCATTCAGAGACAAAGGACAATGAGGGACAGGCATTCAGGGACAAAGGACAGTGAGGGACAGGCATTCAGGGACAAAGGACAGTGAGGGACAGACATTCAGGGACAAAGGACAGTGAGAGACAGACATTCAGGGACAAAGGACAGTGAGGTTCAGGCATTCAGTGACAAAGCACAGTGAGGGACAGGCATTCAGAGACAAGACAATAAGGGACAGGCACTCAGAGACAGAAGACAATGAGGGACAGGCATTCATAGACAAAAGGACAGTGAGTGACAGGAATTCAGAGACAAACGGACAGTGAGGGTCAGGTATTGAGAGACAAAAGGACAGTGAGGGACAGGCATTCAGAGACAGAAGACCGTGAGGGACAGCCATTCAGAGACAGAAGACCGTGAGGGACAGGCATTCAGAGACAAAGGACATTGAGGGACAGGCATTCAGAGACAAAAGGCAGTGAGGGACAGGCACTCAGAGACAAAGGACAGTGAGGTCACGCATTCAGATAATGGACAGTGGGGGACAGGCATTCAGAGACAAAGGACAGTGAGGGACAGGCATTCAGAGACAAAGGAAAGTGAGGGACCGGCATTCAGGAACAGAAGACAGTGAGAGACAGGCATTCAGAGGTAGAAGGCAGTGAGGGACAGGCATTCAGAGAGAAAAGACAGTGAGCGACAGGCATTCAGGACAGAAGGCAGCGACAGACAGGCATTAAGAGGTAGAAGGCACTGAGGGACAGGCATGCAGAGAGGGAGAGGCATTCAGAGACAAAGGACAGTGGGGGACAGGCATTCAGAGACAAAGGAGAGTGGGGGACAGGCATTCAGAGACAAAGGACAGTGAGGGACAGGCATTCAGAGACAAAGGACAGTGAGGGACAGGCATGCAGAGACAAAGGACAGTGAGGGACAGACATTCAGAGACAAAGGACAGTGAGAGACAGGCATTCAGAGACAAAAGACAGTGAGGGACAGGCATTCAGAGACAAAGGACAGTGAGGGACAGGCATTCAGAGACAAAAGACAGTGAGAAACAGGCATTCAGGGACAAAGGACAGTGAGTGACAGGCATTAAGAGACAAATGACAGCGAGGGACAGGCATTCAGAGACAGAAGAAAGTGAGTGACAGGCATTCAAAGACAAAGGACAGTGCGGGACAGGCATTCAGAAACAAAGGACAGTGAGGGACAGGCATTTAGAGAGAAAAGACAGTGATGGACAGGCATTCAGGGACAGAATACAGCGAGAGACAGGCATTCAGAGGTAGAAGGCAATGAGGGACAGGCATTCAGAGAGAAAAGACAGTGAGCGACAGGCATTCAGAGACAAAGGAAAGTGAGTGACAGGCATTCCGAGAAAAAGGACAGTGAGGGACAGGCATTCAGAGTAAAAGGACAGTGAGGCACAGAAGACAGTGAGGGACAGGCATTCAGAGGAAGAAGGCAGTGAGGGACAGGGATTCAGAGACAACAGGCAGTGAGGGACAGGCAATCAGAGACAAAGGAAAGGGAGGGACAGGCATTCAGAGACAAACGACAGTGAGGGACAGGCATTCGGGGGCAAAGGACAGTGAGGGACTGGCATTCAGGGACAAAGGACAGTGAGGGACAGACATTCAGGGACAAAGGACAGTGAGGGACAGACATTCAGGGACAAAGGACAGTGAGGTTCAGGCATTCAGAGACAAAGCACCGTGAGGGACAGGCATTCAGAGACAGAAGACAATGAGGGACAGGCATTCAGAGACAGAAGACAATGAGGGACAGGAATTCAGAGACAAAAGAACAGTGAGGGACAGGCATTCAGAGACAAAAGACAGTGAGGGACAGGCACTCAGAGACAAAGGACAGTGAGGTCACGCATTCAGATAATGGACAGTGGGGGACAGGCATTCAGAGACAAAGGACAGTGAGGGACAGGCATTCAGAGACAAAGGAAAGTGAGGGACCGGCATTCAGGGACAGAAGTCAGCGAGAGACAGGCTTTCAGAGGTAGAAGGCAGTGAGGGACAGGCATTCAGAGAGAAAAGACAGCGAGGGACAGGCATTCAGCGACAAAGGACAGTGAGAGACAGGCATTCAGAGGTAGAAGGCAGTGAGGGACAGGCATTCAGAGAGAAAAGACAGTGAGCGACAGGCATTCAGGGACAGAAGACAGCGAGAGACAGGCATTAAGAGGTAGAAGGCACTGAGGGACAGGCATTCAGAGACAAAAGGCAGAGAGGGAGAGGCATTCAGAGACAAAGGACAGTGGGGGACAAGCATTCAGAGACAAAGGACAGTGAGGGACAGGCATTCAGAGACAAAGGACAGTGAGGGACAGGCATTCAGCGAGAAAAGGCAGTGAGTGGCATGCATTCAGAGACAAAAAGCAGCGAGGGACAGGCATTCAGCGACAAAGGACAGTGAGGGACAGGCATTCAGAGACAGAAGACAATGAGGGACAGGCATTCAGAGACAAAGGACAGTGAGGGACAGGCATTCAGAGACAAAGGACAGTGAGGGACAGGCATTCAGAGACAAAGGACAGTGAGGGACAGGCATGCAGAGACAAAGGACAGTGAGGGACAGACATTCAGAGACAAAGGACAGTGAGAGACAGGCATTCAGAGACAAAAGACAGTGAGGGACAGGCATTCAGAGACAAAGGACAGTGAGGGACAGGCATTCAGAGACAAAAGAGAGTGAGAGACAGGCATTCAGGGACAAAGGACAGTGAGTGACAGGCATTAAGAGACAAATGACAGCGAGGGACAGGCATTCAGAGACAGAAGAAAGTGAGTGACAGGCATTCAAAGACAAAGGACAGTGCGGGGCATGCATTCAGAAACAAAGGACAGTGAGGGACAGGCATTTAGAGAGAAAAGACAGTGATGGACAGGCATTCAGGGACAGAATACAGCGAGAGACAGGCATTCAGAGGTAGAAGGCAATGAGGGACAGGCATTCAGAGAGAAAAGACAGTGAGCGACAGGCATTCAGAGACAAAGGAAAGTGAGTGACAGGCATTCCGAGAAAAAGGACAGTGAGGGACAGGCATTCAGAGTAAAAGGACAGTGAGGCACAGAAGACAGTGAGGGACAGGCATTCAGAGGAAGAAGGCAGTGAGGGACAGGCATTCAGAGACAACAGGCAGTGAGGGACAGGCAATCAGAGACAAAGGAAAGGGAGGGACAGGCATTCAGAGACAAACGACAGTGAGGGACAGGCATTCGGGGGCAAAGGACAGTGAGGGACTGGCATTCAGGGACAAAGGGCAGTGAGGGACAGGCATTCAGGGACAAAGGACAGTGAGGGACAGACATTCAGGGACAAAGGACAGTGAGGTTCAGGCATTCAGAGACAAAGCACCATGATGGACAGGCATTCAGAGACAGAAGACAATGAGGGACAGGCATTCAGAGACAGAAGACAATGAGGGACAGGAATTCAGAGACAAAAGGACAGTGAGGGACAGGCATTCAGAGACAAAAGACAGTGAGGGACAGGCACTCAGAGACAAAGGACAGTGAGGTCACGCATTCAGATAATGGACAGTGGGGGACAGGCATTCAGAGACAAAGGACAGTGAGGGACAGGCATTCAGAGACAAAGGACAGTGAGGGACAGGCATTCAGAGACAAAGGAAAGTGAGGGACAGGCATTCAGGGACAGAAGACAGCGAGAGACAGGCATTCAGAGGTAGAAGGCAGTGAGGGACAGGCATACAGAGAGAAAAGACAGTGAGCGACCGGGATTCAGGGACAGAAGACAGCGAGAGACAGGCTTTAAGAGGTAGAAGGCACTGAGGGACAGGCATTCAGAGACAAAAGGCAGAGAGGGAGAGGCATTCAGAGACAAAGGACAGTGGGGGACAAGCATTCAGAGACAAAGGACAGTGGGGGACAGGCATTCAAAGACAGAAGACGAGAGACAGGCACTCAGAGACAAAGAACAGTGAGGACAGGCATTCAGATAAAGGACAGTGAGGGACAGGCATTCAGAGACAAAGGACAGTGAGGGACAGGCATTCAGAGACAAAGGAAAGTGAGGGACAGGTATTCAGGGACAGAAGACAGCGAGAGACAGGCATTCAGAGGAAGAAGTCAGTGAGGGACAGGAATTCAGAGAGAAAAGACCGTGAGCGACAGGCATTCAGGGACAGAAGACAGCGAGAGACAGGCATTAAGAGGTAGAAGGCAGTGAGCGACAGGCATTCAGAGACAAAAGGCAGAGAGGGAGAGGCTTTCAGAGACAAAGGACAGTGGGGAACAGGCATTCAGAGACAAAGGACAGTGAGGGATAGGCATTCAGAGACAAAGGACAGTGAGGGACAGGCATTCAGCGAGAAAAGGCAGTGAGGGACAGGCATTCAGAGACAAAGAAAAGTGAGGGACAGGCATTCAGAGACAGAAGACCGTGAGGGACAGGCATTCAGAGACAGAAGACCGTGAGGGACAGGCATTCAGAGACAAAATATAGTGAGGGACAGGCATTCAGAGACAAAGGACAGTGAGGGACAGGCATTCAGAGACAAAGGACAGTGAGGGACAGGCATTCAGAGACAAAGGAAAGTGAGGGACCGGCATTCAGGGACAGAAGTCAGCGAGAGACAGGCTTTCAGAGGTAGAAGGCAGTGAGGGACAGGCATTCAGAGAGAAAAGACAGCGAGGGACAGGCATTCAGCGACAAAGGACAGTGAGAGACAGGCATTCAGAGGTAGAAGGCAGTGAGGGACAGGCATTCAGAGAGAAAAGACAGTGAGCGACAGGCATTCAGGGACAGAAGACAGCGAGAGACAGGCATTAAGAGGTAGAAGGCACTGAGGGACAGGCATTCAGAGACAAAAGGCAGAGAGGGAGAGGCATTCAGAGACAAAGGACAGTGGGGGACAAGCATTCAGAGACAAAGGACAGTGAGGGACAGGCATTCAGCGAGAAAAGGCAGTGAGTGGCATGCATTCAGAGACAAAAAGCAGCGAGGGACAGGCATTCAGCGACAAAGGACAGTGAGGGACAGGCATTCAGAGACAGAAGACAATGAGGGACAGGCATTCAGAGACAAAGGACAGAGAGGGACAGGCATTCAGAGACAAAGGACAGTGAGGGACAGGCATTCAGAGACAAAGGACAGTGAGGGACAGGCATGCAGAGACAAAGGACAGTGAGGGACAGACATTCAGAGACAAAGGACAGTGAGAGACAGGCATTCAGAGACAAAAGACAGTGAGGGACAGGCATTCAGAGACAAAGGACAGTGAGGGATAGGCATTCAGAGACAAAGGACAGTGAGGGACAGGCATTCAGCGAGAAAAGGCAGTGAGGGACAGGCATTCAGAGACAAAGAAAAGTGAGGGACAGGCATTCAGAGACAGAAGACCGTGAGGGACAGGCATTCAGAGACAGAAGACCGTGAGGGACAGGCATTCAGAGACAAAATATAGTGAGGGACAGGCATTCAGAGACAAAAGACAGTGAGGGACAGGCACTCAGAGACAAAGGACAGTGAGGTCACGCATTCAGATAATGGACAGTGGGGGACAGGCATTCAGAGACAAAGGACAGTGAGGGACAGGCATTCAGAGACAAAGGACAGTGAGGGACAGGCATTCAGAGACAAAGGAAAGTGAGGGACAGGCATTCAGGGACAGAAGACAGCGAGAGACAGGCATTCAGAGGTAGAAGGCAGTGAGGGACAGGCATACAGAGAGAAAAGACAGTGAGCGACCGGGATTCAGGGACAGAAGACAGCGAGAGACAGGCTTTAAGAGGTAGAAGGCACTGAGGGACAGGCATTCAGAGACAAAAGGCAGAGAGGGAGAGGCATTCAGAGACAAAGGACAGTGGGGGACAAGCATTCAGAGACAAAGGACAGTGGGGGACAGGCATTCAAAGACAGAAGACGAGAGACAGGCACTCAGAGACAAAGAACAGTGAGGACAGGCATTCAGATAAAGGACAGTGAGGGACAGGCATTCAGAGACAAAGGACAGTGAGGGACAGGCATTCAGAGACAAAGGAAAGTGAGGGACAGGTATTCAGGGACAGAAGACAGCGAGAGACAGGCATTCAGAGGAAGAAGTCAGTGAGGGACAGGAATTCAGAGAGAAAAGACCGTGAGCGACAGGCATTCAGGGACAGAAGACAGCGAGAGACAGGCATTAAGAGGTAGAAGGCAGTGAGCGACAGGCATTCAGAGACAAAAGGCAGAGAGGGAGAGGCTTTCAGAGACAAAGGACAGTGGGGAACAGGCATTCAGAGACAAAGGACAGTGAGGGATAGGCATTCAGAGACAAAGGACAGTGAGGGACAGGCATTCAGCGAGAAAAGGCAGTGAGGGACAGGCATTCAGAGACAAAGAAAAGTGAGGGACAGGCATTCAGAGACAGAAGACCGTGAGGGACAGGCATTCAGAGACAGAAGACCGTGAGGGACAGGCATTCAGAGACAAAATATAGTGAGGGACAGGCATTCAGAGACAAAGGACAGTGAGGGACAGGCATTCAGAGACAAAGGACAGTGAGGGACAGGCATTCAGAGACAAAGGAAAGTGAGGGACCGGCATTCAGGGACAGAAGTCAGCGAGAGACAGGCTTTCAGAGGTAGAAGGCAGTGAGGGACAGGCATTCAGAGAGAAAAGACAGCGAGGGACAGGCATTCAGCGACAAAGGACAGTGAGAGACAGGCATTCAGAGGTAGAAGGCAGTGAGGGACAGGCATTCAGAGAGAAAAGACAGTGAGCGACAGGCATTCAGGGACAGAAGACAGCGAGAGACAGGCATTAAGAGGTAGAAGGCACTGAGGGACAGGCATTCAGAGACAAAAGGCAGAGAGGGAGAGGCATTCAGAGACAAAGGACAGTGGGGGACAAGCATTCAGAGACAAAGGACAGTGAGGGACAGGCATTCAGCGAGAAAAGGCAGTGAGTGGCATGCATTCAGAGACAAAAAGCAGCGAGGGACAGGCATTCAGCGACAAAGGACAGTGAGGGACAGGCATTCAGAGACAGAAGACAATGAGGGACAGGCATTCAGAGACAAAGGACAGTGAGGGACAGGCATTCAGAGACAAAGGACAGTGAGGGACAGGCATTCAGAGACAAAGGACAGTGAGGGACAGGCATGCAGAGACAAAGGACAGTGAGGGACAGACATTCAGAGACAAAGGACAGTGAGAGACAGGCATTCAGAGACAAAAGACAGTGAGGGACAGGCATTCAGAGACAAAGGACAGTGAGGGATAGGCATTCAGAGACAAAGGACAGTGAGGGACAGGCATTCAGCGAGAAAAGGCAGTGAGGGACAGGCATTCAGAGACAAAGAAAAGTGAGGGACAGGCATTCAGAGACAGAAGACCGTGAGGGACAGGCATTCAGAGACAGAAGACCGTGAGGGACAGGCATTCAGAGACAAAATATAGTGAGGGACAGGCATTCAGAGACAAAGGACAGTGAGGGACAGGCATTCAGAGACAAAGGACAGTGAGGGACAGGCATTCAGGGACAAGGGTCAGTGGGGGACAGGCATTCAGAGACAAAGGACAATGAGGGACAGGCATTCAGGGACAAAGGACAGTGAGGGACAGGCATTCAGGGACAAAGGACAATGAGGGACAGACATTCAGGGACAAAGGACAGTGAGAGACAGACATTCAGGGACAAAGGACAGTGAGGTTCAGGCATTCAGTGACAAAGCACAGTGAGGGACAGGCATTCAGAGACAAGACAATAAGGGACAGGCACTCAGAGACAGAAGACAATGAGGGACAGGCATTCATAGACAAAAGGACAGTGAGTGACAGGAATTCAGAGACAAACGGACAGTGAGGGTCAGGTATTGAGAGACAAAAGGACAGTGAGGGACAGGCATTCAGAGACAGAAGACCATGAGGGACAGCCATTCAGAGACAGAAGACCGTGAGGGACAGGCATTCAGAGACAAAAGACATTGAGGGACAGGCATTCAGAGACAAAAGGCAGTGAGGGACAGGCACTCAGAGACAAAGGACAGTGAGGTCACGCATTCAGATAATGGACAGTGGGGGACAGGCATTCAGAGACAAAGGACAGTGAGGGACAGGCATTCAGAGACAAAGGAAAGTGAGGGACCGGCATTCAGGGACAGAAGACAGCGAGAGACAGGCATTCAGAGGTAGAAGGCAGTGAGGGACAGGCATTCAGAGAGAAAAGACAGTGAGCGACAGGCATTCAGGACAGAAGGCAGCGACAGACAGGCATTAAGAGGTAGAAGGCACTGAGGGACAGGCATGCAGAGAGGGAGAGGCATTCAGAGACAAAGGACAGTGGGGGACAGGCATTCAGAGACAAAGGAGAGTGGGGGACAGGCATTCAGAGACAAAGGACAGTGAGGGACAGGCATTCAGAGACAAAGGGCAGTGAGGGACAGGCATGCAGAGACAAAGGACAGTGAGGGACAGACATTCAGAGACAAAGGACAGTGAGAGACAGGCATTCAGAGACAAAAGACAGTGAGGGACAGGCATTCAGAGACAAAGGACAGTGAGGGACAGGCATTCAGAGACAAAAGACAGTGAGAAACAGGCATTCAGGGACAAAGGACAGTGAGTGACAGGCATTAAGAGACAAATGACAGCGAGGGACAGGCATTCAGAGACAGAAGAAAGTGAGTGACAGGCATTCAAAGACAAAGGACAGTGCGGGACATGCATTCAGAAACAAAGGACAGTGAGGGACAGGCATTTAGAGAGAAAAGACAGTGATGGACAGGCATTCAGGGACAGAATACAGCGAGAGACAGGCATTCAGAGGTAGAAGGCAATGAGGGACAGGCATTCAGAGAGAAAAGACAGTGAGCGACAGGCATTCAGAGACAAAGGAAAGTGAGTGACAGGCATTCCGAGAAAAAGGACAGTGAGGGACAGGCATTCAGAGTAAAAGGACAGTGAGGCACAGAAGACAGTGAGGGACAGGCATTCAGAGGAAGAAGGCAGTGAGGGACAGGCATTCAGAGACAACAGGCAGTGAGGGACAGGCAATCAGAGACAAAGGAAAGGGAGGGACAGGCATTCAGAGACAAACGACAGTGAGGGACAGGCATTTGGGGGCAAAGGACAGTGAGGGACTGGCATTCAGGGACAAAGGACAGTGAGGGACAGACATTCAGGGACAAAGGACAGTGAGGGACAGACATTCAGGGACAAAGGACAGTGAGGTTCAGGCATTCAGAGACAAAGCACCGTGAGGGACAGGCATTCAGAGACAGAAGACAATGAGGGACAGGCATTCAGAGACAGAAGACAATGAGGGACAGGAATTCAGAGACAAAAGAACAGTGAGGGACAGGCATTCAGAGACAAAAGACAGTGAGGGACAGGCACTCAGAGACAAAGGACAGTGAGGTCACGCATTCAGATAATGGACAGTGGGGGACAGGCATTCAGAGACAAAGGACAGTGAGGGACAGGCATTCAGAGACAAAGGAAAGTGAGGGACCGGCATTCAGGGACAGAAGTCAGCGAGAGACAGGCTTTCAGAGGTAGAAGGCAGTGAGGGACAGGCATTCAGAGAGAAAAGACAGCGAGGGACAGGCATTCAGCGACAAAGGACAGTGAGAGACAGGCATTCAGAGGTAGAAGGCAGTGAGGGACAGGCATTCAGAGAGAAAAGACAGTGAGCGACAGGCATTCAGGGACAGAAGACAGCGAGAGACAGGCATTAAGAGGTAGAAGGCACTGAGGGACAGGCATTCAGAGACAAAAGGCAGAGAGGGAGAGGCATTCAGAGACAAAGGACAGTGGGGGACAAGCATTCAGAGACAAAGGACAGTGAGGGACAGGCATTCAGCGAGAAAAGGCAGTGAGTGGCATGCATTCAGAGACAAAAAGCAGCGAGGGACAGGCATTCAGCGACAAAGGACAGTGAGGGACAGGCATTCAGAGACAGAAGACAATGAGGGACAGGCATTCAGAGACAAAGGACAGTGAGGGACAGGCATTCAGAGACAAAGGACAGTGAGGGACAGGCATTCAGAGACAAAGGACAGTGAGGGACAGGCATGCAGAGACAAAGGACAGTGAGGGACAGACATTCAGAGACAAAGGACAGTGAGAGACAGGCATTCAGAGACAAAAGACAGTGAGGGACAGGCATTCAGAGACAAAGGACAGTGAGGGATAGGCATTCAGAGACAAAGGACAGTGAGGGACAGGCATTCAGCGAGAAAAGGCAGTGAGGGACAGGCATTCAGAGACAAAGAAAAGTGAGGGACAGGCATTCAGAGACAGAAGACCGTGAGGGACAGGCATTCAGAGACAGAAGACCGTGAGGGACAGGCATTCAGAGACAAAATATAGTGAGGGACAGGCATTCAGAGACAAAGGACAGTGAGGGACAGGCATTCAGAGACAAAGGACAGTGAGGGACAGGCATTCAGGGACAAGGGTCAGTGGGGGACAGGCATTCAGAGACAAAGGACAATGAGGGACAGGCATTCAGGGACAAAGGACAGTGAGGGACAGGCATTCAGGGACAAAGGACAATGAGGGACAGACATTCAGGGACAAAGGACAGTGAGAGACAGACATTCAGGGACAAAGGACAGTGAGGTTCAGGCATTCAGTGACAAAGCACAGTGAGGGACAGGCATTCAGAGACAAGACAATAAGGGACAGGCACTCAGAGACAGAAGACAATGAGGGACAGGCATTCATAGACAAAAGGACAGTGAGTGACAGGAATTCAGAGACAAACGGACAGTGAGGGTCAGGTATTGAGAGACAAAAGGACAGTGAGGGACAGGCATTCAGAGACAGAAGACCATGAGGGACAGCCATTCAGAGACAGAAGACCGTGAGGGACAGGCATTCAGAGACAAAAGACATTGAGGGACAGGCATTCAGAGACAAAAGGCAGTGAGGGACAGGCACTCAGAGACAAAGGACAGTGAGGTCACGCATTCAGATAATGGACAGTGGGGGACAGGCATTCAGAGACAAAGGACAGTGAGGGACAGGCATTCAGAGACAAAGGAAAGTGAGGGACCGGCATTCAGGGACAGAAGACAGCGAGAGACAGGCATTCAGAGGTAGAAGGCAGTGAGGGACAGGCATTCAGAGAGAAAAGACAGTGAGCGACAGGCATTCAGGACAGAAGGCAGCGACAGACAGGCATTAAGAGGTAGAAGGCACTGAGGGACAGGCATGCAGAGAGGGAGAGGCATTCAGAGACAAAGGACAGTGGGGGACAGGCATTCAGAGACAAAGGAGAGTGGGGGACAGGCATTCAGAGACAAAGGACAGTGAGGGACAGGCATTCAGAGACAAAGGACAGTGAGGGACAGGCATGCAGAGACAAAGGACAGTGAGGGACAGACATTCAGAGACAAAGGACAGTGAGAGACAGGCATTCAGAGACAAAAGACAGTGAGGGACAGGCATTCAGAGACAAAGGACAGTGAGGGACAGGCATTCAGAGACAAAAGACAGTGAGAAACAGGCATTCAGGGACAAAGGACAGTGAGTGACAGGCATTAAGAGACAAATGACAGCGAGGGACAGGCATTCAGAGACAGAAGAAAGTGAGTGACAGGCATTCAAAGACAAAGGACAGTGCGGGACATGCATTCAGAAACAAAGGACAGTGAGGGACAGGCATTTAGAGAGAAAAGACAGTGATGGACAGGCATTCAGGGACAGAATACAGCGAGAGACAGGCATTCAGAGGTAGAAGGCAATGAGGGACAGGCATTCAGAGAGAAAAGACAGTGAGCGACAGGCATTCAGAGACAAAGGAAAGTGAGTGACAGGCATTCCGAGAAAAAGGACAGTGAGGGACAGGCATTCAGAGTAAAAGGACAGTGAGGCACAGAAGACAGTGAGGGACAGGCATTCAGAGGAAGAAGGCAGTGAGGGACAGGCATTCAGAGACAACAGGCAGTGAGGGACAGGCAATCAGAGACAAAGGAAAGGGAGGGACAGGCATTCAGAGACAAACGACAGTGAGGGACAGGCATTTGGGGGCAAAGGACAGTGAGGGACTGGCATTCAGGGACAAAGGACAGTGAGGGACAGACATTCAGGGACAAAGGACAGTGAGGGACAGACATTCAGGGACAAAGGACAGTGAGGTTCAGGCATTCAGAGACAAAGCACCGTGAGGGACAGGCATTCAGAGACAGAAGACAATGAGGGACAGGCATTCAGAGACAGAAGACAATGAGGGACAGGAATTCAGAGACAAAAGAACAGTGAGGGACAGGCATTCAGAGACAAAAGACAGTGAGGGACAGGCACTCAGAGACAAAGGACAGTGAGGTCACGCATTCAGATAATGGACAGTGGGGGACAGGCATTCAGAGACAAAGGACAGTGAGGGACAGGCATTCAGAGACAAAGGAAAGTGTGGGACCGGCATTCAGGGACAGAAGTCAGCGAGAGACAGGCTTTCAGAGGTAGAAGGCAGTGAGGGACAGGCATTCAGAGAGAAAAGACAGCGAGGGACAGGCATTCAGCGACAAAGGACAGTGAGAGACAGGCATTCAGAGGTAGAAGGCAGTGAGGGACAGGCATTCAGAGAGAAAAGACAGTGAGCGACAGGCATTCAGGGACAGAAGACAGCGAGAGACAGGCATTAAGAGGTAGAAGGCACTGAGGGACAGGCATTCAGAGACAAAAGGCAGAGAGGGAGAGGCATTCAGAGACAAAGGACAGTGGGGGACAAGCATTCAGAGACAAAGGACAGTGAGGGACAGGCATTCAGCGAGAAAAGGCAGTGAGTGGCATGCATTCAGAGACAAAAAGCAGCGAGGGACAGGCATTCAGCGACAAAGGACAGTGAGGGACAGGCATTCAGAGACAGAAGACAATGAGGGACAGGCATTCAGAGACAAAGGACAGTGAGGGACAGGCATTCAGAGACAAAGGACAGTGAGGGACAGGCATTCAGAGACAAAGGACAGTGAGGGACAGGCATGCAGAGACAAAGGACAGTGAGGGACAGACATTCAGAGACAAAGGACAGTGAGAGACAGGCATTCAGAGACAAAAGACAGTGAGGGACAGGCATTCAGAGACAAAGGACAGTGAGGGACAGGCATTCAGAGACAAAAGAGAGTGAGAGACAGGCATTCAGGGACAAAGGACAGTGAGTGACAGGCATTAAGAGACAAATGACAGCGAGGGACAGGCATTCAGAGACAGAAGAAAGTGAGTGACAGGCATTCAAAGACAAAGGACAGTGCGGGGCATGCATTCAGAAACAAAGGACAGTGAGGGACAGGCATTTAGAGAGAAAAGACAGTGATGGACAGGCATTCAGGGACAGAATACAGCGAGAGACAGGCATTCAGAGGTAGAAGGCAATGAGGGACAGGCATTCAGAGAGAAAAGACAGTGAGCGACAGGCATTCAGAGACAAAGGAAAGTGAGTGACAGGCATTCCGAGAAAAAGGACAGTGAGGGACAGGCATTCAGAGTAAAAGGACAGTGAGGCACAGAAGACAGTGAGGGACAGGCATTCAGAGGAAGAAGGCAGTGAGGGACAGGCATTCAGAGACAACAGGCAGTGAGGGACAGGCAATCAGAGACAAAGGAAAGGGAGGGACAGGCATTCAGAGACAAACGACAGTGAGGGACAGGCATTCGGGGGCAAAGGACAGTGAGGGACTGGCATTCAGGGACAAAGGGCAGTGAGGGACAGGCATTCAGGGACAAAGGACAGTGAGGGACAGACATTCAGGGACAAAGGACAGTGAGGTTCAGGCATTCAGAGACAAAGCACCGTGATGGACAGGCATTCAGAGACAGAAGACAATGAGGGACAGGCATTCAGAGACAGAAGACAATGAGGGACAGGAATTCAGAGACAAAAGGACAGTGAGGGACAGGCATTCAGAGACAAAAGACAGTGAGGGACAGGCACTCAGAGACAAAGGACAGTGAGGTCACGCATTCAGATAATGGACAGTGGGGGACAGGCATTCAGAGACAAAGGACAGTGAGGGACAGGCATTCAGAGACAAAGGACAGTGAGGGACAGGCATTCAGAGACAAAGGAAAGTGAGGGACAGGCATTCAGGGACAGAAGACAGCGAGAGACAGGCATTCAGAGGTAGAAGGCAGTGAGGGACAGGCATACAGAGAGAAAAGACAGTGAGCGACCAGGATTCAGGGACAGAAGACAGCGAGAGACAGGCTTTAAGAGGTAGAAGGCACTGAGGGACAGGCATTCAGAGACAAAAGGCAGAGAGGGAGAGGCATTCAGAGACAAAGGACAGTGGGGGACAAGCATTCAGAGACAAAGGACAGTGGGGGACAGGCATTCAAAGACAGAAGACGAGAGACAGGCACTCAGAGACAAAGAACAGTGAGGACAGGCATTCAGATAAAGGACAGTGAGGGACAGGCATTCAGAGACAAAGGACAGTGAGGGACAGGCATTCAGAGACAAAGGAAAGTGAGGGACAGGTATTCAGGGACAGAAGACAGCGAGAGACAGGCATTCAGAGGAAGAAGGCAGTGAGGGACAGGAATTCAGAGAGAAAAGACCGTGAGCGACAGGCATTCAGGGACAGAAGACAGCGAGAGACAGGCATTAAGAGGTAGAAGGCAGTGAGCGACAGGCATTCAGAGACAAAAGGCAGAGAGGGAGAGGCATTCAGAGACAAAGGACAGTGGGGAACAGGCATTCAGAGACAAAGGACAGTGAGGGATAGGCATTCAGAGACAAAGGACAGTGAGGGACAGGCATTCAGCGAGAAAAGGCATTGAGGGACATGCATTCAGAGACAAAAAGCAGTGAGGGACAGGAATTCAGGGACAAGGGTCAGTGGGGGACAGGCATTCAGAGACAAAGGACAATGAGGGACAGGCATTCAGGGACAAAGGACAGTGAGGGACAGGCATTCAGGGACAAAGGACAGTGAGGGACAGACATTCAGGGACAAAGGACAGTGAGAGACAGACATTCAGGGACAAAGGACAGTGAGGTTCAGGCATTCAGTGACAAAGCACAGTGAGGGACAGGCATTCAGAGACAAGACAATAAGGGACAGGCACTCAGAGACAGAAGACAATGAGGGACAGGCATTCATAGACAAAAGGACAGTGAGTGACAGGAATTCAGAGACAAACGGACAGTGAGGGTCAGGTATTGAGAGACAAAAGGACAGTGAGGGACAGGCATTCAGAGACAGAAGACCGTGAGGGACAGACATTCAGAGACAGAAGACCGTGAGGGACAGGCATTCAGAGACAAAAGACATTGAGGGACAGGCATTCAGAGACAAAAGGCAGTGAGGGACAGGCACTCAGAGACAAAGGACAGTGAGGACAGGCATTCAGATAATGGACAGTGGGGGACAGGCATTCAGAGAAAAAGGACAATGAGGGACAGGCATTCAGAGACAAAGGACAGTGAGGGACAGGCATTCAGAGACAAAGGAAAGTGAGGGACAGGCATTCAGGGACAGAAGACAGCGAGAGACAGGCATTCAGAGGCAGAAGGCAGTAAGGGACAGGCATTCAGAGAGAAATGACAGTGAGCGACAGGCATTCAGGGACAGAAGACAGCGAGAGACAGGCATTAAGAGGTAGAAGGCAGTGAGGGACAGGCATTCAGAGACAAAAGGCAGAGAGGGAGAGGCATTCAGAGACAAAGGACAGCGGGGGACAGGCATTCAGAGACAAAGGACAGTGAGGGACAGGCATTCAGAGACAAAGGACAGTGAGGGACAGGCATTCAGTGAGAAAAGGCAGTGCGGGACATGCATTCAGAGACAAAAAGGAGTGAGGGACAGGCATTCAGAGACAAAGGACAGTGAGGGACAGGCATTCAGAGACAAAGGACAGTGAGGGACAGGCATTCAGAGACAAAGGACAGCGAGGGACAGGCATTCAGAGACAAAGGACAGTGAGGGACAGGCATTCAGAGACAGAAGACAATGAGGGACAGGCATTCAGAGATAAAGGCCAGTGAGGGACAGGCATTCAGAGACAGAAGACAATGAGGGACAGGCATTCAGAGACAAAGGACAGCGAGGGACAGGCATTCAGTGACAAAGGACAGTGAGGGACAGGCATTCAGATACAGAAGACAATGAGGGAGAGGCATTCAGAGACAAAAGACAGTGAGGGACAGGCTTTCAGAGACAAAGGACAGTGAGGGACAGGCATTCAAAGAAAAGGACAGCGAGGGACATGCATTCAAAGAAAAGGACAGAGAGGGACAGGCATTCAAAGAAAAGGACAGTGAGGGGCAGGCATTCAGAGACAAAAGAAAGTGAGGGACAGGCATTCAGAGACATAGGACAGTGGGGGACAGGCATTCAGAGAAAAAGGACAGTGAGGGACAGGCATTCAGAGACAAAGGACGGTGAGGGACAGCCATTCAGAGACAAAAGGACAGTGGGGGACAGGCATTCAAAGACAGAAGACGAGAGACTGGCACTCAGAGACAAGGACAGTGAGGGACAGGCATTCAGTGAGAAAAGGCAGTGCGGGACATGCATTCAGAGACAAAAAGGAGTGAGGGACAGGCATTCAGAGACAAAGGACAGTGAGGGACAGGCATTCAGAGACAAAGGACAGTGAGGGACAGGCATTCAGAGACAAAGGACAGCGAGGGACAGGCATTCAGAGACAAAGGACAGTGAGGGACAGGCATTCAGAGACAGAAGACAATGAGGGACAGGCATTCAGAGATAAAGGCCAGTGAGGGACAGGCATTCAGAGACAGAAGACAATGAGGGACAGGCATTCAGAGACAAAGGACAGCGAGGGACAGGCATTCAGTGAAAAAGGACAGTGAGGGACAGGCATTCAGATACAGAAGACAATGAGGGAGAGGCATTCAGAGACAAAAGACAGTGAGGGACAGGCTTTCAGAGACAAAGGACAGTGAGGGACAGGCATTCAAAGAAAAGGACAGCGAGGGACATGCATTCAAAGAAAAGGACAGAGAGGGACAGGCATTCAAAGAAAAGGACAGTGAGGGGCAGGCATTCAGAGACAAAAGAAAGTGAGGGACAGGCATTCAGAGACATAGGACAGTGGGGGACAGGCATTCAGAGAAAAAGGACAGTGAGGGACAGGCATTCAGAGACAAAGGACGGTGAGGGACAGCCATTCAGAGACAAAAGGACAGTGGGGGACAGGCATTCAAAGACAGAAGATGAGAGACTGGCACTCAGAGAGAAAGGACAGTGAGGACAGGCATTCAGATAAAGGACAGTGGGGGACAGGCATTCAGAGACAAAGGACAGTGAGGGACAGGCATTCAGAGACAAAGGACAGTGAGGGACAGGCATTCAGAGACAAAGGACAGTGAGGGACAGGCATTCAGCGAGAAAAGGCAGTGAGGGACATGCATTCAGAGACAAAAAGCAGTGAGGGACAGGCATTCATAGACAAAGGAAAGTGAGGGACAGGCATTCAGAGACAGAAGATTGTGAGGGACAGGCATTCAGAGACAAAGGACAGTGAAGGACAGGCATTCAGAGACAAAGGACAGCGAGGGACAGGCATTCAGAGACAAAGGACAGTGAGGGACAGGAAATTCAGAGACAGAAGACAATGAGGGACAGGCATTCAGAGATAAAGGCCAGTGAGGGACAGGCATTCAGAGACAGAAGACAATGAGGGACAGGCAGTCAGAGACAAAGGACAGCGAGGGACAGGCATTCAGTGACAAAGGACAGTGAGGGACAGGCATTCAGATGCAGAAGACAATGAGGGAGAGGCATTCAGAGACAAACGACAGTGAGGGTCAGGCTTTCAGAGACAAAGGACAGTGAGGGACAGGCATTCAAAGAAAAGGACAGCGAGGGACATGCATTCAAAGAAAAGGACAGAGAGGGACAGGCATTCAAAGAAAAGGACAGTGAGGGACAGGCATTCAGAGACAAAAGAAAGTGAGGGACAGGCATTCAGAGACATAGGACAGTGGGGGACAGGCATTCAGAGACAAAGGACAGTGAGGGACAGGCATTCAGAGACAAAGGACAGTGAGGGACAGGCATTCAAAGAAAAGGACAGCGAGGGACATGCATTCAAAGAAAAGGACAGTGAGGGACAGGCATTCAGAGACAAAGGACAGTGAGGGACAGGCATTCAGGGACAAAGGACAGTGAGGGACAGGCATTCAGAGACAAAGGGCAGTGTGGGACAGGCATTCAGAGACAAAGGACAGTGCGGGACAGGCATTCAGAGACAAAGGACAGTGAGGGACAGACATTCAGAGACAAAGGACAGTGGGGGACAGGCATTCAGAGACAAAGGACAGTGGGGACAGGCATTCAGAGACAAAGGACAGTGAGGGACAGGCATTCAGAGACAAAGGACAGTGAGGGACAGGCATTCAGAGATGTAGGACAGTGAGGGAGAGGCATTCAGAGACAAAGGACAGAGAGGGACAGGCATTCAGAGACAAAAGGCAGTGAGGGACAGGCATTAAGAGACAGACCGTGAGGGACAGGCATTCAGAGACAGAGGACGGTGAGGGACAGGCATTCAGAGGTAGAAGGCAGTGAGGGACATGCATTCAGAAACAACAGGCAGTGAGGGACAGGCATTCAGAGACAAAAAGCAGTGAGGGACAGGCATTCAGAGGGAAAAGGAAGTGAGGGACAGGCATTAAGAGACAGACCGTGAGGGACAGGCATTCAGAGACAAAGGACAGTGAGGGACAGGCATTCAGAGACAAAGGACAGTGAGGGACAGGCATTCAGAGACAAAGGACAGTGAGGGACAGGCATTCAGAGACAAAGGACAGTGAGGGACAGGCATTCAGAGAAAAAGGACGGTGAGGGACAGCCATTCAAAGACAAAAGGACAGTGGGGGACAGGCATTCAAAGACAGAAGACGAGAGACTGGCACTCAGAGAGAAAGGACAGTGAGGACAGGCATTCAGATAAAGGACAGTGGGGGACAGGCATTCAGAGACAAAGGACAGTGAGGGACAGGCATTCAGAGACAAAGGACAGTGAGGGACAGGCATTCAGAGACAAAGGAAAGGGGGGGGACAGGCATTCAGGGACAGAAGACAGCGAGAGACAGACATTCAGAGGTCGAAGGCAGTGAGGGACAGGAATTCAGAGAGGAAAGACCATGAGCGACAGGCATTCAGGGACAGAAGACAGCGAGAGACAGGCATTAAGAAGTAGAAGGCACTGAGGGACAGGCATTCAGAGACAAAAGGCTGAGAGTGAGAGGCATTCAGAGACAAAGGACAGTGGGGGACAGGCATTCAGAGACAAAGGACAGTGAGGGATAGGCATTCAGAGACAAAGGACAGTGAGGGACAGGCATTCAGCGAGAAAAGGCAGTGAGGGACATGCATTCAGAGACAAAAAGCAGTGAGGGACAGGCATTCTTAGACAAAGGAAAGTGAGGGACAGGCATTCAGAGACAGAAGACTGTGAGGGACAGGCATTCAGAGACAGAAGACCGTGAGGGACAGGCATTCAGAGACAAAGGAAAGTGAGGGACAGGCATTCAGAGACAAAGGACAGTGAGGGACAGGCATTCAGGGACAAGGGTCGGTGGGGGACAGGCATTCAGAGACAAAGGACAGTGAGGGACAGGCATTCAGGGACCAAGGACAGTGAGGGACAGGCATTCAGGGACAAAGGACAGTGAGGGACAGACATTCAGGGACAAAGGACAGTGAGGGACAGACATTCAGGGACAAAGGACAGTGAGGTTCAGGCATTCAGTGACAAAGCACAGTGAGGGACAGGCATTCAGAGACAGAAGATCGTGAGGGACAGGCATTCAGAGACAAAAGACATTGAGGGACAGGCATTCAGAGACAAAAGGCAGTGAGGGACAGGCATTCAGAGACAAAGGACAGTGAGGACAGGCATTCAGATAAAGGACAGTGGGGGACAGGCATTCAGAGAAAAAGGACAATGAGGGACAGGCATTCAGAGACAAAGGACAGTGAGGGACAGGCATTCAGAGACAAAGGAAAGTGAGGGACAGTCATTCAGGGACAGAAGTCAGCGAGAGACAGGCATTCAGAGGTAGAAGGCAGTGAGGGACAGGCATTCAGAGAGAAATGACAGTGAGCGACAGGCATTCAGGGACAGAAGACAGCGAGAGACAGGCATTAAGAGGTAGAAGGCAGTGAGGGCAGGCATTCAGGGACAAAAGGCAGAGAGGGAGAGGCATTCAGAGACAAAGGACAGTGGGGGACAGGCATTCAGAGACAAAGGACAGTGAGGGACAGGCATTCAAAGAAAAGGACAGCGAGGGACATGCATTCAAAGAAAAGGACAGAGAGGGACAGGCATTCAAAGAAAAGGACAGTGAGGGACAGGCATTCAGAGACAAAAGAAAGTGAGGGACAGGCATTCAGAGACATAGGACAGTGGGGGACAGGCATTCAGAGACAAAGGACAGTGAGGGACAGGCATTCAGTGAGAAAAGGCAGTGCGGGACATGCATTCAGAGACAAAAAGGAGTGAGGGACAGGCATTCAGAGACAAAGGACAGTGGGGACAGGCATTCAGAGACAAAGGACAGTGAGGGACAGGCATTCAGAGACAAAGGACAGTGAGGGACAGGCATTCAGAGATGTAGGACAGTGAGGGAGAGGCATTCAGAGACAAAGGACAGAGAGGGACAGGCATTCAGAGACAAAAGGCAGTGAGGGACAGGCATTCAGAGACAGACCGTGAGGGACAGGCATTCAGAGACAGAGGACGGTGAGGGACAGGCATTCAGAGGTAGAAGGCAGTGAGGGACATGCATTCAGAAACAACAGGCAGTGAGGGGCAGGCATTCAGAGACAAAAAGCAGTGAGGGACAGGCATTCAGAGGGAAAAGGAAGTGAGGGACAGGCATTAAGAGACAGACCGTGAGGGACAGGCTTTCAGAGACAAAGGACAGTGAGGGACAGGCATTCAGAGACAAAGGACAGTGAGGGACAGGCATTCAGAGACAAAGGACAGTGAGGGACAGGCATTCAGAGACAAAGGAAAGTGAGGGACAGGCATTCAGAGACAAAGGACGGTGAGGGACAGCCATTCAGAGACAAAAGGACAGTGGGGGACAGGCATTCAATGACAGAAGACGAGAGACTGGCACTCAGAGACAAAGGACAGTGAGGGACAGGCATTCAGGGACAAGGGTCGGTGGGGGACAGGCATTCAGAGAAAAAGGACAGTGAGGGACAGGCATTCAGAGACCAAGGACAGTGAGGGATAGGCATTCAGGGACAAAGGACAGTGAGGGACAGACATTCAGGGACAAAGGACAGTGAGGGACAGACATTCAGGGACAAAGGACAGTGAGGTTCAGGCATTCAGTGACAAAGCACAGTGAGGGACAGGCATTCAGAGACAGAAGATCGTGAGGGACAGGCATTCAGAGACAGAAGACCGAGAGGGACAGGCATTCAGCGGGAAAAGGCAGTGAGGGGCATGCATTCAGAGAGAAAAAGCAGTGAGGGACAGGCATTCAAAGACAAAGGAAAGTGAGGGACAGGCATTCAGAGACAAAGGACAGTGAGGGACAGGCATTCAGAGACAAAGGACAGTGAGGGACAGGCACTCAGGGACAAGGGACATTGCAGGACAGGCATTCAGAGACAAAGGACAGTGAGGGACAGGCATTCAGGGACAAAGGACAGTGAGGGACAGACATTCAGGGACAAAGGACAGTGAGGGACAGACATTCAGGGACAAAGGACAGTGAGGGACAGGCATTCAGAGGTAGAAGGCAGTGAGGGACAGGCATTCAGAGACAAAAGGCAGAGAGGGAGAGGCATTCAGAAACAAAGGACAGTGAGGGACAGGCATTCAGAGACAAAGGACAGTGAGGGACAGGCATTCAGTGAGAAAAGGCAGTCAGGGACATGCATTCAGAGACAAAAATGAGTGAGGGACAGGCATTCAGAGAAAAAGGACAGTGAGGGACAGGCATTCAGAGACAAAGGACAGCGAGGGACAGGCATTCAGTGACAAAGGACAGTGAGGGACAGGCATTCAAAGAAAAGGACAGCAAGGGACATGCATTCAAAGAAAAGGACAGTGAGGGACAGGCATTCAGAGACAAAGGACAGTGAGGGACAGGCATTCAGAGACAAAGGACAGTGAGGGACAGGCATTCAGAGACAAAGGACAGTGAGGGACAGGCATTCAGAGACAAAGGACAGTGCGGGACAGGCATTCAGAGACAAAGGACAGTGAGGGACAGGCTTTCAGAGACAAAGGACAGTGAGGGACAGGCATTCAAAGAAAAGGACCGAGGGACATGCATTCAAAGAAAAGGACAGTGAGGGACAGGCATTCAGAGACAAAGGACAGTGAGGGACAGGCATTCAGAGACAAAGGACAGTGAGGGACAGGCATTCAGAGACAGACCGTGAGGGACAGGCATTCAGAGCAAAGGACGGTGAGGGACAGGCATTCAGAGGTAGAAGGCAGTGAGGGACATGCATTCAGAAACAACAGGCAGTGAGGGACAGGCATTCAGAGCGAAAAAGCAGTGAGGGACAGGCATTCAGAGGGAAAAGGAAGTGAGGGACAGGCATTCAGAGACAAAAAGCAGTGAGTGACAGGCATTCACAGACAAAGGACAGTGAGGGACAGCCATTCAGGGACAGAAGACAGCGAGAGACAGGCATTCAGAGGTAGAAGGCAGTGAGGGAGAGGCATTCAGAGACAACAGGCAGTGGGGGACAGTCATTCAGAGACAAAGGAAAGTGAGTGACATGCATTCAGAGAAAAAGGACAGTGAGGGACAGGCATTCAGAGAAAAAGGACAGTGAGGGACAGAAGACAGTGAGAGACAGGCATTCAGAGCAAGAAGGCAGTGAGGGACAGGCATTCAGAGACAACAGGCAGTGAGGGACAGGCATTCAGCGAGAAAAGGCAGTGAGGGACAGGCAATCAGAGACAAAGGAAAGTGAGGGACAGGCATTCAGAGACAAACGACAGTGAGTGACGGGCATTAAGAGACAAAGGACAGCGAGGTACAGGCATTCAGAGACAGAAGAAAGTGAGTGACAGGCATTCAAAGTCAAAGGACAGTGAGGGAGAGGCATTCAAAGACAAAGGACAGTGAGGGACAGGCATTCAGAGACAAAGGGCAGTGAGGGACAGGCATTCAGAGAGAAAAGACAGTGACAGACAAGCATTCAGGGACAGACGACAGCGAGAGTCAGGCATTCAGAGGTAGAAGGCAGTGAGGGACATGCATTCAGAAACAACAGGCAGTGAGGGACAGGCATTCAGAGACAAAACGCAGTGAGGGACAAGCATTCAGAGACAAAAATCATTGAGGGATAGGCATTCAGAGACAGAAGACAATGAGGGACAGGCATTCAAGAAAAGGCCAGTGAGGGACAGGCATTCAGAGACAAAGGACAGTGAGGGACAGGCATTCAAAGAAAAGGACAGCAAGGGATATGCATTCAAAGAAAAGGACAGTGAGGGCCAGGCATTTAAAGAAAAGGAGTGAGGGACAGGCATTCAGAGACCAATGAAAGTGAGGGACAGGCATTCAGAGACAAAGGACAGTGGGGGAGAGGCATTCGGAGAAAAAGGACAGTGAGGGACAGGCATTCAGAGACAAAGGACAGTGAGGGACAGGCATTCAGGGACAAAGGACAGTGAGGGACAGGCATTCAAAGAAAAGGACAGTGAGGGATATGCATTCAAAGAAAAGGACAGTGAGGGACATGCATTTAAAGAAAAGGACAGTGAGGAACAGGCATTCAGAGACCAATGAAAGTGAGGGACAGTCATTCAGGGACAAAGGACAGTGAGGGACAGGCATTCAGGGACAAAGGACAGTGAGGGACAGGCATTCAGATGTAGAAGGCAGTGAGGGACAGGCATGCAGAGAGAAGAGACAGTGAGGGACAGGCATTCAGAGACAATGGACAGTGAGGGACAGGCGTTCAGAGGAAGAAGGCAGTGAGGGACAGGCATTCAGTCAGAAAAGGCAGTGAGGGACAAGCATTCAGAGACAAAGAGCAGTGAGGGACAGGCATTCAGAGACAACAGGCAGTGAGGGACAGGCATTCAGCGAGAAAAGGCAGTGAGGGACAAGCATTCAGAGACAAAAAGCATTGAGGGAAAGGCATTCAGAGACAAAGGCCAGTGAGGGACAGGCATTCAGAGACAAAGGACAGTGAGGGACAGGCATTCAAAGAAAAGGACAGCGAGGGATGTGCATTCAAAGAAAAGGACAGTGAGGAACAGGCATTCAAAGACCAATGAAAGTGAGGGACAGGCATTCAGAGACAAAGGACAGTGAGGGACATGCATTCAGAGACAAAGGACAGTGAGGGACAGGCATTCAGAGACAAAGGACGGTGAGGGACAGGCATACAAAGACAAAAGGACAGTGCGGGACAGGCATTCAAAGACAGAAGATGAGAGACAGGCACTCAGAGACAAAGGACAGTGAGGACAGGCATTCAGAGACAAAGGACAGTGAGGGACAGGCATTCAGAGACAAAGGACAGTGAGGGACAGGCATTCAGGGACAGAAGACAGCGAGAGACAGGCATTCAGAGGTAGAAGGCAGTGAGGGACAGGCATTCAGAGGTAGAAGGCAGTGAGGGACAGGCATTCAGAGACAAAGGACAGTGGGGGACAGGCATTCAGAGACAAAGGACAGTGAGGGACAGGCATTCAGAGACAAAGGACAGTGAGGGACAGGCATTCAGCGAGAAAAGGCAGTGAGGGACATGCATTCAGAGACAAAAAGCAGTGAGGGACAGGCATTCAGAGACAAAGGAAAGTGAGGGACAGGCATTCAGAGACAGAAGACCGTGAGCGACAGGCATTCAGAGACAGAAGACCGAGAGGGACAGGCATTCAGCGGGAAAAGGCAGTGAGGGGCATGCATTCAGAGAGAAAAAGCAGTGAGGGACAGGCATTCAGAGACAAAGGAAAGTGAGGGACAGGCATTCAGAGACAAAGGACAGTGAGGGACAGGCATTCAGAGACAAAGGACAGTGAGGGACAGGCACTCAGGGACAAGGGACATTGCGGGACAGGCATTCAGAGACAAAGGACAGTGAGGGACAGGCATTCAGGGACAAAGGACAGTGAGGGACAGACATTCAGGGACAAAGGACAGTGAGGGACAGACATTCAGGGACAAAGGACAGTGAGGGACAGGCATTCAGAGGTAGAAGGCAGTGAGGGACAGGCATTCAGAGACAAAAGGCAGAGAGGGAGAGGCATTCAGAAACAAAGGACAGTGAGGGACAGGCATTCAGAGACAAAGGACAGTGAGGGACAGGCATTCAGTGAGAAAAGGCAGTCAGGGACATGCATTCAGAGACAAAAATGAGTGAGGGACAGGCATTCAGAGAAAAAGGACAGTGAGGGACAGGCATTCAGAGACAAAGGACAGCGAGGGACAGGCATTCAAAGAAAAGGACAGCAAGGGACATGCATTCAAAGAAAAGGACAGTGAGGGACAGGCATTCAGAGACAAAGGACAGTGAGGGACAGGCATTCAGAGACAAAGGACAGTGAGGGACAGGCATTCAGAGACAAAGGACAGTGAGGGACAGGCATTCAGAGACAAAGGACAGTGCGGGACAGGCATTCAGAGACAAAGGACAGTGAGGGACAGGCTTTCAGAGACAAAGGACAGTGAGGGACAGGCATTCAAAGAAAAGGACCGAGGGACATGCATTCAAAGAAAAGGACAGTGAGGGACAGGCATTCAGAGACAAAGGACAGTGAGGGACAGGCATTCAGAGACAAAGGACAGTGAGGGACAGGCATTCAGAGACAGACCGTGAGGGACAGGCATTCAGAGCAAAGGACGGTGAGGGACAGGCATTCAGAGGTAGAAGGCAGTGAGGGACATGCATTCAGAAACAACAGGCAGTGAGGGACAGGCATTCAGAGCGAAAAAGCAGTGAGGGACAGGCATTCAGAGGGAAAAGGAAGTGAGGGACAGGCATTCAGAGACAAAAAGCAGTGAGTGACAGGCATTCACAGACAAAGGACAGTGAGGGACAGCCATTCAGGGACAGAAGACAGCGAGAGACAGGCATTCAGAGGTAGAAGGCAGTGAGGGAGAGGCATTCAGAGACAACAGGCAGTGGGGGACAGTCATTCAGAGACAAAGGAAAGTGAGTGACAGGCATTCAGAGAAAAAGGACAGTGAGGGACAGGCATTCAGAGAAAAAGGACAGTGAGGGACAGAAGACAGTGAGAGACAGGCATTCAGAGCAAGAAGGCAGTGAGGGACAGGCATTCAGAGACAACAGGCAGTGAGGGACAGGCATTCAGCGAGAAAAGGCAGTGAGGGACAGGCAATCAGAGACAAAGGAAAGTGAGGGACAGGCATTCAGAGACAAACGACAGTGAGTGACGGGCATTAAGAGACAAAGGACAGCGAGGTACAGGCATTCAGAGACAGAAGAAAGTGAGTGACAGGCATTCAAAGTCAAAGGACAGTGAGGGAGAGGCATTCAAAGACAAAGGACAGTGAGGGACAGGCATTCAGAGACAAAGGGCAGTGAGGGACAGGCATTCAGAGAGAAAAGACAGTGACAGACAAGCATTCAGGGACAGACGACAGCGAGAGTCAGGCATTCAGAGGTAGAAGGCAGTGAGGGACATGCATTCAGAAACAACAGGCAGTGAGGGACAGGCATTCAGAGACAAAACGCAGTGAGGGACAGGCATTCAGAGAGAAAAGGAAGTGAGGGACAGGCATTCAGAGACAAAAAGCAGTGAGTGACAGGCATTCACAGACAAAGGACAGTGAGTGACAGGCATCCAGAGAAAAAGGACAGTGAGGGACAGCCATTCAGGGACAGAAGACAGTGAGGGACAGGAATTCAGAGACAACAGGCAGAGAGGGACAGGCATTCAGAGACAAACGACAGTGAGTGACAGGCATTCAGAGACAAAGGACAGTGGGGACAGGCATTCAGAGACAAAGGACAGTGAGGGACAGGCATTCAGAGACAAAGGACAGTGAGGGACAGGCATTCAGAGACAAGGGACAGTGAGGGACAGGCATTCAGAGAGAAAAGACAGTGACAGACAAGCATTCAGGGACAGAAGACAGCGAGAGACAAGCATTCAGAGGTAGAACACAATGAGGGACAGGCATTCAGAGAGAAAAGACAGTGAGTGACAGGCATTCAGGGACAGAAGACAGCGAGAGTCAGGCATTCAGAGGTAGAAGGCAGTGAGGGCCAGGCATTCAGAGACAACAGGCAGTGAGGGACAGGCATTCAGAGACAAAGGACAGTGAGGGACAGGCATTCAGAGACAAAAGGCAGTGAGGGACAGGCATTCAGAGACAGACCGTGAGGGACAGGCATTCAGAGACAAAGGACGGTGAGGGACAGGCATTCAGAGGTAGAAGGCAGTGAGGGACATGCATTCAGAAACAACAGGCAGTGAGGGACAGGCATTCAGCGAGAAAAGACAGTGAGGGGCAGGCAATCAGAGAAAAAGGACATTGAGGGACAGGCATTCAGAGAAAAAGGACATTGAGGGACAGGCATTCAGAGACAAAGGACAGTGAGGGACAGCCATTCAGGGACAGAAGACAGTGAGGGACAGGCATTCAGAGACAACAGGCAGTGAGGGACAGGCAATCAGAGACAAAGGACAGTGAGGGACAGGCATTCAGAGGTAGAAGGCAGTGAGGGACAGGCATGCAGAGAGAAGAGACAGTGAGGGACAGGCATTCAGAGAGAAAGGACAGTGAGGGACAGGCGTTCAGAGGAAGAAGGCAGTGAGGGACAGGCATTCAGAGACAACAGGCAGTGAGGCACAGGCAATCAGTGAGAAAAGACAGTGAGGGACAAGCATTCAGAGACAAATGACAGTGAGGGACAGGAATTCAGAGACAAAGGACAGTGAGGGACAGGCATTCAGGGACAAAGGACCGTGAGGGACAGGCATTCAGAGACAAAGGACAGTGAGGGACAGGCATTCAGAGGAAGAAGGCAGTGAGGGACAGGCATTCAGAGACAACAGGCAGTGAGGGACAGGCAATCAGAGACAAAGGAAAGGGAGGGACAAGCATTCAGAGACAAACGACAGTGAGGGACAGGCATTCAGGGGCAAAGGACAGTGAGGGACTGGCATTCAGGGACAAAGGACAGTGAGGGACAGACATTCAGGGGCAAAGGACAGTGAGGGACAGACATTCAGGGACAAAGGACAGTGAGGTTCAGGCATTCAGAGACAAAGCACCGTGAGGGACAGGCATTCAGAGACAAAGGACAGTGAGGGACGGGAATTCAGAGACAAAGGACAGTGAGGGACAGGCATTCAGAGACAAAGGACAGTGAGGGACAGGCATTCAGCGAGAAAAGGCAGTGAGTGGCATGCATTCAGAGACAAAAAGCAGCGAGGGACAGGCATTCAGCGACAAAGGACAGTGAGGGAGAGGCATTCAGAGACAAAGGACAGTGAGGGACAGGCATTCAGAGACAAAGGACAGTGAGGGACAGGCATTCAGAGACAAAGGACAGTGAGGGACAGGCATTCAGAGACAAAGGACAGTGAGGGACAGGCATTCAGAGACAAAGGACAGTGAGGGACAGGCATTCAGAGACAAAGGACGGTGAGGGACAGGCATTCAGAGACAAAAGGACAGTGGGGGACAGGCATTCAAAGACAGAAGACGAGAGACAGGCACTCAGAGACAAAGGACAGTGAGGACAGGCATTCAGATAAAGGACAGTGAGGGACAGGCATTCAGAAGCAAAGGACAGTGAGGGACAGGCATTCAGGGACAAAGGAAAGTGAGGGACAGGTATTCAGGGACAGAAGACAGCGAGAGACAGGCATTCAGAGGTAGAAGGCAGTGAGGGACAGGAATTCAGAGAGAAAAGGCCGTGAGCGACAGGCATTCAGGGACAGAAGACAGCGAGAGACAGGCATTAAGAGGTAGAAGGCAGTGAGCGACAGGCATTCAGAGACAAAAGGCAGAGAGGGAGAGGCATTCAGAGACAAAGGACAGTGGGGGACAGGCATTGAGAGACAAAGGACAGTGAGGGACAGGCATTCAGAGACAAAAGCAGTGAGGGACAGGCATTCAGAGACAAAGAAAAGTGAGGGACAGGCATTCAGAGACAGAAGACCGTGAGGGACAGGCATTCAGAGACAGAAGACCGTGAGGGACAGGCATTCAGAGACAAAGGATAGTGAGGGACAGGCATTCAGAGACAAAGGACGGTGAGGGACAGGCATTCAGAGACAAAGGACAATGAGGGACAGGCATTCATGGACAAGGGTCAGTGGGGGACAGGCATTCAGAGACAAAGGACAGTGAGGGACAGGCATTCAGGGACAAAGGACAGTGAGGGACAGGCATTCAGGGACAAAGGACAGTGAGGGACAGACATTCAGGGACAAAGGACAGTGAGAGACAGACATTCAGGGACAAAGGACAGTGAGGTTCAGGCATTCAGTGACAAAGCACAGTGAGGGCAGGCATTCAGAGACAAGACAATGAGGGACAGGCACTCAGAGACAGAAGACAATGAGGGACAGGCATTCATAGACAAAAGGAAAGTGAGTGACAGGAATTCAGAGACAAACGGACAGTGAGGGTCAGGTATTGAGAGACAAAAGGACAGTGAGGGACAGGCATTCAGAGACAGAAGACCATGAGGGACAGCCATTCAGAGACAGAAGACTGTGAGGGACAGGCATTCAGAGACAAAAGACATTGAGGGACAGGCATTCAGAGACAAAAGGCAGTGAGGGACAGGCACTCAGAGACAAAGGACAGTGAGGACAGGCATTCAGATAATGGACAGTGGGGGACAGGCATTCAGAGAAAAAGTACAATGAGGGACAGGCATTCAGAGACAAAGGACAGTGAGGGACAGGCATTCAGAGACAAAGGAAAGTGAGGGACAGGCATTCAGGGACAGAAGACAGCGAGAGACAGGCATTCAGAGGCAGATGGCATTGAGGGACAGGCATTCAGAGAGAAATGACAGTGAGCGACAGGCATTCAGGGACAGAAGACAGCGAGAGACAGGCATTAAGAGGTAGAAGGCAGTGAGGGACAGGCATTCAGAGACAAAAGGCAGAGAGGGAGAGGCATTCAGAGACAAAGGACAGTGGGGGACAGGCATTCAGAGACAAAGGACAGTGAGGGACAGGCATTCAGAGACAAAGGACAGTGAGGGACAGGCATTCAGAGACAAAGGACAGCGAGGGACAGGCATTCAGAGACAAAGGACAGTGAGGGACAGGCATTCAGAGACAAAGGACAGTGAGGGACAGGCATTCAGAGACAAAGGAAAGTGAGGGACAGGCATTCAGGGACAGAAGACAGCGAGAGACAGGCATTCAGAGGCAGAAGGCATTGAGGGACAGGCATTCAGAGAGAAATGACAGTGAGCGACAGGCATTCAGGGACAGAAGACAGTGAGAGACAGGCATTAAGATGTAGAAGGCAGTGAGGGACAGGCATTCAGAGACAAAAGGCAGAGAGGGAGAGGCATTCAGAGACAAAGGACAGTGGGGGACAGGCATTCAGAGACAAAGGACAGTGAGGGACAGGCACTCAGAGACAAAGGACAGCGATGGACAGGCATTCAGAGACAAAGGAAAGTGAGGGACAGGCATTCAGAGACAGAAGACTGTGAGGGACAGGCATTCAGAGACAGAACACCGTGAGGGACAGGCATTCAGAGACAAAGGATAGTGAGGGACAGGCATTCAGAGACAAAGGACAGTGAGGGACAGGCATTCAGAGACAAAGGACAGTGAGGGACAGTCATTCAGGGACAAGGGTCAGTGGGGGACAGGCATTCAGAGACAAAGGACAGTGAGGGACAGGCATTCAGGGACAAAGGACAGTGAGGGACAGGCATTCAGGGACAAAGGACAGTGAGGGACAGACATTCAGGGACAAAGGACAGTGAGGGACAGACATTGAGGGACAAAGGACAGTGAGGTTCAGGCATTCAGTGACAAAGCACAGTGAGGGACAGGCATTCACAGACAGAAGATCGTGAGGGACAGGCATTCAGAGACAAAAGACATTGAGGGACAGGCATTCAGAGACAAAGGGCAGTGAGGACAGGCATTCAGATAATGGACAGTGGGGGACAGGCATTCAGAGAAAAAGGACAATGAGGGACAGGCATTCAGAGACAAAGGACAGTGAGGGACAGGCATTCAGAGAAAAAGGAAAGTGAGGGACAGGCATTCAGGGACAGAAGTCAGCGAGAGACAGGCATTCAGAGGTAGAAGGCAGAGAGGGACAGGCATTCAGAGAGAAATGACAGTGAGCGACAGGCATTCAGGGACAGAAGACAGCGAGAGACAGGCATTAAGAGGTAGAAGGCAGTGAGGGCAGGCATTCAGAGGTAGAAGGCAGTGAGGGACAGGCATTCAGAGGTAGAAGGCAGTGAAGGACAGGCATTCAGAGACAAAGGACAGTGGGGGACAGGCATTCAGAGACAAAGGACAGTGAGGGACAGGCATTCAGAGACAAAGGACAGTGAGGGACAGGCATTCAGCGAGAAAAGGCAGTGAGGGACATGCATTCAGAGACAAAAAGCAGTGAGGGACAGGCATTCAGAGACAAAGGAAAGTGAGGGACAGGCATTCAGAGACAGAAGACCGTGAGCGACAGGCATTCAGAGACAGAAGACCGAGAGGGACAGGCATTCAGAGACAAAGGATAGTGAGGGACAGGCATTCAGAGACAAAGGACGGTGAGGGACAGGCATTCAGAGACAAAGGACAGTGGGGGACAGGCATTGAGAGACAAAGGACAGTGAGGGACAGGCATTCAGAGACAAAAGCAGTGAGGGACAGGCATTCAGAGACAAAGAAAAGTGAGGGACAGGCATTCAGAGACAGAAGACCGTGAGGGACAGGCATTCAGAGACAGAAGACCGTGAGGGACAGGCATTCAGAGACAAAGGATAGTGAGGGACAGGCATTCAGAGACAAAGTACGGTGAGGGACAGGCATTCAGAGACAAAGGACAATGAGGGACAGGCATTCATGGACAAGGGTCAGTGGGGGACAGGCATTCAGAGACAAAGGACAGTGAGGGACAGGCATTCAGGGACAAAGGACAGTGAGGGACAGGCATTCAGGGACAAAGGACAGTGAGGGACAGACATTCAGGGACAAAGGACAGTGAGAGACAGACATTCAGGGACAAAGGACAGTGAGGTTCAGGCATTCAGTGACAAAGCACAGTGAGGGACAGGCATTCAGAGACAAGACAATGAGGGACAGGCACTCAGAGACAGAAGACAATGAGGGACAGGCATTCATAGACAAAAGGACAGTGAGTGACAGGAATTCAGAGACAAACGGACAGTGAGGGTCAGGTATTGAGAGACAAAAGGACAGTGAGGGACAGGCATTCAGAGACAGAAGACCATGAGGGACAGCCATTCAGAGACAGAAGACTGTGAGGGACAGGCATTCAGAGACAAAAGACATTGAGGGACAGGCATTCAGAGACAAAAGGCAGTGAGGGACAGGCACTCAGAGACAAAGGACAGTGAGGACAGGCATTCAGATAATGGACAGTGGGGGACAGGCATTCAGAGAAAAAGTACAATGAGGGACAGGCATTCAGAGACAAAGGACAGTGAGGGACAGGCATTCAGAGACAAAGGAAAGTGAGGGACAGGCATTCAGGGACAGAAGACAGCGAGAGACAGGCATTCAGAGGCACATGGCATTGAGGGACAGGCATTCAGAGAGAAATGACAGTGAGCGACAGGCATTCAGGGACAGAAGACAGCGAGAGACAGGCATTAAGAGGTAGAAGGCAGTGAGGGACAGGCATTCAGAGACAAAAGGCAGAGAGGGAGAGGCATTCAGAGACAAAGGACAGTGGGGGACAGGCATTCAGAGACAAAGGACAGTGAGGGACAGGCATTCAGAGACAAAGGACAGTGAGGGACAGGCATTCAGAGACAAAGGACAGCGAGGGACAGGCATTCAGAGACAAAGGACAGTGAGGGACAGGCATTCAGAGACAAAGGACAGTGAGGGACAGGCATTCAGAGACAAAGGAAAGTGAGGGACAGGCATTCAGGGACAGAAGACAGCGAGAGACAGGCATTCAGAGGCAGAAGGCATTGAGGGACAGGCATTCAGAGAGAAATGACAGTGAGCGACAGGCATTCAGGGACAGAAGACAGTGAGAGACAGGCATTAAGATGTAGAAGGCAGTGAGGGACAGGCATTCAGAGAAAAAAGGCAGAGAGGGAGAGGCATTCAGAGACAAAGGACAGTGGGGGACAGGCATTCAGAGACAAAGGACAGTGAGGGACAGGCACTCAGAGACAAAGGACAGCGATGGACAGGCATTCAGAGACAAAGGAAAGTGAGGGACAGGCATTCAGAGACAGAAGACTGTGAGGGACAGGCATTCAGAGACAGAAGACCGTGAGGGACAGGCATTCAGAGACAAAGGATAGTGAGGGACAGGCATTCAGAGACAAAGGACAGTGAGGGACAGGCATTCAGAGACAAAGGACAGTGAGGGACAGTCATTCAGGGACAAGGGTCAGTGGGGGACAGGCATTCAGAGACAAAGGACAGTGAGGGACAGGCATTCAGGGACAAAGGACAGTGAGGGACAGGCATTCAGGGACAAAGGACAGTGAGGGACAGACATTCAGGGACAAAGGACAGTGAGGGACAGACATTGAGGGACAAAGGACAGTGAGGTTCAGGCATTCAGTGACAAAGCACAGTGAGGGACAGGCATTCACAGACAGAAGATCGTGAGGGACAGGCATTCAGAGACAAAAGACATTGAGGGACAGGCATTCAGAGACAAAAGGCAGTGAGGGACAGGCACTCAGAGACAAAGGGCAGTGAGGACAGGCATTCAGATAATGGACAGTGGGGGACAGGCATTCAGAGAAAAAGGACAATGAGGGACAGGCATTCAGAGACAAAGGACAGTGAGGGACAGGCATTCAGAGAAAAAGGAAAGTGAGGGACAGGCATTCAGGGACAGAAGTCAGCGAGAGACAGGCATTCAGAGGTAGAAGGCAGTGAGGGACAGGCATTCAGAGAGAAATGACAGTGAGCGACAGGCATTCAGGGACAGAAGACAGCGAGAGACAGGCATTAAGAGGTAGAAGGCAGTGAGGGCAGGCATTCAGAGGCAAAAGGCAGAGAGGGAGAGGCATTCAGAGACAAAGGACAGTGGGGGACAGGCATTCAGGGACAGAAGACAGCGAGAGACAGGCATTCAGAGGTAGAAGGCAGTGAGGGACAGGCATTCAGAGGTAGAAGGCAGTGAAGGACAGGCATTCAGAGACAAAGGACAGTGGGGGACAGGCATTCAGAGACAAAGGACAGTGAGGGACAGGCATTCAGAGACAAAGGACAGTGAGGGACAGGCATTCAGCGAGAAAAGGCAGTGAGGGACATGCATTCAGAGACAAAAAGCAGTGAGGGACAGGCATTCAGAGACAAAGGAAAGTGAGGGACAGGCATTCAGAGACAGAAGACCGTGAGCGACAGGCATTCAGAGACAGAAGACCGAGAGGGACAGGCATTCAGCGGGAAAAGGCAGTGAGGGGCATGCATTCAGAGAGAAAAAGCAGTGAGGGACAGGCATTCAGAGACAAAGGAAAGTGAGGGACAGGCATTCAGAGACAAAGGACAGTGAGGGACAGGCATTCAGAGACAAAGGACAGTGAGGGACAGGCACTCAGGGACAAGGGACATTGCGGGACAGGCATTCAGAGACAAAGGACAGTGAGGGACAGGCATTCAGGGACAAAGGACAGTGAGGGACAGACATTCAGGGACAAAGGACAGTGAGGGACAGACATTCAGGGACAAAGGACAGTGAGGGACAGGCATTCAGAGGTAGAAGGCAGTGAGGGACAGGCATTCAGAGACAAAAGGCAGAGAGGGAGAGGCATTCAGAAACAAAGGACAGTGAGGGACAGGCATTCAGAGACAAAGGACAGTGAGGGACAGGCATTCAGTGAGAAAAGGCAGTCAGGGACATGCATTCAGAGACAAAAATGTGTGAGGGACAGGCATTCAGAGAAAAAGGACAGTGAGGGACAGGCATTCAGAGACAAAGGACAGCGAGGGACAGGCATTCAGTGACAAAGGACAGTGAGGGACAGGCATTCAAAGAAAAGGACAGCAAGGGACATGCATTCAAAGAAAAGGACAGTGAGGGACAGGCATTCAGAGACAAAGGACAGTGAGGGACAGGCATTCAGAGACAAAGGACAGTGAGGGACAGGCTTTCAGAGACAAAGGACAGTGAGGGACAGGCATTCAGAGACAAAGGACAGTGCGGGACAGGCATTCAGAGACAAAGGACAGTGAGGGACAGGCTTTCAGAGACAAAGGACAGTGAGGGACAGGCATTCAAAGAAAAGGACCGAGGGACATGCATTCAAAGAAAAGGACAGTGAGGGACAGGCATTCAGAGACAAAGGACAGTGAGGGACAGGCATTCAGAGACAAAGGACAGTGAGGGACAGGCATTCAGAGACAGACCGTGAGGGACAGGCATTCAGAGCAAAGGACGGTGAGGGACAGGCATTCAGAGGTAGAAGGCAGTGAGGGACATGCATTCAGAAACAACAGGCAGTGAGGGACAGGCATTCAGAGTGAAAAAGCAGTGAGGGACAGGCATTCAGAGGGAAAAGGAAGTGAGGGACAGGCATTCAGAGACAAAAAGCAGTGAGTGACAGGCATTCACAGACAAAGGACAGTGAGGGACAGCCATTCAGGGACAGAAGACAGCGAGAGACAGGCATTCAGAGGTAGAAGGCAGTGAGGGAGAGGCATTCAGAGACAACAGGCAGTGGGGGACAGTCATTCAGAGACAAAGGAAAGTGAGTGACAGGCATTCAGAGAAAAAGGACAGTGAGGGACAGGCATTCAGAGAAAAAGGACAGTGAGGGACAGAAGACAGTGAGAGACAGGCATTCAGAGCAAGAAGGCAGTGAGGGACAGGCATTCAGAGACAACAGGCAGTGAGGGACAGGCATTCAGCGAGAAAAGGCAGTGAGGGACAGGCAATCAGAGACAAAGGAAAGTGAGGGACAGGCATTCAGAGACAAACGACAGTGAGTGACGGGCATTAAGAGACAAAGGACAGCGAGGTACAGGCATTCAGAGACAGAAGAAAGTGAGTGACAGGCATTCAAAGTCAAAGGACAGTGAGGGAGAGGCATTCAAAGACAAAGGACAGTGAGGGACAGGCATTCAGAGACAAAGGGCAGTGAGGGACAGGCATTCAGAGAGAAAAGACAGTGACAGACAAGCATTCAGGGACAGACGACAGCGAGAGTCAGGCATTCAGAGGTAGAAGGCAGTGAGGGACATGCATTCAGAAACAACAGGCAGTGAGGGACAGGCATTCAGAGACAAAACGCAGTGAGGGACAGGCATTCAGAGAGAAAAGGAAGTGAGGGACAGGCATTCAGAGACAAAAAGCAGTGAGTGACAGGCATTCACAGACAAAGGACAGTGAGTGACAGGCATTCAGAGACAAAGGACAGTGGGGACAGGCATTCAGAGACAAAGGACAGTGAGGAACAGGCATTCAGAGACAAAGGACAGTGAGGGACAGGCATTCAGAGACAAGGGACAGTGAGGGACAGGCATTCAGAGAGAAAAGACAGTGACAGACAAGCATTCAGGGACAGAAGACAGCGAGAGACAAGCATTCAGAGGTAGAACGCAATGAGGGACAGGCATTCAGAGAGAAAAGACAGTGAGCGACAGGCATTCAGGGACAGAAGACAGCGAGAGTCAGGCATTCAGAGGTAGAAGGCAGTGAGGGCCAGGCATTCAGAGACAACAGGCAGTGAGGGACAGGCATTCAGAGACAAAGGACAGTGAGGGACAGGCATTCAGAGACAAAAGGCAGTGAGGGACAGGCATTCAGAGACAGACCGTGAGGGACAGGCATTCAGAGACAAAGGACGGTGAGGGACAGGCATTCAGAGGTAGAAGGCAGTGAGGGACATGCATTCAGAAACAACAGGCAGTGAGGGACAGGCATTCAGCGAGAAAAGACAGTGAGGGGCAGGCAATCAGAGAAAAAGGATATTGAGGGACAGGCATTCAGAGAAAAAGGACATTGAGGGACAGGCATTCAGAGACAAAGGACAGTGAGGGACAGCCATTCAGGGACAGAAGACAGTGAGGGACAGGCATTCAGAGACAACAGGCAGTGAGGGACAGGCATTCAGCGAGAAAAGGCAGTGAGGGACAGGCAATCAGAGACAAAGGACAATGAGGGACAGGCATTCAGAGGTAGAAGGCAGTGAGGGACAGGCATGCAGAGAGAAGAGACAGTGAGGGACAGGCATTCAGAGAGAAAGGACAGTGAGGGACAGGCGTTCAGAGGAAGAAGGCAGTGAGGGACAGGCATTCAGAGACAACAGGCAGTGAGGCACAGGCAATCAGTGAGAAAAGACAGTGAGGGACAAGCATTCAGAGACAAATGACAGTGAGGGACAGGAATTCAGAGACAAAGGACAGTGAGGGACAGGCATTCAGGGACAAAGGACCGTGAGGGACAGGCATTCAGAGACAAAGGACAGTGAGGGACAGGCATTCAGAGGAAGAAGGCAGTGAGGGACAGGCATTCAGAGACAACAGGCAGTGAGGGACAGGCAATCAGAGACAAAGGAAAGGGAGGGACAGGCATTCAGAGACAAACGACAGTGAGGGACAGGCATTCAGGGGCAAAGGACAGTGAGGGACTGGCATTCAGGGACAAAGGACAGTGAGGGACAGACATTCAGGGGCAAAGGACAGTGAGGGACAGACATTCAGGGACAAAGGACAGTGAGGTTCAGGCATTCAGAGACAAAGCACCGTGAGGGACAGGCATTCAGAGACAAAGGACAGTGAGGGACGGGAATTCAGAGACAAAGGACAGTGAGGGACAGGCATTCAGAGACAAAGGACAGTGAGGGACAGGCATTCAGCGAGAAAAGGCAGTGAGTGGCATGCATTCAGAGACAAAAAGCAGCGAGGGACAGGCATTCAGCGACAAAGGACAGTGAGGGACAGGCATTCAGAGACAAAGGACAGTGAGGGACAGGCATTCAGAGACAAAGGACAGTGAGGGACAGGCATTCAGAGACAAAGGACAGTGAGGGACAGGCATTCAGAGACAAAGGACAGTGAGGGACAGGCATTCAGAGACAAAGGACAGTGAGGGACAGGCATTCAGAGACAAAGGACGGTGAGGGACAGGCATTCAGAGACAAAAGGACAGTGGGGGACAGGCATTCAAATACAGAAGATGAGAGACAGGCACTCAGAGACAAAGGACAGTGAGGACAGGCATTCAGATAAAGGACAGTGGGGGACAGGCATTCAGAGACAGAAGACAATGAGGGAAAGGCATTCAGAGAAAAAGGACAGTGAGGGACAGGCATTCAGAGACAAAGGACAGTGAGGGACAGGCATTCAGAGACAAAGGACAGTGAGGGACAGGCATTCAGAGACAAAGGACAGTGAGGGACAGGCATTCAGAGACAAAGGACAGTGAGGGACAGGCATTCAGAGACAAAGGACGGTGAGGGACAGGCATTCAGAGACAAAAGGACAGTGTGGGACAGGCATTCAAAGACAGAAGACGAGAGACAGGCACTCAGAGACAAAGGACAGTGAGGACAGGCATTCAGATAAAGGACAGTGAGGGACAGGCATTCAGAGACAAAGGACAGTGAGGGACAGGCATTCAGGGACAAAGGAAAGTGAGGGACAGGTATTCAGGGACAGAAGACAGCGAGAGACAGGCATTCAGAGGTAGAAGGCAGTGAGGGACAGGAATTCAGAGAGAAAAGGCCGTGAGCGACAGGCATTCAGGGACAGAAGACAGCGAGAGACAGGCATTAAGAGGTAGAAGGCAGTGAGCGACAGGCATTCAGAGACAAAAGGCAGAGAGGGAGAGGCATTCAGAGACAAAGGACAGTGGGGGACAGGCATTGAGAGACAAAGGACAGTGAGGGACAGGCATTCAGAGACAAAAGCAGTGAGGGACAGGCATTCAGAGACAAAGAAAAGTGAGGGACAGCCATTCAGAGACAGAAGACCGTGAGGGACAGGCATTCAGAGACAGAAGACCGTGAGGGACAGGCATTCAGAGACAAAGGATAGTGAGGGACAGGCATTCAGAGACAAAGGACGGTGAGGGACAGGCATTCAGAGACAAAGGACAATGAGGGACAGGCATTCATGGACAAGGGTCAGTGGGGGACAGGCATTCAGAGACAAAGGACAGTGAGGGACAGGCATTCAGGGACAAAGGACAGTGAGGGACAGGCATTCAGGGACAAAGGACAGTGAGGGACAGACATTCAGGGACAAAGGACAGTGAGAGACAGACATTCAGGGACAAAGGACAGTGAGGTTCAGGCATTCAGTGACAAAGCGCAGTGAGGGACAGGCATTCAGAGACAAGACAATGAGGGACAGGCACTCAGAGACAGAAGACAATGAGGGACAGGCATTCATAGACAAAAGGACAGTGAGTGACAGGAATTCAGAGACAAACGGACAGTGAGGGTCAGGTATTGAGAGACAAAAGGACAGTGAGGGACAGGCATTCAGAGACAGAAGACCGTGAGGGACAGCCATTCAGAGACAGAAGACTGTGAGGGACAGGCATTCAGAGACAAAAGACATTGAGGGACAGGCATTCAGAGACAAAAGGCAGTGAGGGACAGGCACTCAGAGACAAAGGACAGTGAGGACAGGCATTCAGATAATGGACAGTGGGGGACAGGCATTCAGAGAAAAAGTACAATGAGGGACAGGCATTCAGAGACAAAGGACAGTGAGGGACAGGCATTCAGAGACAAAGGAAAGTGAGGGACAGGCATTCAGGGACAGAAGACAGCGAGAGACAGGCATTCAGAGGCAGATGGCATTGAGGGACAGGCATTCAGAGAGAAATGACAGTGAGCGACAGGCATTCAGGGACAGAAGACAGCGAGAGACAGGCATTAAGAGGTAGAAGGCAGTGAGGGACAGGCATTCAGAGACAAAAGGCAGAGAGGGAGAGGCATTCAGAGACAAAGGACAGTGGGGGACAGGCATTCAGAGACAAAGGACAGTGAGGGACAGGCATTCAGAGACAAAGGACAGTGAGGGACAGACATTCAGAGACAAAGGACAGCGAGGGACAGGCATTCAGAGACAAAGGACAGTGAGGGACAGGCATTCAGAGACAAAGGACAGTGAGGGACAGGCATTCAGAGACAAAGGAAAGTGAGGGACAGGCATTCAGGGACAGAAGACAGCGAGAGACAGGCATTCAGAGGCAGAAGGCATTGAGGGACAGGCATTCAGAGAGAAATGACAGTGAGCGACAGGCATTCAGGGACAGAAGACAGTGAGAGACAGGCATTAAGATGTAGAAGGCAGTGAGGGACAGGCATTCAGAGACAAAAGGCAGAGAGGGAGAGGCATTCAGAGACAAAGGACAGTGGGGGACAGGCATTCAGAGACAAAGGACAGTGAGGGACAGGCATTCAGAGACAAAGGACAGTGAGGGACAGGCACTCAGAGACAAAGGACAGCGATGGACAGGCATTCAGAGACAAAGGACAGTGAGGAACAGGCATTCAGAGACAGAAGACAATGAGGGACAGGCATTCAGAGATAAAGGCCAGTGAGGGACAGGCATTCAGAGACAGAAGACAATGAGGGACAGGCATTCAGAGACAAAGGACAGCGAGGGACAGGCATTCAGTGACAAAGGACAGTGAGGGACAGGCATTCAGATACAGAAGACAATGAGGGAGAGGCATTCAGAGACAAAAGACATTGAGGGACAGGCTTTCAGAGACAAAGGACAGTGAGGGACAGGCATTCAAAGAAAAGGACAGCGAGGGACATGCATTCAAAGAAAAGGACAGAGAGGGACAGGCATTCAAAGAAAAGGACAGTGAGGGACAGGCATTCAGAGACAAAAGAAAGTGAGGGACAGGCATTCAGAGACATAGGACAGTGGGGGACAGGCATTCAGAGAAAAAGGACAGTGAGGGACAGGCATTCAGAGACAAAGGACAGTGAGGGACAGGCATTCAGAGACAAAGGACAGTGAGGGACAGGCATTCAAAGAAAAGGGCAGCGAGGGACATGCATTCAAAGAAAAGGACAGTGAGGGACAGGCATTCAGAGACAAAGGACAGTGAGGGACAGGCATTCAGGGACAAAGGACAGTGAGGGACATGCATTCACAGACAAAGGGCAGTGAGGGACAGGCATTCAGAGACAAAGGACAGTGAGGGACAGGCATTCAGAGACAAAAGGCAGTGAGGGACAGGCATTCAGAGACAGACCGTGAGGGACAGGCATTCAGAGACAAAGGACGGTGAGGGACAGGCATTCAGAGGTAGAAGGCAGTGAGGGACATGCATTCAGAAACAACAGGCAGTGAGGGACAGGCATTCAGCGAGAAAAGACAGTGAGGGGCAGGCAATCAGAGAAAAAGGACATTGAGGGACAGGCATTCAGAGAAAAAGGACATTGAGGGACAGGCATTCAGAGACAAAGGACAGTGAGGGACAGCCATTCAGGGACAGAAGACAGTGAGGAACTGGCATTCAGAGACAACGGGCAGTGAGGGACAGGCATTCAGCGAGAAAAGGCAGTGAGGGACAGGCAATCAGAGACAAAGGACAGTGAGGGACAGGCATTCAGAGGTAGAAGGCAGTGAGGGACAGGCATGCAGAGAGAAGAGACAGTGAGGGACAGGCATTCAGAGAGAAAGGACAGTGAGGGACAGGCGTTCAGAGGAAGAAGGCAGTGAGGGACAGGCATTCAGAGACAACAGGCAGTGAGGCACAGGCAATCAGTGAGAAAAGACAGTGAGGGACAAGCATTCAGAGACAAATGACAGTGAGGGACAGGAATTCAGAGCCAAAGGACAGTGAGGGACAGGCATTCAGGGACAAAGGACCGTGAGGGACAGGCATTCAGAGACAAAGGACAGTGAGGGACAGGCATTCAGAGGAAGAAGGCAGTGAGGGACAGGCATTCAGAGACAACAGGCAGTGAGGGACAGGCAATCAGAGACAAAGGAAAGGGAGGGACAGGCATTCAGAGACAAACGACAGTGAGGGACAGGCATTCAGGGGCAAAGGACAGTGAGGGACTGGCATTCAGGGACAAAGGACAGTGAGGGACAGACATTCAGGGGCAAAGGACAGTGAGGGACAGACATTCAGGGACAAAGGACAGTGAGGTTCAGGCATTCAGAGACAAAGCACCGTGAGGGACAGGCATTCAGAGACAAAGGACAGTGAGGGATGGGAATTCAGAGACAAAGGACAGTGAGGGACAGGCATTCAGAGACAAAGGACAGTGAGGGACAGGCATTCAGCGAGAAAAGGCAGTGAGTGGCATGCATTCAGAGACAAAAAGCAGCGAGGGACAGGCATTCAGCGACAAAGGACAGTGAGGGACAGGCATTCAGAGACAAAGGACAGTGAGGGACAGGCATTCAGAGACAAAGGCCAGTGAGGGACAGGCATACAGAGACAAAGGACAGTGAGGACAGGCATTCAGATAAAGGACAGTGGGGGACAGGCATTCAGAGACAGAAGACAATGAGGGAAAGGCATTCAGAGACAAAGGACAGTGAGGGACAGGCATTCAGAGACAAAGGACAGTGAGGGACAGGCATTCAGAGACAAAGGACAGTGAGGGACAGGCATTCAGAGACAAAGGACAGTGAGGGACAGGCATTCAGAGACAAAGGACAGTGAGGGACAGGCATTCAGAGACAAAGGACGGTGAGGGACAGGCATTCAGAGACAAAAGGACAGTGTGGGACAGGCATTCAAAGACAGAAGATGAGAGACAGGCACTCAGAGACAAAGGACAGTGACGACAGGCATTCAGATAAAGGACAGTGAGGGACAGGCATTCAGAGACAAAGGACAGTGAGGGACAGGCATTCAGGGACAAAGGAAAGTGAGGGACAGGTATTCAGGGACAGAAGACAGCGAGAGACAGGCATTCAGAGGTAGAAGGCAGTGAGGGACAGGAATTCAGAGAGAAAAGGCCGTGAGCGACAGGCATTCAGGGACAGAAGACAGCGAGAGACAGGCATTAAGAGGTAGAAGGCAGTGAGCGACAGGCATTCAGAGACAAAAGGCAGAGAGGGAGAGGCATTCAGAGACAAAGGACAGTGGGGGACAGGCATTGAGAGACAAAGGACAGTGAGGGACAGGCATTCAGAGACAAAAGCAGTGAGGGACAGGCATTCAGAGACAAAGAAAAGTGAGGGACAGGCATTCAGAGACAGAAGACCGTGAGGGACAGGCATTCAGAGACAGAAGACCGTGAGGGACAGGCATTCAGAGACAAAGGATAGTGAGGGACAGGCATTCAGAGACAAAGGACGGTGAGGGACAGGCATTCAGAGACAAAGGACAATGAGGGACAGGCATTCATGGACAAGGGTCAGTGGGGGACAGGCATTCAGAGACAAAGGACAGTGAGGGACAGGCATTCAGGGACAAAGGACAGTGAGGGACAGGCATTCAGGGACAAAGGACAGTGAGGGACAGACATTCAGGGACAAAGGACAGTGAGAGACAGACATTCAGGGACAAAGGACAGTGAGGTTCAGGCATTCAGTGACAAAGCACAGTGAGGGACAGGCATTCAGAGACAAGACAATGAGGGACAGGCACTCAGAGACAGAAGACAATGAGGGACAGGCATTCATAGACAAAAGGACAGTGAGTGACAGGAATTCAGAGACAAATGGACAGTGAGGGTCAGGTATTGAGAGACAAAAGGACAGTGAGGGACAGGCATTCAGAGACAGAAGACCGTGAGGGACAGCCATTCAGAGACAGAAGACTGTGAGGGACAGGCATTCAGAGACAAAAGACATTGAGGGACAGGCATTCAGAGACAAAAGGCAGTGAGGCACAGGCACTCAGAGACAAAGGACAGTGAGGACAGGCATTCAGATAATGGACAGTGGGGGACAGGCATTCAGAGAAAAAGTACAATGAGGGACAGGCATTCAGAGACAAAGGACAGTGAGGGGCAGGCATTCAGAGACAAAGGAAAGTGAGGGACAGGCATTCAGGGACAGAAGACAGCGAGAGACAGGCATTCAGAGGCAGATGGCATTGAGGGACAGGCATTCAGAGAGAAATGACAGTGAGCGACAGGCATTCAGGGACAGAAGACAGCGAGAGACAGGCATTAAGAGGTAGAAGGCAGTGAGGGACAGGCATTCAGAGACAAAAGGCAGAGAGGGAGAGGCATTCAGAGACAAAGGACAGTGGGGGACAGGCATTCAGAGACAAAGGACAGTGAGGGACAGGCATTCAGAAACAAAGGACAGTGAGGGACAGGCATTCAGAGACAAAGGACAGCGAGGGACAGGCATTCAGAGACAAAGGACAGTGAGGGACAGGCATTCAGAGACAAAGGACAGTGAGGGACAGGCATTCAGAGACAAAGGAAAGTGAGGGACAGGCATTCAGGGACAGAAGACAGCGAGAGACAGGCATTCAGAGGCAGAAGGCATTGAGGGACAGGCATTCAGAGAGAAATGACAGTGAGCGACAGGCATTCAGGGACAGAAGACAGTGAGAGACAGGCATTAAGATGTAGAAGGCAGTGAGGGACAGGCATTCAGAGACAAAAGGCAGAGAGGGAGAGGCATTCAGAGACAAAGGACAGTGGGGGACAGGCATTCAGAGACAAAGGACAGTGAGGGACAGGCATTCAGAGACAAAGGACAGTGAGGGACAGGCACTCAGAGACAAAGGACAGCGATGGACAGGCATTCAGAGACAAAGGACAGTGAGGGACAGGCATTCAGAGACAGAAGACAATGAGGGACAGGCATTCAGAGATAAAGGCCAGTGAGGGACAGGCATTCAGAGACAGAAGACAATGAGGGACAGGCATTCAGAGACAAAGGACAGCGAGGGACAGGCATTCAGTGACAAAGGACAGTGAGGGACAGGCATTCAGATACAGAAGACAATGAGGGAGAGGCATTCAGAGACAAAAGACATTGAGGGACAGGCTTTCAGAGACAAAGGATAGTGAGGGACAGGCATTCAAAGAAAAGGACAGCGAGGGACATGCATTCAAAGAAAAGGACAGAGAGGGACAGGCATTCAAAGAAAAGGACAGTGAGGGACAGGCATTCAGAGACAAAAGAAAGTGAGGGACAGGCATTCAGAGACATAGGACAGTGGGGGACAGGCATTCAGAGAAAAAGGACAGTGAGGGACAGGCATTCAGAGACAAAGGACAGTGAGGGACAGGCATTCAGAGACAAAGGACAGTGAGGGACAGGCATTCAAAGAAAAGGACAGCGAGGGACATGCATTCAAAGAAAAGGACAGTGAGGGACAGGCATTCAGAGACAAAGGACAGTGCGGGACAGGCATTCAGAGACAAAGGACAGTGAGGGACAGACATTCATAGACAAAGGACAGTGGGGGACAGGCATTCAGAGACAAAGGACAGTGGGGACAGGCATTCAGAGACAAAGGACAGTGAGGGACAGGCATTCAGAGACAACGGACAGTGAGGGACAGGCATTCAGAGATGTAGGACAGTGAGGGAGAGGCATTCAGAGACAAAGGACAGAGAGGGACAGGCATTCAGAGACAAAAGGCAGTGAGGGACAGGCATTCAGAGACAGACCGTGAGGGACAGGCATTCAGAGAACAAGGACGGTGAGGGACAGGCATTCAGAGGTAGAAGGCAGTGAGGGACATGCATTCAGAAACAACAGGCAGTGAGGGACAGGCATTCAGAGACAAAAAGCAGTGAGGGACAGGCATTCAGAGGGAAAAGGAAGTGAGGGACAGGCATTAAGAGACAGACCATGAGGGACAGGCATTCAGAGACAAAGGACAGTGAGGGACAGGCATTCAGAGACAAAGGACAGTGAGGGACAGGCATTCAGAGACAAAGGACAGTGAGGAACAGGCATTCAGAGACAAAGGACAGTGAGGGACAGGCATTCAGAGACAAAGGACAGTGAGGGACAGGCATTCAGAGACAAAGGAAAGTGAGGGACAGGCATTCAGGGACAGAAGACAGTGAGAGACAGACATTCAGAGGTCGAAGGCAGTGAGGGACAGGAATTCAGAGAGAAAAGACCGTGAGCGACAGGCATTCAGGGACAGAAGACAGCGAGAGACAGGCATTAAGAGGTAGAAGGCACTGAGGGACAGGCATTCAGAGACAAAAGGCTGAGACTGAGAGGCATTCAGAGACAAAGGACAGTGGGGGACAGGCATTCAGAGACAAAAAGCAGTGAGGGACAGGCATTCAGAGACAAAGGAAAGTGAGGGACAGGCATTCAGAGACAGAAGACTGTGAGGGACAGGCATTCAGAGACAAAGGACAGTGGGGGACAGGCATTCAGAGACAAAGGACAGTGAGGGACAGGCATTCAGAGACAAAGGACAGTGAGGGACAGGCATTCAGCGAGAAAAGGCAGTGAGTGGCATGCATTCAGAGACAAAAAGCAGCGAGGGACAGGCATTCAGCGACAAAGGACAGTGAGGGACAGGCATTCAGAGACAAAGGACAGTGAGGGACAGGCATTCAGAGACAAAGGACAGTGAGGGACAGGCATACAGAGACAAAGGACAGTGAGGGACAGGCATTCAGAGACAAAGGACAGTGAGGGACAGGCATTCAGAGACAAAGGACAGTGAGGGTCAGGCATTCAGAGACAAAGGACGGTGAGGGACAGGCATTCAGAGACAAAAGGACAGTGGGGGACAGGCATTCAAATACAGAAGACGAGAGACAGGCACTCAGAGACAAAGGACAGTGAGGACAGGCATTCAGATAAAGGACAGTGGGGGACAGGCATTCAGAGACAGAAGACAATGAGGGAAAGGCATTCAGAGACAAAGGACAGTGAGGGACAGGCATTCAGAGACAAAGGACAGTGAGGGACAGGCATTCAGAGACAAAGGACAGTGAGGGACAGGCATTCAGAGACAAAGGACAGTGAGGGACAGGCATTCAGAGACAAAGGACAGTGAGAGACAGGCATTCAGAGACAAAGGACGGTGAGGGACAGGCATTCAGAGACAAAAGGACAGTGTGGGACAGGCATTCAAAGACAGAAGACGAGAGACAGGCACTCAGAGACAAAGGACAGTGAGGACAGGCATTCAGATAAAGGACAGTGAGGGACAGGCATTCAGAGACAAAGGACAGTGAGGGACAGGCATTCAGGGACAAAGGAAAGTGAGGGACAGGTATTCAGGGACAGAAGACAGCGAGAGACAGGCATTCAGAGGTAGAAGGCAGTGAGGGACAGGAATTCAGAGAGAAAAGGCCGTGAGCGACAGGCATTCAGGGACAGAAGACAGCGAGAGACAGGCATTAAGAGGTAGAAGGCAGTGAGCGACAGGCATTCAGAGACAAAAGGCAGAGAGGGAGAGGCATTCAGAGACAAAGGACAGTGGGGGACAGGCATTGAGAGACAAAGGACAGTGAGGGACAGGCATTCAGAGACAAAAGCAGTGAGGGACAGGCATTCAGAGACAAAGAAAAGTGAGGGACAGGCATTCAGAGACAGAAGACCGTGAGGGACAGGCATTCAGAGACAGAAGACCGTGAGGGACAGGCATTCAGAGACAAAGGATAGTGAGGGACAGGCATTCAGAGACAAAGGACGGTGAGGGACAGGCATTCAGAGACAAAGGACAATGAGGGACAGGCATTCATGGACAAGGGTCAGTGGGGGACAGGCATTCAGAGACAAAGGACAGTGAGGGACAGGCATTCAGGGACAAAGGACAGTGAGGGACAGGCATTCAGGGACAAAGGACAGTGAGGGACAGACATTCAGGGACAAAGGACAGTGAGAGACAGACATTCAGGGACAAAGGACAGTGAGGTTCAGGCATTCAGTGACAAAGCACAGTGAGGGACAGGCATTCAGAGACAAGACAATGAGGGACAGGCACTCAGAGACAGAAGACAATGAGGGACAGGCATTCATAGACAAAAGGACAGTGAGTGACAGGAATTCAGAGACAAATGGACAGTGAGGGTCAGGTATTGAGAGACAAAAGGACAGTGAGGGACAGGCATTCAGAGACAGAAGACCGTGAGGGACAGCCATTCAGAGACAGAAGACTGTGAGGGACAGGCATTCAGAGACAAAAGACATTGAGGGACAGGCATTCAGAGACAAAAGGCAGTGAGGCACAGGCACTCAGAGACAAAGGACAGTGAGGACAGGCATTCAGATAATGGACAGTGGGGGACAGGCATTCAGAGAAAAAGTACAATGAGGGACAGGCATTCAGAGACAAAGGACAGTGAGGGGCAGGCATTCAGAGATAAAGGAAAGTGAGGGACAGGCATTCAGGGACAGAAGACAGCGAGAGACAGGCATTCAGAGGCAGATGGCATTGAGGGACAGGCATTCAGAGAGAAATGACAGTGAGCGACAGGCATTCAGGGACAGAAGACAGCGAGAGACAGGCATTAAGAGGTAGAAGGCAGTGAGGGACAGGCATTCAGAGACAAAAGGCAGAGAGGGAGAGGCATTCAGAGACAAAGGACAGTGGGGGACAGGCATTCAGAGACAAAGGACAGTGAGGGACAGGCATTCAGAAACAAAGGACAGTGAGGGACAGGCATTCAGAGACAAAGGACAGCGAGGGACAGGCATTCAGAGACAAAGGACAGTGAGGGACAGGCATTCAGAGACAAAGGACAGTGAGGGACAGGCATTCAGAGACAAAGGAAAGTGAGGGACAGGCATTCAGGGACAGAAGACAGCGAGAGACAGGCATTCAGAGGCAGAAGGCATTGAGGGACAGGCATTCAGAGAGAAATGACAGTGAGCGACAGGCATTCAGGGACAGAAGACAGTGAGAGACAGGCATTAAGATGTAGAAGGCAGTGAGGGACAGGCATTCAGAGACAAAAGGCAGAGAGGGAGAGGCATTCAGAGACAAAGGACAGTGGGGGACAGGCATTCAGAGACAAAGGACAGTGAGGGACAGGCATTCAGAGACAAAGGACAGTGAGGGACAGGCACTCAGAGACAAAGGACAGCGATGGACAGGCATTCAGAGACAAAGGACAGTGAGGGACAGGCATTCAGAGACAGAAGACAATGAGGGACAGGCATTCAGAGATAAAGGCCAGTGAGGGACAGGCATTCAGAGACAGAAGACAATGAGGGACAGGCATTCAGAGACAAAGGACAGCGAGGGACAGGCATTCAGTGACAAAGGACAGTGAGGGACAGGCATTCAGATACAGAAGACAATGAGGGAGAGGCATTCAGAGACAAAAGACATTGAGGGACAGGCTTTCAGAGACAAAGGATAGTGAGGGACAGGCATTCAAAGAAAAGGACAGCGAGGGACATGCATTCAAAGAAAAGGACAGAGAGGGACAGGCATTCAAAGAAAAGGACAGTGAGGGACAGGCATTCAGAGACAAAAGAAAGTGAGGGACAGGCATTCAGAGACATAGGACAGTGGGGGACAGGCATTCAGAGAAAAAGGACAGTGAGGGACAGGCATTCAGAGACAAAGGACAGTGAGGGACAGGCATTCAGAGACAAAGGACAGTGAGGGACAGGCATTCAAAGAAAAGGACAGCGAGGGACATGCATTCAAAGAAAAGGACAGTGAGGGACAGGCATTCAGAGACAAAGGACAGTGCGGGACAGGCATTCAGAGACAAAGGACAGTGAGGGACAGACATTCATAGACAAAGGACAGTGGGGGACAGGCATTCAGAGACAAAGGACAGTGGGGACAGGCATTCAGAGACAAAGGACAGTGAGGGACAGGCATTCAGAGACAACGGACAGTGAGGGACAGGCATTCAGAGATGTAGGACAGTGAGGGAGAGGCATTCAGAGACAAAGGACAGAGAGGGACAGGCATTCAGAGACAAAAGGCAGTGAGGGACAGGCATTCAGAGACAGACCGTGAGGGACAGGCATTCAGAGAACAAGGACGGTGAGGGACAGGCATTCAGAGGTAGAAGGCAGTGAGGGACATGCATTCAGAAACAACAGGCAGTGAGGGACAGGCATTCAGAGACAAAAAGCAGTGAGGGACAGGCATTCAGAGGGAAAAGGAAGTGAGGGACAGGCATTAAGAGACAGACCATGAGGGACAGGCATTCAGAGACAAAGGACAGTGAGGGACAGGCATTCAGAGACAAAGGACAGTGAGGGACAGGCATTCAGAGACAAAGGACAGTGAGGAACAGGCATTCAGAGACAAAGGACAGTGAGGGACAGGCATTCAGAGACAAAGGACAGTGAGGGACAGGCATTCAGAGACAAAGGAAAGTGAGGGACAGGCATTCAGGGACAGAAGACAGTGAGAGACAGACATTCAGAGGTCGAAGGCAGTGAGGGACAGGAATTCAGAGAGAAAAGACCGTGAGCGACAGGCATTCAGGGACAGAAGACAGCGAGAGACAGGCATTAAGAGGTAGAAGGCACTGAGGGACAGGCATTCAGAGACAAAAGGCTGAGACTGAGAGGCATTCAGAGACAAAGGACAGTGGGGGACAGGCATTCAGAGACAAAAAGCAGTGAGGGACAGGCATTCAGAGACAAAGGAAAGTGAGGGACAGGCATTCAGAGACAGAAGACTGTGAGGGACAGGCATTCAGAGACAGAAGACCGTGAGGGACAGGCATTCAGAGACAAAGGATAGTGAGGGACAGGCATTCAGAGACAAAGGACAGTGAGGGACAGGCATTCAGAGACAAAGGACAGTGAGGGACAGTCATTCAGGGAGAAGGGTCAGTGGGGGACAGGCATTCAGAGACAAAGGACAGTGAGGGACAGGCATTCAGGGACAAAGGACAGTGAGGGACAGGCATTCAGGGACAAAGGACAGTGAGGGACAGACATTCAGGGACAAAGGACAGTGAGGGACAGACATTGAGGGACAAAGGACAGTGAGGTTCAGGCATTCAGTGACAAAGCACAGTGAGGGACAGGCATTCAGAGACAGAAGATCGTGAGGGACAGGCATTCAGAGACAAAAGACATTGAGGGACAGGCATTCAGAGACAAAAGGCAGTGAGGGACAGGCACTCAGAGACAAAGGGCAGTGAGGACAGGCATTCAGATGATGGACAGTGGGGGACAGGCATTCAGAGAAAAAGGACAATGAGGGACAGGCATTCAGAGACAAAGGACAGTGAGGGACAGGCATTCAGAGAAAAAGGAAAGTGAGGGACAGGCATTCAGGGACAGAAGTCAGCGAGAGACAGGCATTCAGAGGTAGAAGGCAGTGAGGGACAGGCATTCAGAGAGAAATGACAGTGAGCGACAGGCATTCAGGGACAGAAGACAGCGAGAGACAGGCATTAAGAGGAAGAAGGCAGTGAGGGCAGGCATTCAGAGGCAAAAGGCAGAGAGGGAGAGGCATTCAGAGACAAAGGACAGTGGGGGACAGGCATTCAGAGACAAAGGACAGTGAGGGACAGGCATTCAGAGACAAAGGAGAGTGAGGGACAGGCATTCAGAGACAAAGGACAGTGAGGGACAGGCATTCAGTGAGAAAAGGCAGTGAGGGACATGCATTCAGAGACAAAAAGGAGTGAGGGACAGGCATTCAGAGACAAAGGACAGTGAGGGACAGGCATTCAGAGACAAAGGACAGTGAAGGACAGGCATTCAGAGACAAAGGACAGCGAGGGACAGGCATTCAGAGACAAAGGACAGTGAGGGACAGGCATTCAGAGACAGAAGACAATGAGGGACAGGCATTCAGAGATAAAGGCCAGTGAGGGACAGGCATTCAGAGACAGAAGACAATGAGGGACAGGCATTCAGAGACAAAGGACAGCGAGGGACAGGCATTCAGTGACAAAGGACAGTGAGGGACAGGCATTCAGATACAGAAGACAATGAGGGACAGGCATTCAGAGACAAAAGACAGTGAGGCACAGGCATTCAAAGAAAAGGACAGCGAGGGACAGGCATTCAGAGACAAAAGAAAGTGAGGGACAGGCATTCAGAGACAAAGGACAGTGGGGGACAGGCATTCAGAGAAAAAGGACTGTGAGGGACAGGCATTCAGAGACAAAGGACAGTGAGGGACAGGCATTCAGAGAAAAGGACAGTGAGGGGCATGCATTCAAAGAAAAGGACAGTGAGGGACAGGCATTCAGAGACTAAGGACAATGGGGGACAGGCATTCAGGGACAAAGGACAGTGAGGGACAGGCATTCAGAGACAAAGGACAGTGTGGGACAGGCATTGAGAGACAAAGGACAGCGAGGGACAGACATTCAGAGACAAAGGACAGTGGGGGACAGGCATTCAGGGACAAAGGACAGTGAGGGACAGGCATTCAGGGACAAAGGACAGTGAGGGACAGGCATTCAGAGGTAGAAGGCAGTGAGGGACAGGCATGCAGAGAGAAGAGACAGTGAGGGACAGGCATTCAGAGACAATGGACAGTGAGGGACAGGCGTTCAGAGGAAGAAGGCAGTGAGGGACAGGCATTCAGTCAGAAAAGGCAGTGAGGGACAAACATTCAGAGACAAAAAGCAGTGAGGGACAGGCATTCAGAGACAAAGGACAGTGAGGGACAGGCATTCAGAGACAAAGGACTGTGAGGGACAGGCATTCAGAGACAAAGGGCAGTGAGGGACAGGCATTCAGAGACAAAGGACAGTGAGGGACAGGCATTCAGAGACAAATGACAGTGAGGGACAGGAATTCAGAGACAAAGGACAGTGAGGGACAGGCACTCAGTGACAAAGGACAGTGAGGGACAGGCATTCAGAGGAAGAAGGCAGTGAGGGACAGGCTTTCAGAGACAACAGGCAGTGAGGGACAGGCATTCAGCGAGAAAAGGCAGTGAGGGACAAGCATTCAGAGACAAAAAGCATTGAGGGACAGGCATTCAGAGACAGAAGACAATGAGGGACAGGCATTCAAGAAAAGGCCAGTGAGAGACAGGCATTCAGAGACAAAGGACAGTGAGGGACAGGCATTCAAAGAAAAGGACAGCGAGGGATATGCATTCAAAGAAAAGGACAGTGAGGGACAGGCATTTAAAGAAAAACAGTGAGGGACAGACATTCAGGGACAAAGGACAGTGAGGGACAGGCATTCGGAGGTAGAAGGCAGTGAGGGACAGGCATTCAGCGACAAAAGGCAGAGAGGGAGAGGCATTCAGAAACAAAGGACAGTGAAGGACAGGCATTCAGAGACAAAGGACAGTGAGGGACAGGCATTCAGTGAGAAAAGGCAGTCAGGGACATGCATTCAGAGACAAAAATGAGTGAGGGACAGGCATTCAGAGAAAAAGGACAGTGAGGGAGAGGCATTCAGAGACAAAGGACAATGAGGGACAGGCATACAGAGACAAAGGACAATGAGGGACAGACATTCAGAGACAGAAGACAATGAGGGACAGGCATTCAGAGACAGAAGACAATGAGGGACAGGCATTCAGAGGCAAAGAACAGTGAGGGACAGGCATTCAGAGACAAAGCACAGTGAGGGACAGGCATTCAGAGACAATGGAAAGTGAGGGTTGACATAAGTCAGGTAGAAATGAATTAAGAAATATACTGGGCACCCTGCTGGTGGCGCTGTCCAGGGAGAGTATAAATAATCTGGCATGGTCCCAGCTTGCTCAGGGACATTTTGTAAACAGGAACTAGTGAAGGATAACTAGTGTTCCATGTTGTGAAACACTCGAATTAGCCTTGTTTAATACTCTGACCAAGTGCCTAGTAATTTTCTGACGTCAAGGGACAAGCATTCAGAGGCGAAGGACAGTGAGGGACAGGCATTCAGAGACAAAGGACAGTGAGGGACAGGCATTCAGTGACAAAGGACAGTGAGGGACAGGCATTCAGAGACAAAGGACAGTGAGGGACAGGCGTTCAGAGGAAGAAGGCAGTGAGGGACAGGCATTCAGAGACAACAGGCTGTGAGGGACAGGCATTCAGAGAGAAAAGGCAGTGAGGGACAATCATTCAGAGACAAAAAGCTTTGAGGGACAGGCATTCAGAGACAAAGGACAGTGAGGGACAGGCATTCAGAGACAGAAGACAGTGAGGGACAGGCATTCAGAGACAGAAGACAGTGAGGGACAGGCATTCAGAGACAGAAGACAACGAGAGACAGGCATCCAGAGACAAAGGACAGTGAGGGACAGGCATTCAGAGACAGAAGACAGTGAGGGACAGGCATTCAGAGACAGCAGACAATGAGGGACAGGCATTCAAAGAAAAGGCCAGTGAGGGACAGGCATTCAGAGACAAAGGACAGCGAGGGACAGGCATTCAGTGACAAACGACAGTGAGGGACAGGCATTCAGAGACAGAAGACAATAAGGGACAGGCATTCAAAGAAAAGGCCAGTGAGGGACAGGCATTCAGAGACAAAGGACAGTGAGGGACAGGCATTCAAAGAAAAGGACAGTGAGGGACATGCATTCAAAGAAAAGGACTGTGAGGGACAGGCATTCAAAGAAAAGGACAGTGAGGGACAGGCATTCAGAGACAAAAGAAAGTGAGGGACAGGCATTCAGAGACAAGACAATGAGGGACAGGCACTCAGAGACAGAAGACAATGAGAGACAGGCATTCAGAGACAAAGGACAGTGAGGGACAGGCATTCAGAGACAAAGGACAGTGAGGGACAGGCATTCAGCGAGAAAAGGCAGTGAGTGGCATGCATTCAGAGACAAAAAGCAGCGAGGGACAGGCATTCAGCGACAAAGGACAGTGAGGGACAGGCATTCAGAGACAGAAGACAATGAGGGACAGGCATTCAGAGACAAAGGACAGCGAGGGACAGGCATTCAGAGACAAAGGACAGTGAGGGACAGGCATTCCAAGAAAAGTACAGCGAGGGACATGCATTCAAAGAAAAGGACAGTGAGGGACAGGCATTTAAAGAAAAGGACAGTGAGAGCCAGGCATTCAGAGACCAATGAAAGTGAGGGACAGGCATTCAGAGACAAAGGACAGTGGGGGACAGGCATTCAGAGACAAAGGACAGTGAGGGACAGGCATTCAGAGACAAAGGACAGTGAGGGACAGGAATTCAGAGACAAAGGACAGTGAGGGACAGGCATTCAGAGACAAAGGACAGTGAGGTACAGGCATTCAGAGACAAAGGACAGTGAGGGACAGGCATTCAGAGACAAAGGATGGTGAGGGACAGGCATTCAGAGACAAAAGGACAGTAGGGGACAGGCATTCAAAGACAGAAGATGAGAGACAGGCACTCGGAGACAAAGGACAGTGAGGACAGGCATTCAGATAAAGGACAGTGGGGGACAGGCATTCAGAGACAAAGGACAGTGAGGGACAGGCATTCAGAGACAAAGGACAGTGAGGGACAGGCATTCAGAGACAAATGACAGTGAGGGACAGGCATTCAGAAACATAGGAAAGTGAGGGACCGGCATTCAGGGACAGAAGACAGCGAGAGACAGGCATTCAGAGGTAGAAGGCAGTGAGAGACAGGCATTCAGAGAGAAAAGACAGTGAGCGACAGGCATTCAGGACAGAAGGCAGCGAGAGACAGGCATTAAGAGGTAGAAGGCACTGAGGGACAGGCATGCAGAGAGGGAGAGGCATTCAGAGACAAAGGACAGTGGGGGACAGGCATGCAGAGACAAAGGAGAGTGGGGGACAGGCATTCAGAGACAAAGGACAGTGAGGGACAGGCATTCAGAGACAAAGGACAGTGAGGGACAGGCATTCAGAGACAAAGGACAATGAGGGACAGACATTCAGAGACAGAAGACAATGAGGGACAGGCATTCAGAGACAGAAGACAATGAGGGACAGGCATTCAGAGGCAAAGAACAGTGAGGGACAGGCAATCAGAGACAAAGCACAGTGAGGGACAGGCATTCAGAGACAATGGAAAGTGAGGGTTGACATAAGTCAGGTAGAAATGAATTAAGAAATATACTGGGCACCCTGCTGGTGGCGCTGTCCAGGGAGAGTATAAATAATCTGGCATGGTCCCAGCTTGCTCAGGGACATTTCGTAAACAGGAACTAGTGAAGGATAACTAGTGTTCCATGTTGTGAAACACTCGAATTAGCCTTGTTTAATACTCTGACCAAGTGCCTAGTAATTTTCTGACGTCAAGGGACAAGCATTCAGAGGCGAAGGACAGTGAGGGACAGGCATTCAGAGACAAAGGACAGTGAGGGACAGGCATTCAGTGACAAAGGACAGTGAGGGACAGGCATTCAGAGACAAAGGACAGTGAGGGACAGGCGTTCAGAGGAAGAAGGCAGTGAGGGACAGGCATTCAGAGACAACAGGCTGTGAGGGACAGGCATTCAGAGAGAAAAGGCAGTGAGGGACAAGCATTCAGAGACAAAAAGCTTTGAGGGACAGGCATTCAGAGACAAAGGACAGTGAGGGACAGGCATTCAGAGACAGAAGACAGTGAGGGACAGGCATTCAGAGACAGAAGACAGTGAGGGACAGGCATTCAGAGACAGAAGACAACGAGAGACAGGCATCCAGAGACAAAGGACAGTGAGGGACAGGCATTCAGAGACAGAAGACAGTGAGGGACAGGCATTCAGAGACAGCAGACAATGAGGGACAGGCATTCAAAGAAAAGGCCAGTGAGGGACAGGCATTCAGAGACAAAGGACAGCGAGGGACAGGCATTCAGTGACAAACGACAGTGAGGGACAGGCATTCAGAGACAGAAGACAATAAGGGACAGGCATTCAAAGAAAAGGCCAGTGAGGGACAGGCATTCAGAGACAAAGGACAGTGAGGGACAGGCATTCAAAGAAAAGGACAGTGAGGGACATGCATTCAAAGAAAAGGACAGTGAGGGACAGGCATTCAAAGAAAAGGACAGTGAGGGACAGGCATTCAGAGACAAAAGAAAGTGAGGGACAGGCATTCAGAGACAAGACAATGAGGGACAGGCACTCAGAGACAGAAGACAATGAGAGACAGGCATTCAGAGACAAAGGACAGTGAGGGACAGGCATTCAGAGACAAAGGACAGTGAGGGACAGGCATTCAGCGAGAAAAGGCAGTGAGTGGCATGCATTCAGAGACAAAAAGCAGCGAGGGACAGGCATTCAGCGTCAAAGGACAGTGAGGGACAGGCATTCAGAGACAGAAGACAATGAGGGACAGGCATTCAGAGACAAAGGACAGCGAGGGACAGGCATTCAGAGACAAAGGACAGTGAGGGACAGGCATTCCAAGAAAAGTACAGCGAGGGACATGCATTCAAAGAAAAGGACAGTGAGGGACAGGCATTTAAAGAAAAGGACAGTGAGAGCCAGGCATTCAGAGACCAATGAAAGTGAGGGACAGGCATTCAGAGACAAAGGACAGTGGGGGACAGGCATTCAGAGACAAAGGACAGTGAGGGACAGGCATTCAGAGACAAAGGACAGTGAGGGACAGGAATTCAGAGACAAAGGACAGTGAGGGACAGGCATTCAGAGACAAAGGACAGTGAGGGACAGGCATTCAGAGACAAAGGACAGTGAGGGACAGGCATTCAGAGACAAAGGATGGTGAGGGACAGGCATTCAGAGACAAAAGGACAGTAGGGGACAGGCATTCAAAGACAGAAGATGAGAGACAGGCACTCGGAGACAAAGGACAGTGAGGACAGGCATTCAGATAAAGGACAGTGGGGGACAGGCATTCAGAGACAAAGGACAGTGAGGGACAGGCATTCAGAGACAAAGGACAGTGAGGGACAGGCATTCAGAGACAAATGACAGTGAGGGACAGGCATTCAGAGACATAGGAAAGTGAGGGACCGGCATTCAGGGACAGAAGACAGCGAGAGACAGGCATTCAGAGGTAGAAGGCAGTGAGAGACAGGCATTCAGAGAGAAAAGACAGTGAGCGACAGGCATTCAGGACAGAAGGCAGCGAGAGACAGGCATTAAGAGGTAGAAGGCACTGAGGGACAGGCATGCAGAGAGGGAGAGGCATTCAGAGACAAAGGACAGTGGGGGACAGGCATGCAGAGACAAAGGAGAGTGGGGGACAGGCATTCAGAGACAAAGGACAGTGAGGGACAGGCATTCAGAGACAAAGGACAGTGAGGGACAGGCATTCAGAGACAAAGGACAATGAGGGACAGACATTCAGAGACAGAAGACAATGAGGGACAGGCATTCAGAGACAGAAGACAATGAGGGACAGGCATTCAGAGGCAAAGAACAGTGAGGGACAGGCAATCAGAGACAAAGCACAGTGAGGGACAGGCATTCAGAGACAATGGAAAGTGAGGGTTGACATAAGTCAGGTAGAAATGAATTAAGAAATATACTGGGCACCCTGCTGGTGGCGCTGTCCAGGGAGAGTATAAATAATCTGGCATGGTCCCAGCTTGCTCAGGGACATTTCGTAAACAGGAACTAGTGAAGGATAACTAGTGTTCCATGTTGTGAAACACTCGAATTAGCCTTGTTTAATACTCTGACCAAGTGCCTAGTAATTTTCTGACGTCAAGGGACAAGCATTCAGAGGCGAAGGACAGTGAGGGACAGGCATTCAGAGACAAAGGACAGTGAGGGACAGGCATTCAGTGACAAAGGACAGTGAGGGACAGGCATTCAGAGACAAAGGACAGTGAGGGACAGGCGTTCAGAGGAAGAAGGCAGTGAGGGACAGGCATTCAGAGACAACAGGCTGTGAGGGACAGGCATTCAGAGAGAAAAGGCAGTGAGGGACAAGCATTCAGAGACAAAAAGCTTTGAGGGACAGGCATTCAGAGACAAAGGACAGTGAGGGACAGGCATTCAGAGACAGAAGACAGTGAGGGACAGGCATTCAGAGACAGAAGACAGTGAGGGACAGGCATTCAGAGACAGAAGACAACGAGAGACAGGCATCCAGAGACAAAGGACAGTGAGGGACAGGCATTCAGAGACAGAAGACAGTGAGGGACAGGCATTCAGAGACAGCAGACAATGAGGGACAGGCATTCAAAGAAAAGGCCAGTGAGGGACAGGCATTCAGAGACAAAGGACAGCGAGGGACAGGCATTCAGTGACAAACGACAGTGAGGGACAGGCATTCAGAGACAGAAGACAATAAGGGACAGGCATTCAAAGAAAAGGCCAGTGAGGGACAGGCATTCAGAGACAAAGGACAGTGAGGGACAGGCATTCAAAGAAAAGGACAGTGAGGGACATGCATTCAAAGAAAAGGACAGTGAGGGACAGGCATTCAAAGAAAAGGACAGTGAGGGACAGGCATTCAGAGACAAAAGAAAGTGAGGGACAGGCATTCAGAGACAAGACAATGAGGGACAGGCACTCAGAGACAGAAGACAATGAGAGACAGGCATTCAGAGACAAAGGACAGTGAGGGACAGGCATTCAGAGACAAAGGACAGTGAGGGACAGGCATTCAGCGAGAAAAGGCAGTGAGTGGCATGCATTCAGAGACAAAAAGCAGCGAGGGACAGGCATTCAGCGTCAAAGGACAGTGAGGGACAGGCATTCAGAGACAGAAGACAATGAGGGACAGGCATTCAGAGACAAAGGACAGCGAGGGACAGGCATTCAGAGACAAAGGACAGTGAGGGACAGGCATTCCAAGAAAAGTACAGCGAGGGACATGCATTCAAAGAAAAGGACAGTGAGGGACAGGCATTTAAAGAAAAGGACAGTGAGAGCCAGGCATTCAGAGACCAATGAAAGTGAGGGACAGGCATTCAGAGACAAAGGACAGTGGGGGACAGGCATTCAGAGACAAAGGACAGTGAGGGACAGGCATTCAGAGACAAAGGACAGTGAGGGACAGGAATTCAGAGACAAAGGACAGTGAGGGACAGGCATTCAGAGACAAAGGACAGTGAGGGACAGGCATTCAGAGACAAAGGACAGTGAGGGACAGGCATTCAGAGACAAAGGATGGTGAGGGACAGGCATTCAGAGACAAAAGGACAGTAGGGGACAGGCATTCAAAGACAGAAGATGAGAGACAGGCACTCGGAGACAAAGGACAGTGAGGACAGGCATTCAGATAAAGGACAGTGGGGGACAGGCATTCAGAGACAAAGGACAGTGAGGGACAGGCATTCAGAGACAAAGGACAGTGAGGGACAGGCATTCAGAGACAAATGACAGTGAGGGACAGGCATTCAGAGACATAGGAAAGTGAGGGACCGGCATTCAGGGACAGAAGACAGCGAGAGACAGGCATTCAGAGGTAGAAGGCAGTGAGAGACAGGCATTCAGAGAGAAAAGACAGTGAGCGACAGGCATTCAGGACAGAAGGCAGCGAGAGACAGGCATTAAGAGGTAGAAGGCACTGAGGGACAGGCATGCAGAGAGGGAGAGGCATTCAGAGACAAAGGACAGTGGGGGACAGGCATGCAGAGACAAAGGAGAGTGGGGGACAGGCATTCAGAGACAAAGGACAGTGAGGGACAGGCATTCAGAGACAAAGGACAGTGAGGGACAGGCATTCAGAGACAAAGGACAATGAGGGACAGACATTCAGAGACAGAAGACAATGAGGGACAGGCATTCAGAGACAGAAGACAATGAGGGACAGGCATTCAGAGGCAAAGAACAGTGAGGGACAGGCAATCAGAGACAAAGCACAGTGAGGGACAGGCATTCAGAGACAATGGAAAGTGAGGGTTGACATAAGTCAGGTAGAAATGAATTAAGAAATATACTGGGCACCCTGCTGGTGGCGCTGTCCAGGGAGAGTATAAATAATCTGGCATGGTCCCAGCTTGCTCAGGGACATTTCGTAAACAGGAACTAGTGAAGGATAACTAGTGTTCCATGTTGTGAAACACTCGAATTAGCCTTGTTTAATACTCTGACCAAGTGCCTAGTAATTTTCTGACGTCAAGGGACAAGCATTCAGAGGCGAAGGACAGTGAGGGACAGGCATTCAGAGACAAAGGACAGTGAGGGACAGGCATTCAGTGACAAAGGACAGTGAGGGACAGGCATTCAGAGACAAAGGACAGTGAGGGACAGGCGTTCAGAGGAAGAAGGCAGTGAGGGACAGGCATTCAGAGACAACAGGCTGTGAGGGACAGGCATTCAGAGAGAAAAGGCAGTGAGGGACAAGCATTCAGAGACAAAAAGCTTTGAGGGACAGGCATTCAGAGACAAAGGACAGTGAGGGACAGGCATTCAGAGACAGAAGACAGTGAGGGACAGGCATTCAGAGACAAAGGACAGTGAGGGACAGGCATTCAGAGACAGAAGACAGTGAGGGACAGGCATTCAGAGACAGAAGACAGTGAGGGACAGGCATTCAGAGACAGAAGACAACGAGAGACAGGCATCCAGAGACAAAGGACAGTGAGGGACAGGCATTCAGAGACAGAAGACAGTGAGGGACAGGCATTCAGAGACAGCAGACAATGAGGGACAGGCATTCAAAGAAAAGGCCAGTGAGGGACAGGCATTCAGAGACAAAGGACAGCGAGGGACAGGCATTCAGTGACAAACGACAGTGAGGGACAGGCATTCAGAGACAGAAGACAATAAGGGACAGGCATTCAAAGAAAAGGCCAGTGAGGGACAGGCATTCAGAGACAAAGGACAGTGAGGGACAGGCATTCAAAGAAAAGGACAGTGAGGGACATGCATTCAAAGAAAAGGACAGTGAGGGACAGGCATTCAAAGAAAAGGACAGTGAGGGACAGGCATTCAGAGACAAAAGAAAGTGAGGGACAGGCATTCAGAGACAAGACAATGAGGGACAGGCACTCAGAGACAGAAGACAATGAGAGACAGGCATTCAGAGACAAAGGACAGTGAGGGACAGGCATTCAGAGACAAAGGACAGTGAGGGACAGGCATTCAGCGAGAAAAGGCAGTGAGTGGCATGCATTCAGAGACAAAAAGCAGCGAGGGACAGGCATTCAGCGACAAAGGACAGTGAGGGACAGGCATTCAGAGACAGAAGACAATGAGGGACAGGCATTCAGAGACAAAGGACAGCGAGGGACAGGCATTCAGAGACAAAGGACAGTGAGGGACAGGCATTCCAAGAAAAGTACAGCGAGGGACATGCATTCAAAGAAAAGGACAGTGAGGGACAGGCATTTAAAGAAAAGGACAGTGAGAGCCAGGCATTCAGAGACCAATGAAAGTGAGGAACAGGCATTCAGAGACAAAGGACAGTGGGGGACAGGCATTCAGAGACAAAGGACAGTGAGGGACAGGCATTCAGAGACAAAGGACAGTGAGGGACAGGAATTCAGAGACAAAGGACAGTGAGGGACAGGCATTCAGAGGCAAAGGACAGTGAGGGACAGGCATTCAGAGACAAAGGACAGTGAGGGACAGGCATTCAGAGACAAAGGATGGTGAGGGACAGGCATTCAGAGACAAAAGGACAGTAGGGGACAGGCATTCAAAGACAGAAGATGAGAGACAGGCACTCGGAGACAAAGGACAGTGAGGACAGGCATTCAGATAAAGGACAGTGGGGGACAGGCATTCAGAGACAAAGGACAGTGAGGGACAGGCATTCAGAGACAAAGGACAGTGAGGGACAGGCATTCAGAGACAAATGACAGTGAGGGACAGGCATTCAGAGACATATGAAAGTGAGGGACCGGCATTCAGGGACAGAAGACAGCGAGAGACAGGCATTCAGAGGTAGAAGGCAGTGAGAGACAGGCATTCAGAGAGAAAAGACAGTGAGCGACAGGCATTCAGGACAGAAGGCAGCGAGAGACAGGCATTAAGAGGTAGAAGGCACTGAGGGACAGGCATGCAGAGAGGGAGAGGCATTCAGAGACAAAGGACAGTGGGGGACAGGCATGCAGAGACAAAGGAGAGTGGGGGACAGGCATTCAGAGACAAAGGACAGTGAGGGACAGGCATTCAGAGACAAAGGACAGTGAGGGACAGGCATTCAGCGAGAAAAGGCAGTGAGTGGCATGCATTCAGAGACAAAAAGCAGCGAGGGACAGGCATTCAGCGACAAAGGACAGTGAGGGACAGGCATTCAGAGACAAAGGACAGTGAGGGACAGGCATTCAGAGACAAAGGACAGTGAGGGACAGGCATTCAGAGACAAAGGACAGTGAGGGACAGGCATTCAGAGACAAAGGACAGTGAGGGACAGGCATTCAGAGACAAAGGACAGTGAGGGACAGGCATTCAGAGACAAAGGACGGTGAGGGACAGGCATTCAGAGACAGAAGGACAGTGGGGGACAGGCATTCAAATACAGAAGACGAGAGACAGGCACTCAGAGACAAAGGACAGTGAGGACAGGCATTCAGATAAAGGACAGTGGGGGACAGGCATTCAGAGACAGAAGACAATGAGGGAAAGGCATTCAGAGACAAAGGACAGTGAGGGACAGGCATTCAGAGACAAAGGACAGTGAGGGACAGGCATTCAGAGACAAAGGACAGTGAGGGACAGGCATTCAGAGACAAAGGACAGTGAGGGACAGGCATTCAGAGACAAAGGACAGTGAGGGACAGGCATTCAGAGACAAAGGACGGTGAGGGACAGGCATTCAGAGACAAAAGGACAGTGTGGGACAGGCATTCAAAGACAGAAGACGAGAGACAGGCACTCAGAGACAAAGGACAGTGAGGACAGGCATTCAGATAAAGGACAGTGAGGGACAGGCATTCAGAGACAAAGGACAGTGAGGGACAGGCATTCAGGGACAAAGGAAAGTGAGGGACAGGTATTCAGGGACAGAAGACAGCGAGAGACAGGCATTCAGAGGTAGAAGGCAGTGAGGGACAGGAATTCAGAGAGAAAAGGCCGTGAGCGACAGGCATTCAGGGACAGAAGACAGCGAGAGACAGGCATTAAGAGGTAGAAGGCAGTGAGCGACAGGCATTCAGAGACAAAAGGCAGAGAGGGAGAGGCATTCAGAGACAAAGGACAGTGGGGGACAGGCATTGAGAGACAAAGGACAGTGAGGAACAGGCATTCAGAGACAAAAGCAGTGAGGGACAGGCATTCAGAGACAAAGAAAAGTGAGGGACAGGCATTCAGAGACAGAAGACCGTGAGGGACAGGCATTCAGAGACAGAAGACCGTGAGGGACAGGCATTCAGAGACAAAGGATAGTGAGGGACAGGCATTCAGAGACAAAGGACGGTGAGGGACAGGCATTCAGAGACAAAGGACAATGAGGGACAGGCATTCAGAGACAAACGGACAGTGAGGGTCAGGTATTGAGAGACAAAAGGACAGTGAGGGACAGGCATTCAGAGACAGAAGACCGTGAGGGACAGCCATTCAGAGACAGAAGACTGTGAGGGACAGGCATTCAGAGACAAAAGACATTGAGGGACAGGCATTCAGAGACAAAAGGCAGTGAGGGACAGGCATTCAGAGACAAAGGACAGTGAGGGACAGGCATTCAGAGACAAAGGACAGTGAGGGACAGGCATTCAGAGACAAAGGACGGTGAGGGACAGGCATTCAGAGACAGAAGGACAGTGGGGGACAGGCATTCAAATACAGAAGACGAGAGACAGGCACTCAGAGACAAAGGACAGTGAGGACAGGCACTCAGATAAAGGACAGTGGGGGACAGGCATTCAGAGACAGAAGACAATGAGGGAAAGGCATTCAGAGACAAAGGACAGTGAGGGACAGGCATTCAGAGACAAAGGACAGTGAGGGACAGGCATTCAGAGACAAAGGACAGTGAGGGACAGGCATTCAGAGACAAAGGACAGTGAGGGACAGGCATTCAGAGACAAAGGACAGTGAGGGACAGGCATTCAGAGACAAAGGACGGTGAGGGACAGGCATTCAGAGACAAAAGGACAGTGTGGGACAGGCATTCAAAGACAGAAGACGAGAGACAGGCACTCAGAGACAAAGGACAGTGAGGACAGGCATTCAGATAAAGGACAGTGAGGGACAGGCATTCAGAGACAAAGGACAGTGAGGGACAGGCATTCAGGGACAAAGGAAAGTGAGGGACAGGTATTCAGGGACAGAAGACAGCGAGAGACAGGCATTCAGAGGTAGAAGGCAGTGAGGGACAGGAATTCAGAGAGAAAAGGCCGTGAGCGACAGGCATTCAGGGACAGAAGACAGCGAGAGACAGGCATTAAGAGGTAGAAGGCAGTGAGCGACAGGCATTCAGAGACAAAAGGCAGAGAGGGAGAGGCATTCAGAGACAAAGGACAGTGGGGGACAGGCATTGAGAGACAAAGGACAGTGAGGAACAGGCATTCAGAGACAAAAGCAGTGAGGGACAGGCATTCAGAGACAAAGAAAAGTGAGGGACAGGCATTCAGAGACAGAAGACCGTGAGGGACAGGCATTCAGAGACAGAAGACCGTGAGGGACAGGCATTCAGAGACAAAGGATAGTGAGGGACAGGCATTCAGAGACAAAGGACGGTGAGGGACAGGCATTCAGAGACAAAGGACAATGAGGGACAGGCATTCAGAGACAAACGGACAGTGAGGGTCAGGTATTGAGAGACAAAAGGACAGTGAGGGACAGGCATTCAGAGACAGAAGACCGTGAGGGACAGCCATTCAGAGACAGAAGACTGTGAGGGACAGGCATTCAGAGACAAAAGACATTGAGGGACAGGCATTCAGAGACAAAAGGCAGTGAGGGACAGGCACTCAGAGACAAAGGACAGTGAGGACAGGCATTCAGATAACGGACAGTGGGGGACAGGCATTCAGAGAAAAAGTACAATGAGGGACAGGCATTCAGAGACAAAGGACAGTGAGGGACAGGCATTCAGAGACAAAGGAAAGTGAGGGACAGGCATTCAGGGACAGAAGACAGCGAGAGACAGGCATTCAGAGGCAGATGGCATTGAGGGACAGGCATTCAGAGAGAAATGACAGTGAGCGACAGGCATTCAGGGACAGAAGACAGCGAGAGACAGGCATTAAGAGGTAGAAGGCAGTGAGGGACAGGCATTCAGAGACAAAAGGCAGAGAGGGAGAGGCATTCAGAGACAAAGGACAGTGGGGGACAGGCATTCAGAGACAAAGGACAGTGAGGGACAGGCATTCAGAGACAAAGGACAGTGAGGGACAGGCATTCAGAGACAAAGGACAGCGAGGGACAGGCATTCAGAGACAAAGGACAGTGAGGGACAGGCATTCAGGGACAGAAGTCAGCGAGAGACAGGCATTCAGAGACAGAAGACCGTGAGGGACAGGCATTCAGAGACAAAGGATAGTGAGGGACAGGCATTCAGAGACAAAGGACGGTGAGGGACAGGCATTCAGAGACAAAGGACAATGAGGGACAGGCATTCATGGACAAGGGTCAGTGGGGGACAGGCATTCAGAGACAAAGGACAGTGAGGGACAGGCATTCAGGGACAAAGGACAGTGAGGGACAGGCATTCAGGGACAAAGGACAGTGAGGGACAGACATTCAGGGACAAAGGACAGTGAGAGACAGACATTCAGGGACAAAGGACAGTGAGGTTCAGGCATTCAGTGACAAAGCACAGTGAGGGACAGGCATTCGGAGACAAGACAATGAGGGACAGGCACTCAGAGACAGAAGACAATGAGGGACAGGCATTCATAGACAAAAGGACAGTGAGTGACAGGAATTCAGAGACAAACGGACAGTGAGGGTCAGGTATTGAGAGACAAAAGGACAGTGAGGGACAGGCATTCAGAGACAGAAGACCGTGAGGGACAGCCATTCAGAGACAGAAGACTGTGAGGGACAGGCATTCAGAGACAAAAGACATTGAGGGACAGGCATTCAGAGACAAAAGGCAGTGAGGGACAGGCACTCAGAGACAAAGGACAGTGAGGACAGGCATTCAGATAATGGACAGTGGGGGACAGGCATTCAGAGAAAAAGTACAATGAGGGACAGGCATTCAGAGACAAAGGACAGTGAGGGACAGGCATTCAGAGACAAAGGAAAGTGAGGGACAGGCATTCAGGGACAGAAGACAGCGAGAGACAGGCATTCAGAGGCAGATGGCATTGAGGGACAGGCATTCAGAGAGAAATGACAGTGAGCGACAGGCATTCAGGGACAGAAGACAGCGAGAGACAGGCATTAAGAGGTAGAAGGCAGTGAGGGACAGGCATTCAGAGACAAAAGGCAGAGAGGGAGAGGCATTCAGAGACAAAGGACAGTGGGGGACAGGCATTCAGAGACAAAGGACAGTGAGGGACAGGCATTCAGAGACAAAGGACAGTGAGGGACAGGCATTCAGAGACAAAGGACAGCGAGGGACAGGCATTCAGAGACAAAGGACAGTGAGGGACAGGCATTCAGAGACAAAGGACAGTGAGGGACAGGCATTCAGAGACAAAGGAAAGTGAGGGACAGGCATTCAGGGACAGAAGACAGCGAGAGACAGGCATTCAGAGGCAGAAGGCATTGAGGGACAGGCATTCAGAGAGAAATGACAGTGAGCGACAGGCATTCAGGGACAGAAGACAGTGAGAGACAGGCATTAAGATGTAGAAGGCAGTGAGGGACAGGCATTCAGAGACAAAAGGCAGAGAGGGAGAGGCATTCAGAGACAAAGCACAGTGGGGGACAGGCATTCAGAGACAAAGGACAGTGAGGGACAGGCATTCAGAGACAAAGGACAGTGAGGGACAGGCACTCAGAGACAAAGGACAGCGATGGACAGGCATTCAGAGACAAAGGACAGTGAGGGACAGGCATTCAGAGACAGAAGACAATGAGGGACAGGCATTCAGAGATAAAGGCCAGTGAGGGACAGGCATTCAGAGACAGAAGACAATGAGGGACAGGCATTCAGAGACAAACGACAGCGAGGGACAGGCATTCAGTGACAAAGGACAGTGAGGGACAGGCATTCAGATACAGAAGACAATGAGGGAGAGGCATTCAGAGACAAAAGACATTGAGGGACAGGCTTTCAGAGACAAAGGACAGTGAGGGACAGGCATTCAAAGAAAAGGACAGCGAGGGACATGCATTCAAAGAAAAGGACAGAGAGGGACAGGCATTCAAAGAAAAGGACAGTGAGGGACAGGCATTCAGAGACATAGGACAGTGGGGGACAGGCATTCAGAGAAAAAGGACAGTGAGGGACAGGCATTCAGAGACAAAGGACAGTGAGGGACAGGCATTCAGAGACAAAGGACAGTGAGGGACAGGCATTCAAAGAAAAGGACAGTGAGGGACAGGCATTCAGAGACAAAGGACAGTGAGGGACAGGCATTCAGGGACAAAGGACAGTGAGGGACATGCATTCAGAGACAAAGGGCAGTGAGGGACAGGCATTCAGAGACAAAGGACAGTGCGGGACAGGCATTCAGAGACAAAGGACAGTGAGGGACAGACATTCATAGACAAAGGACAGTGGGGGACAGGCATTCAGAGACAAAGGACAGTGGGGACAGGCATTCAGAGACAAAGGACAGTGAGGGACAGGCATTCAGAGACAACGGACAGTGAGGGACAGGCATTCAGAGATGTAGGACAGTGAGGGAGAGGCATTCAGAGACAAAGGACAGAGAGGGACAGGCATTCAGAGACAAAAGGCAGTGAGGGACAGGCATTCAGAGACAGACCGTGAGGGACAGGCATTCAGAGAACAAGGACGGTGAGGGACAGGCATTCAGAGGTAGAAGGCAGTGAGGGACATGCATTCAGAAACAACAGGCAGTGAGGGACAGGCATTCAGAGACAAAAAGCAGTGAGGGAGAGGCATTCAGAGGGAAAAGGAAGTGAGGGACAGGCATTAAGAGACAGACCATGAGGGACAGGCATTCAGAGACAAAGGACAGTGAGGGACAGGCATTCAGAGACAAAGGACAGTGAGGGACAGGCATTCAGAGACAAAGGACAGTGAGGAACAGGCATTCAGAGACAAAGGACAGTGAGGGACAGGCATTCAGAGACAAAGGACAGTGAGGGACAGGCATTCAGAGACAAAGGAAAGTGAGGGACAGGCATTCAGGGACAGAAGACAGTGAGAGACAGACATTCAGAGGTCGAAGGCAGTGAGGGACAGGAATTCAGAGAGAAAAGACCGTGAGCGACAGGCATTCAGGGACAGAAGACAGCGAGAGACAGGCATTAAGAGGTAGAAGGCACTGAGGGACAGGCATTCAGAGACAAAAGGCTGAGAGTGAGAGGCATTCAGAGACAAAGGACAGTGGGGGACAGGCATTCAGAGACAAAAAGCAGTGAGGGACAGGCATTCAGAGACAAAGGAAAGTGAGGGACAGGCATTCAGAGACAGAAGACTGTGAGGGACAGGCATTCAGAGACAGAAGACCGTGAGGGACAGGCATTCAGAGACAAAGGATAGTGAGGGACAGGCATTCAGAGACAAAGGACAGTGAGGGACAGGCATTCAGAGACAAAGGACAGTGAGGGACAGTCATTCAGGGACAAGGGTCAGTGGGGGACAGGCATTCAGAGACAAAGGACAGTGAGGGACAGGCATTCAGGGACAAAGGACAGTGAGGGACAGGCATTCAGGGACAAAGGACAGTGAGGGACAGACATTCAGGGACAAAGGACAGTGAGGGACAGACATTGAGGGACAAAGGACAGTGAGGTTCAGGCATTCAGTGACAAAGCACAGTGAGGGACAGGCATTCAGAGACAGAAGATCGTGAGGGACAGGCATTCAGAGACAAAAGACATTGAGGGACAGGCATTCAGAGACAAAAGGCAGTGAGGGACAGGCACTCAGAGACAAAGGGCAGTGAGGACAGGCATTCAGATAATGGACAGTGGGGGACAGGCATTCAGAGAAAAAGGACAATGAGGGACAGGCATTCAGAGACAAAGGACAGTGAGGGACAGGCATTCAGAGAAAAAGGAAAGTGAGGGACAGGCATTCAGGGACAGAAGTCAGCGAGAGACAGGCATTCAGAGGTAGAAGGCAGTGAGGGACAGGCATTCAGAGAGAAATGACAGTGAGCGACAGGCATTCAGGGACAGAAGACAGCGAGAGACAGGCATTAAGAGGTAGAAGGCAGTGAGGGCAGGCATTCAGAGGCAAAAGGCAGAGAGGGAGAGGCATTCAGAGACAAAGGACAGTGGGGGACAGGCATTCAGAGACAAAGGACAGTGAGGGACAGGCATTCAGAGACAAAGGAGAGTGAGGGACAGGCATTCAGAGACAAAGGACAGTGAGGGACAGGCATTCAGTGAGAAAAGGCAGTGAGGGACATGCATTCAGAGACAAAAAGGAGTGAGGGACAGGCATTCAGAGACAAAGGACAGTGAGGGACAGGCACTCAGAGACAAAGGACAGTGAAGGACAGGCATTCAGAGACAAAGGACAGCGAGGGACAGGCATTCAGATACAGAAGACAATGAGGGAGAGGCATTCAGAGACAAAAGACATTGAGGGACAGGCTTTCAGAGACAAAGGACAGTGAGGGACAGGCATTCAAAGAAAAGGACAGCGAGGGACATGCATTCAAAGAAAAGGACAGAGAGGGACAGGCATTCAAAGAAAAGGACAGTGAGGGACAGGCATTCAGAGACATAGGACAGTGGGGGACAGGCATTCAGAGAAAAAGGACAGTGAGGGACAGGCATTCAGATACAGAAGACAATGAGGGAGAGGCATTCAGAGACAAAAGACATTGAGGGACAGGCTTTCAGAGACAAAGGACAGTGAAGGACAGGCATTCAAAGAAAAGGACAGCGAGGGACATGCATTCAAAGAAAAGGACAGAGAGGGACAGGCATTCAAAGAAAAGGACAGTGAGGGACAGGCATTCAGAGACATAGGACAGTGGGGGACAGGCATTCAGAGAAAAAGGACAGTGAGGGACAGGCATTCAGAGACAAAGGACAGTGAGGGACAGGCATTCAGAGACAAAGGACAGTGAGGGACAGGCATTCAGAGACAAAGGACAGTGAGGGACAGGCATTCAAAGAAAAGGACAGTGAGGGACAGGCATTCAGAGACAAAGGATAGTGAGGGACAGGCATTCAGAGACAAAGGACGGTGAGGGACAGGCATTCAGAGACAAAGGACAATGAGGGACAGGCATTCATGGACAAGGGTCAGTGGGGGACAGGCATTCAGAGACAAAGGACAGTGAGGGACAGGCATTCAGGGACAAAGGACAGTGAGGGACAGGCATTCAGGGACAAAGGACAGTGAGGGACAGACATTCAGGGACAAAGGACAGTGAGAGACAGACATTCAGGGACAAAGGACAGTGAGGTTCAGGCATTCAGTGACAAAGCACAGTGAGGGACAGGCATTCGGAGACAAGACAATGAGGGACAGGCACTCAGAGACAGAAGACAATGAGGGACAGGCATTCATAGACAAAAGGACAGTGAGTGACAGGAATTCAGAGACAAACGGACAGTGAGGGTCAGGTATTGAGAGACAAAAGGACAGTGAGGGACAGGCATTCAGAGACAGAAGACCGTGAGGGACAGCCATTCAGAGACAGAAGACTGTGAGGGACAGGCATTCAGAGACAAAAGACATTGAGGGACAGGCATTCAGAGACAAAAGGCAGTGAGGGACAGGCACTCAGAGACAAAGGACAGTGAGGACAGGCATTCAGATAATGGACAGTGGGGGACAGGCATTCAGAGAAAAAGTACAATGAGGGACAGGCATTCAGAGACAAAGGACAGTGAGGGACAGGCATTCAGAGACAAAGGAAAGTGAGGGACAGGCATTCAGGGACAGAAGACAGCGAGAGACAGGCATTCAGAGGCAGATGGCATTGAGGGACAGGCATTCAGAGAGAAATGACAGTGAGCGACAGGCATTCAGGGACAGAAGACAGCGAGAGACAGGCATTAAGAGGTAGAAGGCAGTGAGGGACAGGCATTCAGAGACAAAAGGCAGAGAGGGAGAGGCATTCAGAGACAAAGGACAGTGGGGGACAGGCATTCAGAGACAAAGGACAGTGAGGGACAGGCATTCAGAGACAAAGGACAGTGAGGGACAGGCATTCAGAGACAAAGGACAGCGAGGGACAGGCATTCAGAGACAAAGGACAGTGAGGGACAGGCATTCAGAGACAAAGGACAGTGAGGGACAGGCATTCAGAGACAAAGGAAAGTGAGGGACAGGCATTCAGGGACAGAAGACAGCGAGAGACAGGCATTCAGAGGCAGAAGGCATTGAGGGACAGGCATTCAGAGAGAAATGACAGTGAGCGACAGGCATTCAGGGACAGAAGACAGTGAGAGACAGGCATTAAGATGTAGAAGGCAGTGAGGGACAGGCATTCAGAGACAAAAGGCAGAGAGGGAGAGGCATTCAGAGACAAAGCACAGTGGGGGACAGGCATTCAGAGACAAAGGACAGTGAGGGACAGGCATTCAGAGACAAAGGACAGTGAGGGACAGGCACTCAGAGACAAAGGACAGCGATGGACAGGCATTCAGAGACAAAGGACAGTGAGGGACAGGCATTCAGAGACAGAAGACAATGAGGGACAGGCATTCAGAGATAAAGGCCAGTGAGGGACAGGCATTCAGAGACAGAAGACAATGAGGGACAGGCATTCAGAGACAAACGACAGCGAGGGACAGGCATTCAGTGACAAAGGACAGTGAGGGACAGGCATTCAGATACAGAAGACAATGAGGGAGAGGCATTCAGAGACAAAAGACATTGAGGGACAGGCTTTCAGAGACAAAGGACAGTGAGGGACAGGCATTCAAAGAAAAGGACAGCGAGGGACATGCATTCAAAGAAAAGGACAGAGAGGGACAGGCATTCAAAGAAAAGGACAGTGAGGGACAGGCATTCAGAGACATAGGACAGTGGGGGACAGGCATTCAGAGAAAAAGGACAGTGAGGGACAGGCATTCAGAGACAAAGGACAGTGAGGGACAGGCATTCAGAGACAAAGGACAGTGAGGGACAGGCATTCAAAGAAAAGGACAGTGAGGGACAGGCATTCAGAGACAAAGGACAGTGAGGGACAGGCATTCAGGGACAAAGGACAGTGAGGGACATGCATTCAGAGACAAAGGGCAGTGAGGGACAGGCATTCAGAGACAAAGGACAGTGCGGGACAGGCATTCAGAGACAAAGGACAGTGAGGGACAGACATTCATAGACAAAGGACAGTGGGGGACAGGCATTCAGAGACAAAGGACAGTGGGGACAGGCATTCAGAGACAAAGGACAGTGAGGGACAGGCATTCAGAGACAACGGACAGTGAGGGACAGGCATTCAGAGATGTAGGACAGTGAGGGAGAGGCATTCAGAGACAAAGGACAGAGAGGGACAGGCATTCAGAGACAAAAGGCAGTGAGGGACAGGCATTCAGAGACAGACCGTGAGGGACAGGCATTCAGAGAACAAGGACGGTGAGGGACAGGCATTCAGAGGTAGAAGGCAGTGAGGGACATGCATTCAGAAACAACAGGCAGTGAGGGACAGGCATTCAGAGACAAAAAGCAGTGAGGGACAGGCATTCAGAGGGAAAAGGAAGTGAGGGACAGGCATTAAGAGACAGACCATGAGGGACAGGCATTCAGAGACAAAGGACAGTGAGGGACAGGCATTCAGAGACAAAGGACAGTGAGGGACAGGCATTCAGAGACAAAGGACAGTGAGGAACAGGCATTCAGAGACAAAGGACAGTGAGGGACAGGCATTCAGAGACAAAGGACAGTGAGGGACAGGCATTCAGAGACAAAGGAAAGTGAGGGACAGGCATTCAGGGACAGAAGACAGTGAGAGACAGACATTCAGAGGTCGAAGGCAGTGAGGGACAGGAATTCAGAGAGAAAAGACCGTGAGCGACAGGCATTCAGGGACAGAAGACAGCGAGAGACAGGCATTAAGAGGTAGAAGGCACTGAGGGACAGGCATTCAGAGACAAAAGGCTGAGAGTGAGAGGCATTCAGAGACAAAGGACAGTGGGGGACAGGCATTCAGAGACAAAAAGCAGTGAGGGACAGGCATTCAGAGACAAAGGAAAGTGAGGGACAGGCATTCAGAGACAGAAGACTGTGAGGGACAGGCATTCAGAGACAGAAGACCGTGAGGGACAGGCATTCAGAGACAAAGGATAGTGAGGGACAGGCATTCAGAGACAAAGGACAGTGAGGGACAGGCATTCAGAGACAAAGGACAGTGAGGGACAGTCATTCAGGGACAAGGGTCAGTGGGGGACAGGCATTCAGAGACAAAGGACAGTGAGGGACAGGCATTCAGGGACAAAGGACAGTGAGGGACAGGCATTCAGGGACAAAGGACAGTGAGGGACAGACATTCAGGGACAAAGGACAGTGAGGGACAGACATTGAGGGACAAAGGACAGTGAGGTTCAGGCATTCAGTGACAAAGCACAGTGAGGGACAGGCATTCAGAGACAGAAGATCGTGAGGGACAGGCATTCAGAGACAAAAGACATTGAGGGACAGGCATTCAGAGACAAAAGGCAGTGAGGGACAGGCACTCAGAGACAAAGGGCAGTGAGGACAGGCATTCAGATAATGGACAGTGGGGGACAGGCATTCAGAGAAAAAGGACAATGAGGGACAGGCATTCAGAGACAAAGGACAGTGAGGGACAGGCATTCAGAGAAAAAGGAAAGTGAGGGACAGGCATTCAGGGACAGAAGTCAGCGAGAGACAGGCATTCAGAGGTAGAAGGCAGTGAGGGACAGGCATTCAGAGAGAAATGACAGTGAGCGACAGGCATTCAGGGACAGAAGACAGCGAGAGACAGGCATTAAGAGGTAGAAGGCAGTGAGGGCAGGCATTCAGAGGCAAAAGGCAGAGAGGGAGAGGCATTCAGAGACAAAGGACAGTGGGGGACAGGCATTCAGAGACAAAGGACAGTGAGGGACAGGCATTCAGAGACAAAGGAGAGTGAGGGACAGGCATTCAGAGACAAAGGACAGTGAGGGACAGGCATTCAGTGAGAAAAGGCAGTGAGGGACATGCATTCAGAGACAAAAAGGAGTGAGGGACAGGCATTCAGAGACAAAGGACAGTGAGGGACAGGCACTCAGAGACAAAGGACAGTGAAGGACAGGCATTCAGAGACAAAGGACAGCGAGGGACAGGCATTCAGATACAGAAGACAATGAGGGAGAGGCATTCAGAGACAAAAGACATTGAGGGACAGGCTTTCAGAGACAAAGGACAGTGAGGGACAGGCATTCAAAGAAAAGGACAGCGAGGGACATGCATTCAAAGAAAAGGACAGAGAGGGACAGGCATTCAAAGAAAAGGACAGTGAGGGACAGGCATTCAGAGACATAGGACAGTGGGGGACAGGCATTCAGAGAAAAAGGACAGTGAGGGACAGGCATTCAGAGACAAAGGACAGTGAGGGACAGGCATTCAGAGACAAAGGACAGTGAGGGACAGGCATTCAAAGAAAAGGACAGTGAGGGACAGGCATTCAGAGACAAAGGACAGTGAGGGACAGGCATTCAGGGACAAAGGACAGTGAGGGACATGCATTCAGAGACAAAGGGCAGTGAGGGACAGGCATTCAGAGACAAAGGACAGTGCGGGACAGGCATTCAGAGACAAAGGACAGTGAGGGACAGACATTCATAGACAAAGGACAGTGGGGGACAGGCATTCAGAGACAAAGGACAGTGGGGACAGGCATTCAGAGACAAAGGACAGTGAGGGACAGGCATTCAGAGACAACGGACAGTGAGGGACAGGCATTCAGAGATGTAGGACAGTGAGGGAGAGGCATTCAGAGACAAAGGACAGAGAGGGACAGGCATTCAGAGACAAAAGGCAGTGAGGGACAGGCATTCAGAGACAGACCGTGAGGGACAGGCATTCAGAGAACAAGGACGGTGAGGGACAGGCATTCAGAGGTAGAAGGCAGTGAGGGACATGCATTCAGAAACAACAGGCAGTGAGGGACAGGCATTCAGAGACAAAAAGCAGTGAGGGACAGGCATTCAGAGGGAAAAGGAAGTGAGGGACAGGCATTAAGAGACAGACCATGAGGGACAGGCATTCAGAGACAAAGGACAGTGAGGGACAGGCATTCAGAGACAAAGGACAGTGAGGGACAGGCATTCAGAGACAAAGGACAGTGAGGAACAGGCATTCAGAGACAAAGGACAGTGAGGGACAGGCATTCAGAGACAAAGGACAGTGAGGGACAGGCATTCAGAGACAAAGGAAAGTGAGGGACAGGCATTCAGGGACAGAAGACAGTGAGAGACAGACATTCAGAGGTCGAAGGCAGTGAGGGACAGGAATTCAGAGAGAAAAGACCGTGAGCGACAGGCATTCAGGGACAGAAGACAGCGAGAGACAGGCATTAAGAGGTAGAAGGCACTGAGGGACAGGCATTCAGAGACAAAAGGCTGAGAGTGAGAGGCATTCAGAGACAAAGGACAGTGGGGGACAGGCATTCAGAGACAAAAAGCAGTGAGGGACAGGCATTCAGAGACAAAGGAAAGTGAGGGACAGGCATTCAGAGACAGAAGACTGTGAGGGACAGGCATTCAGAGACAGAAGACCGTGAGGGACAGGCATTCAGAGACAAAGGATAGTGAGGGACAGGCATTCAGAGACAAAGGACAGTGAGGGACAGGCATTCAGAGACAAAGGACAGTGAGGGACAGTCATTCAGGGACAAGGGTCAGTGGGGGACAGGCATTCAGAGACAAAGGACAGTGAGGGACAGGCATTCAGGGACAAAGGACAGTGAGGGACAGGCATTCAGGGACAAAGGACAGTGAGGGACAGACATTCAGGGACAAAGGACAGTGAGGGACAGACATTGAGGGACAAAGGACAGTGAGGTTCAGGCATTCAGTGACAAAGCACAGTGAGGGACAGGCATTCAGAGACAGAAGATCGTGAGGGACAGGCATTCAGAGACAAAAGACATTGAGGGACAGGCATTCAGAGACAAAAGGCAGTGAGGGACAGGCACTCAGAGACAAAGGGCAGTGAGGACAGGCATTCAGATAATGGACAGTGGGGGACAGGCATTCAGAGAAAAAGGACAATGAGGGACAGGCATTCAGAGACAAAGGACAGTGAGGGACAGGCATTCAGAGAAAAAGGAAAGTGAGGGACAGGCATTCAGGGACAGAAGTCAGCGAGAGACAGGCATTCAGAGGTAGAAGGCAGTGAGGGACAGGCATTCAGAGAGAAATGACAGTGAGCGACAGGCATTCTGGGACAGAAGACAGCGAGAGACAGGCATTAAGAGGTAGAAGGCAGTGAGGGCAGGCATTCAGAGGCAAAAGGCAGAGAGGGAGAGGCATTCAGAGACAAAGGACAGTGGGGGACAGGCTTTCAGAGACAAAGGACAGTGAGGGACAGGCATTCAGAGACAAAGGAGAGTGAGGGACAGGCATTCAGAGACAAAGGACAGTGAGGGACAGGCATTCAGTGAGAAAAGGCAGTGAGGGACATGCATTCAGAGACAAAAAGGAGTGAGGGACAGGCATTCAGAGACAAAGGACAGTGAGGGACAGGCATTCAGAGACAAAGGACAGTGAAGGACAGGCATTCAGAGACAAAGGACAGCGAGGGACAGGCATTCAGAGACAAAGGACAGTGAGGGACAGGCATTCAGAGACAGAAGACAATGAGGGACAGGCATTCAGAGATAAAGGCCAGTGAGGGACAGGCATTCAGAGACAGAAGACAATGAGGGACAGGCATTCAGAGACAAAGGACAGCGAGGGACAGGCATTCAGTGACAAAGGACAGTGAGGGACAGGCATTCAGATACAGAAGACAATGAGGGACAGGCATTCAGAGACAAAAGACAGTGAGGGACAGGCTTTCAGAGACAAAGGACAGTGAGGGACAGGCATTCAAAGAAAAGGACAGCGAGGGACAGGCATTCAGAGACAAAAGAAAGTGAGGGACAGGCATTCAGAGACAAAGGACAGTGGGGGACAGGCATTCAGAGAAAAAGGACTGTGAGGGACAGGCATTCAGAGACAAAGGACAGTGAGGGACAGGCATTCAGAGACAAAGGACAGTGAGGGACAGGCATTCAAAGAAAAGGACAGTGAGGGGCATGCATTCAAAGAAAAGGACAGTGAGGGACAGGCATTCAGAGACAAAGGTCAATGAGGGACAGGCATTCAGGGACAAAGGACAGTGAGGGACAGGCATTCAGAGACAAAGGGCAGTGAGGGACAGGCATTCAGAGACAAAGGACAGTGCGGGACAGGCATTGAGAGACAAAGGACAGCGAGGGACAGACATTCAGAGACAAAGGACAGTGGGGGACAGGCATTCAGGGACAAAGGACAGTGAGGGACAGGCATTCAGGGACAAAGGACAGTGAGGGACAGGCATTCAGAGGTAGAAGGCAGTGAGGGACAGGCATGCAGAGAGAAGAGACAGTGAGGGACAGGCATTCAGAGACAATGGACAGTGAGGGACAGGCGTTCAGAGGAAGAAGGCAGTGAGGGACAGGCATTCAGTCAGAAAAGGCAGTGAGGGACAAACATTCAGAGACAAAAAGCAGTGAGGGACAGGCATTCAGAGACAAAGGACAGTGAGGGACAGGCATTCAGAGACAAAGGACTGTGAGGGACAGGCATTCAGAGACAAAGGGCAGTGAGGGACAGGCATTCAGAGACAAAGGACAGTGAGGGACAGGCATTCAGAGACAAATGACAGTGAGGGACAGGAATTCAGAGACAAAGGACAGTGAGGGACAGGCACTCATGGACAAAGGACAGTGAGGGACAGGCATTCAGAGGAAGAAGGCAGTGAGGGACAGGCTTTCAGAGACAACAGGCAGTGAGGGACAGGCATTCAGCGAGAAAAGGCAGTGAGGGACAAGCATTCAGAGACAAAAAGCATTGAGGGACAGGCATTCAGAGACAGAAGACAATGAGGGACAGGCATTCAAGAAAAGGCCAGTGAGAGACAGGCATTCAGAGACAAAGGACAGTGAGGGACAGGCATTCAAAGAAAAGGACAGCGAGTGATATGCATTCAAAGAAAAGGACAGTGAGGGACAGGCATTTAAAGAAAAACAGTGAGGGACAGGCATTCAGAGACAAAGGACAGTGAGGGACAGGCATTCAGTGAGAAAAGGCAGTCAGGGACATGCATTCAGAGACAAAAATGAGTGAGGGACAGGCATTCAGAGAAAAAGGACAGTGAGGGAGAGGCATTCAGAGACAAAGGACAGCGAGGGACAGGCATTCAGTGACAAATAACAGTGAGGGACAGGCATTCAAAGAAAAGGACAGCAAGGGACATGCGTTCAAAGAAAAGGACAGTGAGTGACAGGCATTCAGAGACAAAGGACAGTGAGGGACAGGCATTCAGAGACAAAGGACAGTGAGGGACAGGCATTCAGAGACAAAGGACAGTGAGGGACAGGCATTCAGAGACAAAGGACAGTGCGGGACAGGCATTCAGAGACAAAGGACAGTGAGGGACAGGCTTTCAGAGACAAAGGACAGTGAGGGACAGGCATTCAAAGAAAAGGACCGGGGACATGCATTCAAAGAAAAGGACAGTGAGGGACAGGCATTCAGAGACAAAGGACAGTGAGGGACAGGCATTCAGAGACAAAGGACAGTGAGGGACAGGCATTCAGAGACAGACCATGAGGGACAGGCATTCAGAGCAAAGGACGGTGAGGGACAGGCATTCAGAGGTAGAAGGCAGTGAGGGACATGCATTCAGAAACAACAGGCAGTGAGGGACAGGCATTCAGAGCGAAAAAGCAGTGAGGGACAGGCATTCAGAGGGAAAAGGAAGTGAGGGACAGGCATTCAGAGACAAATGCAGTGAGTGACAGGCATTCACAGACAAAGGACAGTGAGTGACAGGCATTCACAGACAAAGGACAGTGAGGGAAAGCCATTCTGGGACAGAAGACAGTGAGGGACAGGCATTCAGAAACAACAGGCAGTGAGGGACAGGCATTCAGCGAGAAAAGGCAGTGAGGGACAGGCAATCAGAGACAAAGGAAAGTGAGGGACAGGCATTCAGAGACAAACGACAGTGAGTGACAGTCATTCAGAGACAAAGGATAGTGGGGGACAGGCATTCAGAGACAAAGGACAGTGAGGGACAGGCATTCAGAGACAAAGGACAGTGAGGGACAGGCATTCAGCGAGAATAGGCAGTTAGGGACAAGCATTCAGAGACAAAAAGCAGTCAGGGACAGGCATTCAGAGACAAAGGACAGTGAGGGACAGGCATTCAGAGACAAAAGACAACGAGAGACAGGCATTCAGAGCCAGCAGGCAGTGAGGGACAGGCATTCAGTGACAAAGGACACTGAGGGACAGGCATACAGAGACAAAGGACAATGAGGGACAGACATTCAGAGACAGAAGACAATGAGGGACAGGCATTCAGAGACAATGGAAAGTGAGGGTTGACATAAGTCAGGTAGAAATGAATTAAGAAATATACTGGGCACCCTGCTGGTGGCGCTCTCCAGGGAGAGTATAAATAATCTGGCATGGTCCCAGCTTGCTCAGGGACATTTTTTAAACAGGAACTAGTGAAGGATAACTAGTGTTCCATGTTGTGAAACACTCGAATTAGCCTTGTTTAATACTCTGACCAAGTGCCTAGTAATTTTCTGACGTCAAGGGACAAGCATTCAGAGGCGAAGGACAGTGAGGGACAGGCATTCAGAGACAAAGGACAGTGAGGGACAGGCATTCAGTGACAAAGGACAGTGAGGGACAGGCATTCAGGTACAAAGGAGAGTGAGGGACAGGCATTCAGAGGTAGAAGGCAGTGAGGGACAGGCATGCAGAGAGAAGAGACAGTGAGGGACAGGCATTCAGAGACAAAGGACAGTGAGGGACAGGCGCTCAGAGGAAGAAGGCAGTGAGGGACAAGCATTCAGAGACAACAGGCAGTGAGGGACAGGCATTCAGTGAGAAAAGGCAGTGAGGGACAAGCATTCAGAGACAAAAAGCAATGAGGGACAGGCATTCAGAGACAAAGGACAGTGAGGGACAGGCATTCAGAGACAAAGGGCAGTGAGGGACAGGCATTCAGAGACAAAGTACAGTGAGGGACAGGCATTCAGAGACAAATGACAGTGAGGGACAGGCATTCAGAGACAAAGGACAGTGAGGGACAGGCATTCAGAGACAAAGGACAGTGAGGGACAGGCGTTCAGAGGAAGAAGGCAGTGAGGGACAGGCATTCAGAGACAACAGGCTGTGAGGGACAGGCATTCAGAGAGAAAAGGCAGTGAGGGACAAGCATTCAGAGACAAAAAGCTTTGAGGGACAGGCATTCAGAGACAAAGGACATTGAGGGACAGGCATTCAGAGACAGAAGACAGTGAGGGACAGGCATTCAGAGACAGAAGACAGTGAGGGACAGGCATTCAGAGACAGAAGACAACGAGAGACAGGCATCCAGAGACAAAGGACAGTGAGGGACAGGCATTCAGAGACAGAAGACAGTGAGGGACAGGCATTCAGAGACAGTAGACAATGAGGGACAGGCATTCAGAGACAAAGGAGAGTGAGGGACAGGCATTCAGAGACAAAGGACAGTGAGGGACAGGCATTCAGTGAGAAAAGGCAGTGAGGGACATGCATTCAGAGACAAAAAGGAGTGAGGGACAGGCATTCAGAGACAAAGGACAGTGAGGGACAGGCATTCAGAGACAAAGGACAGTGAAGGACAGGCATTCAGAGACAAAGGACAGCGAGGGACAGGCATTCAGAGACAAAGGACAGTGAGGGACAGGCATTCAGAGACAGAAGACAATGAGGGACAGGCATTCAGAGATAAAGGCCAGTGAGGGACAGGCATTCAGAGACAGAAGACAATGAGGGACAGGCATTCAGAGACAAAGGACAGCGAGGGACAGGCATTCAGTGACAAAGGACAGTGAGGGACAGGCATTCAGATACAGAAGACAATGAGGGACAGGCATTCAGAGACAAAAGACAGTGAGGGACAGGCTTTCAGAGACAAAGGACAGTGAGGGACAGGCATTCAAAGAAAAGGACAGCGAGGGACAGGCATTCAGAGACAAAAGAAAGTGAGGGACAGGCATTCAGAGACAAAGGACAGTGGGGGACAGGCATTCAGAGAAAAAGGACTGTGAGGGACAGGCATTCAGAGACAAAGGACAGTGAGGGACAGGCATTCAGAGACAAAGGACAGTGAGGGACAGGCATTCAAAGAAAAGGACAGTGAGGGGCATGCATTCAAAGAAAAGGACAGTGAGGGACAGGCATTCAGAGACAAAGGTCAATGAGGGACAGGCATTCAGGGACAAAGGACAGTGAGGGACAGGCATTCAGAGACAAAGGGCAGTGAGGGACAGGCATTCAGAGACAAAGGACAGTGCGGGACAGGCATTGAGAGACAAAGGACAGCGAGGGACAGACATTCAGAGACAAAGGACAGTGGGGGACAGGCATTCAGGGACAAAGGACAGTGAGGGACAGGCATTCAGGGACAAAGGACAGTGAGGGACAGGCATTCAGAGGTAGAAGGCAGTGAGGGACAGGCATGCAGAGAGAAGAGACAGTGAGGGACAGGCATTCAGAGACAATGGACAGTGAGGGACAGGCGTTCAGAGGAAGAAGGCAGTGAGGGACAGGCATTCAGTCAGAAAAGGCAGTGAGGGACAAACATTCAGAGACAAAAAGCAGTGAGGGACAGGCATTCAGAGACAAAGGACAGTGAGGGACAGGCATTCAGAGACAAAGGACTGTGAGGGACAGGCATTCAGAGACAAAGGGCAGTGAGGGACAGGCATTCAGAGACAAAGGACAGTGAGGGACAGGCATTCAGAGACAAATGACAGTGAGGGACAGGAATTCAGAGACAAAGGACAGTGAGGGACAGGCACTCATGGACAAAGGACAGTGAGGGACAGGCATTCAGAGGAAGAAGGCAGTGAGGGACAGGCTTTCAGAGACAACAGGCAGTGAGGGACAGGCATTCAGCGAGAAAAGGCAGTGAGGGACAAGCATTCAGAGACAAAAAGCATTGAGGGACAGGCATTCAGAGACAGAAGACAATGAGGGACAGGCATTCAAGAAAAGGCCAGTGAGAGACAGGCATTCAGAGACAAAGGACAGTGAGGGACAGGCATTCAAAGAAAAGGACAGCGAGTGATATGCATTCAAAGAAAAGGACAGTGAGGGACAGGCATTTAAAGAAAAACAGTGAGGGACAGGCATTCAGAGACAAAGGACAGTGAGGGACAGGCATTCAGTGAGAAAAGGCAGTCAGGGACATGCATTCAGAGACAAAAATGAGTGAGGGACAGGCATTCAGAGAAAAAGGACAGTGAGGGAGAGGCATTCAGAGACAAAGGACAGCGAGGGACAGGCATTCAGTGACAAATAACAGTGAGGGACAGGCATTCAAAGAAAAGGACAGCAAGGGACATGCGTTCAAAGAAAAGGACAGTGAGTGACAGGCATTCAGAGACAAAGGACAGTGAGGGACAGGCATTCAGAGACAAAGGACAGTGAGGGACAGGCATTCAGAGACAAAGGACAGTGAGGGACAGGCATTCAGAGACAAAGGACAGTGCGGGACAGGCATTCAGAGACAAAGGACAGTGAGGGACAGGCTTTCAGAGACAAAGGACAGTGAGGGACAGGCATTCAAAGAAAAGGACCGGGGACATGCATTCAAAGAAAAGGACAGTGAGGGACAGGCATTCAGAGACAAAGGACAGTGAGGGACAGGCATTCAGAGACAAAGGACAGTGAGGGACAGGCATTCAGAGACAGACCATGAGGGACAGGCATTCAGAGCAAAGGACGGTGAGGGACAGGCATTCAGAGGTAGAAGGCAGTGAGGGACATGCATTCAGAAACAACAGGCAGTGAGGGACAGGCATTCAGAGCGAAAAAGCAGTGAGGGACAGGCATTCAGAGGGAAAAGGAAGTGAGGGACAGGCATTCAGAGACAAATGCAGTGAGTGACAGGCATTCACAGACAAAGGACAGTGAGTGACAGGCATTCACAGACAAAGGACAGTGAGGGAAAGCCATTCTGGGACAGAAGACAGTGAGGGACAGGCATTCAGAAACAACAGGCAGTGAGGGACAGGCATTCAGCGAGAAAAGGCAGTGAGGGACAGGCAATCAGAGACAAAGGAAAGTGAGGGACAGGCATTCAGAGACAAACGACAGTGAGTGACAGTCATTCAGAGACAAAGGATAGTGGGGGACAGGCATTCAGAGACAAAGGACAGTGAGGGACAGGCATTCAGAGACAAAGGACAGTGAGGGACAGGCATTCAGCGAGAATAGGCAGTTAGGGACAAGCATTCAGAGACAAAAAGCAGTCAGGGACAGGCATTCAGAGACAAAGGACAGTGAGGGACAGGCATTCAGAGACAAAAGACAACGAGAGACAGGCATTCAGAGCCAGCAGGCAGTGAGGGACAGGCATTCAGTGACAAAGGACACTGAGGGACAGGCATACAGAGACAAAGGACAATGAGGGACAGACATTCAGAGACAGAAGACAATGAGGGACAGGCATTCAGAGACAATGGAAAGTGAGGGTTGACATAAGTCAGGTAGAAATGAATTAAGAAATATACTGGGCACCCTGCTGGTGGCGCTCTCCAGGGAGAGTATAAATAATCTGGCATGGTCCCAGCTTGCTCAGGGACATTTTTTAAACAGGAACTAGTGAAGGATAACTAGTGTTCCATGTTGTGAAACACTCGAATTAGCCTTGTTTAATACTCTGACCAAGTGCCTAGTAATTTTCTGACGTCAAGGGACAAGCATTCAGAGGCGAAGGACAGTGAGGGACAGGCATTCAGAGACAAAGGACAGTGAGGGACAGGCATTCAGTGACAAAGGACAGTGAGGGACAGGCATTCAGGTACAAAGGAGAGTGAGGGACAGGCATTCAGAGGTAGAAGGCAGTGAGGGACAGGCATGCAGAGAGAAGAGACAGTGAGGGACAGGCATTCAGAGACAAAGGACAGTGAGGGACAGGCGCTCAGAGGAAGAAGGCAGTGAGGGACAAGCATTCAGAGACAACAGGCAGTGAGGGACAGGCATTCAGTGAGAAAAGGCAGTGAGGGACAAGCATTCAGAGACAAAAAGCAATGAGGGACAGGCATTCAGAGACAAAGGACAGTGAGGGACAGGCATTCAGAGACAAAGGGCAGTGAGGGACAGGCATTCAGAGACAAAGTACAGTGAGGGACAGGCATTCAGAGACAAATGACAGTGAGGGACAGGCATTCAGAGACAAAGGACAGTGAGGGACAGGCATTCAGAGACAAAGGACAGTGAGGGACAGGCGTTCAGAGGAAGAAGGCAGTGAGGGACAGGCATTCAGAGACAACAGGCTGTGAGGGACAGGCATTCAGAGAGAAAAGGCAGTGAGGGACAAGCATTCAGAGACAAAAAGCTTTGAGGGACAGGCATTCAGAGACAAAGGACATTGAGGGACAGGCATTCAGAGACAGAAGACAGTGAGGGACAGGCATTCAGAGACAGAAGACAGTGAGGGACAGGCATTCAGAGACAGAAGACAACGAGAGACAGGCATCCAGAGACAAAGGACAGTGAGGGACAGGCATTCAGAGACAGAAGACAGTGAGGGACAGGCATTCAGAGACAGTAGACAATGAGGGACAGGCATTCAAAGAAAAGGCCAGTGAGGGACAGGCATTCAGAGACAAAGGACAGCGAGGGACAGGCATTCAGTGACAAACGACAGTGAGGGACAGGCATTCAGAGACAGAAGACAATAAGGGACAGGCATTCAAAGAAAAGGCCAGTGAGGGACAGGCATTCAGAGACAAAGGACAGTGAGGGACAGGCATTCAAAGAAAAGGACAGTGAGGGACATGCATTCAAAGAAAAGGACAGTGAGGGACAGGCATTCAAAGAAAAGGACAGTGAGGGACAGGCATTCAGAGACAAAAGAAAGTGAGGGACAGGCATTCAGAGACAAGACAATGAGGGACAGGCACTCAGAGACAGAAGACAATGAGAGACACGCATTCAGAGACAAAGGACAGTGAGGGACAGGCATTCAGAGACAAAGGACAGTGAGGGACAGGCATTCAGCGAGAAAAGGCAGTGAGTGGCATGCATTCAGAGACAAAAAGCAGCGAGGGACAGGCATTCAGCGACAAAGGACAGTGAGGGACAGGCATTCAGAGACAGAAGACAATGAGGGACAGGCATTCAGAGACAAAGGACAGCGAGGGACAGGCATTCAGAGACAAAGGACAGTGAGGGACAGGCATTCCAAGAAAAGTACAGCGAGGGACATGCATTCAAAGAAAAGGACAGTGAGGGACAGGCATTTAAAGAAAAGGACAGTGAGAGCCAGGCATTCAGAGACCAATGAAAGTGAGGGACAGGCATTCAGAGACAAAGGACAGTGGGGGACAGGCATTCAGAGACAAAGGACAGTGAGGGACAGGCATTCAGAGACAAAGGACAGTGAGGGACAGGAATTCAGAGACAAAGGACAGTGAGGGACAGGCATTCAGAGACAAAGGATGGTGAGGGACAGGCATTCAGAGACAAAAGGACAGTAGGGGACAGGCATTCAAAGACAGAAGACGAGAGACAGGCACTCGGAGACAAAGGACAGTGAGGACAGGCATTCAGATAAAGGACAGTGGGGGACAGGCATTCAGAGACAAAGGACAGTGAGGGACAGGCATTCAGAGACAAAGGACAGTGAGGGACAGGCATTCAGAGACAAATGACAGTGAGGGACAGGCATTCAGAGACATAGGAAAGTGAGGGACCGGCATTCAGGGACAGAAGACAGCGAGAGACAGGCATTCAGAGGTAGAAGGCAGTGAGGGACAGGCATTCAGAGAGAAAAGACAGTGAGCGACAGGCATTCAGGACAGAAGCCAGCGAGAGACAGGCATTAAGAGGTAGAAGGCACTGAGGGACAGGCATGCAGAGAGGGAGAGGCATTCAGAGACAAAGGACAGTGGGGGACAGGCATGCAGAGACAAATGAGAGTGGGGGACAGGCATTCAGAGACAAAGGACAGTGAGGGACAGGCATTCAGAGACAAAGGACAGTGAGGGACAGGCATGCAGAGACAAAGGACAGTGAGGGACAGACATTCAGAGACAAAGGACAGTGAGAGACAGGCATTCAGAGACAGAAGACAGTGAGGGACAGGCATTCAGAGGAAGAAGGCAATGAGGGACAGGCATTCAGAGACAACAGGCAGTGAGGGACAGGCAATCAGAGACAAAGGAAAGGGAGGGACAGGCATTCAGAGACAAAGGACAGTGAGGGACAGACATTCAGGGACAAAGGACAGTGAGGGACAGACATTCAGGGACAAAGGACAGTGAGGGACAGGCATTCAGAGACAAAAGACAGTGAGGGACAGGCACTCAGAGACAAAGGACAGTGAGGTCACACATTCAGATAATGGACAGTGCGGGACAGGCATTCAGAGACAAAGGACAGTGAGGGACAGGCATTCAGAGACAAAGGACAGTGAGGGACAGGCATTCAGAGACAAAGGACGGTGAGGGACAGGCATTCAGAGACAAAAGGACAGTGGGGGACAGGCATTCAAAGACAGAAGACGAGAGACAGGCACTCAGAGACAAAGGACAGTGAGGACAGGCATTCAGATAAAGGACAGAGGGGGACAGGCATTCAGAGACAAAGGACAGTGAGGGACAGGCATTCAGGGACAAAGGACAGTGAGGGACAGGCATTCAGAGAAAAAGGAAAGTGAGGGACAGGCATTCAGAGACAAAGGACAGTGAGGGACAGGCATTCAGAGACAAAGGACAGTGAGGGACAGGCATTCAGAGACAAAGGACAGTGAGGGACAGGCATTCAGAGACAAAGGAAAGTGAGGGACCGGCATTCAGGGACAGAAGACAGCGAGAGACAGGCATTCAGAGGTAGAAGGTAGTGAGGGACAGGCATTCAGAGAGAAAAGACAGTGAGCGACAGGCGTTCAGGACAGAAGGCAGCGACAGACAGGCATTAAGAGGTAGAAGGCACTGAGGGACAGGCATGCAGTGAGGGACAGGCATTCAGAGACAAAGGACAGTGAGGGACAGGCATGCAGAGACAAAGGACAGTGAGGGACAGACATTCAGAGACAAAGGACAGTGAGAGACAGGCATTCAGAGACAAAAGACAGTGAGGGACAGGCATTCAGAGACAAAGGACAGTGAGGGACAGGCATTCAGAGACAAACGACAGTGAGAAACAGGCATTCAGGGACAAAGGACAGTGAGTGACAGGCATTAAGAGACAAATGACAGCGAGGGACAGGCATTCAGAGACAGAAGAAAGTGAGTGACAGGCATTCAAAGACAAAGGACAGTGCGGGACATGCATTCAGAAACAAAGGACATTGAGGGACAGGCATTTAGAGAGAAAAGACAGTGATGGACAGGCATTCAGGGACAGAATACAGCGAGAGACAGGCATTCAGAGGTAGAAGGCAATGAGGGACAGGCATTCAGAGAGAAATAACAGTGAGCGACAGGCATTCAGAGACAAAGGAAAGTGAGTGACAGGCATTCCGAGAAAAAGGACAGTGAGGGACAGGCATTCAGAGTAAAAGGACAGTGAGGCACAGAAGACAGTGAGGGACAGGCATTCAGAGGAAGAAGGCAGTGAGGGACAGGCATTCAGAGACAACAGGCAGTGAGGGACAGGCAATCAGAGACAAAGGAAAGGGAGGGACAGGCATTCAGAGACAAACGACAGTGAGGGACAGGCATTCGGGGGCAAAGGACAGTGAGGGACTGGCATTCAGGGACAAAGGACAGTGAGGGACAGACATTCAGGGAGAAAGGACAGTGAGGTTCAGGCATTCAGAGACAAAGCACCGTGAGGGACAGGCATTCAGAGACAGAAGACAATGAGGGACAGGCATTCAGAGACAGAAGACAATGAGGGACAGGAATTCAGAGACAAAAGGACAGTGATGGACAGGCATTCAGAGACAAAAGACAGTGAGGGACAGGCACTCAGAGACAAAGGACAGGGAGGTCATGCATTCAGATAATGGACAGTGGGGGACAGGCATTCAGAGACAAAGGACAGTGAGGGACAGGCATTCAGAGACAAAGGACAGCGAGGGACAGGCATTCAGAGACAAAGGAAAGTGAGGGACAGGCATTCAGGGACAGAAGACAGCGAGAGACAGGCATTCAGAGGTAGAAGGCAGTGAGGGACAGGCATTCAGAGAGAAAAGACAGTGAGCGACAGGCATTCAGGGACAGAAGACAGCGAGAGACAGGCATTAAGAGGTAGAAGGCACTGAGGGACAGGCATTCAGAGACAAAAGGCAGAGAGGGAGAGGCATTCAGAGACAAAGGACAGTGGGGGACAAGCATTCAGAGACAAAGGACAGTGAGGGACAGGCATTCAGAGACAAAGGACAGTGAGGGACAGGCATTCAGCGAGAAAAGGCAGTGAGTGGCATGCATTCAGAGACAAAAAGCAGCGAGGGACAGGCATTCAGAGATCAATGAAAGTGAGGGACAGGCATTCAGAGACAAAGGACAGTGAGGAACATGCATTCAGAGACAAAGGACAGTGAGGGACAGGCATTCAGAGACAAAGGACAGTGAGGGACAGGCATTCAGTGAGAAAAGGCAGTGCGGGACATGCATTCAGAGACAAAAAGGAGTGAGGGACAGGCATTCAGAGACAAAGGACAGTGAGGGACAGGCATTCAGAGACAAAGGACAGTGAGGGACAGGCATTCAGAGACAAAGGACAGCGAGGGACAGGCATTCAGAGACAAAGGACAGTGAGGGACAGGCATTCAGAGACAGAAGACAATGAGGGACAGGCATTCAGAGATAAAGGCCAGTGAGGGACAGGCATTCAGAGACAGAAGACAATGAGGGACAGGCATTCAGAGACAAAGGACAGCGAGGGACAGGCATTCAGTGACAAAGGACAGTGAGGGACAGGCATTCAGATACAGAAGACAATGAGGGAGAGGCATTCAGAGACAAAAGACAGTGAGGGACAGGCTTTCAGAGACAAAGGACAGTGAGGGACAGGCATTCAAAGAAAAGGACAGCGAGGGACATGCATTCAAAGAAAAGGACAGAGAGGGACAGGCATTCAAAGAAAAGGACAGTGAGGGGCAGGCATTCAGAGACAAAAGAAAGTGAGGGACAGGCATTCAGAGACATAGGACAGTGGGGGACAGGCATTCAGAGAAAAAGGACAGTGAGGGACAGGCATTCAGAGACAAAGGACGGTGAGGGACAGCCATTCAGAGACAAAAGGACAGTGGGGGACAGGCATTCAAAGACAGAAGACGAGAGACTGGCACTCAGAGAGAAAGGACAGTGAGGACAGGCATTCAGATAAAGGACAGTGGGGGACAGGCATTCGGAGACAAAGGACAGTGAGGGACAGGCATTCAGAGACAAAGGACAGTGAGGGACAGGCATTCAGAGACAAAGGAAAGTGAGGGACAGGCATTCAGGGACAGAATACAGCGAGAGACAGACATTCAGAGGTCGAAGGCAGTGAGGGACAGGAATTCAGAGAGAAAAGACCGTGAGCGACAGGCATTCAGGGACAGAAGACAGCGAGACACAGGCATTAAGAAGTAGAAGGCACTGAGGGACAGGCATTCAGAGACAAAAGGCTGAGAGTGAGAGGCATTCAGAGACAAAGGATAGTGGGGGACAGGCATTCAGAGACAAAGGACAGTGAGGGATAGGCATTCAGAGAGAAAGGACAGTGAGGGACAGGCATTCAGCGAGAAAAGGCACTGAGGGACAGGCATTCAGAGACAGAAGACTGTGAGGGACAGGCATTCAGAGACAAAGGAGAGTGAAGGACAGGCATTCAGAGACAAAGGACAGCGAGGGACAGGCATTCAGAGACAAAGGACAGCGAGGGACAGGAAATTCAGAGACAGAAGACAATGAGGGACAGGCATTCAGAGATAAAGGCCAGTGAGGGACAGTCATTCAGAGACAGAAGACAATGAGGGACAGGCAGTCAGAGACAAAGGACAGCGAGGGACAGGCATTCAGTGACAAAGGACAGTGAGGGACAGGCATTCAGATACAGAAGACAATGAGGGAGAGGCATTCAGAGACAAACGACAGTGAGGGTCAGGCTTTCAGAGACAAAGGACAGTGAGGGACAGGCATTCAAAGAAAAGGACAGCGAGGGACATGCATTCAAAGAAAAGGACAGAGAGGGACAGTTATTCAAAGAAAAGGACAGTGAGGGACAGGCATTCAGAGACAAAAGAAAGTGAGGGACAGGCATTCAGAGACATAGGACAGTGGGGGACAGGCATTCAGAGACAAAGGACAGTGAGGGACAGGCATTCAGAGACAAAGGACAGTGAGGGACAGGCATTCAGGGACAAAGGACAGTGAGGGACAGGCATTCAGAGACAAAGGGCAGTGAGGGACAGGCATTCAGAGACAAAGGACAGTGCGGGACAGGCATTCAGAGACAAAGGACAGTGAGGGACAGACATTCAGAGACAAAGGACAGTGGGGGACAGGCATTCAGAGACAAAGGACAGTGGGGACAGGCATTCAGAGACAAAGGACAGTGAGGGACAGGCATTCAGAGACAAAGGACAGTGAGGGACAGGCATTCAGAGATGTAGGACAGTGAGGGAGAGGCATTCAGAGACAAAGGACAGAGAGGGACAGGCATTCAGAGACAAAAGGCAGTGAGGGACAGGCATTCAGAGACAGACCGTGAGGGACAGGCATTCAGAGACAGAGGACGGTGAGGGACAGGCATTCAGAGGTAGAAGGCAGTGAGGGACATGCATTCAGAAACAACAGGCAGTGAGGGACAGGCATTCAGAGACAAAAAGCAGTGAGGGACAGGCATTCAGAGGGAAAAGGAAGTGAGGGACAGGCATTAAGAGACAGACCGTGAGGGACAGGCATTCAGAGACAAAGGACAGTGAGGGACAGGCATTCAGAGACAAAGGACAGTGAGGGACAGGCATTCAGAGACAAAGGACAGTGAGGGACAGGCATTCAGAGACAAAGGACAGTGAGGGACAGGCATTCAGAGACAAAGGACGGTGAGGGACAGCCATTCAGAGACAAAAGGACAGTGGGGGACAGGCATTCAAAGACAGAAGATGAGAGACTGGCACTCAGAGAGAAAGGACAGTGAGGACAGGCATTCAGATAAAGGACAGTGGGGGACAGGCATTCAGAGACAAAGGACAGTGAGGGACAGGCATTCAGAGACAAAGGACAGTGAGGGACAGGCACTCAGAGACAAAGGAAAGGGGGGGACAGGCATTCAGGGACAGAAGACAGCGAGAGACAGACATTCAGAGGTCGAAGGCAGTGAGGGACAGGAATTCAGAGAGGAAAGACCGTGAGCGACAGGCATTCAGGGACAGAAGACAGCGAGAGACAGGCATTAAGAAGTAGAAGGCACTGAGGGACAGGCATTCAGAGACAAAAGGCTGAGAGTGAGAGGCATTCAGAGACAAAGGACAGTGGGGGACAGGCATTCAGAGACAAAGGACAGTGAGGGATAGGCATTCAGAGACAAAGGACAGTGAGGGACAGGCATTCAGCGAGAAAAGGCAGTGAGGGACATGCATTCAGAGACAAAAAGCAGTGAGGGACAGGCATTCATAGACAAAGGAAAGTGAGGGACAGGCATTCAGAGACAGAAGACTGTGAGGGACAGGCATTCAGAGACAGAAGACCGTGAGGGACAGGCATTCAGAGACAAAGGATAGTGAGGGACAGGCATTCAGAGACAAAGGACAGTGAGGGACAGGCATTCAGAGACAAAGGACAGTGAGGGACAGGCATTCAGGGACAAGGGTCGGTGGGGGAAAGGCATTCAGAGACAAAGGACAGTGAGGGACAGGCATTCAGGGACCAAGGACAGTGAGGGACAGGCATTCAGGGACAAAGGACAGTGAGGGACAGACATTCAGGGACAAAGGACAGTGAGGGACAGACATTCAGGGACAAAGGACAGTGAGGTTCAGGCATTCAGTGACAAAGCACAGTGAGGGACAGGCATTCAGAGACAGAAGATCGTGAGGGACAGGCATTCAGAGACAAAAGACATTGAGGGACAGGCATTCAGAGACAAAAGGCAGTGAGGGACAGGCATTCAGAGACAAAGGACAGTGAGGACAGGCATTCAGATAATGGACAGTGGGGGACAGGCATTCAGAGAAAAAGGACAATGAGGGACAGGCATTCAGAGACAAAGGACAGTGAGGGACACGCATTCAGAGACAAAGGAAAGTGAGGGACAGGCATTCAGGGACAGAAGTCAGCGAGAGACAGGCATTCAGAGGTAGAAGGCAGTGAGGGACAGGCATTCAGAGAGAAATGACAGTGAGCGACAGGCATTCAGGGACAGAAGACAGCGAGAGACAGGCATTAAGAGGTAGAAGGCAGTGAGGGCAGGCATTCAGAGACAAAAGGCAGAGAGGGAGAGGCATTCAGAGACAAAGGACAGTGGGGGACAGGCATTCAGAGACAAAGGACAGTGAGGGACAGGCATTCAGAGACAAAGGAGAGTGAGGGACAGGCATTCAGAGACAAAGGACAGTGAGGGACAGGCATTCAGTGAGAAAAGGCAGTGAGGGACATGCATTCAGAGACAAAAAGGAGTGAGGGACAGGCATTCAGAGACAAAGGACAGTGAGGGACAGGCATTCAGAGACAAAGGACAGCGAGGGACAGGCATTCAGAGACAAAGGACAGTGAGGGACAGGAAATTCAGAGACAGAAGATAATGAGGGACAGGCATTCAGAGATAAAGGCCAGTGAGGGATAGGCATTCAGAGACAGAAGACAATGAGGGACAGGCAGTCAGAGACAAAGGACAGCGAGGGACAGGCATTCAGTGACAAAGGACAGTGAGGGACAGGCATTCAGATACAGAAGACAATGAGGGAGAGGCATTCAGAGACAAACGACAGTGAGGGTCAGGCTTTCAGAGACAAAGGACAGTGAGGGACAGGCATTCAAAGAAAAGGACAGCGAGGGACATGCATTCAAAGAAAAGGACAGAGAGGGACAGGCATTCAAAGAAAAGGACAGTGAGGGACAGGCATTCAGAGACAAAAGAAAGTGAGGGACAGGCATTCAGAGACATAGGACAGTGGGGGACAGGCATTCAGAGACAAAGGACAGTGAGGGACAGGCATTCAGAGACAAAGGACAGTGAGGGACAGGCATTCAAAGAAAAGGACAGCGAGGGACATGCATTCAAAGAAAAGGACAGTGTGGGACAGGCATTCAGAGACAAAGGACAGTGAGGGACAGGCATTCAGGGACAAAGGACAGTGAGGGACAGGCATTCAGAGACAAAGGACAGTGAGGGACAGGCATTCAGGGACAAAGGACAGTGAGGGACAGGCATTCAGAGACAAACAGCAGTGAGGGACAGGCATTCAGAGACAAAGGACAGTGCGGGACAGGCATTCAGAGACAAAGGACAGTGAGGGACAGACATTCAGAGACAAAGGACAGTGGGGGACAGACATTCAGAGACAAAGGACAGTGGGGACAGGCATTCAGAGACAAAGGACAGTGAGGGACAGGCATTCAGAGACAAAGGACAGTGAGGGACAGGCATTCAGAGATGTAGGACAGTGAGGGAGAGGCATTCAGAGACAAAGGACAGAGAGGGACAGGCATTCAGAGACAAAAGGCAGTGAGGGACAGGCATTCAGAGACAGACCGTGAGGGACAGGCATTCAGAGACAGAGGACGGTGAGGGACAGGCATTCAGAGGTAGAAGGCAGTGAGGGACATGCATTCAGAAACAACAGGCAGTGAGGGACAGGCATTCAGAGACAAAAAGCAGTGAGGGACAGGCATTCAGAGGGAAAAGGAAGTGAGGGACAGGCATTAAGAGACAGACCGTGAGGGACAGGCATTCAGAGACAAAGGACAGTGAGGGACAGGCATTCAGAGACAAAGGACAGTGAGGGACAGGCATTCAGAGACAAAGGACAGTGAGGGACAGGCATTCAGAGACAAAGGACAGTGAGGGACAGGCATTCAGAGACAAAGGACGGTGAGGGACAGCCATTCAGAGACAAAAGGACAGTGGGGGACAGGCATTCAAAGACAGAAGACGAGAGACTGGCACTCAGAGAGAAAGGACAGTGAGGACAGGCATTCAGATAAAGGACAGTGGGGGACAGGCATTCAGAGACAAAGGACAGTGAGGGACAGGCATTCAGAGACAAAGGACAGTGAGGGACAGGCATTCAGAGACAAAGGAAAGGGGGGGACAGGCATTCAGGGACAGAAGACAGCGAGAGACAGACATTCAGAGGTCGAAGGCAGTGAGGGACAGGAATTCAGAGAGGAAAGACCGTGAGCGACAGGCATTCAGGGACAGAAGACAGCGAGAGACAGGCATTAAGAAGTAGAAGGCACTGAGGGACAGGCATTCAGAGACAAAAGGCTGAGAGTGAGAGGCATTCAGAGACAAAGGACAGTGGGGGACAGGCATTCAGAGACAAAGGACAGTGAGGGATAGGCATTCAGAGACAAAGGACAGTGAGGGACAGGCATTCAGCGAGAAAAGGCAGTGAGGGACATGCATTCAGAGACAAAAACCAGTGAGGGACAGGCATTCATAGACAAAGGAAAGTGAGGGACAGGCATTCAGAGACAGAAGACTGTGAGGGACAGGCATTCAGAGACAGAAGAACGTGAGGGACAGGCATTCAGAGACAAAGGATAGTGAGGGACAGGCATTCAGAGACAAAGGACAGTGAGGGACAGGCATTCAGAGACAAAGGACAGTGAGGGACAGGCATTCAGGGACAAGGGTCGGTGGGGGACAGGCATTCAGAGACAAAGGACAGTGAGGGACAGGCATTCAGGGACCAAGAACAGTGAGGGACAGGCATTCAGGGACAAAGGACAGTGAGGGACAGACATTCAGGGACAAAGGACAGTGAGGGACAGACATTCAGGGACAAAGGACAGTGAGGTTCAGGCATTCAGTGACAAAGCACAGTGAGGGACAGGCATTCAGAGACAGAAGATCGTGAGGGACAGGCATTCAGAGACAAAAGACATTGAGGGACAGGCATTCAGAGACAAAAGGCAGCGAGGGACAGGCATTCAGAGACAAAGGACAGTGAGGACAGGCATTCAGATAATGGACAGTGGGGGACAGGCATTCAGAGAAAAAGGACAATGAGGGACAGGCATTCAGAGACAAAGGACAGTGAGGGACACGCATTCAGAGACAAAGGAAAGTGAGGGACAGCCATTCAGGGACAGAAGTCAGCGAGAGACAGGCATTCAGAGGTAGAAGGCAGTGAGGGACAGGCATTCAGAGAGAAATGACAGTGAGCGACAGGCATTCAGGGACAGAAGACAGCGAGAGACAGGCATTAAGAGGTAGAAGGCAGTGAGGGCAGGCATTCAGAGACAAATGGCAGAGAGGGAGAGGCATTCAGAGACAAAGGACAGTGGGGGACAGGCATTCAGAGACAAAGGACAGTGAGGGACAGGCATTCAGAGACAAAGGACAGTGAAGGACAGGCATTCAGAGACAAAGGACAGCGAGGGACAGGCATTCAGAGAGAAAGGACAGTGAGGGACAGGCATTCAGAGACAGAAGACAATGAGGGACAGGCATTCAGAGATAAAGGCCAGTGAGGGACAGGCATTCAGAGACAGAAGACAATGAGGGACAGGCATTCAGAGACAAAGGACAGCGAGGGACAGGCATTCAGTGACAAAGGACAGTGAGGGACAGGCATTCAGATACAGAAGACAATGAGGGACAGGCATTCAGAGACAAAAGACAGTGAGGGACAGGCTTTCAGAGACAAAGGACAGTGAGGGACAGGCATTCAAAGAAAAGGACAGCGAGGGACATGCATTCAAAGAAAAGGACAGAGAGGGACAGGCATTCAAAGAAAAGGACAGTGAGGGACAGGCATTCAGAGACAAAAGAAAGTGAGGGACAGGCATTCAGAGACAAAGGACAGTGGGGGACAGGCATTCAGAGAAAAAGGACAGTGAGGGACAGGCATTCAGAGACAAAGGACAGTGAGGGACAGGCATTCAGAGACAAAGGACAGTGAGGGACAGGCATTCAAAGAAAAGGACAGCGAGGGGCATGCATTCAAAGCAAAGGACAGTGAGGGACAGGCATTCAGAGACAAAGGACAGTGAGGGACAGGCATTCAGGGACAAAGGACAGTGAGGGACAGGCATTCAGAGACAAAGGGCAGTGAGGGACAGGCATTCAGAGACAAAGGACAGTGCGGGACAGGCATTGAGAGACAAAGGACAGTGAGGGACAGATATTCAGAGACAAAGGACAGTGGGGGACAGGCATTCAGGGACAAAGGACAGTGAGGGACAGGCATTCAGAGGTAGAAGGCAGTGAGGGACAGGCATGCAGAGAGAAGAGACAGTGAGGGACAGGCATTCAGAGACAATGGACAGTGAGGGACAGGCGTTCAGAGGAAGATGGCAGTGAGGGACAGGCATTCAGTCAGAAAAGGCAGTGAGGGACAAGCATTCAGAGACAAAAAGCAGTGAGGGACAGGCATTCAGAGACAAAGGACAGTGAGGGACAGGCATTCAGAGACAAAGGACTGTGAGGGACAGGCATTCAGAGACAAAGGACTGTGAGGGACAGGCATTCAGAGACAAAGGGCAGTGAGGGACAGGCATCAGAGACAAAAGACAGTGAGGGACAGCCATTCAGAGACAAATGACAGAGAGGGACAGGAATTCAGAGACAAAGGACAGTGAGGGACAGGCACTCAGGGACAAAGGACAGTGAGGGACAGGCATTCAGAGGAAGAAGGCAGTGAGGGACAGGCATTCAGAGACAACAGGCAGTGAGGGACAGGCATTCAGCGAGAAAAGGCAGTGAGGGACAAGCATTCAGAGACAAAAACCATTGAGGGATAGGCATTCAGAGACAGAAGACAATGAGGGACAGGCATTCAAGAAAAGGCCAGTGAGGGACAGGCATTCAGAGACAAAGGACAGTGAGGGACAGGCATTCAAAGAAAAGGACAGCAAGGGATATGCATTCAAAGAAAAGGACAGTGAGGGCCAGGCATTTAAAGAAAAGGAGTGAGGGACAGGTATTCAGAGACCAATGAAAGTGAGGGACAGGCATTCAGAGACAAAGGACAGGGGGGACAGGCATTCGGAGAAAAAGGACAGTGAGGGACAGGCATTCAGAGACAAAGGACAGTGAGGGACAGGCATTCAGGGACAAAGGACAGTGAGGGACAGGCATTCAAAGAAATGGACAGTGAGGGATATGCATTCAAAGAAAAGGACAGTGAGGGACAGGCATTTAAAGAAAAGGACAGTGAGGAACAGGCATTCAGAGACCAATGAAAGTGAGGGACAGTCATTCAGGGACAAAGGACAGTGAGGGACAGGCATTCAGGGACAAAGGACAGTGATGGACAGGCATTCAGAGGTAGAAGGCAGTGAGGGACAGGCATGCAGGGACAAAGGACAGTGAGGGACAGGCATTCAGAGACAATGGACAGTGAGGGACAGGCGTTCAGAGGAAGAAGGCAGTGAGGGACAGGCATTCAGTCAGAAAAGGCAGTGAGGGACAAGCATTCAGAGACAAAGAGCAGTGAGGGACAGGCATTCAGAGACAACAGGCAGTGAGGGACAGGCATTCAGCGAGAAAAGGCAGTGAGGGACAAGCATTCAGAGACAAAAAGCATTGAGGGAAAGGCATTCAGAGACAAAGGCCAGTGAGGGACAGGCATTCAGAGACAAAGGACAGTGAGGGACAGGAATTCAAAGAAAAGGACAGCGAGGGATGTGCATTCAAAGAAAAGGACAGTGAGGAACAGGCATTCAAAGACCAATGAAAGTGAGGGACAGGCATTCAGAGACAAAGGACAGTGAGGGACATGCATTCAGAGACAAAGGACAGTGAGGGACAGGCATTCAGAGACAAAGGACGGTGAGGGACAGGCATTCAGAGACAAAAGGACAGTGGGGGACAGGCATTCAAAGACAGAAGATGAGAGACAGGCACTCAGAGACAAAGGACAGTGAGGACAGGCATTCAGAGACAAAGGACAGTGAGGGACAGGCATTCAGAGACAAAGGACAGTGAGGGAAAGGCATTCAGGGACAGAAGACAGCGAGACACAGGCATTCAGAGGTAGAAGGCAGTGAGGGACAGGCATTCAGAGGTAGAAGGCAGTGAGGGACAGGCATTCAGAGACAAAGGACAGTGGGGGACAGGCATTCAGAGACAAAGGACAGTGAGGGACAGGCATTCAGAGACAAAGGACAGTGAGGGACAGGCATTCAGCGAGAAAAGGCAGTGAGGGACATGCATTCAGAGACAAAAAGCAGTGAGGGACAGGCATTCAGAGACAAAGGAAAGTGAGGGACAGGCATTCAGAGACAGAAGACCGTGAGCGACAGGCATTCAGAGACAGAAGACCGAGAGGGACAGGCATTCAGCGGGAAAAGGCAGTGAGGGGCATGCATTCAGAGAGAAAAAGCAGTGAGGGACAGGCATTCAGAGACAAAGGAAAGTGAGGGACAGGCATTCAGAGACAAAGGACAGTGAGGGACAGGCATTCAGAGACAAAGGACAGTGAGGGACAGGCACTCAGGGACAAGGGACATTGCGGGACAGGCATTCAGAGACAAAGGACAGTGAGGGACAGGCATTCAGGGACAAAGGACAGTGAGGGACAGACATTCAGGGACAAAGGACAGTGAGGGACAGACATTCAGGGACAAAGGACAGTGAGGGACAGGCATTCAGAGGTAGAAGGCAGTGAGGGACAGGCATTCAGAGACAAAAGGCAGAGAGGGAGAGGCATTCAGAAACAGAGGACAGTGAGGGGCAGGCATTCAGAGACAAAGGACAGTGAGGGACAGGCATTCAGTGAGAAAAGGCAGTCAGGGACATGCATTCAGAGACAAAAATGAGTGAGGGACAGGCATTCAGAGAAAAAGGACAGTGAGGGACAGGCATTCAGAGACAAAGGACAGCGAGGGACAGGCATTCAGTGACAAAGGACAGTGAGGGACAGGCATTCAAAGAAAAGGACAGCAAGGGACATGCATTCAAAGAAAAGGACAGTGAGGGACAGGCATTCAGAGACAAAGGACAGTGAGGGACAGGCATTCAGAGACAAAGGACAGTGAGGGACAGGCATTCAGAGACAAAGGACAGTGAGGGACAGGCATTCAGAGACAAAGGACAGTGCGGGACAGGCATTCAGAGACAAAGGACAGTGAGGGACAGGCTTTCAGAGACAAAGGACAGTGAGGGACAGGCATTCAAAGAAAAGGACCGAGGGACATGCATTCAAAGAAAAGGACAGTGAGGGACAGGCATTCAGAGACAAAGGACAGTGAGGGACAGGCATTCAGAGACAAAGGACAGTGAGGGACAGGCATTCAGAGACAGACCGTGAGGGACAGGCATTCAGAGCAAAGGACGGTGAGGGACAGGCATTCAGAGGTAGAAGGCAGTGAGGGACATGCATTCAGAAACAACAGGCAGTGAGGGACAGGCATTCAGAGCGAAAAAGCAGTGAGGGACAGGCATTCAGAGGGAAAAGGAAGTGAGGGACAGGCATTCAGAGACAAACGACAGTGAGTGACGGGCATTAAGAGACAAAGGACAGCGAGGTACAGGCATTCAGAGACAGAAGAAAGTGAGTGACAGGCATTCAAAGTCAAAGGACAGTGAGGGAGAGGCATTCAAAGACAAAGGACAGTGAGGGACAGGCATTCAGAGACAAAGGGCAGTGAGGGACAGGCATTCAGAGAGAAAAGACAGTGACAGACAAGCATTCAGGGACAGACGACAGCGAGAGTCAGGGATTCAGAGGTAGAAGGCAGTGAGGGACATGCATTCAGAAACAACAGGCAGTGAGGGACAGGCATTCAGAGACAAAAAGCAGTGAGGGACAGGCATTCAGAGAGAAAAGGAAGTGAGGGACAGGCATTCAGAGACAAAAAGCAGTGAGTGACAGGCATTCACAGACAAAGGACAGTGAGTGACAGGCATCCAGAGAAAAAGGACAGTGAGGGACAGCCATTCAGGGACAGAAGACAGTGAGGGACAGGAATTCAGAGACAACAGGCAGTGAGGGACAGGCATTCAGAGACAAACGACAGTGAGTGACAGGCATTCAGAGACAAAGGACAGTGGGGACAGGCATTCAGAGACAAAGGACAGTGAGGGACAGGCATTCAGAGACAAGGGACAGTGAGGGACAGGCATTCAGAGAGAAAAGACAGTGACAGACAAGCATTCAGGGACAGAAGACAGCGAGAGACAAGCATTCAGAGGTAGAACGCAATGAGGGACAGGCATTCAGAGAGAAAAGACAGTGAGCGACAGGCATTCAGGGACAGAAGACAGCGAGAGTCAGGCATTCAGAGGTAGAAGGCAGTGAGGGCCAGGCATTCAGAGACAACAGGCAGTGAGGGACAGGCATTCAGAGACAAAGGACAGTGAGGGACAGGCATTCAGAGACAAAAGGCAGTGAGGGACAGGCATTCAGAGACAGACCGTGAGGGACAGGCATGCAGAGACAAAGGACGGTGAGGGACAGGCATTCAGAGGTAGAAGGCAGTGAGGGACATGCATTCAGAAACAACAGGCAGTGAGGGACAGGCATTCAGCGAGAAAAGGCAGTGAGGGACAGGCAATCAGAGAAAAAGGACATTGAGGGACAGGCATTCAGAGAAAAAGGACATTGAGGGACAGGCATTCAGAGACAAAGGACAGTGAGGGACAGCCATTCAGGGACAGAAGACAGTGAGGGACAGGCATTCAGAGACAACAGGCAGTGAGGGACAGGCATTCAGCGAGAAAAGGCAGTGAGGGACAGGCAATCAGAGACAAAGGACAGTGAGGGACAGGCATTCAGAGGTAGAAGGCAGAGAGGGACAGGCATGCAGAGAGAAGAGACAGTGAGGGACAGGCATTCAGAGAGAAAGGACAGTGAGGGACAGGCATTCAGAGGAAGAAGGCAGTGAGGGACAGGCATTCAGAGACAACAGGCAGTGAGGCACAGGCAATCAGTGAGAAAAGACAGTGAGGGACAAGCATTCAGAGACAAATGACAGTGAGGGACAGGAATTCAGAGACAAAGGACAGTGAGGGACAGGCATTCAGGGACAAAGGACCGTGAGGGACAGGCATTCAGAGACAAAGGACAGTGAGGGACAGGCATTCAGAGGAAGAAGGCAGTGAGGGACAGGCATTCAGAGACAACAGGCAGTGAGGGACAGGCATTCAGCGAGAAAAGGCAGTGAGGGACAAGCATTCAGAGACAAAAAGCTTTGAGGGACAGGCATTCAGAGAGAAAAGACAGTGATGGACAGGTATTCAGGGACAGAAGAAAGCGAGAGACAGGCATTCAGAGGTAGCAGGCAATGAGGGATAGGCATTCAGAGACAAAGGACAGTGAGGGACAGGCATTCAAAGACAAAGGACTGTGAGGGACAGGCATTCAGAGACAAAGGACAGTGAGGGACCGGCATTCAGAGAGAAAAGACAGAGACGGACAGGCATTCAGGGATGGAAGACAGCGAGAGACAGGCATTCAGAGGTAGTAGGCAATGAGGGACAGGCATTCAGAGACAAAGGACAGTGAGGGACAGGCATTCAGAGGCAGAAGGCAGTGAGGGACAGCCATGCAGAGAGAGGAGACAGAGAGGGACAGGCATTCAGAGACAAAACGCAGTGAGGGACAGGCATTCAGAGAAAAAGGACAGAGAGGGACAGGCATTCAGAGACAAAGGACAGTGCGGGACAGGCATTCAGAGACAAAGGACAGTGAGAGACAGGCATTCAGAGACAGAAGACAACAAGAGACAGGCATTCAGAGACAAAGGACAGTGAGGGACAGGCATTCCAAGAAAAGGACAGTGGGCGACAAGCATTCAGTGACAACAGGCAGTAAGGGACAGGCATTCAGAAACAAAACGCAGTGAGGGACAGGCATTCAGAGACAAAAGACAGTGAGGGACAGGCATTCAGAGACAAAGAACAGTGAGGGACAGGCATTCAGAGACAAAGGACAGTGAGTGACAGGCATTAAGAGACAAAGGACAGCGAGGTACAGGCATTCAGAGACAGAAGAAAGTGAGTGACAGGCATTCAAAGACAAAGGACAGTGAGGGACAGGCATTCAAAGAAAAAGGACAGTGAGGGACAGGCATTCAGAGACAAAGGACAGTGAGGGACAGGCATTCAGAGAGAAAACACAGTAACGGACAGGCATTCAGGGATAGAAGACAGCGAGAGACAGGCATTCAGAGGTAGAAGGCAATGAGGGACAGGCATTCAGAGAGAAAAGCCAGTGAGCGACAGGCATTCAGGGACAGAAGACAGCGAGAGACAGGCATTCAGAGGTGGAAGGCAGTGAGGGACAGGCATTCAGAGACAACAGGCAGTGAGGGACAGGCATTCAGAGACAACGGACAGTGGGGGACAGGCATTCAGAGACAAAGGACAGTGGGGGACAGGCATTCAGAGACATAGGACAGTGAGGGACAGGCATTCAGAGACAAAGGACAGTGAGGGACAGGCATTCAGAGACAAAGGACAGTGAGGGAGAGGCATTCAGAGACAAAGGACAGTGAGGGACAGGCATTCAGAGACAAAGGACAGTGAGGGAGAGGCATTCAGAGACAAAGGACAGCGAGGGACAGGCATTCAGAGACAAAGGACAGTGAGGGACAGGCATTCAGAGACAAAGGACAGTGAGGGACAGGCATTCAGAGACAAGGGACAGTGAGGGACAGGCATTCAGAGATCAAGAACAGTGGGGGACAGGCATTCAGGGACCTAGGACAGTGAGGGACAGGCATTCAGAGACAAAGGACAGTGAGGGACAGGCATTCAGAGATAAAGGACAGTGAGGGACAGGCATTTAGAGATAAAAGACCATGAGGGACAGGCATTCAGAGACAAAAGGCAGTGAGGGACAGGCATTCAGAGGGAGAAGGCAGTGAGGGACAGGCATTCAGAAACAACAGGCCATGAGGGACAGGCATTCAGAGAGAAAAGGAAGTGAGGGACAGGCATTCAGAGACAAAAAGCAGTGAGTGACAGGCATTCACAGACATAGGACAGTGAGTGACAGGCATTCAGAGACAAAGGACAGTGAGGGACAGGCATTCAGAGACAACAGGCAGTGAGGGACAGGCATTCAGCGAGAAAAGGCAGTGAGGGACAGGCAATCAGAGACAAAGGACAGTGAGGGACAGGCATTCAGAGGTAGAAGGCAGTGAGGGACAGGCATGCAGAGAGAAGAGACAGTGAGGGACAGGCATTCAGAGAGAAAGGACAGTGAGGGACAGGCGTTCAGAGGAAGAAGGCAGTGAGGGACAGGCATTCAGAGACAACAGGCAGTGAGGCACAGGCATTCAGTGAGAAAAGGCAGTGAGGGATAAGCATTCAGAGACAAATGACAGTGAGGGACAGGAGTTCAGAGACAAAGGACAGTGAGGGACAGGCATTCAGGGACAAAGGACAGTGAGGGACAGGCATTCAGAGACAAAGGACAGTGAGGGACAGGCATTCAGAGGAAGAAGGCAGTGAGGGACAGGCATTCACAGACATCAGGCAGTGAGGGACAGGCATTCAGCGAGAAAAGGCAGTGAGGGACAAGCATTCAGAGACAAAAAGCTTTGAGGGACAGGCATTCAGAGAGAAAAGACAGTGATGGTCAGGTATTCAGGGACAGAAGAAAGCGAGAGACAGGCATTCAGAGGTAGCAGGCAACGAGGGATAGGCATTCAGAGACAAAGGACAGTGAGGGACAGGCATTCAAAGACAAAGGACAGTGAGGGACAGGCATTCAGAGACAAAGGACAGTGAGGGACCGGCATTCAGAGAGGAAAGACAGAGACGGATAGGTATTCAGGGACGGAAGACAGCGAGAGACAGGTATTCAGAGGTAGAAGGCAATGAGGGACAGGCATTCAGAGGCAAAGGACAGTGAGGGACAGGCATTCAGAGGCAGAAGGCAGTGAGGGACAGGCATGCAGAGAGAGGAGACAGAGAGGGACAGGCATTCAGAGACAGAGGACAGTGAGGGACAGGCGTTCAGAGGAAGAAGGCAGTGAGCGACAGGCATTCAGAGACAAAAAGCAGTGAGGGACAGGCATTCAGAGAAAAAGGACAGAGAGGGACAGGCATTCAGAGACAAAGGACAGTGAGGGACAGGCATTCAGAGACAAAGGACAGTGAGAGACAGGCATTCAGAGACAGAAGACAACGAGAGACAGGCATTCAGAGACAAAGGACAGTGAGGGACAGGCATTCAAAGAAAAGGACAGCGAGGGACAGGCATTCCAAGAAAAGGACAGTGGGCGACAAGCATTCAGTGACAACAGGCAGTAAGGGACAGGCATTCAGAAACAAAAGGCAGTGAGGGACAGGCATTCAGAGACAAAAGACAGTGAGGGACAGGCATTCAGAGACAAAGGACAGTGAGTGACAGGCATTAAGAGACAAAGGACAGCGAGGTACAGGCATTCAGAGACAGAAGAAAGTGAGTGACAGGCATTCAAAGACAAAGGACAGTGAGGGACAGGCATTCAAACAAAAAGGACAGTGAGGGACAGGCATTCAGAGACAAAGGACAGTGAGGGACAGGCATTCAGGGAGAAAACACAGTAACGGACAGGCATTCAGGGACAGAAGACAGCGAGAGACAGGCATTCAGAGGTAGAAGGCAATGAGGGACAGGCATTCAGAGAGAAAAGCCAGTGAGCGACAGGCATTCAGGGACAGAAGACAGCGAGAGACAGGCATTCAGAGGTAGAAGGCAGTGAGGGACAGGCATTCAGAGACAACAGGCAGTGAGGGACAGGCATTCAGAGACAAAGGACAGTGGGGGACAGGCATTCAGAGACAAAGGACAGTGGGGGACAGGCATTCAGAGACAAAGGACAGTGAGGGAGAGGCATTCAGAGACAAAGGACAGTGAGGGACAGGCATTCAGAGACAAAGGACAGTGAGGGAGAGGCATTCCGAGACAAAGGACAGTGAGGGACAGGCATTCAGAGACAAAGGACAGTGAGGGACAGGCATTCAGAGACAAAGGACAGTGAGGGACAGGCATTCAGAGACAAGGGACAGTGAGGGACAGGCATTCAGCGACCAAGAACAGTGGGGGACAGGCATTCAGGGACCTAGGACAGTGAGGGACAGGCATTCAGAGACAAAGGACAGTGAGGGACAGGCATTCAGAGATAAAGGACAGTGAGGGACAGGCATTCAGAGATAAAAGACCGTGAGGGACAGGCATTCAGAGACAAAAGGCAGTGAGGGACAGGCATTCAGAGGGAGAAGGCAGTGAGGGACAGGCATTCAGAAACAACAGGCAGTGAGGGACAGGCATTCAGAGAGAAAAGGAAGTGAGGGACAGGCATTCAGAGACAAAAAGCAGTGAGTGACAGGCATTCACAGACATAGGACAGTGAGTGACAGGCATTAAGAGACAAAGGACAGTGAGGTACAGGCATTCAGAGACAGAAGAAAGTGAGTGACAGGCATTCAAAGTCAAAGGACAGTGAGGGAGAGGCATTCAAAGACAAAGGACAGTGAGGGACAGGCATTCAGAGACAAAGGACAGTGAGGGACAGGCATTCAGAGAGAAAAGACAGTGACAGACAAGCATTCAGGGACAGAAGACAGTGAGAGTCAGGCATTCAGAGGTAGAAGGCAGTGAGGGACAGGCATTCAGAGACAAAGGACAGTGGGGGACAGGCATTCAGAGACAAAGGACTGTGGGGGACAGGCATTCAGAGACATAGGACAGTGAGGGACAGGCATTCAGAGACAAAGGACAGTGATGGAGAGGCATTCAGAGACAAACGACAGTGAGGGACAGGCATTCAGAGATGTAGGACAGTGAGGGAGAGGCATTCAGAGTCAAAGGACAGTGAGGGACAGGCATTCAGAGACAAAAGGCAGTGAGGGACAGGCATTCAGAGACAGACCGTGAGGGACAGGCATTCAGAGACAAAGGACGGTGAGGGACAGGCATTCAGAGGTAGAAGGCAGTGAGGGACATGCATTCAGAAACTACAGGCAGTGAGGGACAGGCATTCAGAGACAAAAAGCGGTGAGGGACAGGCATTCAGAGAGAAAAGGAAGTGAGGGACAGGCATTCAGAGACAAAAAGCAGTGAGTGACAGGCATTCAGAGAAAAAGGACAGTGATGGACAGGCATTCAGAGACAAAGGACAGTGAGGGACAGCCATTCAGTGACAGAAGACAATGAGGGACAGGCATTCAGAGGCAAAGGACAGTGAGGGACAGGCATTCAGCGAGAATAGGCAGTGAGGGACAAGCATTCAGAGACAAAAAGCAGTCAGGGACAGGCATTCAGAGACAAAGGACAGTGAGGGACAGGCATTCAGAGACAATGGACAGTGAGGGACAGGCATTCAGAGACAAAGGACAGTGAGGGACAGGCATTCAGCGAGAATAGGCAGTGAGGGACAAGCATTCAGAGACAAAGGACAGTGAGGGACAGGCATTCAGAGACAGAAGACAACGAGAGACAGGCATTCAGAGCCAACAGGCAGTGAGGGACAGGCATTCAGTGACAAAGGACACTGAGGGACAGGCATTCAGAGACAAAGGACAGTGAGGGACAGGCATTCAGAGACAGAAGACAATGAGGGACAGGCATTCAGAGACAGAAGACAATGAGGGACAGGCATTCAGAGGCAAAGAACAGTGAGGGACAGGCATTCAGAGACAACGCACAGTGAGGGACAGGCATTCAGAGACAATGGAAAGTGAGGGTTGACATAAATCAGTAGAAATGAATTAAGAAATATACTGGGCAGCCTGCTGGTGGCGCTGTCCAGGGAGAGTATAAATAATCTGGCATGGTCCCAGCTTGCTCAGGGACATTTTGTAAACAGGGACTAGTGAAGGATAACTAGAGTTCCATGTTGTGAAACAGTCGAATTAGCCTTGTTTAATACTCTGACCAAGTGCCTTGTAATTTTCTGACGTCAAGGGACAAGCGTTCAGAGGTGAAGGACATTGAGGGACAGGCATTCAGAGACAGAAGACAGAGAGGGACAGTCATTCAGAGACAACAGGCAGTGAGGGACAGGCATTCAGTGAGAAAAGGCAGTGAGGGACAAGCATTCAGAGACAAAGAGCATTGAGGGACAGGCATTCAGAGACAAAGGACAGTGAGGGTCAGGCATTCAGTGACAAATGACAGTGAGGGACAGGCATTCAGAGACAGAAGACCATGAGGGACAGGCATTCAGAGACAGAAGACAGTGAGGGACAGGCATTCAGAGACAAAAATCAGTGAGGGACAGGCATTCAGAGACAAAGGACAGTGGGGGACAGGCATTCAGGAACAGAAGACAGTGAGAGACAGGCATTCCGAGGTAGAAGGTGTTAAGTATGTGTATTGTATTGAACAATTAACACAAAGACTTAAACGTATAACTCAAACAGGTCTTTACTGGTTGGAGGTAGGGACTGCACGTAGGTCTTTACTTCATGCCCACAGGCGGGAACTGAGGGGAGATCAGTACCCACAGTACTATTTATACCGCTATGGCCAGGAGTGGTACTGCGTATCACTACGCCCTACAAGTAGAGCAGTCCTGTCCATAGGTTCAAAGTAGCACACATATTACATACACAACATTCCTCCCTTCTTAGCTTTACAGTCATCTCCCCATTTAACATAACGTAATAACATATATACATCTATAACTTCAGGTTTACATAACAGAATAACATAGATAACTTCATGTCAAAACAGATCACAGATTCAGTCTCTGCGGAAAAAAGTTCACAGATTCAATCTCTGTGGTGTAGTCGGTTCACGTTGCTGGAGTGACTCATTCAATAGTCCTTCCATGGATTTAACAGTTTGAACTTCCGAACTGAATTGGCTCCGTTCGGAGGGACCACGTGTGTGATCTGGTAGAGGTAATATTGGTTCAGATGGGTCATCTTCTGTTTCGACTTTTCCTTTTCTGCTTCTTGGAGACTCTCTGGGCTCCACTGTCAGCTGCCAGCTGCATGCGCAGTTCCTCCTTCTCTTCCTCCTTTTTCCGTAGTAGAGCCACCTTCTCCCGATGTTCCGTAGACCTTCGGTGCTCCTCCATGATTTCTGTATGGTGGGAGTCGAAGTTACAAGTTGGGCAGGACAGGACATAGTAATATTCGGTGTTGTCCTGATCTAGGCCAGCGAGAGGGTCTTCTATTTCCTCCATACCCAGCTGGGCGTTAGCCAGCTTTTGTTCCAAGTCCAGACATCTTTCCTGAAGAGACTTCTTCATGCGTACCTCTTCATCCAGCTTTTTCTGGGCTTTCAGCAAGTCGTTTACTAATGACCTCATTTGAGATTTTACTACTTCAACTTCTTTTGGAGATTGATTGATCGGACTATTCAATCCCTCTACCGGAGCAGCTGTTTCAGCGGTCTGTTGTTCTACGTTGACGTGAGTCAGCGTACTTTTGGCATCCAAGGGCTGCTCTGTTGCAGTCATCTCAGTCTGTGTTGCCACCTCAGCTCTTCCAATAACCTTTGAGAGCTCCGAACCCCTTTCGTTTGAATATTGAAGTTCGTGTTCAAGTTTTTCCCATTTCAGAGTCCTGTCCTTCAGCATATGCAGGAGTTGGCTGACCGTTAACTCCTCTGACATCAGACGTTTTGTGTGCTCCTGCTCCATTTTCTCCATCAGCTGCTTCTGTTGTCTTTCCAGATTCTCCAACCCTATATCAAAGAACTCTTTCGTTGCATTCAACTCTTGCTCAAAACGGCGAAGCATTTGTTCCAATTGCTGTTGTAGTTTGAAATGGAGTTGAGTTCGAGCCCGGTGTCCCTCAGAAATGGGCACATCAGTAGACTTGCCAGACTCAGAATCCACAGTTAAACTATGTTGTTGTTGCTCAGTGGAATTCTGTGCTGAAACTTTGTCTTTTGCACCTGAGTTGGGCTTACCATCATCCGTTCCAGAGTCTGGGCCGACTATCTTCACCGAGTTCTCACTCGTTATTGTTTGTAGGAAATGCCAGTCCATATTCATTTTCCTAATCCACTCCCGTCCTAGTAGTGGAGGACCTCCTTCAGATATCACATATAAGTCCATTATTTGACTGTCTTCGCCCTTGTGGACCACTGCAACCTCTATTTTCCCGATGGGGTACACTCTTTGCCCCGTGTATGTTTTCAATATAATCCCCGTATCCTGTAGGGGAATATGTTGGAATAACTTTCCGTAATCTTTCTTATTTATGACCGTCAATGCCGATCCAGTGTCCAATTCCAGTTTTACTTGGACTCCTTCTATCTGAAGAGTGACCCAAATTGTCTGGAGGTCTGCACCCTTACCAGCGTTGAGTACTCTTAAGCTAGCCAGTTCATTACAGCTTAAGCTAGCCAGTTCATTACTGCTAGCGTCTGAATCGGACTCCTGTTCGGTCACCTTGTGTACCTTTGCGTATTTTCCTTGCGGTGACTTCTTGTTGCTGGTCTTCTTCCCTGACCTGCATACTCTAGCTATATGTCCAAGCCTACCACAAGTTCTACATTCTTGGTTTTTAAACCAACACTGGTTCTGATCATGCGTTGTCTTTCCACAACGATAACATTTGCCAGAACTCACACCCAATTTGTGTGCACTGAGCTCCGGTGACCATAGCTGCATTACTGCCGTGCCTCTCGCTGCGGCTTCGTGTGCTGCTGCCATAGTGACCGCCTTCTCAAGCATCAGCTCATTCTCCTCGAGCAGTCGCTTTTGTGTATCCTGTTTAAATAAACCACACACAAATTTGTCTCATAGTGCATCTGTCAGTCCCGTTCCAAACTGGCAATATTTTGCTAATTTACGCAATTCCAGCAAATATTCAGCATTGCTTTCATGCTGTAGCTGCCTTCTGTCGTAAAATTTAAATCGTTCCGCTAGCATCAGCGGCGTGGGGTTTAGGTGATCTTTCAGGACAGTAACAATCTCATCGAACGTCTTATCCGCCGGTTCATCTGGTGATAACAGGTGTTTCAATTGCCTGTATGTCTTCGCACCCATTAAATTTAATAATGTTAGAGCTTTATCTTGGTCACGAATTTTATTGGCCTTACAATAATTTTTTACTCTTTCAACATATATGGCCCAATCTTCGAGGTCACTATCAAAGGTGCTAATATTCCCGTGTTTAGGCATTGTAGATTTGCAATTTCTCAGATTTTATTTTCTTTACTTGTTATCAAAGATGGCGGCTTCCCGCTCTTGCCGTCGTCCTCCGCCCACAAAATGGTGGTTTTCCCGCGCTTGGCGGTCTTCACCCGTCCCCCGACGCCGTCTCCCTTCAGCCCCGAGTGCGGCCCTTATCAGCGGATGCGATCGCTGGATCGCGAAGTGGCTCCCGACCGAAGCGGCTCACCCGCTCGCACGGCTCTTGCTCGCTCCCTCCCGGGCTCTGGCTTACCCGCTCGCGCGTTTCACCGCGGCTCTTATCAGGGATTGCGATCACCCTTATCTCCCGATCGGTGGCCCTGTCTTTGCAGCCGACGCTGCTCGGCTTAACCACGAGGTTATGGAGGCTTCAGGGTCCTAATGCCTGTCGCTTCCAGTCGATGGAAGCTGTCAGGATTTCTGCTGCCCTTCAGTTTTGAGTGGGGTGTTGAGGATTGAAACCTCTCTTCAATGTCCTGTCTTTGGACGAAGCCGCCATGGAATAACTGCCGCAGGGTTCGAACCAACTCGTCGCCAGTGTTAAGTATGTGTATTGTATTGAACAATTAACACAAAGACTTAAACGTATAACTCAAACAGGTCTTTACTGGTTGGAGGTAGGGACTGCACGTAGGTCTTTACTTCATGCCCACAGGCGGGAACTGAGGGGAGATCAGTACCCACAGTACTATTTATACCCCTATGGCCAGGAGTGGTACTGCGTATCACTACGCCCTACAAGTAGTGCAGTCCTGTCCATAGGTTCAAAGTAGCACACATATTACATACACAACAGAAGGCAGTGAGGGACAGCCATTCAGAGACAAAAGGCAGTAAGGGACAGCCAGTCACAGGCAAAGGACAGTGAGGGACAGGCATTCAGACAAAATACAGTGCGGGACAGGCATTCAGAGGTAGAAGGCAGTGAGGGACAGGCATTCAGAGACAAAAGACAGTGAGGGACAGGCATTCAGGAACAGAAGGCAGCGAGAGACAGGCATACAGAGGTAGAAGGCAGTGAGGGACAGGCATTCAGAGACAAAGGACAGTCAGGGACAGGCATTCAGAGACAAAGGACAGTGGGGGACAGGCATTCAGAGACAGAAGACAGTGAGGGACAGGCATTCAGAGACAGAAGACAGTGAGGGACAGGCATTCAGAGACAAAAGACAGTGAGGGACAGGCGTTCAGGAACAGAAGGCAGCGAGAGACAGGCATTCAGAGGTAGAAGGCAGTGAGGGACAGGCATTCAGAGACAAAGGACAGTGAGGGACAGGCATTTAGACACAAAGGACAGTGACGGACAGGCATTCAGAGACAAAGGACAGTGAGGGACAGACATTCAAAGACAAAGGACAGTGAGGGACAGGCATTCAAAGACAAAGGACAGTGAGGGACAGCCAATCAGAGACAAAGGACTTTGAGGGACAGGCATTCAGAGAGAAAAGACAGTGACGGGCAGGCATTCAGGGACAGAAGTCAGTGAGAGACAGGCATTCAGAGGTAGAAGGCAGTGAGGGACAGGCATTCAGAGAGAAAAGACAGTGACCGACAGGCATTCAGGGACAGAAGACAGCGAGAGACAGGCATTCAGAGGTAGAAGGCAATGAGGAACAGGCATTCAGAGACAAAAGGCAGAGAGGGAGAGGCATTCAGAGACAAAGGACAGTGGGGGACAGGCATTCAGAGACAAAGGACAGTGGGGGACAGGCATTCAGAGACATAGGACAGTGAGTGACAGGCATTCAGACACAAGGGACAGTGAGGGACAGGCATTCAGAGACAAAAGGCAGAGAGGGAGAGGAATTCAGAGACAAAGGACAGTGAAGGACAGGCATTCAGAGATAAAGGACAGTGAGGGACAGGCATTCAGAGACACAAGACCATGAGGGACAGGCATTCAGAGACAAAAGGCAGTGAGGGACAGGCATTCAGAGACAAAGGACAGTGAGTGACAGGCATTCAGAGATAAAAGAAAGTGAGGGACAGGCATTCAGAGACAGAAGACCGTGAGGGACAGGCATTCAGAGACAAAGGACGGTGAGGGACAGGCATTCAGAGGTAGAAGGCAGTGAGGGACAGGCATTCAGAAACAACAGTCAGTGAGGCACAGGCATTCAGAGAGAGAAAGCAGCGAGTGACAGGCATTCACAGACAAAGGACAGTGAGTGACAGGCATTCAGAGAAAAAGGACAGTGAGGGACAGGCATTCAGAGACAAAGGACAGTGAGGGACAGGCATTCAGGGACAGAAGACAGTGAGGGACAGGCATTCAGAGGAAGAAGGCAGTGAGGGACAAGCATTCAGAGACAAAAAGCAGTGAGGGACAGGCATTCAGAGACAAAGGACAGTGAGGGACACGCATTCAGAGACAGAAGACAATGAGAGACAGGAATTCAGAGACAACAGGCAGTGAGGGACAGGCATTCAGAGACAAAGGACAGTGAGGGACAGGCATTCAGATACAAAGGACAGTCAGGGACAGGCATTCAGAGACAAAGGACAGTGAGGGGCAGGCATTCAGAGACAGAAGACAGTGAGGGACAGGCATTCAGAGACAATGGGAAGTGAGGGATGACATAAATCGTGCCATTCAGGTAGAAATGAATTAAGAAATATACTGGGCAGCCTGCTGGTGGCACTGTCCAGGGAGAGTATAAATACTCTGGCATGGGACCAGCTTGCTCAGGAACATTTTGTAAACAGGAACTAGTGAAGGATAACTAGCCTTCCATGTTGTGAAACAGTCGATTAAGCCTTGTTTAATACTCTGACCAAGTGCCTCGTAATTTTCTGATGTCAAGTGACATGTGTTCAGAGGCGAAGGACACTGAGGGACAGGCATTCAGAGACAGAAAACAGTGAGGGACAGTCATTCAGAGATGGAGGACAGTGAGGGACAGCCATTCAGAGACAAAGGACAGTGAGGGACAGCCATTCAGAGACAAAGGACAGTGAGGGACAGGCATTCAGAGACAGAAGACGAGAGACAGGCATTCAAAGGTAGAAGGCAGTGAGGGACAGGCATTCAGAGAGAAAAGACAGTGAGGGACAGGCATTCAGAGACAAGGGACTGTGAGGGACAGCCATTCACAGGCAAAGGACAGTGAGGGACAGGCATTTAGAGTCAAAATACACTGAGGGACAGACATTCAGAGGTTGGAGGCAGTGAGGGACAGGCATTCAGAGACAAACGACAGTGAGGGACAGGCATTCAGGAACAGAAGGCAGCGAGAGACAGGCATTCAGAGGTAGAAGGCAGTGAGGAACAGGCATTCAGAGACAACAGGCAGTGAGGGACAGGCAATCAGAGACAAGGGACAGTGAGGGACAGGCATTCAGAGACAAAGGACAGTGAGGGACAGGCATTCAGAGGTAGAAGACAGTGAAGGACAGGCATTCAGAGACAAAAGACAGTGAGGGACAAGCATTCAGGAACAGAAGGCAGTGAGAGACAGGCATTCAGAGGCAGAAGGCAGTGAGGGACAGGCATTCAGAGACAAGGAACAGTGAGGGAAAGGCATTCAGAGACAAAGGACAGTGAGTGACAGGCATTCAGAGACAAAGGACAGTGAGTGACAGGCATTCAGAGACTAAAAGCAGTGAGCGACAGGCATTCAGAGACAATAGGCAGTGAGGGACAGGCATTCAGTGACAAAAAGCAGTGAGGGACAGGCATTCAGAGACAAAGGACAGTGAGTGACAGGCATTCAGAGACAAAAGAAAGCGAGGGACAGGCATTCAGAGACAAAAGACCGCGAGGGACAGGCATTCAGAGGTAGAAGGCAGTGAGGGACAGGCATTCAGAAACAACAGTCAGTGAGGGACAGGCATTCAGAGAGAGAAAGCAGCGAGTGACAGGCATTCACAGACAAAGGACAGTGAGTGACAGGCATTCAGAGACAAAGGACAGTGAGGGACAGGCATTCAGAGACAGAAGACAATGAGGGACAGGCATTCAGAGATAAAGGCCAGTGAGGGACAGGCATTCAAAGACAGAAGACGAGAGACTGTCACTCAGAGAGAAAGGACAGTGAGGACAGGCATTCAGATAAAGGACAGTGGGGGACAGGCATTCAGAGACAAAGGACAGTGAGGGACAGGCATTCAGAGACAAAGGACAGTGAGGGACAGGCATTCAGAGACAAAGGACAGCGAGGGACAGGCATTCAGTGACAAAGGACAGTGAGGGACAGGCATTCAGATACAGAAGACAATGAGGGAGAGGCATTCAGAGACAAAAGACAGTGAGGGACAGGCTTTCAGAGACAAAGGACAGTGAGGGACAGGCATTCAAAGAAAAGGACAGCGAGGGACATGCATTCAAAGAAAAGGACAGAGAGGGACAGGCATTCAAAGAAAAGGACAGTGAGGGGCAGGCATTCAGAGACAAAAGAAAGTGAGGGACAGGCATTCAGAGACATAGGACAGTGGGGGACAGGCATTCAGAGAAAAAGGACAGTGAGGGACAGGCATTCAGAGACAAAGGACGGTGAGGGACAGCCATTCAGAGACAAAAGGACAGTGGGGGACAGGCATTCAAAGACAGAAGACGAGAGACTGGCACTCAGAGAGAAAGGACAGTGAGGACAGGCATTCAGATAAAGGACAGTGGGGGACAGGCATTCAGAGACAAAGGACAGTGAGGGACAGGCATTCAGAGACAAAGGACAGTGAGGGACAGGCATTCAGAGACAAAGGAAAGTGAGGGACAGGCATTCAGGGACAGAAGACAGCGAGAGACAGACATTCAGAGGTCGAAGGCAGTGAGGGACAGGAATTCAGAGAGAAAAGACCGTGAGCGACAGGCATTCAGGGACAGAAGACAGCGAGAGACAGGCATTAAGAAGTAGAAGGCACTGAGGGACAGGCATTCAGAGACAAAAGGCTGAGAGTGAGAGGCATTCAGAGACAAAGGAAAGTGAGGGACAGGCATTCAGAGACAGAAGACTGTGAGGGACAGGTATTCAGAGACAAAGGACAGTGAAGGACAGGCATTCAGAGACAAAGGACAGCGAGGGACAGGCATTCAGAGACAAAGGAAAGTGAGGGACAGGAAATTCAGAGATAGAAGACAATGAGGGACAGGCATTCAGAGATAAAGGCCAGTGAGGGACAGGCATTCAGAGACAGAAGACAATGAGGGACAGGCAGTCAGAGACAAAGGACAGCGAGGGACAGGCATTCAGTGACAAAGGACAGTGAGGGACAGGCATTCAGATACAGAAGACAATGAGGGAGAGGCATTCAGAGACAAACGACAGTGAGGGTCAGGCTTTCAGAGACAAAGGACAGTGAGGGACAGGCATTCAAAGAAAAGGACAGTGAGGGACATGCATTCAAAGAAAAGGACAGAGAGGGACAGGCATTCAAAGAAAAGGACAGTGAGAGACAGGCATTCAGAGACAAAAGAAAGTGAGGGACAGGCATTCAGAGACATAGGGCAGTGGGGGACAGGCATTCAGAGACAAAGGACAGTGAGGGACAGGCATTCAGAGACAAAGGACAGTGAGGGACAGGCATTCAAAGAAAAGGACAGCGAGGGACATGCATTCAAAGAAAAGGACAGTGAGGGACAGGCATTCAGAGACAAAGGACAGTGAGGGACAGGCATTCAGGGACAAAGGACAGTGAGGGACAGGCATTCAGAGACAAAGGGCAGTGAGGGACAGGCTTTCAGAGACAAAGGACAGTGCGGAACAGGCATTCAGAGACAAAGGACAGTGAGGGACAGACATTCAGAGACAAAGGACAGTGGGGGACAGGCATTCAGAGACAAAAGGCAGTGAGGGACAGGCATTCAGAGACAAAAAGCAGTGAGGGACAGGCATTCAGAGGGAAAAGGAAGTGAGGGACAGGCATTAAGAAACAGAGGACGGAGAGGGACAGGCATTCAGAGGTAGAAGGCAGTGAGGGACATGCATTCAGAAACAACAGGCAGTGAGGTACAGGCATTCAGAGACAAAAAGCAGTGAGGGACAGGCATTCAGAGGGAAAAGGAAGTGAGGGACAGGCATTAAGAGACAGACCGTGAGGGACAGGCATTCAGAGACAAAGGACAGTGAGGGACAGGCATTCAGAGACAAAGGACAGTGAGGGAAAGGCATTCAGAGACAAAGGACAGTGAGGGACAGGCATTCAGAGACAAAGGACAGTGAGGGACAGGCATTCAGAGACAAAGGACGGTGAGGGACAGCCATTCAGAGACAAAAGGACAGTGGGGGACAGGCATTCAAAGGCAGAAGACGAGAGACTGGCACTCAGAGAGAAAGGACAGTGAGGACAGGCATTCAGATAAAGGACAGTGGGGGACAGGCATTCAGAGACAAAGGACAGTGAGGGACAGGCATTCAGAGACAAAGGACAGTGAGGGACAGGCATTCAGAGACAAAGGAAAGTGAGGGACAGGCATTCAGGGACAGAAGACAGCGAGAGACAGACATTCAGAGGTCGAAGGCAGTGAGGGACAGGAATTCAGAGAGAAAAGACCATGAGCGACAGGCATTCAGGGACAGAAGACAGCAAGAGACAGGCATTAAGAAGTAGAAGGCACTGAGGGACAGGCATTCAGAGACAAAAGGCTGAGAGTGAGAGGCATTCAGAGACAAAGGACAGTGAGGGACAGGCATTCAGCGAGAAAAGGCAGTGAGGGACATGCATTCAGAGACAAAAAGCAGTGAGGGACAGGCATTCATAGACAAAGGAAAGTGAGGGACAGGCATTCAGAGACAGAAGACTGTGAGGGACAGGCATTCAGAGACAGAAGACCGTGAGGGACAGGCATTCAGAGACAAAGGATAGTGAGGGACAGGCATTCAGAGACAAAGGACAGTGAGGGACAGGCATTCAGAGACAAAGGACAGTGAGGGACAGGCATTCAGGGACAAGGGTCAGTGGGGGACAGGCATTCAAAGACAAAGGACAGTGAGGGACAGGCATTCAGGGACCAAGGACAGTGAGGGACAGACATTCAGGGACAAAGGACAGTGAGGGACAGACATTCAGGGACAAAGGACAGTGAGGGACAGACATTCAGGGACAAAGGACAGTGAGGTTCAGGCATTCAGTGACAAAGCACAGTGAGGGACAGGCATTCAGAGACAGAAGATCGTGAGGGACAGGCATTCAGAGACAAAAGACATTGAGGGACAGGCATTCAGAGACAAAAGGCAGTGAGGGACAGGCATTCAGAGACAAAGGACAGTGAGGAGAGGCATTCAGATAATGGACAGTGGGGGACAGGCATTCAGAGAAAAAGGACAATGAGGGACAGGCATTCAGAGACAAAGGACAGTGAGGGACAGGCATTCAGAGACAAAGGAAAGTGAGGGACAGGCATTCAGGGACAGAAGTCAGCGAGAGACAGGCATTCAGAGGTAGAAGGCAGTGAGGGACTGGCATTCAGAGAAAAATGACAGTGAGCGACAGGCATTCAGGGACAGAAGACAGCGAGAGACAGGCATTAAGAGGTAGAAGGCAGTGAGGGCAGGCATTCAGAGACAAAAGGCAGAGAGGGAGAGGCATTCAGAGACAAAGGACAGTGGGGGACAGGCATTCAGAGACAAAGGACAGTGAGGGACAGGCATTCAGAGACAAAGGAGAGTGAGGGACAGGCATTCAGAGACAAAGGACAGTGAGGGACAGGCATTCAGTGAGAAAAGGCAGTGAGGGACATGCATTCAGAGACAAAAAGGAGTGAGGGACAGGCATTCAGAGACAAAGGACAGTGAGGGACAGGCATTCAGAGACAAAGGACAGCGAGGGACAGGCATTCAGAGAGAAAGGACAGTGAGGGACAGGCATTCAGAGACAGAAGACAATGAGGGACAGGCATTCAGAGATAAATGCCAGTGAGGGACAGGCATTCAGAGACAGAAGACAATGAGGGACAGGCATTCAGAGACAAAGGACAGCGAGGGACAGGCATTCAGTGACAAAGGACAGTGAGGGACAGGCATTCAGATACAGAAGACAATGAGGGACAGGCATTCAGAGACAAAAGACAGTGAGGGACAGGCTTTCAGAGACAAAGGACAGTGAGGGACAGGCATTCAAAGAAAAGGACAGTGAGGGACATGCATTCAAAGAAAAGGACAGAGAGGGACAGGCATTCAAAGAAAAGGACAGTGAGGGACAGGCATTCAGAGAAAAAGGACAGTGAGGGACAGGCATTCAGAGACAAAGGACAGTGAGGGACAGGCATTCAGAGACAAAGGACAGTGAGGGACAGGCATTCAAAGAAAAGGACAGCGAGGGGCATGCATTCAAAGCAAAGGACAGTGAGGGACAGGCATTCAGAGACAAAGGACAGTGAGGGACAGGCATTCAGGGACAAAGGACAGTGAGGGACAGGCATTCAGAGACAAAGGGCAGTGAGGGACAGGCATTCAGAGACAAAGGACAGTGCGGGACAGGCATTGAGAGACAAAGGACAGTGAGGGACAGATATTCAGAGACAAAGGACAGTGGGGGACAGGCATTCAGGGACAAAGGACAGTGAGGGACAGGCATTCAGAGGTAGAAGGCAGTGAGGGACAGGCATGCAGAGAGAAGAGACAGTGAGGGACAGGCATTCAGAGACAATGGACAGTGAGGGACAGGCGTTCAGAGGAAGATGGCAGTGAGGGACAGGCATTCAGTCAGAAAAGGCAGTGAGGGACAAGCATTCAGAGACAAAAAGCAGTGAGGGACAGGCATTCAGAGACAAAGGACAGTGAGGGACAGGCATTCAGAGACAAAGGACTGTGAGGGACAGGCATTCAGAGACAAAGGACTGTGAGGGACAGGCATTCAGAGACAAAGGTCAGTGAGGGACAGGCATCAGAGACAAAAGACAGTGAGGGACAGCCATTCAGAGACAAATGACAGAGAGGGACAGGAATTCAGAGACAAAGGACAGTGAGGGACAGGCACTCAGGGACAAAGGACAGTGAGGGACAGGCATTCAGAGGAAGAAGGCAGTGAGGGACAGGCATTCAGAGACAACAGGCAGTGAGGGACAGGCATTCAGCGAGAAAAGGCAGTGAGGGACAAGCATTCAGAGACAAAAACCATTGAGGGATAGGCATTCAGAGACAGAAGACAATGAGGGACAGGCATTCAAGAAAAGGCCAGTGAGGGACAGGCATTCAGAGACAAAGGACAGTGAGGGACAGGCATTCAAAGAAAAGGACAGCAAGGGATATGCATTCAAAGAAAAGGACAGTGAGGGCCAGGCATTTAAAGAAAAGGAGTGAGGGACAGGTATTCAGAGACCAATGAAAGTGAGGGACAGGCATTCAGAGACAAAGGACAGGGGGGACAGGCATTCGGAGAAAAAGGACAGTGAGGGACAGGCATTCAGAGACAAAGGACAGTGAGGGACAGGCATTCAGGGACAAAGGACAGTGAGGGACAGGCATTCAAAGAAATGGACAGTGAGGGATATGCATTCAAAGAAAAGGACAGTGAGGGACAGGCATTTAAAGAAAAGGACAGTGAGGAACAGGCATTCAGAGACCAATGAAAGTGAGGGACAGTCATTCAGGGACAAAGGACAGTGAGGGACAGGCATTCAGGGACAAAGGACAGTGATGGACAGGCATTCAGAGGTAGAAGGCAGTGAGGGACAGGCATGCAGGGACAAAGGACAGTGAGGGACAGGCATTCAGAGACAATGGACAGTGAGGGACAGGCGTTCAGAGGAAGAAGGCAGTGAGGGACAGGCATTCAGTCAGAAAAGGCAGTGAGGGACAAGCATTCAGAGACAAAGAGCAGTGAGGGACAGGCATTCAGAGACAACAGGCAGTGAGGGACAGGCATTCAGCGAGAAAAGGCAGTGAGGGACAAGCATTCAGAGACAAAAAGCATTGAGGGAAAGGCATTCAGAGACAAAGGCCAGTGAGGGACAGGCATTCAGAGACAAAGGACAGTGAGGGACAGGAATTCAAAGAAAAGGACAGCGAGGGATGTGCATTCAAAGAAAAGGACAGTGAGGAACAGGCATTCAAAGACCAATGAAAGTGAGGGACAGGCATTCAGAGACAAAGGACAGTGAGGGACACGCATTCAGAGACAAAGGACAGTGAGGGACAGGCATTCAGAGACAAAGGACGGTGAGGGACAGGCATTCAGAGACAAAAGGACAGTGGGGGACAGGCATTCAAAGACAGAAGATGAGAGACAGGCACTCAGAGACAAAGGACAGTGAGGACAGGCATTCAGAGACAAAGGACAGTGAGGGACAGGCATTCAGAGACAAAGGACAGTGAGGGAAAGGCATTCAGGGACAGAAGACAGCGAGACACAGGCATTCAGAGGTAGAAGGCAGTGAGGGACAGGCATTCAGAGGTAGAAGGCAGTGAGGGACAGGCATTCAGAGACAAAGGACAGTGGGGGACAGGCATTCAGAGACAAAGGACAGTGAGGGACAGGCATTCAGAGACAAAGGACAGTGAGGGACAGGCATTCAGCGAGAAAAGGCAGTGAGGGACATGCATTCAGAGACAAAAAGCAGTGAGGGACAGGCATTCAGAGACAAAGGAAAGTGAGGGACAGGCATTCAGAGACAGAAGACCGTGAGCGACAGGCATTCAGAGACAGAAGACCGAGAGGGACAGGCATTCAGCGGGAAAAGGCAGTGAGGGGCATGCATTCAGAGAGAAAAAGCAGTGAGGGACAGGCATTCAGAGACAAAGGAAAGTGAGGGACAGGCATTCAGAGACAAAGGACAGTGAGGGACAGGCATTCAGAGACAAAGGACAGTGAGGGACAGGCACTCAGGGACAAGGGACATTGCGGGACAGGCATTCAGAGACAAAGGACAGTGAGGGACAGGCATTCAGGGACAAAGGACAGTGAGGGACAGACATTCAGGGACAAAGGACAGTGAGGGACAGACATTCAGGGACAAAGGACAGTGAGGGACAGGCATTCAGAGGTAGAAGGCAGTGAGGGACAGGCATTCAGAGACAAAAGGCAGAGAGGGAGAGGCATTCAGAAACAGAGGACAGTGAGGGGCAGGCATTCAGAGACAAAGGACAGTGAGGGACAGGCATTCAGTGAGAAAAGGCAGTCAGGGACATGCATTCAGAGACAAAAATGAGTGAGGGACAGGCATTCAGAGAAAACGGACAGTGAGGGACAGGCATTCAGAGACAAAGGACAGCGAGGGACAGGCATTCAGTGACAAAGGACAGTGAGGGACAGGCATTCAAAGAAAAGGACAGCAAGGGACATGCATTCAAAGAAAAGGACAGTGAGGGACAGGCATTCAGAGACAAAGGACAGTGAGGGACAGGCATTCAGAGACAAAGGACAGTGAGGGACAGGCATTCAGAGACAAAGGACAGTGAGGGACAGGCATTCAGAGACAAAGGACAGTGCGGGACAGGCATTCAGAGACAAAGGACAGTGAGGGACAGGCTTTCAGAGACAAAGGACAGTGAGGGACAGGCATTCAAAGAAAAGGACCGAGGGACATGCATTCAAAGAAAAGGACAGTGAGGGACAGGCATTCAGAGACAAAGGACAGTGAGGGACAGGCATTCAGAGACAAAGGACAGTGAGGGACAGGCATTCAGAGACAGACCGTGAGGGACAGGCATTCAGAGCAAAGGACGGTGAGGGACAGGCATTCAGAGGTAGAAGGCAGTGAGGGACATGCATTCAGAAACAACAGGCAGTGAGGGACAGGCATTCAGAGCGAAAAAGCAGTGAGGGACAGGCATTCAGAGGGAAAAGGAAGTGAGGGACAGGCATTCAGAGACAAACGACAGTGAGTGACGGGCATTAAGAGACAAAGGACAGCGAGGTACAGGCATTCAGAGACAGAAGAAAGTGAGTGACAGGCATTCAAAGTCAAAGGACAGTGAGGGAGAGGCATTCAGAGACAAAGGGCAGTGAGGGACAGGCATTCAGAGAGAAAAGACAGTGACAGACAAGCATTCAGGGACAGACGACAGCGAGAGTCAGGGATTCAGAGGTAGAAGGCAGTGAGGGACATGCATTCAGAAACAACAGGCAGTGAGGGACAGGCATTCAGAGACAAAAAGCAGTGAGGGACAGGCATTCAGAGAGAAAAGGAAGTGAGGGACAGGCATTCAGAGACAAAAAGCAGTGAGTGACAGGCATTCACAGACAAAGGACAGTGAGTGACAGGCATCCAGAGAAAAAGGACAGTGAGGGACAGCCATTCAGGGACAGAAGACAGTGAGGGACAGGAATTCAGAGACAACAGGCAGTGAGGGACAGGCATTCAGAGACAAACGACAGTGAGTGACAGGCATTCAGAGACAAAGGACAGTGGGGACAGGCATTCAGAGACAAAGGACAGTGAGGGACAGGCATTCAGAGACAAGGGACAGTGAGGGACAGGCATTCAGAGAGAAAAGACAGTGACAGACAAGCATTCAGGGACAGAAGACAGCGAGAGACAAGCATTCAGAGGTAGAACGCAATGAGGGACAGGCATTCAGAGAGAAAAGACAGTGAGCGACAGGCATTCAGGGACAGAAGACAGCGAGAGTCAGGCATTCAGAGGTAGAAGGCAGTGAGGGCCAGGCATTCAGAGACAACAGGCAGTGAGGGACAGGCATTCAGAGACAAAGGACAGTGAGGGACAGGCATTCAGAGACAAAAGGCAGTGAGGGACAGGCATTCAGAGACAGACCGTGAGGGACAGGCATTCAGAGACAAAGGACGGTGAGGGACAGGCATTCAGAGGTAGAAGGCAGTGAGGGACATGCATTCAGAAACAACAGGCAGTGAGGGACAGGCATTCAGCGAGAAAAGGCAGTGAGGGACAGGCAATCAGAGAAAAAGGACATTGAGGGACAGGCATTCAGAGAAAAAGGACATTGAGGGACAGGCATTCAGAGACAAAGGACAGTGAGGGACAGCCATTCAGGGACAGAAGACAGTGAGGGACAGGCATTCAGAGACAACAGGCAGTGAGGGACAGGCATTCAGCGAGAAAAGGCAGTGAGGGACAGGCAATCAGAGACAAAGGACAGTGAGGGACAGGCATTCAGAGGTAGAAGGCAGAGAGGGACAGGCATGCAGAGAGAACAGACAGTGAGGGACAGGCATTCAGAGAGAAAGGACAGTGAGGGACAGGCATTCAGAGGAAGAAGGCAGTGAGGGACAGGCATTCAGAGACAACAGGCAGTGAGGCACAGGCAATCAGTGAGAAAAGACAGTGAGGGACAAGCATTCAGAGACAAATGACAGTGAGGGACAGGAATTCAGAGACAAAGGACAGTGAGGGACAGGCATTCAGGGACAAAGGACCGTGAGGGACAGGCATTCAGAGACAAAGGACAGTGAGGGACAGGCATTCAGAGGAAGAAGGCAGTGAGGGACAGGCATTCAGAGACAACAGGCAGTGAGGGACAGGCATTCAGCGAGAAAAGGCAGTGAGGGACAAGCATTCAGAGACAAAAAGCTTTGAGGGACAGGCATTCAGAGAGAAAAGACAGTGATGGACAGGTATTCAGGGACAGAAGAAAGCGAGAGACAGGCATTCAGAGGTAGCAGGCAATGAGGGATAGGCATTCAGAGACAAAGGACAGTGAGGGACAGGCATTCAAAGACAAAGGACTGTGAGGGACAGGCATTCAGAGACAAAGGACAGTGAGGGACCGGCATTCAGAGAGAAAAGACAGAGACGGACAGGCATTCAGGGATGGAAGACAGCGAGAGACAGGCATTCAGAGGTAGAAGGCAATGAGGGACAGGCATTCAGAGACAAAGGACAGTGAGGGACAGGCATTCAGAGGCAGAAGGCAGTGAGGGACAGCCATGCAGAGAGAGGAGACAGAGAGGGACAGGCATTCAGAGACAAAACGCAGTGAGGGACAGGCATTCAGAGAAAAAGGACAGAGAGGGACAGGCATTCAGAGACAAAGGACAGTGCGGGACAGGCATTCAGAGACAAAGGACAGTGAGAGACAGGCATTCAGAGACAGAAGACAACAAGAGACAGGCATTCAGAGACAAAGGACAGTGAGGGACAGGCATTCCAAGAAAAGGACAGTGGGCGACAAGCATTCAGTGACAACAGGCAGTAAGGGACAGGCATTCAGAAACAAAACGCAGTGAGGGACAGGCATTCAGAGACAAAAGACAGTGAGGGACAGGCATTCAGAGACAAAGAACAGTGAGGGACAGGCATTCAGAGACAAAGGACAGTGAGTGACAGGCATTAAGAGACAAAGGACAGCGAGGTACAGGCATTCAGAGACAGAAGAAAGTGAGTGACAGGCATTCAAAGACAAAGGACAGTGAGGGACAGGCATTCAAAGAAAAAGGACAGTGAGGGACAGGCATTCAGAGACAAAGGACAGTGAGGGACAGGCATTCAGAGAGAAAACACAGTAACGGACAGGCATTCAGGGATAGAAGACAGCGAGAGACAGGCATTCAGAGGTAGAAGGCAATGAGGGACAGGCATTCAGAGAGAAAAGCCAGTGAGCGACAGGCATTCAGGGACAGAAGACAGCGAGAGACAGGCATTCAGAGGTGGAAGGCAGTGAGGGACAGGCATTCAGAGACAACAGGCAGTGAGGGACAGGCATTCAGAGACAACGGACAGTGGGGGACAGGCATTCAGAGACAAAGGACAGTGGGGGACAGGCATTCAGAGACATAGGACAGTGAGGGACAGGCATTCAGAGACAAAGGACAGTGAGGGAGAGGCATTCAGAGACAAAGGACAGTGAGGGACAGGCATTCAGAGACAAAGGACAGTGAGGGAGAGGCATTCAGAGACAAAGGACAGCGAGGGACAGGCATTCAGAGACAAAGGACAGTGAGGGACAGGCATTCAGAGACAAAGGACAGTGAGGGACAGGCATTCAGAGACAAGGGACAGTGAGGGACAGGCATTCAGAGATCAAGAACAGTGGGGGACAGGCATTCAGGGACCTAGGACAGTGAGGGACAGGCATTCAGAGACAAAGGACAGTGAGGGACAGGCATTCAGAGATAAAGGACAGTGAGGGACAGGCATTTAGAGATAAAAGACCATGAGGGACAGGCATTCAGAGACAAAAGGCAGTGAGGGACAGGCATTCAGAGGGAGAAGGCAGTGAGGGACAGGCATTCAGAAACAACAGGCCATGAGGGACAGGCATTCAGAGAGAAAAGGAAGTGAGGGACAGGCATTCAGAGACAAAAAGCACTGAGTGACAGGCATTCACAGACATAGGACAGTGAGTGACAGGCATTCAGAGACAAAGGACAGTGAGGGACAGGCATTCAGAGACAACAGGCAGTGAGGGACAGGCATTCAGCGAGAAAAGGCAGTGAGGGACAGGCAATCAGAGACAAAGGACAGTGAGGGACAGGCATTCAGAGGTAGAAAGCAGTGAGGGACAGGCATGCAGAGAGAAGAGACAGTGAGGGACAGGCATTCAGAGAGAAAGGACAGTGAGGGACAGGCGTTCAGAGGAAGAAGGCAGTGAGGGACAGGCATTCAGAGACAACAGCAGTGAGGCACAGGCATTCAGTGAGAAAAGGCAGTGAGGGATAAGCATTCAGAGACAAATGACAGTGAGGGACAGGAGTTCAGAGACAAAGGACAGTGAGGGACAGGCATTCAGGGACAAAGGACAGTGAGGGACAGGCATTCAGAGACAAAGGACAGTGAGGGACAGGCATTCAGAGGAAGAAGGCAGTGAGGGACAGGCATTCACAGACATCAGGCAGTGAGGGACAGGCATTCAGCGAGAAAAGGCAGTGAGGGACAAGCATTCAGAGACAAAAAGCTTTGAGGGACAGGCATTCAGAGAGAAAAGACAGTGATGGTCAGGTATTCAGGGACAGAAGAAAGCGAGAGACAGGCATTCAGAGGTAGCAGGCAACGAGGGATAGGCATTCAGAGACAAAGGACAGTGAGGGACAGGCATTCAAAGACAAATGACAGTGAGGGACAGGCATTCAGAGACAAAGGACAGTGAGGGACCGGCATTCAGAGAGGAAAGACAGAGACGGATAGGTATTCAGGGACGGAAGACAGCGAGAGACAGGTATTCAGAGGTAGAAGGCAATGAGGGACAGGCATTCAGAGGCAAAGGACAGTGAGGGACAGGCATTCAGAGGCAGAAGGCAGTGAGGGACAGGCATGCAGAGAGAGGAGACAGAGAGGGACAGGCATTCAGAGACAGAGGACAGTGAGGGACAGGCGTTCAGAGGAAGAAGGCAGTGAGCGACAGGCATTCAGAGACAAAAAGCAGTGAGGGACAGGCATTCAGAGAAAAAGGACAGAGAGGGACAGGCATTCAGAGACAAAGGACAGTGAGGGACAGGCATTCAGAGACAAAGGACAGTGAGAGACAGGCATTCAGAGACAGAAGACAACGAGAGACAGGCATTCAGAGACAAAGGACAGTGAGGGACAGGCATTCAAAGAAAAGGACAGCGAGGGACAGGCATTCCAAGAAAAGGACAGTGGGCGACAAGCATTCAGTGACAACAGGCAGTAAGGGACAGGCATTCAGAAACAAAAGGCAGTGAGGGACAGGAATTCAGAGACAAAAGACAGTGAGGGACAGGCATTCAGAGACAAAGGACAGTGAGTGACAGGCATTAAGAGACAAAGGACAGCGAGGTACAGGCATTCAGAGACAGAAGAAAGTGAGTGACAGGCATTCAAAGACAAAGGACAGTGAGGGACAGGCATTCAAACAAAAAGGACAGTGAGGGACAGGCATTCAGAGACAAAGGACAGTGAGGGACAGGCATTCAGGGAGAAAACACAGTAACGGACAGGCATTCAGGGACAGAAGACAGCGAGAGACAGGCATTCAGAGGTAGAAGGCAATGAGGGACAGGCATTCAGAGAGAAAAGCCAGTGAGCGACAGGCATTCAGGGACAGAAGACAGCGAGAGACAGGCATTCAGAGGTAGAAGGCAGTGAGGGACAGGCATTCAGAGACAACAGGCAGTGAGGGACAGGCATTCAGAGACAAAGGACAGTGGGGGACAGGCATTCAGAGACAAAGGACAGTGGGGGACAGGCATTCAGAGACAAAGGACAGTGAGGGAGAGGCATTCAGAGACAAAGGACAGTGAGGGACAGGCATTCAGAGACAAAGGACAGTGAGGGAGAGGCATTCCGAGACAAAGGACAGTGAGGGACAGGCATTCAGAGACAAAGGACAGTGAGGGACAGGCATTCAGAGACAAAGGACAGTGAGGGACAGGCATTCAGAGACAAGGGACAGTGAGGGACAGGCATTCAGCGACCAAGAACAGTGGGGGACAGGCATTCAGGGACCTAGGACAGTGAGGGACAGGCATTCAGAGACAAAGGACAGTGAGGGACAGGCATTCAGAGATAAAGGACAGTGAGGGACAGGCATTCAGAGATAAAAGACCGTGAGGGCCAGGCATTCAGAGACAAAAGGCAGTGAGGGACAGGCATTCAGAGGGAGAAGGCAGTGAGGGACAGGCATTCAGAAACAACAGGCAGTGAGGGACAGGCATTCAGAGAGAAAAGGAAGTGAGGGACAGGCATTCAGAGACAAAAAGCAGTGAGTGACAGGCATTCACAGACATAGGACAGTGAGTGACAGGCATTAAGAGACAAAGGACAGTGAGGTACAGGCATTCAGAGACAGAAGAAAGTGAGTGACAGGCATTCAAAGTCAAAGGACAGTGAGGGAGAGGCATTCAAAGACAAAGGACAGTGAGGGACAGGCATTCAGAGACAAAGGACAGTGAGGGACAGGCATTCAGAGAGAAAAGACAGTGACAGACAAGCATTCAGGGACAGAAGACAGTGAGAGTCAGGCATTCAGAGGTAGAAGGCAGTGAGGGACAGGCATTCAGAGACAAAGGACAGTGGGGGACAGGCATTCAGAGACAAAGGACTGTGGGGGACAGGCATTCAGAGACATAGGACAGTGAGGGACAGGCATTCAGAGACAAAGGACAGTGATGGAGAGGCATTCAGAGACAAACGACAGTGAGGGACAGGCATTCAGAGATGTAGGACAGTGAGGGAGAGGCATTCAGAGTCAAAGGACAGTGAGGGACAGGCATTCAGAGACAAAAGGCAGTGAGGGACAGGCATTCAGAGACAGACCGTGAGGGACAGGCATTCAGAGACAAAGGACGGTGAGGGACAGGCATTCAGAGGTAGAAGGCAGTGAGGGACATGCATTCAGAAACTACAGGCAGTGAGGGACAGGCATTCAGAGACAAAAAGCAGTGAGGGACAGGCATTCAGAGAGAAAAGGAAGTGAGGGATAGGCATTCAGAGACAAAAAGCAGTGAGTGACAGGCATTCAGAGAAAAAGGACAGTGATGGACAGGCATTCAGAGACAAAGGACAGTGAGGGACAGCCATTCAGTGACAGAAGACAATGAGGGACAGGCATTCAGAGGCAAAGGACAGTGAGGGACAGGCATTCAGCGAGAATAGGCAGTGAGGGACAAGCATTCAGAGACAAAAAGCAGTCAGGGACAGGCATTCAGAGACAAAGGACAGTGAGGGACAGGCATTCAGAGACAATGGACAGTGAGGGACAGGCATTCAGAGACAAAGGACAGTGAGGGACAGGCATTCAGCGAGAATAGGCAGTGAGGGACAAGCATTCAGAGACAAAGGACAGTGAGGGACAGGCATTCAGAGACAGAAGACAACGAGAGACAGGCATTCAGAGCCAACAGGCAGTGAGGGACAGGCATTCAGTGACAAAGGACACTGAGGGACAGGCATTCAGAGACAAAGGACAGTGAGGGACAGGCATTCAGAGACAGAAGACAATGAGGGACAGGCATTCAGAGACAGAAGACAATGAGGGACAGGCATTCAGAGGCAAAGAACAGTGAGGGACAGGCATTCAGAGACAACGCACAGTGAGGGACAGGCATTCAGAGACAATGGAAAGTGAGGGTTGACATAAATCAGTAGAAATGAATTAAGAAATATACTGGGCAGCCTGCTGGTGGCGCTGTCCAGGGAGAGTATAAATAATCTGGCATGGTCCCAGCTTGCTCAGGGACATTTTGTAAACAGGGACTAGTTAAGGATAACTAGAGTTCCATGTTGTGAAACAGTCGAATTAGCCTTGTTTAATACTCTGACCAAGTGCCTTGTAATTTTCTGACGTCAAGGGACAAGCGTTCAGAGGTGAAGGACATTGAGGGACAGGCATTCAGAGACAGAAGACAGAGAGGGACAGTCATTCAGAGACAACAGGCAGTGAGGGACAGGCATTCAGTGAGAAAAGGCAGTGAGGGACAAGCATTCAGAGACAAAGAGCATTGAGGGACAGGCATTCAGAGACAAAGGACAGTGAGGGTCAGGCATTCAGTGACAAATGACAGTGAGGGACAGGCATTCAGAGACAGAAGACCATGAGGGACAGGCATTCAGAGACAGAAGACAGTGAGGGACAGGCATTCAGAGACAAAAATCAGTGAGGGACAGGCATTCAGAGACAAAGGACAGTGGGGGACAGGCATTCAGGAACAGAAGACAGTGAGAGACAGGCATTCCGAGGTAGAAGGTGTTAAGTATGTGTATTGTATTGAACAATTAACACAAAGACTTAAACGTATAACTCAAACAGGTCTTTACTGGTTGGAGGTAGGGACTGCACGTAGGTCTTTACTTCATGCCCACAGGCGGGAACTGAGGGGAGATCAGTACCCACAGTACTATTTATACCGCTATGGCCAGGAGTGGTACTGCGTATCACTACGCCCTACAAGTAGAGCAGTCCTGTCCATAGGTTCAAAGTAGCACACATATTACATACACAACATTCCTCCCTTCTTAGCTTTACAGTCATCTCCCCATTTAACATAACGTAATAACATATATACATCTATAACTTCAGGTTTACATAACAGAATAACATAGATAACTTCATGTCAAAACAGATCACAGATTCAGTCTCTGCGGAAAAAAGTTCACAGATTCAATCTCTGTGGTGTAGTCGGTTCACGTTGCTGGAGTGACTCATTCAATAGTCCTTCCATGGATTTAACAGTTTGAACTTCCGAACTGAATTGGCTCCGTTCGGAGGGACCACGTGTGTGATCTGGTAGAGGTAATATTGGTTCAGATGGGTCATCTTCTGTTTCGACTTTTCCTTTTCTGCTTCTTGGAGACTCTCTGGGCTCCACTGTCAGCTGCCAGCTGCATGCGCAGTTCCTCCTTCTCTTCCTCCTTTTTCCGTAGTAGAGCCACCTTCTCCCGATGTTCCGTAGACCTTCGGTGCTCCTCCATGATTTCTGTATGGTGGGAGTCGAAGTTACAAGTTGGGCAGGACAGGACATAGTAATATTCGGTGTTGTCCTGATCTAGGCCAGCGAGAGGGTCTTCTATTTCCTCCATACCCAGCTGGGCGTTAGCCAGCTTTTGTTCCAAGTCCAGACATCTTTCCTGAAGAGACTTCTTCATGCGTACCTCTTCATCCAGCTTTTTCTGGGCTTTCAGCAAGTCGTTTACTAATGACCTCATTTGAGATTTTACTACTTCAACTTCTTTTGGAGATTGATTGATCGGACTATTCAATCCCTCTACCGGAGCAGCTGTTTCAGCGGTCTGTTGTTCTACGTTGACGTGAGTCAGCGTACTTTTGGCATCCAAGGGCTGCTCTGTTGCAGTCATCTCAGTCTGTGTTGCCACCTCAGCTCTTCCAATAACCTTTGAGAGCTCCGAACCCCTTTCGTTTGAATATTGAAGTTCGTGTTCAAGTTTTTCCCATTTCAGAGTCCTGTCCTTCAGCATATGCAGGAGTTGGCTGACCGTTAACTCCTCTGACATCAGACGTTTTGTGTGCTCCTGCTCCATTTTCTCCATCAGCTGCTTCTGTTGTCTTTCCAGATTCTCCAACCCTATATCAAAGAACTCTTTCGTTGCATTCAACTCTTGCTCAAAACGGCGAAGCATTTGTTCCAATTGCTGTTGTAGTTTGAAATGGAGTTGAGTTCGAGCCCGGTGTCCCTCAGAAATGGGCACATCAGTAGACTTGCCAGACTCAGAATCCACAGTTAAACTATGTTGTTGTTGCTCAGTGGAATTCTGTGCTGAAACTTTGTCTTTTGCACCTGAGTTGGGCTTACCATCATCCGTTCCAGAGTCTGGGCCGACTATCTTCACCGAGTTCTCACTCGTTATTGTTTGTAGGAAATGCCAGTCCATATTCATTTTCCTAATCCACTCCCGTCCTAGTAGTGGAGGACCTCCTTCAGATATCACATATAAGTCCATTATTTGACTGTCTTCGCCCTTGTGGACCACTGCAACCTCTATTTTCCCGATGGGGTACACTCTTTGCCCCGTGTATGTTTTCAATATAATCCCCGTATCCTGTAGGGGAATATGTTGGAATAACTTTCCGTAATCTTTCTTATTTATGACCGTCAATGCCGATCCAGTGTCCAATTCCAGTTTTACTTGGACTCCTTCTATCTGAAGAGTGACCCAAATTGTCTGGAGGTCTGCACCCTTACCAGCGTTGAGTACTCTTAAGCTAGCCAGTTCATTACAGCTTAAGCTAGCCAGTTCATTACTGCTAGCGTCTGAATCGGACTCCTGTTCGGTCACCTTGTGTACCTTTGCGTATTTTCCTTGCGGTGACTTCTTGTTGCTGGTCTTCTTCCCTGACCTGCATACTCTAGCTATATGTCCAAGCCTACCACAAGTTCTACATTCTTGGTTTTTAAACCAACACTGGTTCTGATCATGCGTTGTCTTTCCACAACGATAACATTTGCCAGAACTCACACCCAATTTGTGTGCACTGAGCTCCGGTGACCATAGCTGCATTACTGCCGTGCCTCTCGCTGCGGCTTCGTGTGCTGCTGCCATAGTGACCGCCTTCTCAAGCATCAGCTCATTCTCCTCGAGCAGTCGCTTTTGTGTATCCTGTTTAAATAAACCACACACAAATTTGTCTCATAGTGCATCTGTCAGTCCCGTTCCAAACTGGCAATATTTTGCTAATTTACGCAATTCCAGCAAATATTCAGCATTGCTTTCATGCTGTAGCTGCCTTCTGTCGTAAAATTTAAATCGTTCCGCTAGCATCAGCGGCGTGGGGTTTAGGTGATCTTTCAGGACAGTAACAATCTCATCGAACGTCTTATCCGCCGGTTCATCTGGTGATAACAGGTGTTTCAATTGCCTGTATGTCTTCGCACCCATTAAATTTAATAATGTTAGAGCTTTATCTTGGTCACGAATTTTATTGGCCTTACAATAATTTTTTACTCTTTCAACATATATGGCCCAATCTTCGAGGTCACTATCAAAGGTGCTAATATTCCCGTGTTTAGGCATTGTAGATTTGCAATTTCTCAGATTTTATTTTCTTTACTTGTTATCAAAGATGGCGGCTTCCCGCTCTTGCCGTCGTCCTCCGCCCACAAAATGGTGGTTTTCCCACGCTTGGCGGTCTTCACCCGTCCCCCGACGCCGTCTCCCTTCAGCCCCGAGTGCGGCCCTTATCAGCGGATGCGATCGCTGGATCGCGAAGTGGCTCCCGACCGAAGCGGCTCACCCGCTCGCACGGCTCTTGCTCGCTCCCTCCCGGGCTCTGGCTTACCCGCTCGCGCGTTTCACCGCGGCTCTTATCAGGGATTGCGATCGCCCTTATCTCCCGATCGGTGGCCCTGTCTTTGCAGCCGACGCTGCTCGGCTTAACCACGAGGTTATGGAGGCTTCAGGGTCCTAATGCCTGTCGCTTCCAGTCGATGGAAGCTGTCAGGATTTCTGCTGCCCTTCAGTTTTGAGTGGGGTGTTGAGGATTGAAACCTCTCTTCAATGTCCTGTCTTTGGACGAAGCCGCCATGGAATAACTGCCGCAGGGTTCGAACCAACTCGTCGCCAGTGTTAAGTATGTGTATTGTATTGAACAATTAACACAAAGACTTAAACGTATAACTCAAACAGGTCTTTACTGGTTGGAGGTAGGGACTGCACGTAGGTCTTTACTTCATGCCCACAGGCGGGAACTGAGGGGAGATCAGTACCCACAGTACTATTTATACCCCTATGGCCAGGAGTGGTACTGCGTATCACTACGCCCTACAAGTAGTGCAGTCCTGTCCATAGGTTCAAAGTAGCACACATATTACATACACAACAGAAGGCAGTGAGGGACAGCCATTCAGAGACAAAAGGCAGTAAGGGACAGCCAGTCACAGGCAAAGGACAGTGAGGGACAGGCATTCAGACAAAATACAGTGCGGGACAGGCATTCAGAGGTAGAAGGCAGTGAGGGACAGGCATTCAGAGACAAAAGACAGTGAGGGACAGGCATTCAGGAACAGAAGGCAGCGAGAGACAGGCATACAGAGGTAGAAGGCAGTGAGGGACAGGCATTCAGAGACAAAGGACAGTCAGGGACAGGCATTCAGAGACAAAGGACAGTGGGGGACAGGCATTCAGAGACAGAAGACAGTGAGGGACAGGCATTCAGAGACAGAAGACAGTGAGGGACAGGCATTCAGAGACAAAAGACAGTGAGGGACAGGCGTTCAGGAACAGAAGGCAGCGAGAGACAGGCATTCAGAGGTAGAAGGCAGTGAGGGACAGGCATTCAGAGACAAAGGACAGTGAGGGACAGGCATTTAGACACAAAGGACAGTGACGGACAGGCATTCAGAGACAAAGGACAGTGAGGGACAGACATTCAAAGACAAAGGACAGTGAGGGACAGGCATTCAAAGACAAAGGACAGTGAGGGACAGCCAATCAGAGACAAAGGACTTTGAGGGACAGGCATTCAGAGAGAAAAGACAGTGACGGGCAGGCATTCAGGGACAGAAGTCAGTGAGAGACAGGCATTCAGAGGTAGAAGGCAGTGAGGGACAGGCATTCAGAGAGAAAAGACAGTGACCGACAGGCATTCAGGGACAGAAGACAGCGAGAGACAGGCATTCAGAGGTAGAAGGCAATGAGGAACAGGCATTCAGAGACAAAAGGCAGAGAGGGAGAGGCATTCAGAGACAAAGGACAGTGGGGGACAGGCATTCAGAGACAAAGGACAGTGGGGGACAGGCATTCAGAGACATAGGACAGTGAGTGACAGGCATTCAGACACAAGGGACAGTGAGGGACAGGCATTCAGAGACAAAAGGCAGAGAGGGAGAGGAATTCAGAGACAAAGGACAGTGAAGGACAGGCATTCAGAGATAAAGGACAGTGAGGGACAGGCATTCAGAGACACAAGACCATGAGGGACAGGCATTCAGAGACAAAAGGCAGTGAGGGACAGGCATTCAGAGACAAAGGACAGTGAGTGACAGGCATTCAGAGATAAAAGAAAGTGAGGGACAGGCATTCAGAGACAGAAGACCGTGAGGGACAGGCATTCAGAGACAAAGGACGGTGAGGGACAGGCATTCAGAGGTAGAAGGCAGTGAGGGACAGGCATTCAGAAACAACAGTCAGTGAGGCACAGGCATTCAGAGAGAGAAAGCAGCGAGTGACAGGCATTCACAGACAAAGGACAGTGAGTGACAGGCATTCAGAGAAAAAGGACAGTGAGGGACAGGCATTCAGAGACAAAGGACAGTGAGGGACAGGCATTCAGGGACAGAAGACAGTGAGGGACAGGCATTCAGAGGAAGAAGGCAGTGAGGGACAAGCATTCAGAGACAAAAAGCAGTGAGGGACAGGCATTCAGAGACAAAGGACAGTGAGGGACACGCATTCAGAGACAGAAGACAATGAGAGACAGGAATTCAGAGACAACAGGCAGTGAGGGACAGGCATTCAGAGACAAAGGACAGTGAGGGACAGGCATTCAGATACAAAGGACAGTCAGGGACAGGCATTCAGAGACAAAGGACAGTGAGGGGCAGGCATTCAGAGACAGAAGACAGTGAGGGACAGGCATTCAGAGACAATGGGAAGTGAGGGATGACATAAATCGTGCCATTCAGGTAGAAATGAATTAAGAAATATACTGGGCAGCCTGCTGGTGGCACTGTCCAGGGAGAGTATAAATACTCTGGCATGGGACCAGCTTGCTCAGGGACATTTTGTAAACAGGAACTAGTGAAGGATAACTAGCCTTCCATGTTGTGAAACAGTCGATTAAGCCTTGTTTAATACTCTGACCAAGTGCCTCGTAATTTTCTGATGTCAAGTGACATGTGTTCAGAGGCGAAGGACACTGAGGGACAGGCATTCAGAGACAGAAAACAGTGAGGGACAGTCATTCAGAGATGGAGGACAGTGAGGGACAGCCATTCAGAGACAAAGGACAGTGAGGGACAGCCATTCAGAGACAAAGGACAGTGAGGGACAGGCATTCAGAGACAGAAGACGAGAGACAGGCATTCAAAGGTAGAAGGCAGTGAGGGACAGGCATTCAGAGAGAAAAGACAGTGAGGGACAGGCATTCAGAGACAAGGGACTGTGAGGGACAGCCATTCACAGGCAAAGGACAGTGAGGGACAGGCATTTAGAGTCAAAATACACTGAGGGACAGACATTCAGAGGTTGGAGGCAGTGAGGGACAGGCATTCAGAGACAAACGACAGTGAGGGACAGGCATTCAGGAACAGAAGGCAGCGAGAGACAGGCATTCAGAGGTAGAAGGCAGTGAGGAACAGGCATTCAGAGACAACAGGCAGTGAGGGACAGGCAATCAGAGACAAGGGACAGTGAGGGACAGGCATTCAGAGACAAAGGACAGTGAGGGACAGGCATTCAGAGGTAGAAGACAGTGAAGGACAGGCATTCAGAGACAAAAGACAGTGAGGGACAGGCATTCAGGAACAGAAGGCAGTGAGAGACAGGCATTCAGAGGCAGAAGGCAGTGAGGGACAGGCATTCAGAGACAAGGAACAGTGAGGGAAAGGCATTCAGAGACAAAGGACAGTGAGTGACAGGCATTCAGAGACAAAGGACAGTGAGTGACAGGCATTCAGAGACTAAAAGCAGTGAGCGACAGGCATTCAGAGACAATAGGCAGTGAGGGACAGGCATTCAGTGACAAAAAGCAGTGAGGGACAGGCATTCAGAGACAAAGGACAGTGAGTGACAGGCATTCAGAGACAAAAGAAAGCAAGGGACAGGCATTCAGAGACAAAAGACCGCGAGGGACAGGCATTCAGAGGTAGAAGGCAGTGAGGGACAGGCATTCAGAAACAACAGTCAGTGAGGGACAGGCATTCAGAGAGAGAAAGCAGCGAGTGACAGGCATTCACAGACAAAGGACAGTGAGTGACAGGCATTCAGAGACAAAGGACAGTGAGGGACAGGCATTCAGAGACAGAAGACAATGAGGGACAGGCATTCAGAGATAAAGGCCAGTGAGGGACAGGCATTCAAAGACAGAAGACGAGAGACTGGCACTCAGAGAGAAAGGACAGTGAGGACAGGCATTCAGATAAAGGACAGTGGGGGACAGGCATTCAGAGACAAAGGACAGTGAGGGACAGGCATTCAGAGACAAAGGACAGTGAGGGACAGGCATTCAGAGACAAAGGACAGCGAGGGACAGGCATTCAGTGACAAAGGACAGTGAGGGACAGGCATTCAGATACAGAAGACAATGAGGGAGAGGCATTCAGAGACAAAAGACAGTGAGGGACAGGCTTTCAGAGACAAAGGACAGTGAGGGACAGGCATTCAAAGAAAAGGACAGCGAGGGACATGCATTCAAAGAAAAGGACAGAGAGGGACAGGCATTCAAAGAAAAGGACAGTGAGGGGCAGGCATTCAGAGACAAAAGAAAGTGAGGGACAGGCATTCAGAGACATAGGACAGTGGGGGACAGGCATTCAGAGAAAAAGGACAGTGAGGGACAGGCATTCAGAGACAAAGGACGGTGAGGGACAGCCATTCAGAGACAAAAGGACAGTGGGGGACAGGCATTCAAAGACAGAAGACGAGAGACTGGCACTCAGAGAGAAAGGACAGTGAGGACAGGCATTCAGATAAAGGACAGTGGGGGACAGGCATTCAGAGACAAAGGACAGTGAGGGACAGGCATTCAGAGACAAAGGACAGTGAGGGACAGGCATTCAGAGACAAAGGAAAGTGAGGGACAGGCATTCAGGGACAGAAGACAGCGAGAGACAGACATTCAGAGGTCGAAGGCAGTGAGGGACAGGAATTCAGAGAGAAAAGACCGTGAGCGACAGGCATTCAGGGACAGAAGACAGCGAGAGACAGGCATTAAGAAGTAGAAGGCACTGAGGGACAGGCATTCAGAGACAAAAGGCTGAGAGTGAGAGGCATTCAGAGACAAAAGACAGTGGGGGACAGGCATTCAGAGACAAAGGACAGTGAGGGATAGGCATTCAGAGAGAAAGGACAGTGAGGGACAGGCATTCAGCGAGAAAAGGCAGTGAGGGACATGCATTCAGAGACAAAAAGCAGTGAGGGACAGGCATTCATAGACAAAGGAAAGTGAGGGACAGGCATTCAGAGACAGAAGACTGTGAGGGACAGGTATTCAGAGACAAAGGACAGTGAAGGACAGGCATTCAGAGACAAAGGACAGCGAGGGACAGGCATTCAGAGACAAAGGACAGTGAGGGACAGGAAATTCAGAGACAGAAGACAATGAGGGACAGGCATTCAGAGATAAAGGCCAGTGAGGGACAGGCATTCAGAGACAGAAGACAATGAGGGACAGGCAGTCAGAGACAAAGGACAGCGAGGGACAGGCATTCAGTGACAAAGGACAGTGAGGGACAGGCATTCAGTGACAAAGGACAGTGAGGGACAGGCATTCAGATACAGAAGACAATGAGGGAGAGGCATTCAGAGACAAACGACAGTGAGGGTCAGGCTTTCAGAGACAAAGGACAGTGAGGGACAGGCATTCAAAGAAAAGGACAGTGAGGGACATGCATTCAAAGAAAAGGACAGAGAGGGACAGGCATTCAAAGAAAAGGACAGTGAGAGACAGGCATTCAGAGACAAAAGAAAGTGAGGGACAGGCATTCAGAGACATAGGGCAGTGGGGGACAGGCATTCAGAGACAAAGGACAGTGAGGGACAGGCATTCAGAGACAAAGGACAGTGAGGGACAGGCATTCAAAGAAAAGGACAGCGAGGGACATGCATTCAAAGAAAAGGACAGTGAGGGACAGGCATTCAGAGACAAAGGACAGTGAGGGACAGGCATTCAGGGACAAAGGACAGTGAGGGACAGGCATTCAGAGACAAAGGGCAGTGAGGGACAGGCTTTCAGAGACAAAGGACAGTGCGGAACAGGCATTCAGAGACAAAGGACAGTGAGGGACAGACATTCAGAGACAAAGGACAGTGGGGGACAGGCATTCAGAGACAAAAGGCAGTGAGGGACAGGCATTCAGAGACAAAAAGCAGTGAGGGACAGGCATTCAGAGGGAAAAGGAAGTGAGGGACAGGCATTAAGAGACAGAGGACGGAGAGGGACAGGCATTCAGAGGTAGAAGGCAGTGAGGGACATGCATTCAGAAACAACAGGCAGTGAGGTACAGGCATTCAGAGACAAAAAGCAGTGAGGGACAGGCATTCAGAGGGAAAAGGAAGTGAGGGACAGGCATTAAGAGACAGACCGTGAGGGACAGGCATTCAGAGACAAAGGACAGTGAGGGACAGGCATTCAGAGACAAAGGACAGTGAGGGAAAGGCATTCAGAGACAAAGGACAGTGAGGGACAGGCATTCAGAGACAAAGGACAGTGAGGGACAGGCATTCAGAGACAAAGGACGGTGAGGGACAGCCATTCAGAGACAAAAGGACAGTGGGGGACAGACATTCAAAGGCAGAAGACGAGAGACTGGCACTCAGAGAGAAAGGACAGTGAGGACAGGCATTCAGATAAAGGACAGTGGGGGACAGGCATTCAGAGACAAAGGACAGTGAGGGACAGGCATTCAGAGACAAAGGACAGTGAGGGACAGGCATTCAGAGACAAAGGAAAGTGAGGGACAGGCATTCAGGGACAGAAGACAGCGAGAGACAGACATTCAGAGGTCGAAGGCAGTGAGGGACAGGAATTCAGAGAGAAAAGACCATGAGCGACAGGCATTCAGGGACAGAAGACAGCAAGAGACAGGCATTAAGAAGTAGAAGGCACTGAGGGACAGGCATTCAGAGACAAAAGGCTGAGAGTGAGAGGCATTCAGAGACAAAGGACAGTGAGGGACAGGCATTCAGCGAGAAAAGGCAGTGAGGGACATGCATTCAGAGACAAAAAGCAGTGAGGGACAGGCATTCATAGACAAAGGAAAGTGAGGGACAGGCATTCAGAGACAGAAGACTGTGAGGGACAGGCATTCAGAGACAGAAGACCGTGAGGGACAGGCATTCAGAGACAAAGGATAGTGAGGGACAGGCATTCAGAGACAAAGGACAGTGAGGGACAGGCATTCAGAGACAAAGGACAGTGAGGGACAGGCATTCAGGGACAAGGGTCAGTGGGGGACAGGCATTCAAAGACAAAGGACAGTGAGGGACAGGCATTCAGGGACCAAGGACAGTGAGGGACAGACATTCAGGGACAAAGGACAGTGAGGGACAGACATTCAGGGACAAAGGACAGTGAGGGACAGACATTCAGGGACAAAGGACAGTGAGGTTCAGGCATTCAGTGACAAAGCACAGTGAGGGACAGGCATTCAGAGACAGAAGATCGTGAGGGACAGGCATTCAGAGACAAAAGACATTGAGGGACAGGCATTCAGAGACAAAAGGCAGTGAGGGACAGGCATTCAGAGACAAAGGACAGTGAGGAGAGGCATTCAGATAATGGACAGTGGGGGACAGGCATTCAGAGAAAAAGGACAATGAGGGACAGGCATTCAGAGACAAAGGACAGTGAGGGACAGGCATTCAGAGACAAAGGAAAGTGAGGGACAGGCATTCAGGGACAGAAGTCAGCGAGAGACAGGCATTCAGAGGTAGAAGGCAGTGAGGGACAGGCATTCAGAGAAAAATGACAGTGAGCGACAGGCATTCAGGGACAGAAGACAGCGAGAGACAGGCATTAAGAGGTAGAAGGCAGTGAGGGCAGGCATTCAGAGACAAAAGGCAGAGAGGGAGAGGCATTCAGAGACAAAGGACAGTGGGGGACAGGCATTCAGAGACAAAGGACAGTGAGGGACAGGCATTCAGAGACAAAGGAGAGTGAGGGACAGGCATTCAGAGACAAAGGACAGTGAGGGACAGGCATTCAGTGAGAAAAGGCAGTGAGGGACATGCATTCAGAGACAAAAAGGAGTGAGGGACAGGCATTCAGAGACAAAGGACAGTGAGGGACAGGCATTCAGAGACAAAGGACAGCGAGGGACAGGCATTCAGAGAGAAAGGACAGTGAGGGACAGGCATTCAGAGACAGAAGACAATGAGGGACAGGCATTCAGAGATAAATGCCAGTGAGGGACAGGCATTCAGAGACAGAAGACAATGAGGGACAGGCATTCAGAGACAAAGGACAGCGAGGGACAGGCATTCAGTGACAAAGGACAGTGAGGGACAGGCATTCAGATACAGAAGACAATGAGGGACAGGCATTCAGAGACAAAAGACAGTGAGGGACAGGCTTTCAGAGACAAAGGACAGTGAGGGACAGGCATTCAAAGAAAAGGACAGTGAGGGACATGCATTCAAAGAAAAGGACAGAGAGGGACAGGCATTCAAAGAAAAGGACAGTGAGGGACAGGCATTCAGAGACAAAAGAAAGTGAGGGACAGGCATTCAGAGACAAAGGACAGTGGGGGACAGGCATTCAGAGAAAAAGGACAGTGAGGGACAGGCATTCAGAGAGAAAGGACAGTGAGGGACAGGCATTCAGAGACAAAGGACAGTGAGGGACAGGCATTCAAAGAAAAGGACAGCGAGGGGCATGCATTCAAAGAAAAGGACAGTGAGGGACAGGCATTCAGAGACAAAGGACAGTGAGGGACAGGCATTCAGGGACAAAGGACAGTGAGGGACAGGCATTCAGAGACAAAGGGCAGTGAGGGACAGGCATTCAGAGACAAAGGACAGTGCGGGACAGGCATTGAGAGACAAAGGACAGTGAGGGACAGACATTCAGAGACAAAGGACAGTGGGGGACAGGTATTCAGGGACAAAGGACAGTGAGGGACAGGCATTCAGGGACAAAGGACAGTGAGGGACAGGCATTCAGAGGTAGAAGGCAGTGAGGGACAGGCATGCAGAGAGAAGAGACAGTGAGGGACAGGCATTCAGAGACAATGGACAGTGAGGGACAGGCGTTCAGAGGAAGATGGCAGTGAGGGACAGGCATTCAGTCAGAAAAGGCAGTGAGGGACAAGCATTCAGAGACAAAAAGCAGTGAGGGACAGGCATTCAGAGACAAAGGACAGTGAGGGACAGGCATTCAGAGACAAAGGACTGTGAGGGACAGGCATTCAGAGACAAAGGACTGTGAGGGACAGGCATTCAGAGACAAAGGGCAGTGAGGGACAGGCATTCAGAGACAAAGGACAGTGAGGGACAGGCATTCAGAGACAAATGACAGAGAGGGACAGGCATTCAGAGACAAAGGGCAGTGAGGGACAGGCATTCAGAGACAAAGGACAGTGAGGGACAGGCATTCAGAGACAAATGACAGAGAGGGACAGGAATTCAGAGACAAAGGACAGTGAGGGACAGGCACTCAGGGACAAAGGACAGTGAGGGACAGGCATTCAGAGGAAGAAGGCAGTGAGGGACAGGCATTCAGAGACAACAGGCAGTGAGGGACAGGCATTCAGCGAGAAAAGGCAGTGAGGGACAAGCATTCAGAGACAAAAATCATTGAGGGATAGGCATTCAGAGACAGAAGACAATGAGGGACAGGCATTCAAGAAAAGGCCAGTGAGGGACAGGCATTCAGAGACAAAGGACAGTGAGGGACAGGCATTCAAAGAAAAGGACAGCAAGGGATATGCATTCAAAGAAAAGGACAGTGAGGGCCAGGCATTTAAAGAAAAGGAGTGAGGGACAGGCATTCAGAGACCAATGAAAGTGAGGGACAGGCATTCAGAGACAAAGGACAGTGGGGGACAGGCATTCGGAGAAAAAGGACAGTGAGGGACAGGCATTCAGAGACAAAGGACAGTGAGGGACAGGCATTCAGGGACAAAGGACAGTGAGGGACAGGCATTCAAAGAAAAGGACAGTGAGGGATATGCATTCAAAGAAAAGGACAGTGAGGGACAGGCATTTAAAGAAAAGGACAGTGAGGAACAGGCATTCAGAGACCAATGAAAGTGGGGGACAGTCATTCAGGGACAAAGGACAGTGAGGGACAGGCATTCAGGGACAAAGGACAGTGAGGGACAGGCATTCAGAGGTAGAAGGCAGTGAGGGACAGGCATGCAGAGAGAAGAGACAGTGAGGGACAGGCATTCAGAGACAATGGACAGTGAGGGACAGGCGTTCAGAGGAAGAAGGCAGTGAGGGACAGGCATTCAGTCAGAAAAGGCAGTGAGGGACAAGCATTCAGAGACAAAGAGCTGTGAGGGACAGGCATTCAGAGACAACAGGCAGTGAGGGACAGGCATTCAGAGACAAAGGGCAGTGAGGGACAGGCATTCAGAGACAAAGGACAGTGCGGGACAGGCATTGAGAGACAAAGGACAGTGAGGGACAGGCATTCAGCGAGAAAAGGCAGTGAGGGACAAGCTTTCAGAGACAAAAATCATTGAGGGATAGGCATTCAGAGACAGAAGACAATGAGGGACAGGCATTCAAGAAATGGCCAGTGAGGGACAGGCATTCAGAGACAAAGGACAGTGAGGGACAGGCATTCAAAGAAAAGGACAGCAAGGGATATGCATTCAAAGAAAAGGACAGTGAGGGCCAGGCATTTAAAGAAAAGGAGTGAGGGACAGGCATTCAGAGACCAATGAAAGTGAGGGACAGGCATTCAGAGACAAAGGACAGTGGGGGACAGGCATTCAGAGAAAAAGGACAGTGAGGGACAGGCATTCAGAGACAAAGGAGAGTGAGGGACAGGCATTCAGGGACAAAGGACAGTGAGGGACAGGCATTCAAAGAAAAGGACAGTGAGGGATATGCATTCAAGGAAAAGGACAGTGAGGGACAGGCATTTAAAGAAAAGGACAGTGAGGAACAGGCATTCAGAGACCAATGAAAGTGAGGGACAGTCATTCAGGGACAAAGGACAGTGAGGGACAGGCATTCAGGGACAAAGGACAGTGAGGGACAGTCATTCAGAGTCAAAGGACAGTGAGGGACAGGCATTCAGAGACAAAGGACAGTGAGGGACAGGCATTCAGAGACAAAGGACGGTGAGGGACAGCCATTCAGAGACAAAAGGACAGTGGGGGACAGGCATTCAAAGACAGAAGACGAGAGACTGGCACTCAGAGAGAAAGGACAGTGAGGACAGGCATTCAGATAAAGGACAGTGGGGGACAGGCATTCAGAGACAAAGGACAGTGAGGGACAGGCATTCAGAGACAAAGGACAGTGAGGGACAGGCATTCAGAGACAAAGGAAAGTGAGGGACAGGCATTCAGGGACAGAAGACAGCGAGAGACAGACATTCAGAGGTCGAAGGCAGTGAGGGACAGGAATTCAGAGAGAAAAGACCATGAGCGACAGGCATTCAGGGACAGAAGACAGCAAGAGACAGGCATTAAGAAGTAGAAGGCACTGAGGGACAGGCATTCAGAGACAAAAGGCTGAGAGTGAGAGGCATTCAGAGACAAAGGACAGTGAGGGACAGGCATTCAGCGAGAAAAGGCAGTGAGGGACATGCATTCAGAGACAAAAAGCAGTGAGGGACAGGCATTCAGAGGGAAAAGGAAGTGAGGGACAGGCATTAAGAGACAGACCGTGAGGGACAGGCATTCAGAGACAAAGGACAGTGAGGGACAGGCATTCAGAGACAAAGGACAGTGAGGGAAAGGCATTCAGAGACAAAGGACAGTGAGGGACAGGCATTCAGAGACAAAGGACAGTGAGGGACAGGCATTCAGAGACAAAGGACGGTGAGGGACAGCCATTCAGAGACAAAAGGACAGTGGGGGACAGGCATTCAAAGGCAGAAGACGAGAGACTGGCACTCAGAGAGAAAGGACAGTGAGGACAGGCATTCAGATAAAGGACAGTGGGGGACAGGCATTCAGAGACAAAGGACAGTGAGGGACAGGCATTCAGAGACAAAGGACAGTGAGGGACAGGCATTCAGAGACAAAGGAAAGTGAGGGACAGGCATTCAGGGACAGAAGACAGCGAGAGACAGACATTCAGAGGTCGAAGGCAGTGAGGGACAGGAATTCAGAGAGAAAAGACCATGAGCGACAGGCATTCAGGGACAAAGGACAGTGAGGGACAGGCATTCAGAGACAAAGGACAGTGAGGGACAGGCATTCAGAGACAAAGGAAAGTGAGGGACAGGCATTCAGGGACAGAAGACAGCAAGAGACAGGCATTAAGAAGTAGAAGGCACTGAGGGACAGGCATTCAGAGACAAAAGGCTGAGAGTGAGAGGCATTCAGAGACAAAGGACAGTGAGGGACAGGCATTCAGCGAGAAAAGGCAGTGAGGGACATGCATTCAGAGACAAAAAGCAGTGAGGGACAGGCATTCATAGACAAAGGAAAGTGAGGGACAGGCATTCAGAGACAGAAGACTGTGAGGGACAGGCATTCAGAGACAGAAGACCGTGAGGGACAGGCATTCAGAGACAAAGGATAGTGAGGGACAGGCATTCAGAGACAAAGGACAGTGAGGGACAGGCATTCAGAGACAAAGGACAGTGAGGGACAGGCATTCAGGGACAAGGGTCAGTGGGGGACAGGCATTCAGAGACAAAGGACAGTGAGGGACAGGCATTCAGGGACCAAGGACAGTGAGGGACAGACATTCAGGGACAAAGGACAGTGAGGGACAGACATTCAGGGACAAAGGACAGTGAGGGACAGACATTCAGGGACAAAGGACAGTGAGGTTCAGGCATTCAGTGACAAAGCACAGTGAGGGACAGGCATTCAGAGACAGAAGATCGTGAGGGACAGGCATTCAGAGACAAAAGACATTGAGGGACAGGCATTCAGAGACAAAAGGCAGTGAGGGACAGGCATTCAGAGACAAAGGACAGTGAGGAGAGGCATTCAGATAATGGACAGTGGGGGACAGGCATTCAGAGAAAAAGGACAATGAGGGACAGGCATTCAGAGACAAAGGACAGTGAGGGACAGGCATTCAGAGACAAAGGAAAGTGAGAGACAGGCATTCAGGGACAGAAGTCAGCGAGAGACAGGCATTCAGAGGTAGAAGGCAGTGAGGGACAGGCATTCAGAGAAAAATGACAGTGAGCGACAGGCATTCAGGGACAGAAGACAGCGAGAGACAGGCATTAAGAGGTAGAAGGCAGTGAGGGCAGGCATTCAGAGACAAAAGGCAGAGAGGGAGAGGCATTCAGAGACAAAGGACAGTGGGGGACAGGCATTCAGAGACAAAGGACAGTGAGGGACAGGCATTCAGAGACAAAGGAGAGTGAGGGACAGGCATTCAGAGACAAAGGACAGTGAGGGACAGGCATTCAGTGAGAAAAGGCAGTGAGGGACATGCATTCAGAGACAAAAAGGAGTGAGGGACAGGCATTCAGTGACAAAGGACAGTGAGGGACAGGCATTCAGAGACAAAGGACAGCGAGGGACAGGCATTCAGAGAGAAAGGACAGTGAGGGACAGGCATTCAGAGACAGAAGACAATGAGGGACAGGCATTCAGAGATAAAGGCCAGTGAGGGACAGGCATTCAGAGACAGAAGACAATGAGGGACAGGCATTCAGAGACAAAGGACAGCGAGGGACAGGCATTCAGTGACAAAGGACAGTGAGGGACAGGCATTCAGATACAGAAGACAATGAGGGACAGGCATTCAGAGACAAAAGACAGTGAGGGACAGGCTTTCAGAGACAAAGGACAGTGAGGGACAGGCATTCAAAGAAAAGGACAGAGAGGGACAGGCATTCAAAGAAAAGGACAGTGAGGGACAGGCATTCAGAGACAAAAGAAAGTGAGGGACAGGCATTCAGAGACAAAGGACAGTGGGGGACAGGCATTCAGAGAAAAAGGACAGTGAGGGACAGGCATTCAGAGACAAAGGACAGTGAGGGACAGGCATTCAGAGACAAAGGACAGTGAGGGACAGGCATTCAAAGAAAAGGACAGCGAGGGGCATGCATTCAAAGAAAAGGACAGTGAGGGACAGGCATTCAGAGACAAAGGACAGTGAGGGACAGGCATTCAGGGACAAAGGACAGTGAGGGACAGGCATTCAGAGACAAAGGGCTGTGAGGGACAGGCATTCAGAGACAAAGGACAGTGCGGGACAGGCATTGAGAGACAAAGGACAGTGAGGGACAGACATTCAGAGACAAAGGACAGTGGGGGACAGGCATTCAGGGACAAAGGACAGTGAGGGACAGGCATTCAGGGACAAAGGACAGTGATGGACAGGCATTCAGAGGTAGAAGGCAGTGAGGGACAGGCATGCAGAGAGAAGAGACAGTGAGGGACAGGCATTCAGAGACAATGGACAGTGAGGGACAGGCGTTCAGAGGAAGATGGCAGTGAGGGACAGGCATTCAGTCAGAAAAGGCAGTGAGGGACAAGCATTCAGAGACAAAAAGCAGTGAGGGACAGGCATTCAGAGACAAAGGACAGTGAGGGACAGGCATTCAGAGACAAAGGACTGTGAGGGACAGGCATTCAGAGACAAAGGACTGTGAGGGACAGGCATTCAGAGACAAAGGGCAGTGAGGGACAGGCATTCAGAGACAAAGGACAGTGAGGGACAGGCATTCAGAGACAAATGACAGAGAGGGACAGGAATTCAGAGACAAAGGACAGTGAGGGACAGGCACTCAGGGACAAAGGACAGTGAGGGACAGGCATTCAGAGGAAGAAGGCAGTGAGGGACAGGCATTCAGAGACAACAGGCAGTGAGGGACAGGCATTCAGCGAGAAAAGGCAGTGAGGGACAAGCATTCAGAGACAAAAATCATTGAGGGATAGGCATTCAGAGACAGAAGACAATGAGGGACAGGCATTCAAGAAAAGGCCAGTGAGGGACAGGCATTCAAAGAAAAGGACAGCAAGGGATATGCATTCAAAGAAAAGGACAGTGAGGGCCAGGCATTTAAAGAAAAGGAGTGAGGGACAGGCATTCAGAGACCAATGAAAGTGAGGGACAGGCATTCAGAGACAAAGGACAGTGAGGGACAGGCATTCAGAGACAAAGGACAGTGAGGGACAGGCATTCAGAGACAGACCGTGAGGGACAGGCATTCAGAGCAAAGGACGGTGAGGGACAGGCATTCAGAGGTAGAAGGCAGTGAGGGACATGCTTTCAGAAACAACAGGCAGTGAGGGACAGGCATTCAGAGCGAAAAAGCAGTGAGGGACAGGCATTCAGAGGGAAAAGGAAGTGAGGGACAGGCATTCAGAGACAAAAAGCAGTGAGTGACAGGCATTCACAGACAAAGGACAGTGAGGGACAGCCATTCAGGGACAGAAGACAGCGAGAGACAGGCATTCAGAGGTAGAAGGCAGTGAGGGAGAGGCATTCAGAGACAACAGGCAGTGGGGGACAGTCATTCAGAGACAAAGGAAAGTGAGTGACAGGCATTCAGAGAAAAAGGACAGTGAGGGACAGGCATTCAGAGAAAAAGGACAGTGAGGGACAGAAGACAGTGAGAGACAGGCATTCAGAGCAAGAAGGCAGTGAGGGACAGGCATTCAGAGACAACAGGCAGTGAGGGACAGGCATTCAGCGAGAAAAGGCAGTGAGGGACAGGCAATCAGAGACAAAGGAAAGTGAGGGACAGGCATTCAGAGACAAACGACAGTGAGTGACGGGCATTAAGAGACAAAGGACAGCGAGGTACAGGCATTCAGAGACAGAAGAAAGTGAGTGACAGGCATTCAAAGTCAAAGGACAGTGAGGGAGAGGCATTCAAAGACAAAGGACAGTGAGGGACAGGCATTCAGAGACAAAGGGCTGTGAGGGACAGGCATTCAGAGAGAAAAGACAGTGACAGACAAGCATTCAGGGACAGACGACAGCGAGAGTCAGGCATTCAGAGGTAGAAGGCAGTGAGGGACATGCATTCAGAAACAACAGGCAGTGAGGGACAGGCATTCAGAGACAAAAAGCAGTGAGGGACAGGCATTCAGAGAGAAAAGGAAGTGAGGGACAGGCATTCAGAGACAAAAAGCAGTGAGTGACAGGCATTCACAGACAAAAAGCAGTGAGTGACAGGCATTCACAGACAAAGGACAGTGAGTGACAGGCATCCAGAGAAAAAGGACAGTGAGGGACAGCCATTCAGGGACAGAAGACAGTGAGGGACAGGAATTCAGAGACAACAGGCAGTGAGGGACAGGCATTCAGAGACAAACGACAGTGAGTGACAGGCATTCAGAGACAAAGGACAGTGGGGACAGGCATTCAGAGACAAAGGACAGTGAGGGACAGGCATTCAGAGACAAAGGACAGTGAGGGACAGGCATTCAGAGACAAGGGACAGTGAGGGACAGGCATTCAGAGAGAAAAGACAGTGACAGACAAGCATTCAGGGACAGAAGACAGCGAGAGACAAGCATTCAGAGGTAGAACGCAATGAGGGACAGGCATTCAGAGAGAAAAGACAGTGAGCGACAGGCATTCAGGGACAGAAGACAGCGAGAGTCAGGCACTCAGAGGTAGAAGGCAGTGAGGGCCAGGCATTCAGAGACAACAGGCAGTGAGGGACAGGCATTCAGAGACAAAGGACAGTGAGGGACAGGCATTCAGAGACAAAAGGCAGTGAGGGACAGGCATTCAGAGACAGACCGTGAGGGACAGGCATTCAGAGACAAAGGACGGTGAGGGACAGGCATTCAGAGGTAGAAGGCAGTGAGGGACATGCATTCAGAAACAACAGGCAGTGAGGGACAGGCATTCAGCGAGAAAAGGCAGTGAGGGACAGGCAATCAGAGAAAAAGGACATTGAGGGACAGGCATTCAGAGAAAAAGGACATTGAGGGACAGGCATTCAGAGACAAAGGACAGTGAGGGACAGCCATTCAGGGACAGAAGACAGTGAGGGACAGGCATTCAGAGACAACAGGCAGTGAGGGACAGGCATTCAGCGAGAAAAGGCAGTGAGGGACAGGCAATCAGAGACAAAGGACAGTGAGGGACAGGCATTCAGAGGTAGAAGGCAGTGAGGGACAGGCATGCAGAGAGAAGAGACAGTGAGGGACAGGCATTCAGAGAGAAAGGACAGTGAGGGACAGGCGTTCAGAGGAAGAAGGCAGTGTGGGACAGGCATTCAGAGACAACAGGCAGTGAGGCACAGGCAATCAGTGAGAAAAGACAGTGAGGGACAAGCATTCAGAGACAAATGACAGTGAGGGACAGGAATTCAGAGACAAAGGACAGTGAGGGACAGGCATTCAGGGACAAAGGACCGTGAGGGACAGGCATTCAGAGACAAAGGACAGTGAGGGACAGGCATTCAGAGGAAGAAGGCAGTGAGGGACAGGCATTCAGAGACAACAGGCAGTGAGGGACAGGCATTCAGCGAGAAAAGGCAGTGAGGGACAAGCATTCAGAGACAAAAAGCTTTGAGGGACAGGCATTCAGAGAGAAAAGACAGTGATGGACAGGTATTCAGGGACAGAAGAAAGCGAGAGACAGGCATTCAGAGGTAGCAGGCAATGAGGGATAGGCATTCAGAGACAAAGGACAGTGAGGGACAGGCATTCAGAGACAAAGGACAGTGAGGGACCGGCATTCAGAGAGAAAAGACAGAGACGGACAGGCATTCAGGGACGGAAGACAGCGAGAGACAGGCATTCAGAGGTAGAAGGCAATGAGGGACAGGCATTCAGAGACAAAGGACAGTGAGGGACAGGCATTCAGAGGCAGAAGGCAGTGAGGGACAGCCATGCAGAGAGAGGAGACAGAGAGGGACAGGCATTCAGAGACAAAACGCAGTGAGGGACAGGCATTCAGAGAAAAAGGACAGAGAGGGACAGGCATTCAGAGACAAAGGACAGTGCGGGACAGGCATTCAGAGACAAAGGACAGTGAGAGACAGGCATTCAGAGACAGAAGACAACAAGAGACAGGCATTCAGAGACAAAGGACAGTGAGGGACAGGCATTCCAAGAAAAGGACAGTGGGCGACAAGCATTCAGTGGCAACAGGCAGTAAGGGACAGGCATTCAGAAACAAAAGGCAGTGAGGGACAGGCATTCAGAGACAAAAGACAGTGAGGGACAGGCATTCAGAGACAAAGAACAGTGAGTGACAGGCATTAAGAGACAAAGGACAGCGAGGTACAGGCATTCAGAGACGGAAGAAAGTGAGTGACAGGCATTCAAAGACAAAGGACAGTGAGGGACAGGCATTCAAAGAAAAAGGACAGTGAGGGACAGGCATTCAGAGACAAAGGACAGTGGGGGACAGGCATTCAGAGAGAAAACACAGTAACGGACAGGCATTCAGGGACAGAAGACAGCGAGAGACAGGCATTCAGAGGTAGAAGGCAATGAGGGACAGGCATTCAGAGAGAAAAGCCAGTGAGCGACAGGCATTCAGGGACAGAAGACAGCGAGAGACAGGCATTCAGAGGTAGAAGGCAGTGAGGGACAGGCATTCAGAGAGAAAAGGCAGTGAGGGACAGGCATTCAGAGACAACGGACAGTGGGGGACAGGCATTCAGAGACAAAGGACAGTGGGGGACAGGCATTCAGAGACATAGGACAGTGAGGGACAGGCATTCAGAGACAAAGGACAGTGAGGGACAGGCATTCAGAGTCAAAGGACAGTGAGGGAGAGGCATTCAGAGACAAAGGACAGTGAGGGACAGGCTTTCAGAGACAAAGGACAGTGAGGGAGAGGCATTCAGAGACAAAGGACAGTGAGGGACAGGCATTCAGAGACAAAGGACAGTGAGGGACAGGCATTCAGAGACAAAGGACAGTGAGGGACAGGCATTCAGAGACAAGGGACAGTGAGGGACAGGCATTCAGAGATCAAGAACAGTGGGGGACAGGCATTCAGGGACCTAGGACAGTGAGGGACAGGCATTCAGAGACAAAGGACAGTGAGGGACAGGCATTCAGAGATAAAGGACAGTGAGGGACAGGCATTTAGAGATAAAAGACCGTGAGGGACAGGCATTCAGAGACAAAAGGCAGTGAGGGACAGGCATTCAGAGGGAGAAGGCAGTGAGGGACAGGCATTCAGAAACAACAGGCAGTGAGGGACAGGCATTCAGAGAGAAAAGGAAGTGAGGGACAGGCATTCAGAGACAAAAAGCAGTGAGTGACAGGCATTCACAGACATAGGACAGTGAGTGACAGGCATTCAGAGACAAAGGAAAGTGAGGGACAGGCATTCAGAGACAACAGGCAGTGAGGGACAGGCATTCAGCGAGAAAAGGCAGTGAGGGACAGGCAATCAGAGACAAAGGACAGTGAGGGACAGGCATTCAGAGGTAGAAGGCAGTGAGGGACAGGCATACAGAGAGAAGAGACAGTGAGGGACAGGCATTCAGAGAGAAAGGACAGTGAGGGACAGGCGTTCAGAGGAAGAAGGCAGTGAGGGACAGGCATTCAGAGACAACAGGCAGTGAGGCACAGGCATTCAGTGAGAAAAGGCAGTGAGGGATAAGCATTCAGAGACAAATGACAGTGAGGGACAGGAATTCAGAGACAAAGGACAGTGAGGGACAGGCATTCAGGGACAAAGGACAGTGATGGACAGGCATTCAGAGACAAAGGACAGTGAGGGACAGGCATTCAGAGGAAGAAGGCAGTGAGGGACAGGCATTCACAGACATCAGGCAGTGAGGGACAGGCATTCAGCGAGAAAAGGCAGTGAGGGACAAGCATTCAGAGACAAAAAGCTTTGAGGGACAGGCATTCAGAGAGAAAAGACAGTGATTGACAGGTATTCAGGGACAGAAGAAAGCGAGAGACAGGCATTCAGACGTAGCAGGCAACGAGGGATAGGCATTCAGAGACAAAGGACAGTGAGGGACAGGCATTCAAAGACAAAGGACAGTGAGGGACAGGCATTCAGAGACAAAGGACAGTGAGGGACCGGCATTCAGAGAGGAAAGACAGAGACGGATAGGTATTCAGGGACGGAAGACAGCGAGAGACAGGTATTCAGAGGTAGAAGGCAATGAGGGACAGGCATTCAGAGACAAAGGACAGTGAGGGACAGGCATTCAGAGGCAGAAGGCAGTGAGGGACAGGCATGCAGAGAGAGGAGACAGAGAGGGACAGGCATTCAGAGACAGAGGACAGTGAGGGACAGGCGTTCAGAGGAAGAAGGCAGTGAGCGACAGGCATTCAGAGACAAAAAGCAGTGAGGGACAGGCATTCAGAGAAAAAGGACAGAGAGGGACAGGCATTCAGAGACAAAGGACAGTGAGGGACAGGCATTCAGAGACAAAGGACAGTGAGAGACAGGCATTCAGAGACAGAAGACAACGAGAGACAGGCATTCAGAGACAAAGGACAGTGAGGGACAGCCAGTCAGAGATAGAAGGCAGTGAGGGACAGGCATGCAGAGAGAAGAGACAGTGAGGGACAGGCATTCAGAGACAAAGGACAGTGAGGGACAGGCATTCAGAGGTAGAAGACAGTGAGGGACAGGCATTCAGAGACAAAAGACAGTGAGGGACAGGCATTCAGGAACAGAAGGCAGTGAGAGACAGGCATTCAGAGGCAGAAGGCAGTGAGGGACAGGCATTCAGAGACAAGGAACAGTGAGGGAAAGGCATTCAGAGACAAAGGACAGTGAGTGACAGGCATTCAGAGACAAAGGACAGTGAGTGACAGGCATTCAGAGACAAAAAGCAGTGAGGGACAGGCATTCAGAGACAATAGGCAGTGAGGGACAGGCATTCAGTGACAAAAAGCAGTGAGGGACAGGCATTCAGAGACAAAGGACAGTGAGTGACAGTCATTCAGAGACAAAAGAAAGTGAGGTACAGGCATTCAGAGACAGATGACCGCGAGGGACAGGCATTCAGAGGTAGAAGGCAGTGAGGGACAGGCATTCAGAAACAACAGTCAGTGAGGGACAGGCATTCAGAGAGAGAAAGCAGCAAGTGACAGGCATTCACAGACAAAGGACAGTGAGTGACAGGCATTCAGAAAAAAGGACAGTGAGGGACAGGCATTCAGAGACAAAGGACGGTGAGGGACAGGCATTCAGGGACAGAAGACAGTGAGGGACAGGCATTCAGAGGAAGAAGTCAGTGAGGGACAAGCATTCAGAGACAAAAAGCAGTGAGGGACAGGCATTCAGAGACAAAGGACAGTGAGGGACAGGCATTCAGAGACAAAGGACAGTCAGGGACAGGCATTCAGAGACAAAGGACAGTGAGGGGCAGGCATTCAGAGACAGAAGACAGTGAGGGACAGACATTGAGAGACAAAGGACAGTGAGGGACAGACAGTCAGAGACAGAAGACAGTGAGGGACAGGCATTCAGAGACAATGGGAAGTGAGGGATGACATAAATCGTGCCATTCAGGTAGAAATGAATTAAGAAATATACTGGGCAGCCTGCTGGTGGCACTGTCCAGGGAGAGTATAAATACTCTGGCATGGGACCAGCTTGCTCAGGGACATTTTGTAAAAAGGAACTAGTGAAGGATAACTAGACTTCCATGTTGTGAAACAGTCGATTAAGCCTTGTTTAATACTCTGACCAAGTGCCTAGTAATTTTCTGATGTCAAGTGACATGTGTTCAGAGGCGAAGGACACTGAGGGACAGGCATTCAGAGACAGAAAACAGTGAGGGACAGTCATTCAGAGACGGAGGACAGTGAGGGACAGCCATTCAGAGACAAAGGACAGTGAGGGACAGCCATTCAGAGACAAAGGACAGTGAGGGACAGGCATTCAGAGACAGAAGACGAGAGACAGGCATTCAAAGGTAGAAGGCAGTGAGGGACAGGCATTCAGAGAGAAAAGACAGTGAGGGACAGGCATTCAGAGACAAGGGACTGTGAGGGACAGCCATTCACAGGCAAAGGACAGTGAGGGACAGGCATTTAGAGACAAAATACACTGAGGGACAGACATTCAGAGACGGAGGACAGTGAGGGACAGCCATTCAGAGACAAAGGACAGTGAGGGACAGCCATTCAGAGACAAAGGACAGTGAGGGTCAGGCATTCAGAGACAAAGGACGGTGAGGGACAGTCATTCAGAGACGAAGTACAGTGAGGGACAGGCATTCAGAGACAAAGGACAGTGAGGGACAGGCATTCAGAGGCAGAAGACAGTGACGGACAGGCATTCAGGGACAAAGGACCATGAGGGACAGGCATTCAAAGACAAAGGACACTGAGGGACAGGCATTCAGAGACAAAGGACAGTGAGGGACAGGCATTCAGAGGCAGAAGACAGTGACGGACAGGCATTCAGGGACAAAGGACCGTGAGGGACAGGCATTCAAAGACAAAGGACACTGAGGGACAGGCATTTAGAGACAAAGGACAGTGAGGAACAGGCATTCAGAGACAGAAGAAAGTGAGTGACAGGCATTCAAAGACAAATGATAGTGAGAGACAGGCATTCAGAGAGAAAAGACAGTGACGGACAGGCATTCAAGGACAGAAGACAGCGAGAGACAGGCATTCAGAAAGAAAAGGCAGTGAGCGACAGGCATTCAGGGACAGAAGACCGTGAGAGACAGGCATTCAGAGGTAGAAGACAGTGAGGGACAGGCATTCAGAGACAAAAGGCAGAGAGGGAGAGGCATTCAGAGACAATGGACAGTGAGGGACAGGCATTCAGAGACAAAAAGCAGTGAGGGACAGGCATTCAGAGAGAAAAGGCAGTGGGGGACAGGCATTCAGAGACAAAAAGCAGTGAGGGACAGGCATTCAGAGACAAAGGACAGTGAGGGACAGGCATTCAGGGACAGAAGACAGTGAGGGACAGGCTTTCAGAGGAAGAACGCAGTGAGGGACAGGCAATCAGAGACAAAGGAATGTGAGGGACAGGCATTCAGAGACAAAGGACAGTGAGGGACAGCCATTCAGAGGCAAAGGACAGTGAGGGACAGGCATTCAGAGACAATGGAAAGTGAGGGATGACATAAATCGTGCCATTCAGGTAGAAATGAATTAAGAAATATACTGGGCAGCCTGCTGGTGGCGCTGTCCAGGGAGAGTATAAATACTCTGGCATGGGCCCAGCTTGCTCAGGGACATTTTGTAAACAGGAACTAGTGAAGGATAACTAGACTTCCATGTTGTGAAACAGTCGATTAAGCCTTGTTCAGTACTCTGACCAAGTGCCTAGTAATTTTCTGACGTCAAGGGACATGCGTTCAGAGGTGAAGGACATTGAGGGACAGGCATTCGGAGATGGAAGACCATGTGGGACAGGCATTCAGAGACAAAGGGATGATACAAAGATGGGACGGAAAGTAGTGAGTGAGGAGGACATAAAAAACCTGCAAAGGGACATAGACAGGCTAAGTAAGTGGGCAGAGATTTGGCAGATGGAATACAATACTGGAAAGTGTGATGTTATGCACTTTGGCAGGAAAAATCATAGAGCAAGTTATTATCTTCATGGCAAGAAACTGGAAAGTACTGTAGTACAAAGGGATCTGGGGGTCCTGGTGCATGAAACTCAAAAAGTTAGTATGCAGGTGCAGCAAGTGATCAAGAAGGCCAATGGAATGTTGGCTTTTATTGCTAGGGGGATGGAATATAAAAACAGCGAGGTATTGCTGCAGTTGTACAAGGTATTGGTGAGACAGCACCTGGAATACTGCATACAGTTTTGGTGTCTATACCTAAGAAAAGACATACTTGCTCTCAAGTCAGTACAAAGAAGGTTCACTTGGTTAATCCCGGGGATGAGGGGGTGGTCATATGAGGAGAGGTTGAGTAGATTGGGACTCTACTCATTGGAGTTCAGAAGAATGAGAGGCGATCTTATTGAAATATATAAGATTGTGAAGGGGCTTGATCGGGTGGATGCAGTGAGGATGTTCCCAATGAAGGGTGAAACTAGAACTAGAGGACATAATCTTAAAATAAGGGGCTGCTCTTTCAAAACTGAGATGAGGTGAAACTTCTTCACTCAGAGGGTGGTGGGTTTGTGGAATTTGCTGCCCCAGAAGGCTGTGGAAGTGACATCATTAAATAAATTTAAAACAGAAATAGATAGTTTCCTAGAAGTAAAGGGAATTAAGGGTTACGGGGAGCGGGCAGGAAATTGGACATGAGTCTAGGTTCGGAATGGTCATGGTCCTGTGCGTAGTGGAGTGGGCCCAGGGGCCGTGTAGCCTGGTTCTGCTCCTACTGTGTTCTAATTCTGTGTTAGATTTCAGGAGATGGTTTTATTCCTGTTCCTGGCTGGGGTGGAGATCGCCTTTACAGAAGGTAAGTACTGTAGAAAATATAGGGACAGTGATCTCCTGGAAGAATTTCGATCGCCTAGATGGGTCGGAGAGGAATTTCCCAGATTTTTTTCTCCCAAATTGGCCATTGGGTCTTCATCTGGTTTCTCGCCTCTCCCGGGAGATCACATGGGTTCGGGTGGATGCAGAGTGATAGAAGATTTGAGGTTAGGATCAGATCAGCCATGATCTTATTGAATGGTGGAGCAGGCTCGAGGGGCTGATTGGCCTACTCCTGCTGCTATTTCTTATGTTCTTATGTTCTTATGAGGGACAGGCACTCAGAGACAAAGGACAGTGAGGGACATGCATTCAGAGACAAAGGACAGTGAGGGACAGGCATTCAGAGGTACAAGGCAGTGAGGGACAGGCATGCAGAGAGAAGAGACAGTGAGGGATAGGCATTCAGCAAGAAAAGGCAGTGAGGGACAAGCATTCAGAGACAAAAAGCAGTGAGGGACAGGCATTCAGGGACAAAAGACAGTGAGGGATAGCATTCAGAGACAAAGGACAGCGAGGGACAGGGATTCAGAGACAGAAGACGAGAGACAGGCATTCAGAGGTAGAAGGCAGTGAGGGACAGGCATTCAGAGAGAAAAGACAGTGAGGGACAGGCAATCAGAGACAAAGGAAAGTGAGGGACAGCCATTCAGAGACAAAGGACAGTGAGGGACAGGCATTCAGAGACAAAGGACAGTGAGTGACAGGCATTCAGAGACAAAGGACAGTGAGTGACAGGCATTCAGAGACAAAGGACAGTGAGGGACAGGCATTCAGAGACAAAGGACAGTGAGGGACAGGCATTCAGAGACAGAAGACAACGAGAGACAGGCATTCAGAGACAAAGGACAGTGAGGGATAGGCATTCAAAGAAAAGCACTGAGGGACAGGCATTCAGAGACAACAGGCAGTGAGGGACAGGCATTCAGAGACAAAAGACAGTGAGCGACATGCATTCAAAGACAAAGGACACTGAGGGATAGGCATTCAGAGACAAAGGACAGTGAGGGACAGGCATTCAGAGACAAAAGACAGTGAGGGACAGGCATTCAGAGACAAAGGACAGTGGGGGCCAGGCATTCAGGAACAGAAGAAAGTGAGAGACAGGCATTCAGAGGTAGAAGGCAGTGAAGGACAGGCATTCAGTGACAATGGGCAGTGAGGGACAGGCATTCAGAGACAAAAGGCAGTGAGGGACAGGCATTCAGAGACAACAGGCAGTAAGGGACAGGCATTCAGAGACAAAGGACTGTGAGGGACAGCCAGTCACAGGCAAAGGACAGTGAGGGACAGGCATTTAGAGACAAAATACAGTGAGGGACAGGCATTCAGAGACAAAAAGCAGTGAGGGACAGGCATTCAGAGACAAAGGACAGTAAGGGACAGGCATTCAGAGACAAAAAGCAATGAGGGACAGGCATTCAAAGACAAGACAGTGAGGGACAGGCATTCAGAGGTAGAAGGCAGTGAGGGACAGGCATTCAGAGGAAGAAGGCAGTGAGGGACAGGCATTCAGAGACAAAGGACAGTGAGGGACAGGCATTCAGAGAGAAAGGACAATGGGGGACAGGCATTCAGGGACAAAGGACAGTGAGTGACTGGCATTCAAGACAAAGGACAGTGAGGGGCAGGCAGTCACAGACAAAGGAGAGTGAGGGACAGTCATTCAGAGACAAAGGACAGTGCGGGACAGGCATTCAGAGACAACAGGCAATGAGGGACAGGCATTCAGAGACAAAGGACAGTGAGGGACCGGCATTCAGAGACAGATTACCATGAGGGACAGGCATTCAGAGGTAGAAGGCAGTGAGGGACAGGCATTCAGTGACAAAGGACAGTGAGGGACAGGCATTCAGAGACAAAGGACAGTGAGGGACAGGCATTCAGAGACAAAGGACAGTGAGGGACAGGCATTCAGATTCAAAAGACAGTGAGGGACAGGCATTCAGAGACAAAGGAAAGTGAGGGACAGGCATTCAGAGACAAAGGACAGTGAGGGACAGGCATTCAAAGAAAAGGACAGTGAGGGACAGGCATTCAGAGACAAAAGAAAGTGAGGGACAGGCATTCAGAGACAAAGGACAGTGGGGGAAATGCATTCAGAGACAAAGGACAATGAGGGACAGGCATTCAGAGACAAATGTCAGTGAGGGACAGGCATTCAGAAGCAGAAGGCAGTGAGGGACAGGCATTCAGAGACAAAGGACAGTGGGGGACAGGCATTCAGAGACAAAAGGAAGTGGGGGACAGGCATAAGAGACAAAAGGCAGTGAGGGACAGGCATTCAGAGACAAAAGACAGTGAGGGACAGGCATTCAGAGACAAAGGACAGTGGTGGACAGGCATTCAGAGACAACAGGCAGTGAGGGACAGGCATTCAGAGACAAAGGACAGTGGGGGACAGGCATTCAGAGACAAAGGACAGTGAGTGACAGGCGTTCAGAGACAAAGGACAGTGAGTGACAGGCATTCAGAGACAAAGGACAGTGAGGGACAGGCAGTCACAGGCAAAGGACAGTGGGGGACAGGCATTCAGAGACAAATGACAGTGAGGGACAGGCATTGAGGGCCAGGCATTCAGGGACAGAAGACAGCGAGAGGCAGGCATTCAGAGGTAGAAGGCAGTGAGGGACAGGCATTCAGAGACAAAGGACAGTGGGGGACAGGCATTCAGAGACAAAGGACAGTGAGTGACAGGCAGTCGCAGGCAAAGGACAGTGAGGGACAGGCATTCAGAGACAAATGACAGTGAGGGACAGGCATTCAGAAACAAAAGGCAGTGAGGGATAGGCATTCAGAGACAAAGGACAGTGAGGGACAGGCATTCAAAGAAAAGGATAGCGAGGGACAGGCATTCAAAGAAAAGGACAGTGAGGGACAGGCATTCAGAGACTGAAGACAGTGAGGGACAGGCATTCAGAGACAACAGGCAGTGAGGGACAGGCATTCAGAGACATAAGAGCATAAGAACATAAGAAATGTGAGCAGGAGTAGGCCAATCGGCCCCTCGAGCCTGCTCCGCCATTCAATAAGATCATGGCTGATCTGATCCTAACCGCCAATCTACTATCACAGAACTATCTTCTGAATCTAACAGAATTAGACACACAAAATAGGAGCAGGATCAGTCTACACGGCCCCTGGGCCCGCTCCGCTACCCACAGGGCCATGACCGATCCGAACCTAGACTCGTGTCCAAATTCCTGCCTGCTCCCCGTAACCCTTAATTCCCTTTACTTCTAGGAGACTGTCTATTTCTGTTTTAAATTTATGGAATGATGTAGCTTCTACAGCTTTTTGGGGCAGCATATTCCATGGACCTACCACCCTCTGAGTGAAGTAGTTCCTCCTCATCTCAGTTTTGAAAGAGCAGCCCCTTATTCTAAGACTATGCCCCCAAGTTCTAGTTTCACCCATCATCGGGAACATCCTCCCCGCATCCACCCGATCCAACCCCTTCACAATCTTATATGTTTCAATAAGATCGCCTCTCATTCTTTTGAACTCCAATGAGTAGAGTCCCAATCTACTCAACCTCTCCTCCATATGTCCATCCCCTCATCCCCGGGATTAACCGAGTGAACCTTCTTTGCACTGACTTGCGAGCAAGTATGTCCTTTCTTAAGTATGGACACCAAAACTGTACGCAGTATTCCAGGTGCGGTCTCACCAATACCTTGTACAACTGAAGCAATACCTCCCTATTTTTATATTCTATCCCCCTAGCAATGAAAGCCAACATTCCATTGGCCTTCTTAATCACTTGCTGCACCTGCATACTAACGTTTTGAGTTTCATGCACCAGGACCCCCAGATCCCTTTGTACTTCAGTTCTTTCCAGTTTCTTGCCATTAAGATAATAACTTGCTCTACGATTTTTCCTGCCAAAGTGCATAACCTCACACTTTCCAGTATTGTATTCCATCTGCCAAGTCTCTGCCCACTTACTTAGCCTGTCTATGTCCCCTTGCGGGTTTTTTATGTCCTCCTCACTCACTATTTTCCCTCCCATCTTAGTATCATCTGCAAACTTTGATATGTTACACTCGGTCCCCTCCTCCAAATCGTTAATATACATTGTAAAGAGTTGGGGACCCAGCACTGACCCCTGCGGAACACCACTAGTCACTGATTGCCAGTCTGAGAATGAACCATTTATCCCAACTCTCTGCCTTCTGTTAGATAGCCAATCCTCTATCCATGCCAGAATATTACCCCCAATCACGTGATTTTTTATCTTAAGCAATAATCTTTTGTGTGGCACCTTGTCAAATGCCTTTTGGAAGTCTAAATACACTATGTCCACTGGTTCCCCTTCATCCACCCTATATGTTACTTCCTCAAAGAACTCCAGCAAATTTGTCAAACATGACTTCCCCTTCATAAAACCATGCTGACTTTGTCCTATTAAATTATGATTATCCAAATGTCCTGTTACTGTCTCCTTAATAATGGACTCCAAAATTTTACCTACCACAGATGTTAGGCTAACCGGTCTATAGTTTCCAGCCTTCTGTCTACTGCCCTTTTTAAATAAGGGTGTTACATTAGCAGTTTTCCAGTCTGCCGGGACCTTTGCCGAGTCCAGGGAGTTTTGGAAAATTATTACCAATGCATCCACAATCCCTACCGCCACTTCCCTCAAGACCCTAGGATGTAAGCCATCAGGTCCAGGTGATTTATCCGCCTTGAGTCCCATTATTTTACCGAGTACCACTTCCTTAGTGATTTTGATCGTGTTTAGCTCCTCCCCCCCTTTAGCCCCCTGTTTGTCCAGTGTTGGGATATTCTTAGTGTCTTCCACTGTAAAGACTGATATAAAATATTCATTCAGTGTTTTTGCCATCTCCATATTTCCCACCATTAATTTCCTGGTCTCATCCTCTAAGGGACCAACATTTACTTTAGCCACCCTTTTTCTTTTTATATAACTATAAAAACTCTTACTATCTGTTTTTATATTTTTTGCTAATTTACTTTCATAATCTATCTTCCCTTTCTAAATCAATCTTTTTGTTATTTTTTGCTGTCTTTTAAAGTTTTCCCAATCCTCTATCCTCCCACTAGATTTGGCTACCTTATATGCCCTTGTTTTTAGTCGAATACTATCCTTAATTTCTTTACTTAGCCACGGATGGCTGTCTTTTCTTTTACACCCTTTTCTTCTCAGTGGAATATATATTTTTTGGAAGTTGTAAAATAACTCCTTAAATGTACACCACTGATCATGTATCATCTTACCCTTTAATCTATTTTCCCAATCCACTCTACTCAATTCCGCTCTCATACCTTCATAGTCTCCTTTATTCAAGCTTAGCACGCTTGTTTGAGATCCAACCTTCTCACCCTCTAATTGAATATGGAATTCAACCATGTTATGGTCACTCATTCCAAGGGGATCCTTTACTAGGACATTTTTAATTAATCCTGTCTCGTTACACAGGACCAGATCTAAGGTTGCTTGCCCCCTGGTCGGTTCAGTTACATACTGCTCAAGAAACCCATCCCTAATACACTCAATGAACTCATCCTCAAGGCAGCCCTGCCCAATTTGATTTGTCCAATTAATATGATAGTTAAAATCCCCCATAATTATAGATGTTCCCTTATTACAAGCCTCAACTATTTGCTGATTGATACTCCGTCCAACAGAGTTGCCACTGTTCGGAGGCCTATAGACTACGCCCACTAGTGTTTTTTCCCCTTATTATTCCTTACCTCCACCCAAACTGTTTCATTATCCTGATCTTTTGACCCAATATCATTTCTCTGTATTACAGTGATTCCTTCCTTTATTAACATAGCCACCCCACCTCCCCTTCCTTCCTGCCTGTCCTTCCTGATCGTTAAATAACCTGGTATGTTTAATTCCCAGGCATTGTCACCCTGCAGCCATGTTTCTGTTATGGCCACAAGATCATATCCATATGTAGTTATTTGTGCCATTAACTCGTCTATTTTGTTACGAATGCTACGTGCATTCAGATAGAGAACTTTCAAAGATGTTTTGTGACACTTAGTTCCTGCTTTTGCCCTTTTTATTACTTTACCTTTTACTCCATACCTTCTGCCCCTTCCTGACACGCTCTGGTTTTTAATTTCCCCACTGCTACCTAAGTCTATGACCTTCTCTGTTGTCATTTTTATTATTGGCTCTCCAGGAACCTCCCCCCACTAGTTAGTTTAAAGCCCTCTCTACAGCCCTAGTTATATGATCCACCAGGACTCTAGTCCCAGCTCTGGCCAAGACAAAGGACAGTGAGGGACAGGCATTCAGAGACAAAAGACTGTGAGGGACAGGCATTCAGGGACTGAAGACAGTGCGAGACAGGCATTCAGAGGTAGAAGGCAGTGAGGGTCAGGCATTCAGAGACAAGAGCCAGTGAGGGACAGGAATTCAGAGAAAAAGGACAGTGAGGGACAGGCATTCAGAGGCAAAAGGCAGTGAGGGACAGTCATTCAGAGACAAAGGACAGTGAGGGACAGGCATTCAGAGGAAAAGGACAGTGAGGGACAGGCATTCAGAGACAAAGGACTGTGAGAGACAGGCATTCAGAGACAATGGACAGTGAGGGACAGGCATTCAGGGACAAAGGACAGTGGGGGACAGGCATTCAGAGACAAAGGACAGTGAGTGACAGGTATTCAGAGACAAAGGACAGTGAGGGACAGGCAGTCACAGGCAAAGGACAGTGGGGGACAGGCATTCAGAGACAAAGGACAGTGAGGGACAGGCATTCAGCGACAAAGAACAGTGAGGGACAGCCAGTCACAGGCAAATGAAAGTGAGGGACAGGCATTCAGAGACAGAAGACAGTGAGGGACAGGCATTCAGAAACCATGGACACTGAGGGACAGGCATTCATAAACAACAGGCAGTGAGGGACAGGCATTCAGAGAGAAAAGACAGTGAGTGACAGGCATTCTGAGACAAAGGACAGTGAGGGACAGGCATTCAGAGACAAAGGACAGTGAGGGACAGGCATTCAGAGACAGAAGACAGTGAGGGACAGGCGTTCAAAGACAAAAGACAGTGAGGGACAGGCATTGAGGGCCAGGCATTCAGGGACAGAAGACAGCGAGAGGCAGGCATTCAGAGGTAGAAGGCAGTGAGGGACGGGCATTCAGAGACAAGAGCCAGTGAGGGACAGGAATGCAGAGAAAAAGGACAGTGAGGGACAGGCATTCAGAGGCAAAAGGCAGTGAGGGACAGTCATTCAGAGACAAAGGACAGTGAGGGACAGGCATTCAGAGAAAAAGGACAGTGAGCGACAGGCATTCAGAGACAAAGGACAGTGAGGGACAGGCATTCAGAGACAAAGGACAGTGGGTGACAGGCATTCAGAGACAAAGGACAGTGAGGGACAGGCAGTCACAGGCAAAGGACAGTGAGGGACAGGCATTCAGAGACAAAAGACAGTGAGGGACAGGCATTCAGAAACAAAGGACAGTGAGGGACAGCCAGTCACACGCAAAGGAAAGTGAGGGACAGGCATTCAGAGGCAAAGGAAAGAGAGGGACAGGCATTCAGAGACAAAGGACAGTGAGGGACAGGCATTCAGAGACAGAAGACAGTGAGGGACAGGCATTCAGAGACAAAAGACAGTGAGGGACAGGCATTCACAGGCAAAGTACAGTGAGGGACAGGCATTCAAAGACAAAAGAGAGTGTGGGACAGGCATTGAGGGCCAGGCATTCAGGGACAGAAGACAGCGAGAGGCAGGCATTCAGAGGTAGAAGGCAGTGAGGGACAGGCATTCAGAGACAAGAGCCAGTGAGGGACAGGAATTCAGAGACAAAGGACAGTGGGTGACAGGCATTCACAGACAAAGGACAGTGAGGGACAGGCATTCAAAGAAAAGGACAGTGAGGGACAGGCATTCAGAGACAAAAGAAAGTGAGGGACAGGCATTCAGAGACAAAGGACAGTGGGGGAAATGCATTCAGAGACAAAGGACAATGAGGGACAGGCATTCAGAGACAAATGTCAGTGAGGGACAGGCATTCAGAAGCAGAAGGCAGTGAGGGACAGGCATTCAGAGACAAAGGACAGTGGGGGACAGGCATTCAGAGACAAAAGGAAGTGGGGGACAGGCATAAGAGACAAAAGGCAGTGAGGGACAGGCATTCAGAAGCAGAAGGCAGTGAGGGACAGGCATTCAGAGACAAAGGACAGTGGGGGACAGGCATTCAGAGACAAAAGACAGTGAGGGACAGGCATTCAGAGACAAAGGACAGTGGTGGACAGGCATTCAGAGACAACAGGCAGTGAGGGACAGGCATTCAGAGACAAAGGACAGTGGGGGACAGGCATTCAGAGACAAAGGACAGTGAGTGACAGGCGTTCAGAGACAAAGGACAGTGAGTGACAGGCATTCAGAGACAAAGGACAGTGAGGGACAGGCAGTCACAGGCAAAGGACAGTGGGGGACAGGCATTCAGAGACAAATGACAGTGAGGGACAGGCATTGAGGGCCAGGCATTCAGGGACAGAAGACAGCGAGAGGCAGGCATTCAGAGGTAGAAGGCAGTGAGGGACAGGCATTCAGAGACAAAGGACAGTGGGGGACAGGCATTCAGAGACAAAGGACAGTGAGTGACAGGCAGTCGCAGGCAAAGGACAGTGAGGGACAGGCATTCAGAGACAAATGACAGTGAGGGACAGGCATTCAGAGACAAAAGGCAGTGAGGGATAGGCATTCAGAGACAAAGGACAGTGAGGGACAGGCATTCAAAGAAAAGGATAGCGAGGGACAGGCATTCAAAGAAAAGGACAGTGAGGGACAGGCATTCAGAGACAGAAGACAGTGAGGGACAGGCATTCAGAGACAACAGGCAGTGAGGGACAGGCATTCAGAGACATAAGAGCATAAGAACATAAGAAATGTGAGCAGGAGTAGGCCAATCGGCCCCTCGAGCCTGCTCCGCCATTCAATAAGATCATGGCTGATCTGATCCTAACCGCCAATCTACTATCACAGAACTATCTTCTGAATCTAACAGAATTAGACACACAAAATAGGAGCAGGATCAGTCTACACGGCCCCTGGGCCCGCTCCGCTACCCACAGGGCCATGACCGATCCGAACCTAGACTCGTGTCCAAATTCCTGCCTGCTCCCCGTAACCCTTAATTCCCTTTACTTCTAGGAGACTGTCTATTTCTGTTTTAAATTTATGGAATGATGTAGCTTCTACAGCTTTTTGGGGCAGCATATTCCATGGACCTACCACCCTCTGAGTGAAGTAGTTCCTCCTCATCTCAGTTTTGAAAGAGCAGCCCCTTATTCTAAGACTATGCCCCCAAGTTCTAGTTTCACCCATCATCGGGAACATCCTCCCCGCATCCACCCGATCCAACCCCTTCACAATCTTATATGTTTCAATAAGATCGCCTCTCATTCTTTTGAACTCCAATGAGTAGAGTCCCAATCTACTCAACCTCTCCTCCATATGTCCATCCCCTCATCCCCGGGATTAACCGAGTGAACCTTCTTTGCACTGACTTGCGAGCAAGTATGTCCTTTCTTAAGTATGGACACCAAAACTGTACGCAGTATTCCAGGTGCGGTCTCACCAATACCTTGTACAACTGAAGCAATACCTCCCTATTTTTATATTCTATCCCCCTAGCAATGAAAGCCAACATTCCATTGGCCTTCTTAATCACTTGCTGCACCTGCATACTAACGTTTTGAGTTTCATGCACCAGGACCCCCAGATCCCTTTGTACTTCAGTTCTTTCCAGTTTCTTGCCATTAAGATAATAACTTGCTCTACGATTTTTCCTGCCAAAGTGCATAACCTCACACTTTCCAGTATTGTATTCCATCTGCCAAGTCTCTGCCCACTTACTTAGCCTGTCTATGTCCCCTTGCGGGTTTTTTATGTCCTCCTCACTCACTATTTTCCCTCCCATCTTAGTATCATCTGCAAACTTTGATATGTTACACTCGGTCCCCTCCTCCAAATCGTTAATATACATTGTAAAGAGTTGGGGACCCAGCACTGACCCCTGCGGAACACCACTAGTCACTGATTGCCAGTCTGAGAATGAACCATTTATCCCAACTCTCTGCCTTCTGTTAGATAGCCAATCCTCTATCCATGCCAGAATATTACCCCCAATCACGTGATTTTTTATCTTAAGCAATAATCTTTTGTGTGGCACCTTGTCAAATGCCTTTTGGAAGTCTAAATACACTATGTCCACTGGTTCCCCTTCATCCACCCTATATGTTACTTCCTCAAAGAACTCCAGCAAATTTGTCAAACATGACTTCCCCTTCATAAAACCATGCTGACTTTGTCCTATTAAATTATGATTATCCAAATGTCCTGTTACTGTCTCCTTAATAATGGACTCCAAAATTTTACCTACCACAGATGTTAGGCTAACCGGTCTATAGTTTCCAGCCTTCTGTCTACTGCCCTTTTTAAATAAGGGTGTTACATTAGCAGTTTTCCAGTCTGCCGGGACCTTTGCCGAGTCCAGGGAGTTTTGGAAAATTATTACCAATGCATCCACAATCCCTACCGCCACTTCCCTCAAGACCCTAGGATGTAAGCCATCAGGTCCAGGTGATTTATCCGCCTTGAGTCCCATTATTTTACCGAGTACCACTTCCTTAGTGATTTTGATCGTGTTTAGCTCCTCCCCCCCTTTAGCCCCCTGTTTGTCCAGTGTTGGGATATTCTTAGTGTCTTCCACTGTAAAGACTGATATAAAATATTCATTCAGTGTTTTTGCCATCTCCATATTTCCCACCATTAATTTCCTGGTCTCATCCTCTAAGGGACCAACATTTACTTTAGCCACCCTTTTTCTTTTTATATAACTATAAAAACTCTTACTATCTGTTTTTATATTTTTTGCTAATTTACTTTCATAATCTATCTTCCCTTTCTAAATCAATCTTTTTGTTATTTTTTGCTGTCTTTTAAAGTTTTCCCAATCCTCTATCCTCCCACTAGATTTGGCTACCTTATATGCCCTTGTTTTTAGTCGAATACTATCCTTAATTTCTTTACTTAGCCACGGATGGCTGTCTTTTCTTTTACACCCTTTTCTTCTCAGTGGAATATATATTTTTTGGAAGTTGTAAAATAACTCCTTAAATGTACACCACTGATCATGTATCATCTTACCCTTTAATCTATTTTCCCAATCCACTCTACTCAATTCCGCTCTCATACCTTCATAGTCTCCTTTATTCAAGCTTAGCACGCTTGTTTGAGATCCAACCTTCTCACCCTCTAATTGAATATGGAATTCAACCATGTTATGGTCACTCATTCCAAGGGGATCCTTTACTAGGACATTTTTAATTAATCCTGTCTCGTTACACAGGACCAGATCTAAGGTTGCTTGCCCCCTGGTCGGTTCAGTTACATACTGCTCAAGAAACCCATCCCTAATACACTCAATGAACTCATCCTCAAGGCAGCCCTGCCCAATTTGATTTGTCCAATTAATATGATAGTTAAAATCCCCCATAATTATAGATGTTCCCTTATTACAAGCCTCAACTATTTGCTGATTGATACTCCGTCCAACAGAGTTGCCACTGTTCGGAGGCCTATAGACTACGCCCACTAGTGTTTTTTCCCCTTATTATTCCTTACCTCCACCCAAACTGTTTCATTATCCTGATCTTTTGACCCAATATCATTTCTCTGTATTACAGTGATTCCTTCCTTTATTAACATAGCCACCCCACCTCCCCTTCCTTCCTGCCTGTCCTTCCTGATCGTTAAATAACCTGGTATGTTTAATTCCCAGGCATTGTCACCCTGCAGCCATGTTTCTGTTATGGCCACAAGATCATATCCATATGTAGTTATTTGTGCCATTAACTCGTCTATTTTGTTACGAATGCTACGTGCATTCAGATAGAGAACTTTCAAAGATGTTTTGTGACACTTAGTTCCTGCTTTTGCCCTTTTTATTACTTTACCTTTTACTCCATACCTTCTGCCCCTTCCTGACACGCTCTGGTTTTTAATTTCCCCACTGCTACCTAAGTCTATGACCTTCTCTGTTGTCATTTTTATTATTGGCTCTCTAGGAACCTCCCCCCACTAGTTAGTTTAAAGCCCTCTCTACAGCCCTAGTTATATGATCCACCAGGACTCTAGTCCCAGCTCTGGCCAAGACAAAGGACAGTGAGGGACAGGCATTCAGAGACAAAAGACTGTGAGGGACAGGCATTCAGGGACTGAAGACAGTGCGAGACAGGCATTCAGAGGTAGAAGGCAGTGAGGGTCAGGCATTCAGAGACAAGAGCCAGTGAGGGACAGGAATTCAGAGAAAAAGGACAGTGAGGGACAGGCATTCAGAGGCAAAAGGCAGTGAGGGACAGTCATTCAGAGACAAAGGACAGTGAGGGACAGGCATTCAGAGGAAAAGGACAGTGAGGGACAGGCATTCAGAGACAAAGGACTGTGAGAGACAGGCATTCAGAGACAATGGACAGTGAGGGACAGGCATTCAGGGACAAAGGACAGTGGGGGACAGGCATTCAGAGACAAAGGACAGTGAGTGACAGGTATTCAGAGACAAAGGACAGTGAGGGACAGGCAGTCACAGGCAAAGGACAGTGGGGGACAGGCATTCAGAGACAAAGGACAGTGAGGGACAGGCATTCAGCGACAAAGAACAGTGAGGGACAGCCAGTCACAGGCAAATGAAAGTGAGGGACAGGCATTCAGAGACAGAAGACAGTGAGGGACAGGCATTCAGAAACCATGGACACTGAGGGACAGGCATTCATAAACAACAGGCAGTGAGGGACAGGCATTCAGAGAGAAAAGACAGTGAGTGACAGGCATTCTGAGACAAAGGACAGTGAGGGACAGGCATTCAGAGACAAAGGACAGTGAGGGACAGGCATTCAGAGACAGAAGACAGTGAGGGACAGGCGTTCAAAGACAAAAGACAGTGAGGGACAGGCATTGAGGGCCAGGCATTCAGGGACAGAAGACAGCGAGAGGCAGGCATTCAGAGGTAGAAGGCAGTGAGGGACGGGCATTCAGAGACAAGAGCCAGTGAGGGACAGGAATGCAGAGAAAAAGGACAGTGAGGGACAGGCATTCAGAGGCAAAAGGCAGTGAGGGACAGTCATTCAGAGACAAAGGACAGTGAGGGACAGGCATTCAGAGAAAAAGGACAGTGAGCGACAGGCATTCAGAGACAAAGGACAGTGAGGGACAGGCATTCAGAGACAAAGGACAGTGGGTGACAGGCATTCAGAGACAAAGGACAGTGAGGGACAGGCAGTCACAGGCAAAGGACAGTGAGGGACAGGCATTCAGAGACAAAAGACAGTGAGGGACAGGCATTCAGAAACAAAGGACAGTGAGGGACAGCCAGTCACACGCAAAGGAAAGTGAGGGACAGGCATTCAGAGGCAAAGGAAAGAGAGGGACAGGCATTCAGAGACAAAGGACAGTGAGGGACAGGCATTCAGAGACAGAAGACAGTGAGGGACAGGCATTCAGAGACAAAAGACAGTGAGGGACAGGCATTCACAGGCAAAGTACAGTGAGGGACAGGCATTCAAAGACAAAAGAGAGTGTGGGACAGGCATTGAGGGCCAGGCATTCAGGGACAGAAGACAGCGAGAGGCAGGCATTCAGAGGTAGAAGGCAGTGAGGGACAGGCATTCAGAGACAAGAGCCAGTGAGGGACAGGAATTCAGAGACAAAGGACAGTGGGTGACAGGCATTCACAGACAAAGGACAGTGAGGGACAGGCATTCAGAGACAAAGGACACTGAGGGACAGGCATTCAGAGACAAAGGACAGTGAATGACAGGCATTCAGAGACAAAAGACAGTGAGGGACTGGCATTCAGAGACAAAGGACGGTGAGGGACAGGCATTCAGAGAGAAAAGACAGTGAGGGACAGGCATTCAGAGACAAAAAGCAGTGAGGGACAGACATTCAGAGAGAAAAGGTATTGAGGGACAGGCATTCAGAGACAAAAAGCAGTGAGTGACAGGCATTCACAGACAAAGGACAGTGAGTGACAGGCATTCAGAGAAAAAGGACAGTGAGGGACAGGCATTCAGAGACAAAGGACAGTGAGGGACAGGCATTCAGGGACAGAAGACAGTGAGGGACAGGCATTCAGAGACAAAGGACAGTGAGGGACAGGCATTCAGAGACAGAAGACAGTGAGGGACAGGCGTTCAGAGACAAAGGACAGTGAGTGACAGGTATTGAGAGACAAAGGACAGTGAGGGACAGGCAGTCACAGGCAAAGGACAGTGCGTGACAGTCATTCAGACAAAAAGGACAGTGCGGGAGAAGGAATCAGTGAAAAAGGACAGTGAGGGACAGGCATTCAGACACAAAGGACAGTGAGGGACAGGCATTTAGAGACAAGGGACAGTGAGGGACTGGCATTCAGTCAAAGGACAGTGGGGGACAGACATTCAGAGGCAAAAGGCAGTGAGGGACAGTCATTCAGAGACAAAGGACAGTGAGGGACAGGCATTCAGAGAAAAAGGACAGTGAGCGACAGGCATTCAGACACAAAGGACAGTGAGGGACAGGCATTCAGAGACAAAGGACAGTGAAGGACAGGCATTCAGAGACAAAGGACAGTGGGGGACAGGCATTCAGAGACATCGGACAGTGAGGGACAGGCATTCAGAGACATAGGACAGTGAGGGACAGGCATTCAGAGACAAAAGGGCAGCACGGTGGCATAGTGGTTAGCACTGTTGCCTCACAGCGCCAGGGACCCAGGTCCGAATCCGGCCTCGGGCGACTGTCTGTGTGGAGTTTGCACATTCTCCCCGTGTTTGCGTGGGTTTACTCCGGGTGCTCCGGTTTCCTCCCACAGTCCAAAGATGTGCAGGTTAGGTTGATTGGCTATGATAAATTGACCCTTAGTTTTAGGGGGAGTAAATACGTGGGGTTACGGGGATAGGGTGGGATATGTGTTGGTGTAGGGATTACGGGGATCGGGTGGGATATGTGTCGATGGGCCGAAATGGCCTCTATCTGCACTGTGGGGTTTCTGTGATTCTGTGATTCTGTGAAAAGACAGTGAGGGACAGGCATTCACAGGCAAAGTACAGTGAGGGACAGGCATTCAAAGACAAAAGACAGTGAGTGACAGGCATTGAGGGCCAGGCATTCAGGGACAGAAGACAGCGAGAGGCAGGCATTCAGAAATAGAAGGCAGTGAGGGACAGGCATTCAGAGACAAGAGCCAGTGAGGGACAGGAATTCAGAGACAAAGGACAGTGGGGGACAGGCATTCAGAGACAAAGGACAGTGAGGGACAGGCATTCAGAGACAAAGGACAGTGAGGGACAGGCATTCAGGGTCAGAAGACAGTGAGGGACAGGCATTCAAAGACAAAAGACAGTGAGGGACAGGAATTGAGGGCCAGGCATTCAGGGACAGAAGACAGCGAGAGGCAGGCATTCAGAGGTAGAAGGCAGTGAGGGACAGGCATTCAGAGACAAGAGCCAGTGAGGGACAGGAATTCAGAGAAAAAGGACAGTGAGGGACAGGCATTCAGAGGCAAAAGGCAGTGAGGGACAGTCATTCAGAGACAAAGGACAGTGAGGGACAGGCATTCAGAGAAAAAGGACAGTGAGGGACAGGCATTCAGAGACAAAGGACAGTGAGGGACAGGCATTCAGAGACAAAGGACAGTGAGGGACAGGCATTCAGGGACAAAGGACAGTGGGGGACAGGCATTCAGAGATAAAGGACAGTGAGTGACAGGTATTCAGAGACAAAGGACAGTGAGGGACAGGCAGTCACAGGCAAAGGACAGTGGGGGACAGGCATTCAGAGACAAAGGACAGTGAGGGACAGGCATTCAGAGACAAAGGACAGTGAGGGACAGGCATTCAGAGACAAAGGACAGTGTGGGACAGGCATTCAGACAAAGGACAGTGAGTGAGAGGCTTCAGAGACAGAAGACAGTGAGGGACAGGCATTCAGAGACAAAGGACAGTGAGGGACAGGCATTCAGAGACATAGGACAGTGAAGGACAGGCATTCGGAGACAAAGGACACTGAGGGACAGGCATTCACAGGCAAAGAACAGTGAAGGACAGGCATTCGGAGACAAAAGACAGTGAGGGACAGGCATTGAGGGCCAGGCATTCAGGGACAGAAGACAGCGAGAGGCAGGCATTCAGAAGTAGAAGGCAGTGAGGGACAGGCATTCAGAGACAAAGGACAGTGAGTGACAGGCGTTCAGAGACAAAGCACAGTGGGGGACAGGGATTCAGAGACAAAGGACAGTGAGGGACAGGCATTCAGAGGCAAAAGGCAGTGAGGGACAGTCATTCAGAGGCAAATGAAAGTGAGGGACAGGCATTCAGAGACAGAAGACAGTGAGGGACAGGCATTCAGAAACCAAGGACACTGAGGGACAGGCATTCATAATCAACAGGCAGTGAGGGACAGGCATTCAGAGAGAAAAGACAGTGAGTGACAGGCATTCTGAGACAAAGGACAGTGAGGGACAGGCATTCAGAGACAAAGGACAGTGGGTGACAGGCGTTCAGAGACAAAGGACAGTGAGGGACAGGCATTCAGAAACAAAGGACAGTGAGGGACAGGCATTCAGAGACGAAGGAAAGTGAGGGACAGGCATTCAGAGACAACAGGCAGTGAGGGACAGGCATTCAGAGACAACAGGCACCGAGGGACAGGCATTCAGACACAAAGTACAGTGAGGGACAGGCATTCAGAGACAAAGGACACTGACGGACAGGCATTCAGAGACAAAGGACAGTGAATGACAGGCATTCAGAGACAAAAGACAGTGAGGGACAGGCATTGAGAGACCGAAGACCATGAGGGACAGGCATTCAGAGACAAAGGAAGGTGAGGGACAGGCATTCAGAGAGAAAAGGCAGTGAGGGACAGGCATTCAGAGAGAAAAGGCATTGAGGGACAGGCATTCAGAGACAAAAAGCAGTGAGTGACAGGCATTCACAGACAAAGGACAGTGAGTGACAGGCATTCAGAGAAAAAGGACAGTGAGGGACAGGCATTCAGAGACAAAGGACAGTGAGGGACAGGCATTCAGAGACAAAGGACAGTGAGGGACAGGCATGCAGAGACAGAAGACAGTGAGGGACAGGCATTCAGAGGCAAAGGACAGTGAGGGACATGCATTCAGAGACAAAGGACAGTGAGGGACAGGCATTCAGAGACAGAAGACAGTGAGGGACAGGCGTTCAGAGACCAAGGACAGTGAGTGACAGGTATTCAGAGACAAAGGACAGCGAGGGACAGGCAGTCACAGGCAAAGGACAGTGAGTGACAGTCATTCAGACACAAAGGACAGTGCGGGACAGGCATTCAGACACAAAGGACAGTGCGGGACAGGCATTCAGACACAAAGGACAGTGAGGGACAGGCATTCAGTCAAAGGACAATGAGTGAGAGGCTTCAGAGACAGAAGACAGTGAGGGACAGGCATTCTGAGACAAAGGACAGTGACGGACAGGCATTCAGAGACATAGGACAGTGAGGGACAGGCATTCAGAGACAAAGGACAGTGAGGGACAGGCATTCAGAGACAAAGGACAGTGAGGGACAGGCATTCAGAGGCATAGGACAGTGAAGGACAGGCATTCAGAGACAAAGGACACTGAGGGACAGGCATTCAGAGACAGAAGACAGTGAGGGACAGGCATTCAGAGACAAAAGACAGTGAGGGACAGGCATTCACAGGCAAAGTACAGTGAGGGACAGGCATTCAGAGACAAAAGACAGTGAGGGACAGGCATTGAGGGCCAGGCATTCAGGGACAGAAGACAGCGAGAGGCAGGCATTCAGAGGTAGAAGGCAGTGAGGGACAGGCATTCAGAGACAACAGCCAGTGGGGGACAGGCATTCAGAGACAAAGGACAGTGAGTGACAGGCGTTCAGAGACAAAGGACAGTGGGGGACAGGCATTCAGAGGCAAAAGGCAGTGAGGGACAGTCATTCAGAGAAAAAGGACAGTGAGGGACAGGCATTCAGAGAAAAAGGACAGTGAGGGACAGGCATTCAGACACAAAGGACAGTGAGGGACAGGAATTCAGAGACAAAGGACAGTGAGGGACAGGCATTCAGAGACAAAGGACAGTGGGGGACAGGCATTCAGAGACAAAGGACAGTGAGTGACAGGTATTCAGAGACAAAGGACAGTGACGGACAGGCATTCACAGGCAAAGTACAGTGAGGGACAGGCATTCAGAGACAAAAGACAGTGAGGGACAGGCATTGAGGGCCAGGCATTCAGGGACAGAAGACAGCGAGAGGCAGGCATTCAGAGGTAGAAGGCAGTGAGAGACAGGCATTCAGAGAAAACAGCCAGTGAGGGAAAGGCATTCAGAGACAAAGGACAGTGGGTGACAGGCGTTCAGAGACAAAGGACAGTGAGGGACAGGCAGTCACAGGCAAAGGACAGTGGGGGACAGGCATTCAGAGACAAAGGACAGTGAGGGACAGCCAGTCACAGCAAAGGAAAGTGAGGGACAGGCATTCAGAGACAGAAGACAGTGAGGGACAGGCATTCAGAGACAAAGGACAGTGAGGGACAGCCAGTCACAGCAAAGGAAAGTGAGGGACAGGCATTCAGAGACAGAAGACAGTGAGGGACAGGCATTCAGAGACATAGGACAGTGAAGGACAGGCATTCGGAGACAAAGGACACTGAGGGACAGGCATTCACAGGCAAAGAACAGTGAAGGACAGGCATCCAGAGACAAAGGACTGTGAGGGACAGGCATTCAGACACAAAGGACAGTGAGGGACAGGCATTCAGAGATATAGGACAGTGAAGGACAGGCATTCAGAGACATAGGACAGTGAAGGACAGGCATTTAGAGACAGAAGATGGTGAGGTGCAGGTATTCAGGGACAGAAGACAGCGAGAGGCACACATTCAGAGGTAAAAGGCAGTGAGAGACAGGCATTCAGAGGAAACAGCCAGTGAGGGACAGGCATTCAGAGACAAAGGACAGTGGGTGGCAGGCATTCAGAGACAAAGGACAGTGAGTGACAGGCGTTCAGAGACAAAGGACAGTGAGGGACAGGCATTCAGAGACAAAGGACAGTGAGGGACAGGCAGTCACAGGCAAAGGACAGTGGGGGACAGGCATTCAGAGACAAAGGACAGTGAGGGACAGGCATTCAGAGGCAAAAGGCAGTGAGGGACAGGCATTCAGAGACAAAAGGCAGTGAGGGACAGGCATTCAGAGACAAAGGACAGTGAGGGACAGGCATTCAGAGACAGAAGACAGTGAGGGACAGGCATTGAGAGACAAAGGACAGTGAGGGACAGGCATTGAGAGACAAAGGGCAGTGAGGGACAGGCATTCACATACAATGGAAAGTGAGGGACAGGCATTCAGAGACAAAGGACAGTGGGGGATGACATAAATCGTGCCATTCAGGTAGAAATGAATTATGAAATTTACTGGGCAGCCTGCTGGTGGCGCTGTCCGGGGAATGTATAAATACTCGGGCATGGGCCCAGCTTGCTCAGGAACATTTTGTAAACAGGAACTAGTGAAGGATAACTAGACTTCCATGTTGTGAAACAGTCGATTAAAGCCTTGTTTAATACTCTGACCAAGTGCCAATAATTTTCTGATGTCAAGGGCCATATGTTCAGAGACAAAGGACACTGAGGGACAGGCATTCAGAGACAGAAGATAGTGAGGTGCAGGCATTCAGAGACAACAGGCAGTGAGGGACAGGCATTCAGAGACAACAGGCAGTGAGGGACAGGCATTCAGAGACAAAGGACAGTGGGGGACAGGCATTCAGAGACAAAGGACAGTGAGTGACAGGCGTTCAGAGACAAAGGACAGTGAGTGACAGGCATTCAGAAACAAAGGACAGTGAGGGACAGGCAGTCACAGGCAAAGGACAGTGGGGGACAGGCATTCAGAGACAAATGACAGTGAGGGACAGGCATTGAGGGCCAGGCATTCAGGGACAGAAGACAGCGAGAGGCAGGCATTCAGAGGTAGAAGGCAGTGAGGGACAGGCATTCAGAGACAACAGCCAGTGAGGGACAGGCATTCAGAGACAAAGGACAGTGGGGGACAGGCATTCAGAGACAAAGGACAGTGAGTGACAGGCGTTCAGAGACAAAGGACAGTGAGTGACAGGCATTCAGAGACAAAGGACAGTGAGGGACAGGCAGTCGCAGGCAAAGGACAGTGGGGGACAGGCATTCAGAGACAAAGGACAGTGAGGGACAGGCATTCAGAGACAAAGGACAGTGAGGGACAGGCATTCAAAGAAAAGGACAGCGAGGGACAGGCATTCAAAGAAAAGGACAGTGAGGGACAGGCATTCAGAGACAGAAGACAGTGAGGGACAGGCATTCAGAGACAACAGGCAGTGAGGGACAGGCATTCAGAGACATAAGAACATAAGAACATAAGAAATGTGAGCAGGAGTAGGCCAATCGGCCCCTCGAGCCTGCTCCGCCATTCAATAAGATCATGGCTGATCTGATCCTAACCGCCAATCTACTATCACAGAACTATCTCCTGAATCTAACAGAATTAGACACACAAAATAGGAGCAGGATCAGTCTACACGGCCCCTGGGCCTGCTCCGCTACCCACAGGGCCATGACCGATCCGAACCTAGACTCGTGTCCAAATTCCTGCCTGCTCCCCGTAACCCTTAATTCCCTTTACTTCTAGGAGACTGTCTATTTCTGTTTTAAATTTATGGAATGATGTAGCTTCTACAGCTTTTTGGGGCAGCATATTCCATGGACCTACCACCCTCTGAGTGAAGTAGTTCCTCCTCATCTCAGTTTTGAAAGAGCAGCCCCTTATTCTAAGACTATGCCCCCTAGTTCTAGTTTCACCCATCATCGGGAACATCCTCCCCGCATCCATCCGATCCAAACCCTTCACAATCTTATATGTTTCAATAAGATCGCCTCTCATTCTTCTGAACTCCAATGAGTAGAGTCCCAATCTACTCAACCTCTCCTCCATATGTCCATCCCCTCATCCCCGGGATTAACCGAGTGAACCTTCTTTGTACTGACTCGCGAGCAAGTATGTCCTTTCTTAAGTATGGACACCAAAACTGTACGCAGTATTCCAGGTGCGGTCTCACCAATACCTTGTACAACTGAAGCAATACCTCCCTATTTTTATATTCTATCCCCCTAGCAATGAAAGCCAACATTCCATTGGCCTTCTTAATCACTTGCTGCACCTGCATACTAACCTTTTGAGTTTCATGCACCAGGACCCCCAGATCCCTTTGTACTTCAGTTCTTTCCAGTTTCTTGCCATTAAGATAATAACTTGCTCTATGATTTTTCCTGCCAAAGTGCATAACCTCACACTTTCCAGTATTGTATTCCATCTGCCAAATCTCTGCCCACTTACTTAGCCTGTCTATGTCCCCTTGCAGGTTTTTTATGTCCTCCTCACTCACTACTTTCCCTCCCATCTTAGTATCATCTGCAAACTTTGATATGTTACACTCGGTCCCCTCCTCCAAATCGTTAATATAGATTGTAAAGAGTTGGGGACCCAGCACTGACCCCTGCGGAACACCACTAGTTACTGATTGCCAGTCTGAGAATGAACCATTTATCCCAACTCTCTGCCTTCTGTTAGATAGCCAATCCTCTATCCATGCCAGAATATTACCCCCAATCACGTGATTTTTTATCTTAAGCAATAATCTTTTGTGTGGCACCTTGTCAAATGCCTTTTGGAAGTCTAAATACACTATGTCCACTGGTTCCCCTTCATCCACCCTATATGTTACTTCCTCAAAGAACTCCAGCAAATTTGTCAAACATGACTTCCCCTTCATAAAACCATGCTGACTTTGTCCTATTAAATTATGATTATCCAAATGTCCTGTTACTGTCTCCTTAATAATGGACTCCAAAATTTTACCTGCCACAGATGTTAGGCTAACCGGTTTATAGTTTCCAGCCTTCTGTCTACTGCCCTTTTTAAATAAGGGTGTTACATTAGCAGTTTTCCAGTCTGCCGGGACCTTTGCCGAGTCCAGGGAGTTTTGGAAAATTATTACCAATGCATCCACAATCCCTACCGCCACTTCCCTCAAGACCCTAGGATGTAAGCCATCAGGTCCAGGTGATTTATCCGCCTTGAGTCCCATTATTTTACCGAGTACCACTTCCTTAGTGATTTTGATCGTGTTTAGCTCCTCCCCCCCCTTTAGCCCCCTGTTTGTCCAGTGTTGGGATATTCTTAGTGTCTTCCACTGTAAAGACTGATATAAAATATTCATTCAGTGTTTTTGCCATCTCCATATTTCCCACCATTAATTTCCCGGTCTCATCCTCTAAGGGACCAACATTTACTTTAGCCACCCTTTTTCTTTTTATATAACTATAAAAACTCTTACTATCTGTTTTTATATTTTTTGCTAATTTACTTTCATAATCTATCTTCCCTTTCTAAATCAATCTTTTTGTTATTTTTTGCTGTCTTTTAAAGTTTTCCCAATCCTCTATCCTCCCACTAGATTTGGCTACCTTATATGCCCTTGTTTTTAGTCGAATACTATCCTTAATTTCTTTACTTAGCCACGGATGGCTGTCTTTTCTTTTACACCCTTTTCTTCTCAGTGGAATATATATTTTTTGGAAGTTGTAAAATAACTCCTTAAATGTACACCACTGATCATGTATCATCTTACCCTTTAATCTATTTTCCCAATCCACTCTACTCAATTCTGCTCTCATACCTTCATAGTCTCCTTTATTCAAGCTTAGCACGCTTGTTTGAGATCCAACCTTCTCACCCTCTAATTGAATATGGAATTCAACCATGTTATGGTCACTCATTCCAAGGGGATCCTTTACTAGGACATTTTTAATTAATCCTGTCTCGTTACACAGGACCAGATCTAAGGTTGCTTGCCCCCTGGTCGGTTCAGTTACATACTGCTCAAGAAACCCATCCCTAATACACTCAATGAACTCATCCTCAAGGCAGCCCTGCCCAATTTGATTTATCCAATTAATATGATAGTTAAAATCCCCCATAATTATAGATGTTCCCTTATTACAAGCCTCAACTATTTGCTGATTGATACTCCGTCCAACAGAGTTGCCACTGTTCGGAGGCCTATAGACTACGCCCACTAGTGTTTTTTTCCCCTTATTATTCCTTACCTCCACCCAAACTGTTTCATTATCCTGATCTTTTGACCCAATATCATTTCTCTGTATTACAGTGATTCCTTCCTTTATTAACATAGCCACCCCACCTCCCCTTCCTTCCTGCCTGTCCTTCCTGATCGTTAAATAACCTGGTATGTTTAATTCCCAGGCATTGTCACCCTGCAGCCATGTTTCTGTTATGGCCACAAGATCATACCCATATGTAGTTATTTGTGCCATTAACTCGTCTATTTTGTTACGAATGCTACGTGCATTCAGATAGAGAACTTTCAAAGATGTTTTGTGACACTTAGTTCCTGCTTTTGCCCTTTTTATTACTTTACCTTTTACTCCATACCTTCTGCCCCTTCCTGACACGCTCTGGTTTTTAATTTCCCCACTGCTACCTAAGTCTATGACCTTCTCTGTTGTCATTTTTATTATTGGCTCTCTAGGAACCTCCCCCCACTAGTTAGTTTAAAGCCCTCTCTACAGCCCTAGTTATATGATCCACCAGGACTCTAGTCCCAGCTCTGGCCAAGACAAAGGACAGTGAGGGACAGGCATTCAGAGACAAAAGACTGTGAGGGACAGGCATTCAGGGACTGAAGACAGTGCGAGACAGGCATTCAGAGGTAGAAGGCAGTGAGGGTCAGGCATTCAGAGACAACAGGCAGTGAGGGACAGGCATTCAGAGACAAAGGACAGTGGGGGACAGGCATTCAGAGACAAAGGACGGTGAGGGACAGGCATTCAGACACAAAGGACAGTGAGGGACAGGCATTTAGAGTCAACAGGCAGTGAGGGACAGGCAATCAGAGACAACAGGCAGTGAGGGACAGGCATTCAGAGACAAGCGACAGTGAGGGACAGGCATTCAGTGAAAAAGGACAGTTAGGGATAGGCAGTCACAGACAAAGGACAGTCAGGGACAGGCATTCAGAGACAAGGGACAGTGAGGGACAGGCATTCAGAGACAGAAGACAGTGAGGGACAGGCATTCAGAGACAAAGGACAGTGAGCGACAGGCATTCAAAGACAAAGGACACTGAGGGACAGGCATTTAGAGACAAAGGACAGTGAGGGACAGGCATTCAGGAACAAAGGACAGTGAGGGACAGGCATTCAAAGACAAAGGACAGTGAGGGACAGGCATTCAGAGACAAAGGACAGTGAGGGACAGGCAATCACAGACAAAGGACAGTGAAAGACAGGCATTTAGAGACAGAAGATAGTGAGGTGCAGGTATTCAGGGACAGAAGACAGCGAGAGGCATGCATTCAGAGGTAGAAGGCAGTGAGATACAGGCATTCAGAGAAAACAGCCAGTGAGGGACAGGCATTCAGAGACAAAGGACAGTGGGTGACAGGCATTCAGAGACAAAGGACAGCGAGTGACAGGCGTTCAGAGACAAAGGACAGTGAGTGACAGGCATTCAGAGACAAAGGACAGTGAGGGACAGGCAGTCACAGGCAAAGGACAGTGGGGGACAGGCATTCAGAGACAAAGGACAGTGAGGGACAGGCATTCAGAGGCAAAAGGCAGTGAGGGACAGGCATTCAGAGACAAAAGGCAGTGAGGGACAGGCATTCAGAGACAAAGGACAGTGAGGGACAGGCATTCAGAGACAGAAGACAGTGAGGGACAGGCATTCAGAGACAAAGGACAGTGAGGGACAGGCATTGAGAGACAAGGGGCAGTGAGGTACAGGCATTCACATACAAAGGAAAGTGAGGGACAGGCATTCAGAGACAAAGGACAGTGGGGGATGACATAAATCGTGCCATTCAGGTAGAAATGAATTATGAAATATACTGGGCAGCCTGCTGGTGGCGCTGTCCGGGGAAAGTATAAATACTCGGGCATGGGCCCAGCTTGCTCAGGGACATTTTGTAAACAGGAACTAGTGAAGGATAACTAGACTTCCATGTTGTGAAACAGTCGATTAAAGCCTTGTTTAATACTCTGGCCAAGTGCCAATAATTTTCTGATGTGAAGGGCCATGTGTTCAGAGACAAAGGACACTGAGGGACAGGCATTCAGAGACAGAAGATAGTGAGGTGCAGGCATTCAGAGACAACAGGCAGTGAGGGACAGGCATTCAGAGACAACAGACAGTGAGCGACAGGCATTCAGAGACAAAGGACAGTGGGGGACAGGCATTCAGAGACAAAGGACAGTGAGTGACAGGCGTTCAGCGACAAAGGACAGTGAGTGACAGGCATTCAGAGACAAAGGACAGTGAGGGACAGGCAGTCACAGGCAAAGGACAGTGGGGGACAGGCATTCAGAGACAAATGACAGTGAGGGACAGGCATTGAGGGCCAGGCATTCAGGGACAGAATACAGCGAGAGGCAGGCATTCAGAGGTAGAAGGCAGTGAGGGACAGGCATTCAGAGACAACAGCCAGTGAGGGACAGGCATTCAGAGACAAAGGACAGTGGGGGACAGGCATTCAGAGACAAAGGACAGTGAGTGACAGGCGTTCAGAGACAAAGGACAGTGAGTGACAGGCATTCAGAGACAAAGGACAGTGAGGGACAGGCAGTCGCAGGCAAAGGACAGTGGGGGACAGGCATTCAGAGACAAATGACAGTGAGGGACAGGCATTCAGAGACAAAAGGCAGTGAGGGACAGGCATTCAGAGACAAAGGACAGTGAGGGACAGGCATTCAAAGAAAAGGACAGCGAGGGACAGGCATTCAAAGAAAAGGACAGTGAGGGACAGGCATTCAGAGACAGAAGACAGTGAGGGACAGGCATTCAGAGACAACAGGCAGTGAGGGACAGGCATTCAGAGACATAAGAACATAAGAACATAAGAAATGTGAGCAGGAGTAGGCCAATCGGCCCCTCGAGCCTGCTCCGCCATTCAATAAGATCATGGCTGATCTGATCCTAACCGCCAATCTACTATCACAGAACTATCTCCTGAATCTAACAGAATTAGACACACAAAATAGGAGCAGGATCAGTCTACACTGCCCCTGGGCCTGCTCCGCTACCCACAGGGCCATGACCGATCCGAACCTAGACTCGTGTCCAAATTCCTGCCTGCTCCCCGTAACCCTTAATTCCCTTTACTTCTAGGAGACTGTCTATTTCTGTTTTAAATTTATGGAATGATGTAGCTTCTACAGCTTTTTGAGGCAGCATATTCCATGGACCTACCACCCTCTGAGTGAAGTAGTTCCTCCTCATCTCAGTTTTGAAAGAGCAGCCCCTTATTCTAAGACTATGCCCCCTAGTTCTAGTTTCACCCATCATCGGGAACATCCTCCCCGCATCCACCCGATCCAACCCCTTCACAATCTTATATGTTTCAATAAGATCGCCTCTCATTCTTCTGAACTCCAATGAGTAGAGTCCCAATCTACTCAACCTCTCCTCCATATGTCCATCCCCTCATCCCCGGGATTAACCGAGTGAACCTTCTTTGTACTGACTCGCGAGCAAGTATGTCCTTTCTTAAGTATGGACACCAAAACTGTACGCAGTATTCCAGGTGCGGTCTCACCAATACCTTGTACAACTGAAGCAATACCTCCCTATTTTTATATTCTATCCCCCTAGCAATGAAAGCCAACATTCCATTGGCCTTCTTAATCACTTGCTGCACCTGCATACTAACCTTTTGAGTTTCATGCACCAGGACCCCCAGATCCCTTTGTACTTCAGTTCTTTCCAGTTTCTTGCCATTAAGATAATAACTTGCTCTATGATTTTTCCTGCCAAAGTGCATAACCTCACACTTTCCAGTATTGTATTCCATCTGCCAAATCTCTGCCCACTTACTTAGCCTGTCTATGTCCCCTTGCAGGTTTTTTATGTCCTCCTCACTCACTACTTTCCCTCCCATCTTAGTATCATCTGCAAACTTTGATATGTTACACTCGGTCCCCTCCTCCAAATCGTTAATATAGATTGTAAAGAGTTGGGGACCCAGCACTGACCCCTGCGGAACACCACTAGTTACTGGTTGCCAGTCTGAGAATGAACCATTTATCCCAACTCTCTGCCTTCTGTTAGATAGCCAATCCTCTATCCATGCCAGAATATTACCCCCAATCACGTGATTTTTTATCTTAAGCAATAATCTTTTGTGTGGCACCTTGTCAAATGCCTTTTGGAAGTCTAAATACACTACGTCCACTGGTTCCCCTTCATCCACCCTATATGTTACTTCCTCAAAGAACTCCAGCAAATTTGTCAAACATGACTTCCCCTTCATAAAACCATGCTGACTTTGTCCTATTAAATTATGATTATCCAAATGTCCTGTTACTGTCTCCTTAATAATGGACTCCAAAATTTTACCTACCACAGATGTTAGGCTAACCGGTCTATAGTTTCCAGCCTTCTGTCTACTGCCCTTTTTAAATAAGGGTGTTACATTAGCAGTTTTCCAGTCTGCCGGGACCTTTGCCGAGTCCAGGGAGTTTTGGAAAATTATTACCAATGCATCCACAATCCCTACCGCCACTTCCCTCAAGACCCTAGGATGTAAGCCATCAGGTCCAGGTGATTTATCCGCCTTGAGTCCCATTATTTTACCGAGTACCACTTCCTTAGTGATTTTGATCGTGTTTAGCTCCTCCCCCCCTTTAGCCCCCTGTTTGTCCAGTGTTGGGATATTCTTAGTGTCTTCCACTGTAAAGACTGATATAAAATATTCATTCAGTGTTTTTGCCATCTCCATATTTCCCACCATTAATTTCCCGGTCTCATCCTCTAAGGGACCAACATTTACTTTAGCCACCCTTTTTCTTTTTATATAACTATAAAAACTCTTACTATCTGTTTTTATATTTTTTGCTAATTTACTTTCATAATCTATCTTCCCTTTCTAAATCAATCTTTTTGTTATTTTTTGCTGTCTTTTAAAGTTTTCCCAATCCTCTATCCTCCCACTAGATTTGGCTACCTTATATGCCCTTGTTTTTAGTCGAATACTATCCTTAATTTCTTTACTTAGCCACGGATGGCTGTCTTTTCTTTTACACCCTTTTCTTCTCAGTGGAATATATATTTTTTGGAAGTTGTAAAATAACTCCTTAAATGTACACCACTGATCATGTATCATCTTACCCTTTAATCTATTTTCCCAATCCACTCTACTCAATTCTGCTCTCATACCTTCATAGTTTCCTTTATTCAAGCTTAGCACGCTTGTTTGAGATCCAACCTTCTCACCCTCTAATTGAATATGGAATTCAACCATGTTATGGTCACTCATTCCAAGGGGATCCTTTACTAGGACATTTTTAATTAATCCTGTCTCGTTACACAGGACCAGATCTAAGGTTGCTTGCCCCCTGGTCGGTTCAGTTACATACTGCTCAAGAAACCCATCCCTAATACACTCAATGAACTCATCCTCAAGGCAGCCCTGCCCAATTTGATTTGTCCAATTAATATGATAGTTAAAATCCCCCATAATTATAGATGTTCCCTTATTACAAGCCTCAACTATTTGCTGATTGATACTCCGTCCAACAGAGTTGCCACTGTTCGGAGGCCTATAGACTACACCCACTAGTGTTTTTTTCCCCTTATTATTCCTTACCTCCACCCAAACTGTTTCATTATCCTGATCTTTTGACCCAATATCATTTCTCTGTATTACAGTGATTCCTTCCTTTATTAACATAGCCACCCCACCTCCCCTTCCTTCCTGCCTGTCCTTCCTGATCGTTAAATAACCTGGTATGTTTAATTCCCAGGCATTGTCACCCTGCAGCCATGTTTCTGTTATGGCCACAAGATCATACCCATATGTAGTTATTTGTGCCATTAACTCGTCTATTTTGTTACGAATGCTACGTGCATTCAGATAGAGAACTTTCAAAGATGTTTTGTGACACTTAGTTCCTGCTTTTGCCCTTTTTATTACTTTACCTTTTACTCCATACCTTCTGCCCCTTCCTGACACGCTCTGGTTTTTAATTTCCCCACTGCTACCTAAGTCTATGACCTTCTCTGTTGTCATTTTTATTATTGGCTCTCTAGGAACCTCCCCCCACTAGTTAGTTTAAAGCCCTCTCTACAGCCCTAGTTATATGATCCACCAGGACTCTAGTCCCAGCTCTGGCCAAGACAAAGGACAGTGAGGGACAGGCATTCAGAGACAAAAGACTGTGAGGGACAGGCATTCAGGGACTGAAGACAGTGCGAGACAGGCATTCAGAGGTAGAAGGCAGTGAGGGTCAGGCATTCAGAGACAACAGGCAGTGAGGGACAGGCATTCAGAGACAAAGGACAGTGGGGGACAGGCATTCAGAGACAAAGGACGGTGAGGGACAGGCATTCAGACACAAAGGACAGTGAGGGACAGGCATTTAGAGTCAACAGGCAGTGAGGGACAGGCAATCAGAGACAACAGGCAGTGAGGGACAGGCATTCAGAGACAAGCGACAGTGAGGGACAGGCATTCAGTGAAAAAGGACAGTTAGGGATAGGCAGTCACAGACAAAGGACAGTGAGGGACAGGCATTCAGAGACAAGGGACAGTGAGGGACAGGCATTCAGAGACAGAAGACAGTGAGGGACAGGCATTCAGAGACAAAGGACAGTGAGCGACAGGCATTCAAAGACAAAGGACACTGAGGGACAGGCATTTAGAGACAAAGGACAGTGAGGGACAGGCATTCAGGAACAAAGGACAGTGAGGGACAGGCATTCAAAGACAAAGGACAGTGAGGGACAGGCATTCAGAGACAAAGGACAGTGAGGGACAGGCAATCACAGACAAAGGACAGTGAAAGACAGGCATTTAGAGACAGAAGATAGTGAGGTGCAGGTATTCAGGGACAGAAGACAGCGAGAGGCATGCATTCAGAGGTAGAAGGCAGTGAGATACAGGCATTCAGAGAAAACAGCCAGTGAGGGACAGGCATTCAGAGACAAAGGACAGTGGGTGACAGGCATTCAGAGACAAAGGACAGCGAGTGACAGGCGTTCAGAGACAAAGGACAGTGAGTGACAGGCATTCAGAGACAAAGGACAGTGAGGGACAGGCAGTCACAGGCAAAGGACAGTGGGGGACAGGCATTCAGAGACAAAGGACAGTGAGGGACAGGCATTCAGAGGCAAAAGGCAGTGAGGGACAGGCATTCAGAGACAAAAGGCAGTGAGGGACAGGCATTCAGAGACAAAGGACAGTGAGGGACAGGCATTCAGAGACAGAAGACAGTGAGGGACAGGCATTCAGAGACAAAGGACAGTGAGGGACAGGCATTGAGAGACAAGGGGCAGTGAGGTACAGGCATTCACATACAAAGGAAAGTGAGGGACAGGCATTCAGAGACAAAGGACAGTGGGGGATGACATAAATCGTGCCATTCAGGTAGAAATGAATTATGAAATATACTGGGCAGCCTGCTGGTGGCGCTGTCCGGGGAAAGTATAAATACTCGGGCATGGGCCCAGCTTGCTCAGGGACATTTTGTAAACAGGAACTAGTGAAGGATAACTAGACTTCCATGTTGTGAAACAGTCGATTAAAGCCTTGTTTAATACTCTGGCCAAGTGCCAATAATTTTCTGATGTGAAGGGCCATGTGTTCAGAGACAAAGGACACTGAGGGACAGGCATTCAGAGACAGAAGATAGTGAGGTGCAGGCATTCAGAGACAACAGGCAGTGAGGGACAGGCATTCAGAGACAACAGACAGTGAGCGACAGGCATTCAGAGACAAAGGACAGTGGGGGACAGGCATTCAGAGACAAAGGACAGTGAGTGACAGGCGTTCAGCGACAAAGGACAGTGAGTGACAGGCATTCAGAGACAAAGGACAGTGAGGGACAGGCAGTCACAGGCAAAGGACAGTGGGGGACAGGCATTCAGAGACAAATGACAGTGAGGGACAGGCATTGAGGGCCAGGCATTCAGGGACAGAATACAGCGAGAGGCAGGCATTCAGAGGTAGAAGGCAGTGAGGGACAGGCATTCAGAGACAACAGCCAGTGAGGGACAGGCATTCAGAGACAAAGGACAGTGGGGGACAGGCATTCAGAGACAAAGGACAGTGAGTGACAGGCGTTCAGAGACAAAGGACAGTGAGTGACAGGCATTCAGAGACAAAGGACAGTGAGGGACAGGCAGTCGCAGGCAAAGGACAGTGGGGGACAGGCATTCAGAGACAAATGACAGTGAGGGACAGGCATTCAGAGACAAAAGGCAGTGAGGGACAGGCATTCAGAGACAAAGGACAGTGAGGGACAGGCATTCAAAGAAAAGGACAGCGAGGGACAGGCATTCAAAGAAAAGGACAGTGAGGGACAGGCATTCAGAGACAGAAGACAGTGAGGGACAGGCATTCAGAGACAACAGGCAGTGAGGGACAGGCATTCAGAGACATAAGAACATAAGAACATAAGAAATGTGAGCAGGAGTAGGCCAATCGGCCCCTCGAGCCTGCTCCGCCATTCAATAAGATCATGGCTGATCTGATCCTAACCGCCAATCTACTATCACAGAACTATCTCCTGAATCTAACAGAATTAGACACACAAAATAGGAGCAGGATCAGTCTACACTGCCCCTGGGCCTGCTCCGCTACCCACAGGGCCATGACCGATCCGAACCTAGACTCGTGTCCAAATTCCTGCCTGCTCCCCGTAACCCTTAATTCCCTTTACTTCTAGGAGACTGTCTATTTCTGTTTTAAATTTATGGAATGATGTAGCTTCTACAGCTTTTTGAGGCAGCATATTCCATGGACCTACCACCCTCTGAGTGAAGTAGTTCCTCCTCATCTCAGTTTTGAAAGAGCAGCCCCTTATTCTAAGACTATGCCCCCTAGTTCTAGTTTCACCCATCATCGGGAACATCCTCCCCGCATCCACCCGATCCAACCCCTTCACAATCTTATATGTTTCAATAAGATCGCCTCTCATTCTTCTGAACTCCAATGAGTAGAGTCCCAATCTACTCAACCTCTCCTCCATATGTCCATCCCCTCATCCCCGGGATTAACCGAGTGAACCTTCTTTGTACTGACTCGCGAGCAAGTATGTCCTTTCTTAAGTATGGACACCAAAACTGTACGCAGTATTCCAGGTGCGGTCTCACCAATACCTTGTACAACTGAAGCAATACCTCCCTATTTTTATATTCTATCCCCCTAGCAATGAAAGCCAACATTCCATTGGCCTTCTTAATCACTTGCTGCACCTGCATACTAACCTTTTGAGTTTCATGCACCAGGACCCCCAGATCCCTTTGTACTTCAGTTCTTTCCAGTTTCTTGCCATTAAGATAATAACTTGCTCTATGATTTTTCCTGCCAAAGTGCATAACCTCACACTTTCCAGTATTGTATTCCATCTGCCAAATCTCTGCCCACTTACTTAGCCTGTCTATGTCCCCTTGCAGGTTTTTTATGTCCTCCTCACTCACTACTTTCCCTCCCATCTTAGTATCATCTGCAAACTTTGATATGTTACACTCGGTCCCCTCCTCCAAATCGTTAATATAGATTGTAAAGAGTTGGGGACCCAGCACTGACCCCTGCGGAACACCACTAGTTACTGATTGCCAGTCTGAGAATGAACCATTTATCCCAACTCTCTGCCTTCTGTTAGATAGCCAATCCTCTATCCATGCCAGAATATTACCCCCAATCACGTGATTTTTTATCTTAAGCAATAATCTTTTGTGTGGCACCTTGTCAAATGCCTTTTGGAAGTCTAAATACACTACGTCCACTGGTTCCCCTTCATCCACCCTATATGTTACTTCCTCAAAGAACTCCAGCAAATTTGTCAAACATGACTTCCCCTTCATAAAACCATGCTGACTTTGTCCTATTAAATTATGATTATCCAAATGTCCTGTTACTGTCTCCTTAATAATGGACTCCAAAATTTTACCTACCACAGATGTTAGGCTAACCGGTCTATAGTTTCCAGCCTTCTGTCTACTGCCCTTTTTAAATAAGGGTGTTACATTAGCAGTTTTCCAGTCTGCCGGGACCTTTGCCGAGTCCAGGGAGTTTTGGAAAATTATTACCAATGCATCCACAATCCCTACCGCCACTTCCCTCAAGACCCTAGGATGTAAGCCATCAGGTCCAGGTGATTTATCCGCCTTGAGTCCCATTATTTTACCGAGTACCACTTCCTTAGTGATTTTGATCGTGTTTAGCTCCTCCCCCCCTTTAGCCCCCTGTTTGTCCAGTGTTGGGATATTCTTAGTGTCTTCCACTGTAAAGACTGATATAAAATATTCATTCAGTGTTTTTGCCATCTCCATATTTCCCACCATTAATTTCCCGGTCTCATCCTCTAAGGGACCAACATTTACTTTAGCCACCCTTTTTCTTTTTATATAACTATAAAAACTCTTACTATCTGTTTTTATATTTTTTGCTAATTTACTTTCATAATCTATCTTCCCTTTCTAAATCAATCTTTTTGTTATTTTTTGCTGTCTTTTAAAGTTTTCCCAATCCTCTATCCTCCCACTAGATTTGGCTACCTTATATGCCCTTGTTTTTAGTCGAATACTATCCTTAATTTCTTTACTTAGCCACGGATGGCTGTCTTTTCTTTTACACCCTTTTCTTCTCAGTGGAATATATATTTTTTGGAAGTTGTAAAATAACTCCTTAAATGTACACCACTGATCATGTATCATCTTACCCTTTAATCTATTTTCCCAATCCACTCTACTCAATTCTGCTCTCATACCTTCATAGTTTCCTTTATTCAAGCTTAGCACGCTTGTTTGAGATCCAACCTTCTCACCCTCTAATTGAATATGGAATTCAACCATGTTATGGTCACTCATTCCAAGGGGATCCTTTACTAGGACATTTTTAATTAATCCTGTCTCGTTACACAGGACCAGATCTAAGGTTGCTTGCCCCCTGGTCGGTTCAGTTACATACTGCTCAAGAAACCCATCCCTAATACACTCAATGAACTCATCCTCAAGGCAGCCCTGCCCAATTTGATTTGTCCAATTAATATGATAGTTAAAATCCCCCATAATTATAGATGTTCCCTTATTACAAGCCTCAACTATTTGCTGATTGATACTCCGTCCAACAGAGTTGCCACTGTTCGGAGGCCTATAGACTACACCCACTAGTGTTTTTTTCCCCTTATTATTCCTTACCTCCACCCAAACTGTTTCATTATCCTGATCTTTTGACCCAATATCATTTCTCTGTATTACAGTGATTCCTTCCTTTATTAACATAGCCACCCCACCTCCCCTTCCTTCCTGCCTGTCCTTCCTGATCGTTAAATAACCTGGTATGTTTAATTCCCAGGCATTGTCACCCTGCAGCCATGTTTCTGTTATGGCCACAAGATCATACCCATATGTAGTTATTTGTGCCATTAACTCGTCTATTTTGTTACGAATGCTACGTGCATTCAGATAGAGAACTTTCAAAGATGTTTTGTGACACTTAGTTCCTGCTTTTGCCCTTTTTATTACTTTACCTTTTACTCCATACCTTCTGCCCCTTCCTGACACGCTCTGGTTTTTAATTTCCCCACTGCTACCTAAGTCTATGACCTTCTCTGTTGTCATTTTTATTATTGGCTCTCTAGGAACCTCCCCCCACTAGTTAGTTTAAAGCCCTCTCTACAGCCCTAGTTATATGATCCACCAGGACTCTAGTCCCAGCTCTGGCCAAGACAAAGGACAGTGAGGGACAGGCATTCAGAGACAAAAGACTGTGAGGGACAGGCATTCAGGGACTGAAGACAGTGCGAGACAGGCATTCAGAGGTAGAAGGCAGTGAGGGTCAGGCATTCAGAGACAACAGGCAGTGAGGGACAGGCATTCAGAGACAAAGGACAGTGGGGGACAGGCATTCAGAGACAAAGGACGGTGAGGGACAGGCATTCAGACACAAAGGACAGTGAGGGACAGGCATTTAGAGTCAACAGGCAGTGAGGGACAGGCAATCAGAGACAACAGGCAGTGAGGGACAGGCATTCAGAGACAAGCGACAGTGAGGGACAGGCATTCAGTGAAAAAGGACAGTTAGGGATAGGCAGTCACAGACAAGGGACAGTGAGGGACAGGCATTCAGAGACAGAAGACAGTGAGGGACAGGCATTCAGAGACAAAGGACAGTGAGCGACAGGCATTCAAAGACAAAGGACACTGAGGGACAGGCATTTAGAGACAAAGGACAGTGAGGGACAGGCATTCAGGAACAAAGGACAGTGAGGGACAGGCATTCAAAGACAAAGGACAGTGAGGGACAGGCATTCAGAGACAAAGGACAGTGAGGGACAGGCAATCACAGACAAAGGACAGTGAAAGACAGGCATTTAGAGACAGAAGATAGTGAGGTGCAGGTATTCAGGGACAGAAGACAGCGAGAGGCATGCATTCAGAGGTAGAAGGCAGTGAGATACAGGCATTCAGAGAAAACAGCCAGTGAGGGACAGGCATTCAGAGACAAAGGACAGTGGGTGACAGGCATTCAGAGACAAAGGACAGCGAGTGACAGGCGTTCAGAGACAAAGGACAGTGAGTGACAGGCATTCAGAGACAAAGGACAGTGAGGGACAGGCAGTCACAGGCAAAGGACAGTGGGGGACAGGCATTCAGAGACAAAGGACAGTGAGGGACAGGCATTCAGAGGCAAAAGGCAGTGAGGGACAGGCATTCAGAGACAAAAGGCAGTGAGGGACAGGCATTCAGAGACAAAGGACAGTGAGGGACAGGCATTCAGAGACAGAAGACAGTGAGGGACAGGCATTCAGAGACAAAGGACAGTGAGGGACAGGCATTGAGAGACAAGGGGCAGTGAGGTACAGGCATTCACATACAAAGGAAAGTGAGGGACAGGCATTCAGAGACAAAGGACAGTGGGGGATGACATAAATCGTGCCATTCAGGTAGAAATGAATTATGAAATATACTGGGCAGCCTGCTGGTGGCGCTGTCCGGGGAAAGTATAAATACTCGGGCATGGGCCCAGCTTGCTCAGGGACATTTTGTAAACAGGAACTAGTGAAGGATAACTAGACTTCCATGTTGTGAAACAGTCGATTAAAGCCTTGTTTAATACTCTGGCCAAGTGCCAATAATTTTCTGATGTGAAGGGCCATGTGTTCAGAGACAAAGGACACTGAGGGACAGGCATTCAGAGACAGAAGATAGTGAGGTGCAGGCATTCAGAGACAACAGGCAGTGAGGGACAGGCATTCAGAGACAACAGACAGTGAGCGACAGGCATTCAGAGACAAAGGACAGTGGGGGACAGGCATTCAGAGACAAAGGACAGTGAGTGACAGGCGTTCAGCGACAAAGGACAGTGAGTGACAGGCATTCAGAGACAAAGGACAGTGAGGGACAGGCAGTCACAGGCAAAGGACAGTGGGGGACAGGCATTCAGAGACAAATGACAGTGAGGGACAGGCATTGAGGGCCAGGCATTCAGGGACAGAATACAGCGAGAGGCAGGCATTCAGAGGTAGAAGGCAGTGAGGGACAGGCATTCAGAGACAACAGCCAGTGAGGGACAGGCATTCAGAGACAAAGGACAGTGGGGGACAGGCATTCAGAGACAAAGGACAGTGAGTGACAGGCGTTCAGAGACAAAGGACAGTGAGTGACAGGCATTCAGAGACAAAGGACAGTGAGGGACAGGCAGTCGCAGGCAAAGGACAGTGGGGGACAGGCATTCAGAGACAAATGACAGTGAGGGACAGGCATTCAGAGACAAAAGGCAGTGAGGGACAGGCATTCAGAGACAAAGGACAGTGAGGGACAGGCATTCAAAGAAAAGGACAGCGAGGGACAGGCATTCAAAGAAAAGGACAGTGAGGGACAGGCATTCAGAGACAGAAGACAGTGAGGGACAGGCATTCAGAGACAACAGGCAGTGAGGGACAGGCATTCAGAGACATAAGAACATAAGAACATAAGAAATGTGAGCAGGAGTAGGCCAATCGGCCCCTCGAGCCTGCTCCGCCATTCAATAAGATCATGGCTGATCTGATCCTAACCGCCAATCTACTATCACAGAACTATCTCCTGAATCTAACAGAATTAGACACACAAAATAGGAGCAGGATCAGTCTACACTGCCCCTGGGCCTGCTCCGCTACCCACAGGGCCATGACCGATCCGAACCTAGACTCGTGTCCAAATTCCTGCCTGCTCCCCGTAACCCTTAATTCCCTTTACTTCTAGGAGACTGTCTATTTCTGTTTTAAATTTATGGAATGATGTAGCTTCTACAGCTTTTTGAGGCAGCATATTCCATGGACCTACCACCCTCTGAGTGAAGTAGTTCCTCCTCATCTCAGTTTTGAAAGAGCAGCCCCTTATTCTAAGACTATGCCCCCTAGTTCTAGTTTCACCCATCATCGGGAACATCCTCCCCGCATCCACCCGATCCAACCCCTTCACAATCTTATATGTTTCAATAAGATCGCCTCTCATTCTTCTGAACTCCAATGAGTAGAGTCCCAATCTACTCAACCTCTCCTCCATATGTCCATCCCCTCATCCCCGGGATTAACCGAGTGAACCTTCTTTGTACTGACTCGCGAGCAAGTATGTCCTTTCTTAAGTATGGACACCAAAACTGTACGCAGTATTCCAGGTGCGGTCTCACCAATACCTTGTACAACTGAAGCAATACCTCCCTATTTTTATATTCTATCCCCCTAGCAATGAAAGCCAACATTCCATTGGCCTTCTTAATCACTTGCTGCACCTGCATACTAACCTTTTGAGTTTCATGCACCAGGACCCCCAGATCCCTTTGTACTTCAGTTCTTTCCAGTTTCTTGCCATTAAGATAATAACTTGCTCTATGATTTTTCCTGCCAAAGTGCATAACCTCACACTTTCCAGTATTGTATTCCATCTGCCAAATCTCTGCCCACTTACTTAGCCTGTCTATGTCCCCTTGCAGGTTTTTTATGTCCTCCTCACTCACTACTTTCCCTCCCATCTTAGTATCATCTGCAAACTTTGATATGTTACACTCGGTCCCCTCCTCCAAATCGTTAATATAGATTGTAAAGAGTTGGGGACCCAGCACTGACCCCTGCGGAACACCACTAGTTACTGGTTGCCAGTCTGAGAATGAACCATTTATCCCAACTCTCTGCCTTCTGTTAGATAGCCAATCCTCTATCCATGCCAGAATATTACCCCCAATCACGTGATTTTTTATCTTAAGCAATAATCTTTTGTGTGGCACCTTGTCAAATGCCTTTTGGAAGTCTAAATACACTACGTCCACTGGTTCCCCTTCATCCACCCTATATGTTACTTCCTCAAAGAACTCCAGCAAATTTGTCAAACATGACTTCCCCTTCATAAAACCATGCTGACTTTGTCCTATTAAATTATGATTATCCAAATGTCCTGTTACTGTCTCCTTAATAATGGACTCCAAAATTTTACCTACCACAGATGTTAGGCTAACCGGTCTATAGTTTCCAGCCTTCTGTCTACTGCCCTTTTTAAATAAGGGTGTTACATTAGCAGTTTTCCAGTCTGCCGGGACCTTTGCCGAGTCCAGGGAGTTTTGGAAAATTATTACCAATGCATCCACAATCCCTACCGCCACTTCCCTCAAGACCCTAGGATGTAAGCCATCAGGTCCAGGTGATTTATCCGCCTTGAGTCCCATTATTTTACCGAGTACCACTTCCTTAGTGATTTTGATCGTGTTTAGCTCCTCCCCCCCTTTAGCCCCCTGTTTGTCCAGTGTTGGGATATTCTTAGTGTCTTCCACTGTAAAGACTGATATAAAATATTCATTCAGTGTTTTTGCCATCTCCATATTTCCCACCATTAATTTCCCGGTCTCATCCTCTAAGGGACCAACATTTACTTTAGCCACCCTTTTTCTTTTTATATAACTATAAAAACTCTTACTATCTGTTTTTATATTTTTTGCTAATTTACTTTCATAATCTATCTTCCCTTTCTAAATCAATCTTTTTGTTATTTTTTGCTGTCTTTTAAAGTTTTCCCAATCCTCTATCCTCCCACTAGATTTGGCTACCTTATATGCCCTTGTTTTTAGTCGAATACTATCCTTAATTTCTTTACTTAGCCACGGATGGCTGTCTTTTCTTTTACACCCTTTTCTTCTCAGTGGAATATATATTTTTTGGAAGTTGTAAAATAACTCCTTAAATGTACACCACTGATCATGTATCATCTTACCCTTTAATCTATTTTCCCAATCCACTCTACTCAATTCTGCTCTCATACCTTCATAGTTTCCTTTATTCAAGCTTAGCACGCTTGTTTGAGATCCAACCTTCTCACCCTCTAATTGAATATGGAATTCAACCATGTTATGGTCACTCATTCCAAGGGGATCCTTTACTAGGACATTTTTAATTAATCCTGTCTCGTTACACAGGACCAGATCTAAGGTTGCTTGCCCCCTGGTCGGTTCAGTTACATACTGCTCAAGAAACCCATCCCTAATACACTCAATGAACTCATCCTCAAGGCAGCCCTGCCCAATTTGATTTGTCCAATTAATATGATAGTTAAAATCCCCCATAATTATAGATGTTCCCTTATTACAAGCCTCAACTATTTGCTGATTGATACTCCGTCCAACAGAGTTGCCACTGTTCGGAGGCCTATAGACTACACCCACTAGTGTTTTTTTCCCCTTATTATTCCTTACCTCCACCCAAACTGTTTCATTATCCTGATCTTTTGACCCAATATCATTTCTCTGTATTACAGTGATTCCTTCCTTTATTAACATAGCCACCCCACCTCCCCTTCCTTCCTGCCTGTCCTTCCTGATCGTTAAATAACCTGGTATGTTTAATTCCCAGGCATTGTCACCCTGCAGCCATGTTTCTGTTATGGCCACAAGATCATACCCATATGTAGTTATTTGTGCCATTAACTCGTCTATTTTGTTACGAATGCTACGTGCATTCAGATAGAGAACTTTCAAAGATGTTTTGTGACACTTAGTTCCTGCTTTTGCCCTTTTTATTACTTTACCTTTTACTCCATACCTTCTGCCCCTTCCTGACACGCTCTGGTTTTTAATTTCCCCACTGCTACCTAAGTCTATGACCTTCTCTGTTGTCATTTTTATTATTGGCTCTCTAGGAACCTCCCCCCACTAGTTAGTTTAAAGCCCTCTCTACAGCCCTAGTTATATGATCCACCAGGACTCTAGTCCCAGCTCTGGCCAAGACAAAGGACAGTGAGGGACAGGCATTCAGAGACAAAAGACTGTGAGGGACAGGCATTCAGGGACTGAAGACAGTGCGAGACAGGCATTCAGAGGTAGAAGGCAGTGAGGGTCAGGCATTCAGAGACAACAGGCAGTGAGGGACAGGCATTCAGAGACAAAGGACAGTGGGGGACAGGCATTCAGAGACAAAGGACGGTGAGGGACAGGCATTCAGACACAAAGGACAGTGAGGGACAGGCATTTAGAGTCAACAGGCAGTGAGGGACAGGCAATCAGAGACAACAGGCAGTGAGGGACAGGCATTCAGAGACAAGCGACAGTGAGGGACAGGCATTCAGTGAAAAAGGACAGTTAGGGATAGGCAGTCACAGACAAAGGACAGTGAGGGACAGGCATTCAGAGACAAGGGACAGTGAGGGACAGGCATTCAGAGACAGAAGACAGTGAGGGACAGGCATTCAGAGACAAAGGACAGTGAGCGACAGGCATTCAAAGACAAAGGACACTGAGGGACAGGCATTTAGAGACAAAGGACAGTGAGGGACAGGCATTCAGGAACAAAGGACAGTGAGGGACAGGCATTCAAAGACAAAGGACAGTGAGGGACAGGCATTCAGAGACAAAGGACAGTGAGGGACAGGCAATCACAGACAAAGGACAGTGAAAGACAGGCATTTAGAGACAGAAGATAGTGAGGTGCAGGTATTCAGGGACAGAAGACAGCGAGAGGCATGCATTCAGAGGTAGAAGGCAGTGAGATACAGGCATTCAGAGAAAACAGCCAGTGAGGGACAGGCATTCAGAGACAAAGGACAGTGGGTGACAGGCATTCAGAGACAAAGGACAGTGAGTGACAGGCGTTCAGAGACAAAGGACAGTGAGTGACAGGCATTCAGAGACAAAGGACAGTGAGGGACAGGCAGTCACAGGCAAAGGACAGTGGGGGACAGGCATTCAGAGACAAAGGACAGTGAGGGACAGGCATTCAGAGGCAAAAGGCAGTGAGGGACAGGCATTCAGAGACAAAAGGCAGTGAGGGACAGGCATTCAGAGACAAAGGACAGTGAGGGACAGGCATTCAGAGACAGAAGACAGTGAGGGACAGGCATTCAGAGACAAAGGACAGTGAGGGACAGGCATTGAGAGACAAGGGGCAGTGAGGTACAGGCATTCACATACAAAGGAAAGTGAGGGACAGGCATTCAGAGACAAAGGACAGTGGGGGATGACATAAATCGTGCCATTCAGGTAGAAATGAATTATGAAATATACTGGGCAGCCTGCTGGTGGCGCTGTCCGGGGAAAGTATAAATACTCGGGCATGGGCCCAGCTTGCTCAGGGACATTTTGTAAACAGGAACTAGTGAAGGATAACTAGACTTCCATGTTGTGAAACAGTCGATTAAAGCCTTGTTTAATACTCTGGCCAAGTGCCAATAATTTTCTGATGTCAAGGGCCATGTGTTCAGAGACAAAGGACACTGAGGGACAGGCATTCAGAGACAGAAGATAGTGAGGTGCAGGCATTCAGAGACAACAGGCAGTGAGGGACAGGCATTCAGAGACAACAGACAGTGAGCGACAGGCATTCAGAGACAAAGGACAGTGGGGGACAGGCATTCAGAGACAAAGGACAGTGAGTGACAGGCGTTCAGCGACAAAGGACAGTGAGTGACAGGCATTCAGAGACAAAGGACAGTGAGGGACAGGCAGTCACAGGCAAAGGACAGTGGGGGACAGGCATTCAGAGACAAATGACAGTGAGGGACAGGCATTGAGGGCCAGGCATTCAGGGACAGAATACAGCGAGAGGCAGGCATTCAGAGGTAGAAGGCAGTGAGGGACAGGCATTCAGAGACAACAGCCAGTGAGGGACAGGCATTCAGAGACAAAGGACAGTGGGGGACAGGCATTCAGAGACAAAGGACAGTGAGTGACAGGCGTTCAGAGACAAAGGACAGTGAGTGACAGGCATTCAGAGACAAAGGACAGTGAGGGACAGGCAGTCGCAGGCAAAGGACAGTGGGGGACAGGCATTCAGAGACAAATGACAGTGAGGGACAGGCATTCAGAGACAAAAGGCAGTGAGGGACAGGCATTCAGAGACAAAGGACAGTGAGGGACAGGCATTCAAAGAAAAGGACAGCGAGGGACAGGCATTCAAAGAAAAGGACAGTGAGGGACAGGCATTCAGAGACAGAAGACAGTGAGGGACAGGCATTCAGAGACAACAGGCAGTGAGGGACAGGCATTCAGAGACATAAGAACATAAGAAATGTGAGCAGGAGTAGGCCAATCGGCCCCTCGAGCCTGCTCCGCCATTCAATAAGATCATGGCTGATCTGATCCTAACCGCCAATCTACTATCACAGAACTATCTCCTGAATCTAACAGAATTAGACACACAAAATAGGAGCAGGATCAGTCTACACTGCCCCTGGGCCTGCTCCGCTACCCACAGGGCCATGACCGATCCGAACCTAGACTCGTGTCCAAATTCCTGCCTGCTCCCCGTAACCCTTAATTCCCTTTACTTCTAGGAGACTGTCTATTTCTGTTTTAAATTTATGGAATGATGTAGCTTCTACAGCTTTTTGAGGCAGCATATTCCATGGACCTACCACCCTCTGAGTGAAGTAGTTCCTCCTCATCTCAGTTTTGAAAGAGCAGCCCCTTATTCTAAGACTATGCCCCCTAGTTCTAGTTTCACCCATCATCGGGAACATCCTCCCCGCATCCACCCGATCCAACCCCTTCACAATCTTATATGTTTCAATAAGATCGCCTCTCATTCTTCTGAACTCCAATGAGTAGAGTCCCAATCTACTCAACCTCTCCTCCATATGTCCATCCCCTCATCCCCGGGATTAACCGAGTGAACCTTCTTTGTACTGACTCACGAGCAAGTATGTCCTTTCTTAAGTATGGACACCAAAACTGTACGCAGTATTCCAGGTGCGGTCTCACCAATACCTTGTACAACTGAAGCAATACCTCCCTATTTTTATATTCTATCCCCCTAGCAATGAAAGCCAACATTCCATTGGCCTTCTTAATCACTTGCTGCACCTGCATACTAACCTTTTGAGTTTCATGCACCAGGACCCCCAGATCCCTTTGTACTTCAGTTCTTTCCAGTTTCTTGCCATTAAGATAATAACTTGCTCTATGATTTTTCCTGCCAAAGTGCATAACCTCACACTTTCCAGTATTGTATTCCATCTGCCAAATCTCTGCCCACTTACTTAGCCTGTCTATGTCCCCTTGCAGGTTTTTTATGTCCTCCTCACTCACTACTTTCCCTCCCATCTTAGTATCATCTGCAAACTTTGATATGTTACACTCGGTCCCCTCCTCCAAATCGTTAATATAGATTGTAAAGAGTTGGGGACCCAGCACTGACCCCTGCGGAACACCACTAGTTACTGATTGCCAGTCTGAGAATGAACCATTTATCCCAACTCTCTGCCTTCTGTTAGATAGCCAATCCTCTATCCATGCCAGAATATTACCCCCAATCACGTGATTTTTTATCTTAAGCAATAATCTTTTGTGTGGCACCTTGTCAAATGCCTTTTGGAAGTCTAAATACACTACGTCCACTGGTTCCCCTTCATCCACCCTATATGTTACTTCCTCAAAGAACTCCAGCAAATTTGTCAAACATGACTTCCCCTTCATAAAACCATGCTGACTTTGTCCTATTAAATTATGATTATCCAAATGTCCTGTTACTGTCTCCTTAATAATGGACTCCAAAATTTTACCTACCACAGATGTTAGGCTAACCGGTCTATAGTTTCCAGCCTTCTGTCTACTGCCCTTTTTAAATAAGGGTGTTACATTAGCAGTTTTCCAGTCTGCCGGGACCTTTGCCGAGTCCAGGGAGTTTTGGAAAATTATTACCAATGCATCCACAATCCCTACCGCCACTTCCCTCAAGACCCTAGGATGTAAGCCATCAGGTCCAGGTGATTTATCCGCCTTGAGTCCCATTATTTTACCGAGTACCACTTCCTTAGTGATTTTGATCGTGTTTAGCTCCTCCCCCCCTTTAGCCCCCTGTTTGTCCAGTGTTGGGATATTCTTAGTGTCTTCCACTGTAAAGACTGATATAAAATATTCATTCAGTGTTTTTGCCATCTCCATATTTCCCACCATTAATTTCCCGGTCTCATCCTCTAAGGGACCAACATTTACTTTAGCCACCCTTTTTCTTTTTATATAACTATAAAAACTCTTACTATCTGTTTTTATATTTTTTGCTAATTTACTTTCATAATCTATCTTCCCTTTCTAAATCAATCTTTTTGTTATTTTTTGCTGTCTTTTAAAGTTTTCCCAATCCTCTATCCTCCCACTAGATTTGGCTACCTTATATGCCCTTGTTTTTAGTCGAATACTATCCTTAATTTCTTTACTTAGCCACGGATGGCTGTCTTTTCTTTTACACCCTTTTCTTCTCAGTGGAATATATATTTTTTGGAAGTTGTAAAATAACTCCTTAAATGTACACCACTGATCATGTATCATCTTACCCTTTAATCTATTTTCCCAATCCACTCTACTCAATTCTGCTCTCATACCTTCATAGTTTCCTTTATTCAAGCTTAGCACGCTTGTTTGAGATCCAACCTTCTCACCCTCTAATTGAATATGGAATTCAACCATGTTATGGTCACTCATTCCAAGGGGATCCTTTACTAGGACATTTTTAATTAATCCTGTCTCGTTACACAGGACCAGATCTAAGGTTGCTTGCCCCCTGGTCGGTTCAGTTACATACTGCTCAAGAAACCCATCCCTAATACACTCAATGAACTCATCCTCAAGGCAGCCCTGCCCAATTTGATTTGTCCAATTAATATGATAGTTAAAATCCCCCATAATTATAGATGTTCCCTTATTACAAGCCTCAACTATTTGCTGATTGATACTCCGTCCAACAGAGTTGCCACTGTTCGGAGGCCTATAGACTACACCCACTAGTGTTTTTTTCCCCTTATTATTCCTTACCTCCACCCAAACTGTTTCATTATCCTGATCTTTTGACCCAATATCATTTCTCTGTATTACAGTGATTCCTTCCTTTATTAACATAGCCACCCCACCTCCCCTTCCTTCCTGCCTGTCCTTCCTGATCGTTAAATAACCTGGTATGTTTAATTCCCAGGCATTGTCACCCTGCAGCCATGTTTCTGTTATGGCCACAAGATCATACCCATATGTAGTTATTTGTGCCATTAACTCGTCTATTTTGTTACGAATGCTACGTGCATTCAGATAGAGAACTTTCAAAGATGTTTTGTGACACTTAGTTCCTGCTTTTGCCCTTTTTATTACTTTACCTTTTACTCCATACCTTCTGCCCCTTCCTGACACGCTCTGGTTTTTAATTTCCCCACTGCTACCTAAGTCTATGACCTTCTCTGTTGTCATTTTTATTATTGGCTCTCTAGGAACCTCCCCCCACTAGTTAGTTTAAAGCCCTCTCTACAGCCCTAGTTATATGATCCACCAGGACTCTAGTCCCAGCTCTGGCCAAGACAAAGGACAGTGAGGGACAGGCATTCAGAGACAAAAGACTGTGAGGGACAGGCATTCAGGGACTGAAGACAGTGCGAGACAGGCATTCAGAGGTAGAAGGCAGTGAGGGTCAGGCATTCAGAGACAACAGGCAGTGAGGGACAGGCATTCAGAGACAAAGGACAGTGGGGGACAGGCATTCAGAGACAAAGGACGGTGAGGGACAGTCATTCAGAGACAAAGGACAGTGAGGGACAGGCATTTAGAGACAACAGGCAGTGAGGGACAGGCAATCAGAGACAACAGGCAGTGAGGGACAGGCATTCAGAGACAAGCGACAGTGAGGGACAGGCATTCAGTGAAAAAGGACAGTTAGGGATAGGCAGTCACAGACAAAGGACAGTGAGGGACAGGCATTCAGAGACAAGGGACAGTGAGGGACAGGCATTCAGAGACAGAAGACAGTGAGGGACAGGCATTCAGAGACAAAGAACAGTGAGCGACAGGCATTCAAAGACAAAGGACACTGAGGGACAGGCATTTAGAGACAAAGGACAGTGAGGGACAGGCATTCAGGAACAAAGGACAGTGAGGGACAGGCATTCAAAGACAAAGGACAGTGAGGGACAGGCATTCAGAGACAAAGGACAGTGAGGGACAGGTATTCACAGACAAAGGACAGTGAGGGAGAGGCTTTCAGAGACAGAAGACAGTGAGGTACAGGCATTCACAGACAAAGGACAGTGAGGGACAGGCATTCAGAGACATAGGACAGTGAAGGACAGGCATTTAGAGACAGAAGATAGTGAGGTGCAGGTATTCAGGGACAGAAGACAGCGAGAGGCATGCATTCAGAGGTAGAAGGCAGTGAGATACAGGCATTCAGAGAAAACAGCCAGTGAGGGACAGGCATTCAGAGACAAAGGACAGTGGGTGACAGGCATTCAGAGACAAAGGACAGTGAGTGACAGGCGTTCAGAGACAAAGGACAGTGAGTGACAGGCATTCAGAGACAAAGGACAGTGAGGGACAGGCAGTCACAGGCAAAGGACAGTGGGGGACAGGCATTCAGAGACAAAGGACAGTGAGTGACAGGCATTCAGAGGCAAAAGGCAGTGAGGGACAGGCATTCAGAGACAAAAGGCAGTGAGGGACAGGCATTCAGAGACAAAGGACAGTGAGGGACAGGCATTCAGAGACAGAAGACAGTGAGGGACAGGCATTCAGAGACAAAGGACAGTGAGGGACAGGCATTGAGAGACAAGGGGCAGTGAGGGACAGGCATTCACATACAAAGGAAAGTGAGGGACAGGCATTCAGAGACAAAGGACAGTGGGGGCTGACATAAATCGTGCCATTCAGGTAGAAATGAATTATGAAATATACTGGGCAGCCTGCTGGTGGCGCTGTCCGGGGAAAGTATAAATACTCGGGCATGGGCCCAGCTTGCTCAGGGACATTTTGTAAACAGGAACTAGTGAAGGATAACTAGACTTCCATGTTGTGAAACAGTCGATTAAAGCCTTGTTTAATACTCTGACCAAGTGCCAATAATTTTCTGATGTCAAGGGCCATGTGTTCAGAGACAAAGGACACTGAGGGACAGGCATTCAGAGACAGAAGATAGTGAGGTGCAGGCATTCAGAGACAACAGGCAGTGAGGGACAGGCATTCAGAGACAACAGACAGTGAGGGACAGGCATTCAGAGACAAAGGACAGTGGGGGACAGGCATTCAGAGACAAAGGACAGTGAGTGACAGGCGTTCAGAGACAAAGGACAGTGAGTGACAGGCATTCAGAGACAAAGGACAGTGAGGGACAGGCAGTCACAGGCAAAGGACAGTGGGGGACAGGCATTCAGAGACAAATGACAGTGAGGGACAGGCATTGAGGGCCAGGCATTCAGGGACAGAATACAGCGAGAGGCAGGCATTCAGAGGTAGAAGGCAGTGAGGGACAGGCATTCAGAGACAACAGCCAGTGAGGGACAGGCATTCAGAGACAAAGGACAGTGGGGGACAGGCATTCAGAGACAAAGGACAGTGAGTCACAGGCGTTCATAGACAAAGGACAGTGAGTGACAGGCATTCAGAGACAAAGGACAGTGAGGGACAGGCAGTCGCAGGCAAAGGACAGTGGGGGACAGGCATTCAGAGACAAAGGACGGTGAGGGACAGGCATTCAGAGACAAAGGACAGTGAGGGACAGGCATTTAGAGACAACAGGCAGTGAGGGACAGGCAATCAGAGACAAGCGACAGTGAGGGACAGGCATTCAGTGAAAAAGGACAGTTAGGGATAGGCAGTCACAGACAAAGGACAGTGAGGGACAGGCATTCAGAGACAAGGGACAGTGAGGGACAGGCATTCAGAGACAGAAGACAGTGAGGGACAGGCATTCAGAGACAAAGGACAGTGAGCGACAGGCATTCAAAGACAAAGGACACTGAGGGACAGGCATTCAGAGACAAGCGACAGTGAGGGACAGGCATTCAGTGAAAAAGGACAGTTAGGGATAGGCAGTCACAGACAAAGGACAGTGAGGGACAGGCATTCAGAGACAAGGGACAGTGAGGGACAGGCATTCAGAGACAGAAGACAGTGAGGGACAGGCATTCAGAGACAAAGGACAGTGAGCGACAGGCATTCAAAGACAAAGGACACTGAGGGACAGGCATTTAGAGGCAAAGGACAGTGAGGGACAGGCATTCAGGAACAAAGGACAGTGAGGGACAGGCATTCAAAGACAAAGGACAGTGAGGGACAGGCATTCAGAGACAAAGGACAGTGAGGGACAGGCATTCACAGACAAAGGACAGTGAGGGAGAGGCATTCAGAGACAGAAGACAGTGAGGGACAGGCATTCACAGACAAAGGACAGTGAGGGACAGGCATTCAGACACAAAGGACAGTGAGGGACAGGCATTCAGAGACATAGGACAGTGAAGGACAGGCATTCAGAGACATAGGACAGTGAAGGACAGGCATTTAGAGACAGAAGATAGTGAGGTGCAGGTATTCAGGGACAGAAGACAGCGAGAGGCATGCATTCAGAGGTAGAAGGCAGTGAGAGACAGGCATTCAGAGAAAACAGCCAGTGAGGGACAGGCATTCAGAGACAAAGGACAGCGGGTGACAGGCATTCAGAGACAAAGGACAGTGAGTGACAGGCGTTCAGAGACAAATGACAGTGAGTGACAGGCATTCAGAGACAAAGGACAGTGAGGGACAGGCAGTCACAAGCAAAGGACAGTGGGGGACAGGCATTCAGAGACAAAGGACAGTGAGGGACAGGCATTCAGAGGCAAAAGGCAGTGAGGGACAGGCATTCAGAGACAAAAGGCAGTGAGGGACAGGCATTCAGAGACAAAGGACAGTGAGGGACAGGCATTCAGAGACAGAAGACAGTGAGGGACAGGCATTCAGAGACAAAGGACAGTGAGGGACAGGCATTGAGAGACAAAGGGCAGTGAGGGACAGGCATTCACATACAAAGGAAAGTGAGGGACAGGCATTCAGAGACAAAGGACAGTGGGGGATGACATTAATCGTGCCATTCAGGCAGAAATGAATTATGAAATATACTGGGCAGCCTGCTGGTGGCGCTGTCCGGGGAAAGTATAAATACTCGGGCATGGGCCCAGCTTGCTCAGGGACATTTTGTAAACAGGAACTAGTGAAGGATAACTAGACTTCCATGTTGTGAAACAGTCGATTAAAGCCTTGTTTAATACTCTGACCAAGTGCCAATAATTTTCTGATGTGAAGGGCCATGTGTTCAGAGACAAAGGACACTGAGGGACAGGCATTCAGAGACAGAAGATAGTGAGGTGCAGGCATTCAGAGACAACAGGCAGTGAGGGACAGGCATTCAGAGACAACAGTCAGTGAGGGACAGGCATTCAGAGACAAAGGACAGTGGGGGACAGGCATTCAGAGACAAAAGACTGTGAGGGACAGGCATTCAGGGACTGAAGACAGTGCGAGACAGGCAATCAGAGACAACAGGCAGTGAGGGACAGGCATTCAGAGACAAGGGACAGTGAGGGACAGGCATTCAGTGAAAAAGGACAGTTAGGGATAGGCAGTCACAGGCAAAGGACAGTGAGGGACAGGCATTCAGAGACAAGGGACAGTGAGGGACAGGCATTCAGAGACAGAAGACAGTCAGGGACAGGCATTCAGAGACAAAGGACAGTGAGCGACAGGCATTCAAAGACAAAGGACACTGAGGGACAGGCATTCAGTGACAGCAGATAGTGAGGTGCAGGCATTCAGAGACAGAAGACAGTGAGGGACAGGCATTCAGAGACAAAAGACAGTGAGGGACTGGCATTCAAAGACAAAGGACACTGAGGGACAGGCATTCAGAGACAGAAGATAGTGAGGTGCAGGCATTCAGAGACAATGGCAGTGAGGGACAGGCATTCAGAGACAAAAGACAGTGAGGGACAGGCATTCAAAGACAAAGGACACTGAGGGACAGGCATTCAGAGACAACAGGCAGTGAGGGACAGGCATTCAGTGACAACAGGCAGTGGGGGACAGGCATTCAGAGACAAAGGACAGTGAGTGACAGGCGTTCAGAGACAAAGGACAGTGAGGGACAGGCAGTCACATGCAAAGGACAGTGAGGGACAGGCATTCAGAGACAACAGCCAGTGAGGGACAGGCATTCAGAGACAAAGGACAGTGAGTGACAGGCGTTCAGAGACAAAGGACGGTGAGTGACAGGCATTCAGAGACAAAGGACAGTGAGGGACAGGCAGTCACAGGCAAAGGACAGTGGGGGACAGGCATTGAGAGACAAAGGACAGTGAGGGACAGGCATTCAGAGACAAAAGGCAGTGAGGGACAGGCATTCAGAGACAAAAGGCAGTGAGGGACAGGCATTCAGAGACAAAGGACAGTGAGGGACAGTCATTCAGAGACAAAGGACAGTGAGGGACAGGCATTCAGAGACAAAGGACAGTGAGGGACAGGCATTCAGCGACAAAGGACATTGAGGGACAGCCAGTTACAGGCAAAGGAAAATGAGGGACAGGCATTCAGAGACAGAAGACAGTGAGGGACAGGCATTCAGAAACAAAGGACACTGAGGAACAGTCATTCAGAGACAAGGGACAGTGAGCGACAGGAATTCAAAGACAAAGGACAGTGAGGGACAGGCATTCAGGGACGGAAGACAGCGAGAGACAGGCATTCAGGGACAGAAGACAGTGAGGGACAGGCATTCCGAGACAAAAGACAGTGAGGGACAGGCATTCAGAGACAGAAGACAGTGAGGGACAGGCATTCAGAGACAGAAGACAGTGAGGGACAGGCATTCAGAGAGAAAAGACAGTGAGGGACAGGCATTCAGAGACAAAGGACAGGGAGGGACAGGCAGTCACTGACAAAGGACAGTGAGGGACAGTCATTCAGAGACAAAGGACAGTGAGGGACAGGCAATCAGAGACAACAGGCAGTGAGGGACAGGCATTCAGAGACAAGGGACAGTGAGGGACAGGCATTCAGTGAAAAAGGACAGTTAGGGATAGGCAGTCACAGACAAAGGACAGTGAGGGACAGGCATTCAGAGACAAGGGACAGTGAGGGACAGGCATTCAGAGACAGAAGACAGTGAGGGACAGGCATTCAGAGACAAAGGACAGTGAGTGACAGGCATTCAAAGACAAAGGACACTGAGGGACAGGCATTCAGAGACAAAGGACAGTGAGGGACAGTCATTCAGGAACAAAGGACAGTGAGGGACAGGCATTCAAAGACAAAGGACACCAAGGGACAGGCATTCAGAGACAAAGGACAGTGAGGGACAGGCAATCAGAGAAAAAGGACAGTGAGGGACAGGCATTCAGAGACAAAGGACGGTGAGGGACAGGCATTCAGAGACAAAGGACAGTGAGGGACAGGCATTCACATACAAAGGACAGTGAGGGACAGGCATTCACATACAAAGGACAGTGAGGGACAGGCATTCAGAGACAAAGGACAGTGAGGGTCAGGCATTCACAGACAAAGGACAGTGAGTGAGAGGCATTCAGAGACAGAAGACAGTGAGGGACAGGCATTCAGAGACAGAGGACAGTGAAGGACAGGCATTCAGAGACAAAGGACAGTGAGGGACAGGCATTCAGAGACAAGGGACAGTGAGGGACAGGCATTCAGAGACAGAAGACAGTGAGGGACAGGCATTCAGAGACAAAGGACAGTGAGGGACAGGCATTCAGGAACAAAGGACAGTGAGGGACAGGCATTCAAAGACAAAGGACACCAAGGGACAGGCATTCAGAGACAAAGGACAGTGAGGGACAGGCAATCAGAGAAAAAGGACAGTGAGGGACAGGCATTCAGAGACAAAGGACAGTGAGGGACAGGCATTCACATACAAAGGACAGTGAGGGACAGGCATTCACATACAAAGGACAGTGAGGGACAGGCATTCAGAGACAAAGGACAGTGAGTGTCAGGCATTCACAGACAAAGGACAGTGAGTGAGAGGCATTCAGAGACAGAAGACAGTGAGGGACAGGCATTCAGAGACAGAGGACAGTGAAGGACAGGCATTCAGAGACAAAGGACAGTGAGGGACAGGCATTCAGAGACAAAGGACAGTGGGGGATGACATAAATCGTGACATTCAGGTAGAAATGAATTATGAAATATACTGGGCAGCCTGCTGGTGATGCTGTCCAGGGAAAGTATAAATACTCGGGCATGGGCCCAGCTTGCTCAGGGACATTTTGTAAACAGGAACTAGTGAAGGATAACTAGACTTCCATGTTGTGAAACAGTCGATTAAAGCGTTGTTTAATACCCTGACCAAGTGCCTTGTAATTTTCTGATGTCAAGGGACATGTGTTCAGGGACAAAGGACACTGAGGGACAGGCATTCAGTGACAGCAGATAGTGAGGTGCAGGCATTCAGAGACAGAAGACAGTGAGGGACAGGCATTCAGAGACAAAAGACAGTGAAGGACTGGCATTCAAAGACAAAGGACACTGAGCGACAGGCATTCAGAGACAGAAGATAGTGAGGTGCAGGCATTCAGAGACAGAAGACAGTGAGGGACAGGCATTCAGAGACAACAGGCAGTGAGGGACAGGCATTCAGAGACAACAGGCAGTGAGGGACAGGCATTCAGAGACAAAGGACAGTGGGGGACAGGCATTCAGAGACAAAGGACAGTGAGTGACAGGCGTTCAGAGACAAAGGACAGTGAGGGACAGGCAGTCACAGGCAAAGGACAGTGAGGGACAGGCATTCAGAGACAACAGCCAGTGAGGGACAGGCATTCAGAGACAAAGGACAGTGAGTGACAGGCGTTCAGAGACAAAGGACGGTGAGTGACAGGCATTCAGAGACAAAGGACAGTGAGGGACAGGCAGTCACAGGCAAAGGACAGTGGGGGACAGGCATTGAGAGACAAGGGACAGCGAGGGACAGGCATTCAGAGACAAAAGGCAGTGAAGGACAGGCATTCAGAGACAAAAGGCAGTGAGGGACAGGCATTCAGAGACAAAGGACAGTGAGGGACAGTCATTCAGAGACAAAGGACAGTGAGGGACAGGCATTCAGAGACAAAGGACAGTGAGGGACAGGCATTCAGTGACAAAGGACAGTGAGGGACAGCCAGTTACAGGCAAAGGAAAATGAGGGACAGTCATTCAGAGACAGAAGACAGTGAGGGACAGGCATTCAGAAACAAAGGACACTGAGGAACAGTCATTCAGAGACAAAGGACTGCGAGGGACAGGCATTCAGAGACAAAGGACAGTGAGTGACAGGCATTCAGAGACAAGGGACAGTGAGCGACAGGAATTCAAAGACAAAGGACAGTGAGGGACAGGTATTCAGAGACAAAGGCCAGTGAGGGACAGGTATTCAGGGACGGAAGACAGTGAGAGACAGGCATTCAGGGACAGAAGACAGTGAGGGACAGGCATTCCGAGACAAAAGACAGTGAGGGACAGGCATTCAGAGACAGAAGACAGTGAGGGACAGGCAGTCACCGACAAAGGACAGTGAGGGACAGGCATTCAGAGACAGAAGACAGTGAGGGACAGGCATTCAGAGAGAAAAGACAGTGAGGGACAGGCATTCAGAGACAAAGGACAGTGAGGGACAGGCAGTCACCGACAAAGGACAGTGAGGGACAGGCATTCAGAGACAAAGGACAGTGAGGGACAGGCATTCAGAGACAAAGGACCCTGGGAGCGGGATTCCTTGAGGAGGGGACCTTGAGAGAGGGATACCTTGAGGAGGAGGTCCTGAAATTGGGATACCTTTAGGGGGAGGCTCAGAGGGAGGGATACCTTGAAGAGGCTTTGAGGGAGAGGCCCTGAGAGATGGATACCTTGGGTGGAAGGCCATGAGAGAGAGATGCTTTTTTGTGGTTTAAAAAGAAAGACTTGCATTTATATAGCGCCTTTGACATCCACTGGACATCTCAAAGTGCTTTACAGTCAATGAAGTACTTTTGAATTGGAGTCACTGTTGTAATGTGGGAAGCGCGGCAGCCAATTTGCGCACAGCAAGGTCCCAGAAACAGCAGTGTGATAATGACCAGATCATCTGTTTTAGTGATGCTGATTGAGGGATAAATATTGGCCAGGACACAGGGAATAACTCCCCTGCTCTTCTTCAAAATAGTGCCATGGAATCTTTTACGTCCACCTGAGAGAGCAGACGGGGCCTCAGTTTAACGTCTCACCCGAAAGACGGCACCTCCGACAGTGTAGGCGGATGAAAGATGAACGAATACTTGAGGTACAGGATCCTGCGGAGTTGCTCCAATTAGTAATCGTCTGCTTGCGCCCTTCAATCCTCCTCAAAACATTTGGTATAAAACCTAATGAAATACGAATTGTCAGTGTACCTCCCCAGACTGCACCACATGTCAGTGATTGATTCCCGTTCCACTGACGTCATCTAAACTGTGCTTCGATTTCTCGGCCACTGCTTCTTCTGAGTGCTGTGGAGTCTTGCTGATCTCCAGTGACGGGCACTGTCTATTTCTTAAGCTCTTCCTGTGTCTGTCTTGCTGAAATAAAAATAGCTCGTTGATTTTCAGTGGGTTTCCAATTTACGTCACCACGATCCTCAAGTACAAATCTCTTGCTGCAGTGGACTGATCTTGGCAGTGCTGTCCTGTGGATTTGATGTTTCCTTTTGCTCTCTGTCCAGAGTGGTCTCTATTGTCACCAGCACCCGGTGCAACATTAAATCTTACGGCACAACAGGCTTAGTTTTATATCGCAGTATGAAAAAAAGTTTCTATTTTCAGCTGATTGAATTCAAAATGCTTTTCCTCATTTACAAATCCTTTCTACGACCTTTGCTGCAGTCTCTCTCTGCAACATCCTCTGCCCCTATAGCCCAGCTCATGCTCTCTGTTTCTGCTCATCTGTGCATTCCCCCTCCTTCTGTCCATCGACAATTTCTCCTCCCAGCAATCTGGACAATTCTCCCGAAATCTTTCGTTGCTGCTACATCTCTCATCACCTTCAAAAACCTCTTCATAACCCACCTTTCCTTCAGTCCTCTCCTCACAGAATCATAGAAATTTACAACACAGGAGGCCATTCGACCCATCTTGTCTGTGTCGGCCGACAAAGAGCTATCCACCCTAATCCCACTTTCCAGCACTTGGTCCGTAGCCCTGTAGGTTACGGCACTTCAAGTGCATATCCAAGTACTTTTTAAATGTGATGAGGGTCTCTGCCTCTACCACCCTTTCAGGCAGTGAGTTCCAGACCCCCACCACCCTCTGGGTGAAAAAATTCTCCTCGGGCCAGAGCCCCGAGACCGGAGAAGCAGCGGACCTGCGCGGGAGCAGCCCGAGGCGGCTGAGTATAAGAGGGAGCAGTCAGAGGCACCGAGGCCCACAGCCCCGAGACCGGAGAAGCAGCGGACCTGCGCGGGAGCAGCCCGAGGCGGCTGAGTATAAGAGGGAGCAGTCAGAGGCACCGAGGCCCACAGCCCCGAGACCGGAGAAGCAGCGGACCTGCGCGGGAGCAGCCCGAGGCGGCTAAGTATAAGAGGGAGCAGTCAGAGGCATACCAATCCAGGTTCCGGGAGAGAGGTAAAAAGTAATCCAAGTGCGACGTCAGCAGGAAGCAGGTAAGTGATTGGTTGGTGAGTATTTCTCTCTTTTCAATACAAGCTTGAATTCTGTGGTGTTAAATTTCTAGGGTCTCTGTGTTGTAGTGGGGACAGTTGGTAAATAAAGCGCCCTAGAGTATATCTGTAACTGGGGTGTTGAATAAATTTTTTAATTAATTAAAGGAGTAAGTCATGGCAGGAGAGCTCAGACCCGTGTTCTGCTCCTCTTGCTCCATGTGGGAAGTCAGGGACGCTGCCAGTGTCCCTGACGACCATGTGTGCGGGAAATGCATCCAGCTGCAGCTACTTGTAGACCGCATTGCGGCGCTCAAGCTGCGGGTGGATGAGTTTTGGAGCATGCGCGATGCTGAGAGGGTCGTGGATAGCACGTTTAGCGAGTTGTTCACGCCACAGAGTAGGGCTGCACAGGCAGAAAGAAATTGGGTGACCATCAGGCAGAGCAACAGAGGCAGGCAGGAAGTGCAGGGAACCCCTGCGGACATCCCCCTTTCAAACAGGTATACCAAGTTGGACACTGTTGGGGGGGATGACTTACCAGGGGAAGGCAGCAGCAGCCAGCTTCCTGGCACCAGGGACGCTTCTGCTGCTCAGAAAGGGAGGAAAAAGAGTGGGAGAGCAATAGTGGTAGGGGATTCTATCGTAAGGGGAACAGATAGGCGGTTCTGTGGCCGCAAACGTGACTCCAGGATGGTTTGTTGCCTCCCTGGGGCCAGGGCCATGGATGTCACTGAGCGGCTACAGGGCATTCTTAAGGGGGAGGGTGAGCAGGCAGAGGTCGTGGTCCACATTGGGACCAACGACATAGGTAGGAAGGGGGATGAGGTCCTGCATCAAGAATTTAGGGAGCTAGGTAACAGATTAAAGAGCAGGACCTCAAAGGTTGTAATCTCTGGATTACTCCCAGTGCCACGTGCTAGTGAGTATAGGAATAGGAGGATAGAGCAGATGAATGTGTGGCTAAAGAGTTGGTGTAGGGGGGAGGGTTTTACTTTCCTGGATCACTGGGCCTGCTTCTGGGAAAGGTGGGACTTGTACAAGTCGGACGGGTTGCACCTGAACCAGAGCGGGACAAATATCCTTGCGGGGAGGTTTGCTAGCACTGTTGGGGGGGGTTTAAACTAACTTGGCAGGGGGATGGGATACAGAGGGGAGCTGAAATAGGGGGTGATGTGTTGCCAATTATAGAGAAAAAAACAAGTCAGCTTGGTAGACAGGGCAAATATATAAGGGCAAGGCTGGATGGCATCTATTTTAATGCAAGGAGTCTTGCAAATAAGGTGGATGAACTGAAGGTGTTGATAAACACATGGGAGTATGATATTGTTGCTATCACGGAGACATGGTTGAGGGAGGGGCAAGACTGGCAGCTCAATATTCCGGGGTACAGAATCTTCAGGCGAGACAGAGGGGGAGGTATAAGAGGAGGGGGGTGTCGCAATATTAATTAAGGAGTCAATTACTGCAGTAAGGAGGGATGATATATTAGCAGGTTCCTCTAATGAGGCCATATGGGTGGAGCTTAAAAACAAAAAGGGGGCAAGCACTTTGCTGGGAGTGTACTATAGGCCTCCAAACAGTCAGGGGGAGATAGAGGAACAGATATGTAGGCAAATCTCAGAGAAATGTGCAAATAATAGGGTAATAATAATGGGGGATTTCAACTTCCCCAATATTAACTGGGATAGTCAGAGTGTGAAAGGCTCAGAGGGTGTAGAATTCTTAAAGTGCATCCAGGAGAGCTTTTTGAGCCAGCATGTAGAAAGTCCTACAAGAGAGGGGGCGGTACTGGACCTAATTCTAGGGAATGTGGCCGGCCAAGTGGAAAAAGTGCTAGTAGGTGAGCACTTTGGTGACAGTGACCATAATATGGTGAGATTTAAGGTGGTCATGGAAAAGGACAGGGATGGGCCGGAAATAAAGGTTCTAAATTGGGGGAAGGCCGATTTTAATAGGATAAGGCAGGATCTGGCCAAAATGGACTGGGATCAGCTACTTGTAGGAAAATCCGCATCGGAGCAATGGGAGGCTTTCAGAAGGGAGATTGAGATCATACAATGGCAACATGTTCCCGTAAAGGTCAAGGGTGGTTCCAAAAACCACAGGGAACCTTGGATGTCAGGGGATATATGAGAATGGATTAGGAAAAAAGGAGGGCTTTTGGCAGATACAAAAGGCTAAAGACGGAGGAAGCCCTAGAGGAGTAGAAAAAGTGCAGGGGGATACTTAAAAAAGAAATTAGGAGATCAAGGAGGGGCCATGAAATAACACTGGCGAGCAAAATAAAGGAAAATCCTAAGATGTTTTATAAGTATATTAAGGGTAAGAGGATAACTAGGGAAAAAATAGGGCCCATTAGGGACAAAAGTGGCAATCTGTGTGTGGAGCCGGAAGATGTAGGAAGGGTTCTAAATGAATTTTTTGCATCTGTTGTCACTATGGAGAAGGACGATGTAGACATAGAAATAGGGCGGGGGGACTGTGATATGCTCGAACATATTAACATCGAGAGGGAGGAGGTATTGGCGGTGTTAGCAGGCCTAAAAATGGATAAATCCCCAGGCCCGGACGAAATGTATCCCAGGCTGCTGTGTGAGGCAAAGGAAGAGATTGCGGGGGCTCTAACACATATATTCAGGACCTCTCTGGCCACAGGGGATGTGCCAGAGGACTGGAGAACCGCTAATGTAGTACCATTATTTAAGAAGGGAAGTAGGGAAAAACCGGGGAACTACAGGCCAGTGAGCCTAACATCAGTGGTAGGAAAATTATTGGAAAAAATTCTGAGGGACAAAATTTGTCTCCACTTGGAGAGGCAAGGATTAATCAGGGATAGTCAACATGGCTTTGTCAAGGGAAGATCATGTCTGGCTAATTTGATTGAATTTTTTGAGGGGGTGACTAGGTGTGTGGATGAGGGTAACGCAGTGGATGTGGTATACATGGATTTCAGTAAGGCCTTCGATAAGGTCCCGCACAGGAGACTGGTCAAGAAGGTAAGAGTCCATGGAATCCAGGGTGCCTTGGCACATTGGATACAAAACTGGCTTAGTGGCAGAAGGCAGAGGGTGATGGTCGAAGGTTGTTTTTGTGACTGGAAGCCTGTGGCCAGTGGGGTACCACAGGGATCGGTGCTGGGTTGCTGTTTGTGGTCTACATTAATGACTTGGATATGAATGTAAAAGGTATGATCAGTAAGTTCGCGGATGATACAAAAATTGGTAGGGTGGTAAATAGCGAGGAGGGTAGCCTCAGTCTGCAGGACGATATAGATGGGTTGGTCAGATGGGCGGAACAGTGGCAAATGGAATTTAACCCGGAAAAGTGCAAGTTGATGCACTTTGGGGGGACTAACAAGGCAAGGGAATACACAATGAATGGTAAGACCCTAGGCAAGACGGAGGGTCAGAGGGATCTGGGTGTGCAAGTACACAGATCCCTGAAGGCGGCGGAACAGGTGGATAAGGTGGTAAAAAAGGCATATGGGATACTTGCCTTCATTAGCCGAGGCATAGAATATAAGAGCAAGGAGGTTATGATGGAGCTGTATAAAACACTGGTTAGGCCACAGCTGGAATACTGTATGCAGTTCTGGTCGCCACACTACAGGAAGGATGTGAACGCTTTGGAGAGGGTGCAGAGGAGATTCACCAGGATGTTACCAGGGCTGGAGCGCTTCAGCTATGAAGAGAGACTGGGCAGATTGGGTTTGTTTTCCTTGGAGCAGAGGAGGCTGAGGGGGGACATGATTGAGGTGTACAAAATTATGAGGGGCATAGATAGGATGGATGCTGAGGAGCTTTTTCCCTTAGTAGAGGGGTCAATAACTAGGGGGCATAGATTCAAGGTAAAGGGCGGGGGGTTTGGAGGGGATTTGAGAAAGAACTTTTTCACCCAGAGGCTGGTTGGAGTCTGGAACTCACTGCCTGAAAGGGTGGTAGAGGCAGAAACCCTCACAACATTTAAGAAGCATTTGGATGAGCACTTGAAATGCCATAGCATACAAGGCTACGGACCAAATGCTGGAATATGGGATTAGATTAGACAGGGCTTGATGGCCGGCGCGGACACGATGGGCCGAAGGGCCTCTATCCGTGCTGTATTACTCTATGACTCTAAATCCCCACTAAAGCTCCAACCAATTCCTTTAAATCTATGTCCCCTGGTTATTGACCTCTCTGCTGAGGGAAATAGGTCCTTCCTACCCACTCTATGTAGGCCCCTCATAATTTTATACACCTCAATTATGTCCCCCACCTCAGCCTCCTCTCTTCCAAAGAAGACAACCCCAGCCTATCCAATCTTTCCTCATAGCTAAAATTCCCCAGCCCAGGCAACATCCTCGTAAATCTCCTCTGCACCCCCTCTAGTGCAATCACATCCTTCGTGTAATGTGGTGACCAGAACTGCACGCAGTATCCTAGCTGCAGCCTAACTAGTGTTTTATACAGTTGAAGCATAACCTCCCTGCTCTTGTATTCTATGCCTCAGCTAATAAAGGCAAGTATCCCGTGTGCCTTCTTAACCACCTTATCTACCTGTCCTGCTACCTTCAGGGATCTGTGGACATGCACTCCAAGGTCCCTCTGATCTTCTGCACTTCTCAGTGTCCTACCATTTATTGTGTATTCCTTGCCTTGTTAGCCCTCCCCAGACCTCACACTTGTCCAGATTGAATTCCATTTGCCACTGTTCTGCCCACCTGACCAGTCCATTGATATCTTCCTGCAGTCTACAGCTTTCTTCTTCATTATCCACCACACGGCCAATTTTTGTGTCATCTGCAAACTTCTTAATCATACTTCACACATTCAAGTCCAAATCATTGATATATACCACAGAAAGCAGAGGACCCAGTACTGAGCCCTGCGGAACCCCACTGGAAACAGCCTTCCAGTCACACAAACACCCTTCGACCATTACCCTTTGTTTCCTGCCTCTGAGCTAATTTTGGGTCCAACTTGCCACTTTGCCTTGGATCCCATGGGCTTTTACTTTCGTGATCAGTCTGCCAGGCGAGACCTTCTCAAAAGCCTTGCTAAAATCCATATAGACTACATCAAATGTGCTACCCTCATCGACCCTCCTTGTTACCTCCTCAAAAAATTCAATCAAGTTAGTTAGACACGACCTTCCCTTAATAAATCCATGTGATATACCTATCAATTCATTCAATGAAAAGCGACGAGTTAAGATAGTAACTATAGGTTTTTATTGGCTAAATAACAGAGCCCACCCTCGTGGGTGATCGGGTCCAACAAGGAGGAATACCAGCCAGTCGACCACCTTTATACCTGGGCAAGCAGGCGGAGCCATGGGCGGAGTCAGCTGTGGTCAGCCCAGGTATAACAGCGTGACAAGAGGTGACCTTGTGTAGTGATACAACAGTGTAAACAGTGATAACCATAGTGTAACGATATAAACAGTGATAACCATAGTGTAACGATAGTGAACGATAAAAGTGGTTTACCACACCATGCTGAATGTTCCTGATTAATCTGTGTCTTTCTAAATGAAGATTTATCCTGTCCCTCAGAAATTTTTCCAATAATTTGCCCACCACTGAGGTTAGACTGACTGGCCTGTAATTACTCGGTCTATCCCTTCCTCCCTTTTTAAACAACGGTACCACATTAGCAGTCCTCTGGCACCACACCTGTAGCCAGAGAGGATTGGAAAATGATGGTCAGAGCCTCTGCGATTTCATCTCTTTCTTCTCTTAACAGTCTGGGATACATTTCATCCGGGCCTGGGGATTTATCCACTTTCAAAGATGCTAATCCCCTTAATACTTTCTCTTTCACTATGCTTATTTCATCTAATATTTCACACTCCTCCTCCCTGATTGCAATTTCTGCATCATTCCTCTCTTTTGTGAAAACAGACGCAAAGTATTCATTAAGAACCATACCCATGTTGAGCCTGCTCCGCCATTCAATAAGATCATGGCTGTTCTTCCACCTCATCTCCACTTGCCCGCACTGTCCCCCATATCCCTTGATTCTCTTAATATCCAAAAATCTATCGATCTCTGTCCTGAATATACTCAACGGCTGAGCCTCCTTAGCTCTCTGGGGTAGAGAATTCCTCATCTCAGTCCTAAATGGCCGACCCCTTATTCTGAGTCTGTGACCCCTGGTTCTAGACTCCTCAGCCAGGGGAAACATCCTCCCTGCATCTACCCTGTCAAGCCCTGTAAGAATTTTGTATGTTTCAATATGATTACCTCTCATTCTCACTCAGACCTCACCGTCCATGGCCTCTTGCACTGTTCCACGGAAGCTCAGCGTAAGCTCGAGGAACAGCACCTCATCTTCTGATTAGGCACTTGTTAAGTCCGTGAATGATTGAGACACGGACTAGCAGGAGAGAAACAAACAGAACTTTGCTGGTGAAAGGCATAAACGAATCTAACAAAAGAGGCTCTCTAGCGCCTTTTATACAGGGGTGGTCACTGCCGGTATTGCAGTCTGAGACCAGTTATTCTCTTAAAGGTAAATACACAACAATTCCTCCCCTTTTAGATAAACAGTACATAACATTCATTTAACACTAATGATAACGAATTACAATCACAATTACTGTTGCTAGATACATTGGTTAAGTTTAAGCAATTATAAGTTCAGTCTTTGAGGAGGCTTCCTGATTCTGTCTGGATAACGCCTCTTTGGAGTATCAGGTTCTTCTGGCAATGTTGAGTCGAAATCAATGTCGTTGTTTGGTTCATCTGCTTCCAATATTACCGGTTCTGCGGTAGCTGCAATTGGAACGTCGATTTCATTACCAGGTGTATCAGATCGTGGTGTGGAGTTGACGTTTTCCAGTGACTCTAGAATCTGGTCAGCATGGCGTCTTACAATGCTCTCCCCAACGTCCACGGTATACATGAGAGGTCCTTGTCGTGTACAAATCGTTCCTGGCTGCCATTTCTCAGTGCGGTAGTCCCGGGCCAAAACTGGTTGACCTATCTTAAAACTCCTGGTCGGCCTTTCATTCATATTCTGAAACTGCCTGTTCTCCACATCTCTTCAGACGTTTGGCTTAACCAAATCCAAGCGGCATCGTAGTCTTCGATTGAAGAACATCATGGCTGGAGATTGGTTGGTAACCGCATGTGTCGCATTCCGGTAGGCAAACAAGAAGTTGTCCACCTTGTGTTGTAGGGGTATATCTTCATTACACATTGCCTTGATAGCCTTCTTGAATGTTTGGACAAACCTCTCGGCCAATCCATTAGTGGCTGGATGATATGGGGCAGATGTGTAATGCTTAACACCATTGTTCTTTAAGAACCTCCGGAACTCTTCAGACACAAACTGTGGTCCATTGTCAGAGCAAATCTGTTCAGGCAGCCCATTCCTGGCGAATATGGTTCGTAAAACTGTGATAGTTTTTTCCGTGGTGGTTGAGGACATTTTTATTACCTCTGGCCACTTTGAATGTGCATCCACCGCAATTAAAAACATCGAGTCCATGAAGGGACCAGTAAAATCAATGTGCACCCTTTGCCATGGGGATGAGGGCCACTCCCATGGATGCAGAGGAGCTTGTGGTGGGGCGTTTTGGACCTTCTGGCATCCTGCACAGCTCTTGGTCATCTCTTCGATTTCTCTATCAATTCCCGCATTGTCTGCATATTTTGTCTTTGGACCAGCAGTCCTTCTGGTCATGGTTAGTTCTGCCGCAGCGATAACATTTTGCAAATCCCCGTGTCATTTCGTGGGTGCTGTATTCCTGTGGTTTTTGTTGAATTTCTGCAGCTCCCCTGGCTGCTGCTTCATACGATACTGCCACGCTGAAAGCCTTATCTAGCGTCAGCTCTTTTTCTGCGAGTAACTTCTTCTGTGTTCCTTCACTCAGGAGTCCACAGACAAATTTGTCCCGTAGGGTATCTGCCAGTCCTGCTCCGAACTGGCAGTGCTTTGATAGCTTGCGTAGTTCCGTAAGATACTCAGCATTGCTCTCATCTTTGTGCTGAGTTCTCCTGTGGAATTTAAATCTTTCTGCTATCAACAGCGGTGCAGGGTTTAAGTGCTCCTGTAGAACAGCAAAAATTTCGTTAAAACTCTTCGCCTTTGGTTTGGCTGGAGTAATCAGATCCCGCAATAGGCCCTACGTTCTAGCGCCCATTAAGTTTAACAATACCGATGCCTTTTTCCCCTCCGCTATATCGTTTGCCTCGAAATATACCTCGACTCTTTCCACATACGTGGTCCAGTCCTCTAATGTATTATCAAAAGCAGTGATACAGCCAGTCTTCGGCATCTGGCAAATCTAAAATGGCGCCTCCCGCGCTTTGCCTTCTTCCCCGCTGTTGTTAGCGCTGCTTTCCACGGTTTCCTGCGCGTTAAATATTAATTCGTTTTTTTAATTATCTTCCCGTCGTGGAGCGGACCCTCTGGAACACTTCCCTCCCTCTTCTGAGGTCCGAACGCTGCCCAGCTTCGAAACACCGGCCGCGCCCTGTATGCTCCACCCTCTCTCTCTCTCCTTGCTTCCCGACTCGCTGCCCGGCCCCGTTGCAGCCCAGGAAGGATCAGAGCACTACCTGCCACCAGCCCAATTAGCTGGGAAACCACGGACTGAGGAACCCAGCTTGGCTCTGGAAAGTCGCTACTGCAAAGCCTTGAACCCGATGATTGACGGTCGACGCCCGTTCCTCGAGTTTCAATGGACTCTTTTTTTTTTTTTCCGACCTTCAACGTCGTCGGAGCTGCTGCTGAGTTGCAGGTAAGTTCTTTCTACCTCGTCGCCGGTGTTAAGTCCGTGAATGATTGAGACATGGACTAGCAGGAGAGAAACAAACAGAACTTTACTGGTGAAAGGCATAAACGAATCTAACAAAACAGAAGCTCTCTAGCGCCTTTTATACAGGGGTGGTCACTGCCGGTATTGCAGTCTGAGACCAGTTATTCTCTTAAAGGTACATACACAACAGCACTTTACAGCCTTCCGGACTCAATATCGAGTTCAACAATTTCAGATCATAACCTCGGCCCCTATTATATTTTCATATTTTTTATCCACACTTTTGGTTTGTGCATTTTCCTTTTTTTTCCCTCTCTCCCACATGGCAGCTGTCTTTCACTCTGCCAGCGCATTTCACACTTCATCTAGAGCCATTGTTTGTCTCTTTACCTGTCCTATTACCATCTCGTCTCACCTTGAATATCTCTTAATGTCTCTTCTTTCATCCCCCGCCCCCATTTCCCAGCCCCTAAACTGCCTTTTAATCTTTTCATTTCCTGCCTTTTTTTCTCAGTTTTGACGAAGGGTTTCGACCCGAAACGTCGACTCTGTTTCTCTCTCCATGGATGTTGCCTGGCCTGCTGAGTTTTTCCAGCATTTTCTGTTGTTATTCAGGAAGAGCCTGAGTCTGACTTAAGTTTTTTTTCCCCCCAACACAAGAAACAAACCACATTTGTTATCTAAGAAATGTATAGAAACACAGTCCAAAAAATATTCTGAACATTGATCCCTGGGATGAGAGGGCTGTCCTATGAGGAGAGATTGAGTAGATTGGGCCTATACTCTCTGGAGTTTAGAAGAATGACAGGTGAACTCATTGAAATATATAAGGTACTGAGGGGGATTGACAGGGTAAATGCTGAGAGGTTGTTTCCCCTGGCTGGAGAGCCTAGAACGAGGGGGCACAGTCTCAGGATAAGGGGTCGGCCATTTAAGACTGAGATGAGGAGGAATTTCTTCACTCAGAGGGTTGTGAATCTTTGGAATTCTCTACCCCAAAGGGCTGTGGAAGCTGAGTCTTTGAGTATATTCAAGGCTGAGATAGATAGATTTTTGGATCCTAGGGAAATCAAGGGATATGGAGTGTGAAAGTGGAGTTGAGGTTGAAGATCAGCTGTGATCTTATTGAATAGCGGAGCAGGCTCGAGGGGCCGTATGGCCTACTCCCTGCTCCTAATTCATGTGTTCTTATTACAAGGTCATAGTGGAGCTCAAAGGCTCTTTGAGGTACACAACTCCAGGAGTGTTGGTACTAATGCATTGCTTTCTATCCAAAGCATTTGAAAAGGTGCTACATATATATTTGGGGTGCACAGTTTCCATTGGTGTTCACACTACTGTATTTAATTTAATACATCTCAGTATACAAACATAGTGACAGCAGGGCCTCAGATTGTGTCGATTCCCCATTTTTTACCACTGCAGTAACTGCACCAAGCCTCAGTGCATCCCTCAGCACAGAGACCTGGACCATGAAATGTGCAACTCTGTAGCACTCAGTCAGGGACAGGTGTAAAGTCTGTAGGTATTATGGCGAATTAATACACAGACTACAAGAGTAACTTTAACAGGACTTTACTATTCGAAGGTCAGGGCGAATCTGCCCAATAAATCCTGACACAGCACTTATATACCGGTGTGGTCACCGTCGGTATTACAGTATACAGCAGCCAAGATAAAGTAGTGCCACACCTAAAATAGTTCTCTTAAAGGTGAACGGTTACATACAATAGTTCTCTTAAAGGTAGAACAGTTACATACACTACAATCCTCCCTTTTTAGCTTACAACATACTTATTCCCCATTAAACATAACATCATAACATATATCCAACTTCATGTTAAAACAGTTCACAGATGTAGCCTCTGCGGAAACAGTTCATAGATTCAGTCTCTGCGGGAAACAGTTCATAGATTCAGTCTCTGCGGAAAACAGTTCACAGATTCAATCTCGGTGGATGCGCCTTCCGTGCTTCTTGACTCGGTCCTGACAACACCTCAGTGGTGTAGCAGTTCCCTGTGGTGTAGTCGGTTCACGTTGCTGGAGTGACTCATCCAATAGTCCTTCACTGGACTTAACAGCTTGAACTTCCGTCCTTCTGAACCAGCATTGTTGGCTTGTAAAAACTTGAGTACCTTGGGAAGTTTTTCTACTTCCAAACTGATTTGGCTCCGTTCGAAGGGACCCCGTGCGTGATCTAGTAGTGATGATGATGGTCCAGATGATCATCATCTTCTGCTTCGTCTTTTCCTTTTCTGCTTCTTGGAGACTCTCTGGGCTCCACTGTCAGCTGCCAGCTGCATGCACAGTTCCTCCTTTTTCCATAGTAGCGCCACCATCTCCCGATGTTCCTTAGACTTTTTGTGATTCTTCATGGTTTCTGCACTTTGGGAGTTTTCATCACAAGCTGGGCAGAACAGGTCATCGTAATATTCGATGTCATCTTGAGCTAGGCCAGTGAGAGGGTCTTCTATTTCCTCCATACCCAGCTGGACATTAGCCAGCTTTTGTTCCAAATCCAGACATCTTTCCTGAAGAGACTTCTTCAGGCGTTCAGCTTCATCCAGCTTTTTCTGGGCTTCCTGCAAGTCTTTTACTAATGACGTCATTTGTGATTTCAATACTTCAACTTCATTCGGAGATTGGTTGATCGGACTATTCAATCCCTCTACTGCAGCAGCTGTTTCAACCTTCTGTTGTTCAACATTGACGTGAGTCAGCGTACTTTTGGCATCCAAGGGTTGCTTTGCTGCCATCTTCTCAGTCTGTGTTGCAACCTCAGCTATTTCAATAACTTTTGGGAGCTCCAAACCCCTCTCCTTTGAAGATTTAAACTCCTGTTCAATTTGTTCCCATTTCAGAGTCTTGTCCTTCAGCATATGAAGGAGTTGGCTGACCATTAACTCTTCTGACCTCATACGTTTCCCAGTAGCTGCAGGGCTGTTTATAACCTTGCCCTGGGGCTCCTTTGCTGTTTCTACTTCGCCATCATCCGCAGCCTCCACCATTCGAATTTCCCCACTTGAATCGTCCGGTGATGCTGCAGCCAACTTCAGTAGGAGCTCGGAGTTCATGGCGACCAAATCAGTCTTTTCTGCCTGCAATCCGCTTTCAGTTGCTGAACCTCTTGCTCCACCAGATTAAAGCACGCACCTTCTGAAACCGAATCAGCTTTGATTCGTTTGGCCTCCTTGCCCCGACGGTTTGTGTGCTCCTGCTCCTTTTTCTCCATCAGCTGTTTCTGTTGTCTTTCCAGGTTCTCCCACTCTGTGTCACAGAACTTTTTCATTGCTTTCATCTCTTGTTCGAGACGGCAGCTCAATTGTTCTAATTGCTGTTGTAATTTGAAATGGAGTTGAGTTCGAGCCCGGTGTTCCTCAGAATTGTGCATATCTGTAAACTGGACAGACTCAGAATTCTCTGTCAAACTATGTTGTTGTTGTTCAGTGGAATTCTGTTCTGAAACTTTGTTCTCCTCTGAAGCATAAGCATTTATGCACTCCTTCGTTTTTCCAACCTTAGTCAGCAAGTCCATTTTAAACTTGTCTTTCGCACCTGGGCTGGTCTTATCGTCATCCGTTTCAGAGTCTGAGCTGATTGTCTTCACCGAGTTCTCACTCATTATTGCTTTTACATAGTGCCATTCCATGTTTATTTCCCAAATCCACTCCCGTCCCAGAAGTGGTGGACCTCCCTCAGGTAGTACATATAAATACATTCCTTGGTGTTCTTTGCCCCTGTCTCTCACCTTGACTTTTATCTTTCCCATGGGGTATACTTTCTGCCCCGTGTATGTCTGCAATACGATCTTGGTATCTCTCAAGGGTATGTGTGAGAATAGCCGGTTGTAATCCCTTCGATTTATGACTGATAGGGCTGATCCTGTGTCCAATTCCATTTTCACTTGGACTCCGGCTATTTTTAGCATGACCCAGATAGTTTGCAGGTCAGCTTCCTTACTCACATTGTGAATTCTCAGACTACCCAGTTCCTGAACGGTTGGGTCTGAATCCGAATTCTGTTCATCTGAACTCTTCTCAGCCACCTTGTGTACCTTATTGTACTTTTCCTGCGGTGACTTTTTTTTGTTGTTGTTGGTCTTCTTTCCTGACCGGCATACCTTAGCTATGTGACCAAGTTTGACACATTTTCTACATTCCTGGTTTTTAAACCAGCATTGGTTCTGGTCGTGTGTTGTCTTCCCACAACGATAACATTTCGATGTACCCGAAGTAATTTGATCCACACTGAGTACCGCTGCCTTCAGCTGCATTTCCGCTGTGCCTCTCACTGCGGCTTTGTGCGATGCTGCAATAAGGACAGCCTTATCAAGTGTGAGATCGTTCTCTTCTAGCAGACGCTTTTGTGTTCCTTCCTTCGACAACCCGCACACGAACTTGTCTCTCAATGCCTCTGTCAGATTTTCCCCAAACTGGCAGTATTTCGCTAGTCTACGCAGTTCGACCAAGTATCCCGCGTTGCTTTCCTCTTTCCGTTGCGTTCTCGCATAGAATTTGAATCGTTCCGCCAACATCAGTGGTGTGGGGTTCAAATGATCCTTCAGGACAGCAACAATATTAGCGAAAGTCTGATCCGCTGGTTTAGCTGGTGATAGAAGATGCTTCAATAGCCCGTATGTCTTTGCCCCCATTGCGTTTAATAAGGTGAGAGCTTTATCATCATCTGCTATCTTATTGGCCTCACAATATATCTCGATACGTTCTACGTACGTGGCCCAATCTTCCACCTCGGAATCGAAGTTGTTGATGTTACTATGCTTGGGCATCTTCACTATCTCTCACTATCTTTCTGCGAAACAAACACGAAATTTTTCTTTAACTTCTTTTTTTCAAAATGGCGGTTTCCCGCGCTTGTCTTCTTCCCCCGCCCACTTTCAAAATGGCGGTTTCCCGCTTCTGTCGTCTTCCCCGCCTACTGGCGGCTTCCCGCGTTTCTTCCCCTGGCGGGAGGGTAAGCTTTTCCCTCGGGCGACGACCGCTGGCTTTCGGGGTTCGCAGCCTGCGCGTCAGCTTCAGTGCGTTCCTTGTTCCCTTTTCTCGGCAGGGCAACCGGCGCTGGGTACAACCCGTTGACGGCGAACAGTTTCAGCCGCTGGGCTGGATCTCGCTCAGTCTCCCTCGCTCGGGCTCTGTTGTTCCCTTTTCTCGGCAGGGCAACCGGCGCTGGGTACAACCCGTTGACGGCGAACAGTTTCAGCCGCTGGCTGGATCTCGCTCAGTCTCCCTCGCTCGGGCTCTGTCTCTCCCGCTCGCTCGGGCTCTGTCTCTCCCTCAGCGGCTTCCAATCGCGCCTCCCAGCCCTCTCGCAGTCTGGTGCTTTCCTCCCCGGCTGCGGCTGAGTTCTCCGTGATTTATTTATTTTTATATCTTCCCGCGCCTTACGATCCCGGTCGCAGCGCTTCGTGGCCTCGGTCGCTGCCCGGCCTTTTTCACTCCAATCGCGCCTCCCAGCCCTCTCGCAGTCCGGTGCTTTCCTCCCCGGCTGCGGCTGAGTTCCCCGCGGTTTATTTATTTTTATATCTTCCCGCGCCTTACGATCCTGGTCGCAGCGCCTCGTGGCCTCAGTAGCTGCCCGGCCTTTTTCGCCGGTCGCGGTCTAGCTGTCTCACGACGCCGTTGCGTCTCCCAGCCCGCTTGTACCGCGGCTTCCGTGCTCCACGCTGCCCCAGTCTCAGCGCCTCTGGGCCCGACTTCTGTCCGGCTCCTTTCCCCCGACCGTGGTCGAGTTCACCGCCCTTATCCTCAGTTTATTTTTTTATTTTCCCTTTACTCACAGTCACCGTGGCCAACTTGCTTCTCGTGCTGATCGGCTCACTCACCACCGTGGCAGAAGGGACAATCAGTGCCTGTTGCTGATGGAAGGCTTCGTGTCTGAATTCTTTCTTCTTCCTTGCTCTGCAGGCTCGAGTTTTCTCTCAGCAGAACGACGAGGGCGGGTGCCTCTTCTCGACGCTCGTTAACTGCTTCGGAAGTATTGTTGCCGCAGGGTAAGATCGAACTCGTCGCCACTGTAAAGTCTGTAGGTATTATGGCAAATTAATACACAGACTACAAGAGTAACTTTAACAGGACTTTACTATTCGAAGGTCAGGGCGAATCTGCCCAATAAATCCTGACACAGCACTTATATACCGGTGTGGTCACCGTCGGTATTACAGTATACAGCAGCCAAGATAAAGTAGTGCCACACCTAAAATAGTTCTCTTAAAGGTGAACGGTTACATACAATAGTTCTCTTAAAGGTAGAACAGTTACATACACTACAACAGGTCCTTGCTTGGGAAGACTGGCAGGTTTCGGGCAGACCATAGGGAGTCTTTCAACAAGTTGAAGGTCTTCCAGCAGTGTTTGAACTGTGCCTCAGTGTGTGTTCCTCTGTTATGGAGCTACCCAGGATGAACCTCGACAAAAGCCATAGTGTGGCGGAGCCACTGAGTGACTCTGGGCAACTGTACATAATTCCCTTTAACGATGTTCTAACACCAGCCTAAGTCTGTACCATTGTGTTAGACATTACTTCGTTTTGTATATAGTGTTTGTATGCACGGGGCGTGGTCCCTTTAAGAGCGCGGGTAAACGCGATGACGTCATGTCGCAAACCACGTGACTGCCCAGACAGTCCTCGTGGAAGCTCCATCTTGTACAGCCCTGTTTTCGTGGTTCTCCTGTATCGATCTTAACAAACTGTTTAAACTCGTTTAGTTTTACATTAAAAGCCTGTTTGTTTGATTGCCTGAGTCGACCTCAGTTCTTAGTTAGGAATTTGTCAATTCCTACATTGGTGACCCTGTCTTTTGTGAACGTTTTTTGCAAAAAGAACACATGGAGGCCAACGCCGTTTCGTTGAAGCTACTGCAGTTCTGGGAACAGCAAGCAACCTCGTGGTTCATTCAGGTCGAGGCACAATTCGCACTGAGGGACATTGTTGCGGATCAGACCCGATATCTCTATGTGGTCTCCGCCCTCGACGGCTCTACCACCTCACGGGTCGTCAGCCTCCTCGAGAACCCTCCAACAGAGCGCAAGTACGAAACCCTCAAGGCGCGGTTGCTGCAAGTTTTCAGGCTCACTAAATCGGAGCGCGCCCGTTGACTGCTCGCTATGCCCGGGCTCGGGGACTCCAAGCCTTCGGAGTTAATGAGCCAAATGCTCGCCCTCCTTGGCTCCGAACCGGAATGCTTCCTATTCCGGGAATTATTCCTCAGCCAGCTGCCGGAACAGGTGCAAGCTGCCCTGGCCAGGTCCGAAGTTGAGGACTGCGCAGCACTCGCGGCAGAGGCGGACAAAATATTCGCCGTTACTCAGCAGTACTGCGCCGCCACGAGGCGCCCATCCCCCACAGACGCCGCCCCAACTCGTCAGCCTGCTGAGCTGTGTCTCTACCACACGCGGTTTGGCGCGAAAGCGAGACGTTGCCACCCTCCCTGCAGTTTCCCCCCCAAAAAAACAACTACGACCACCGAGGAACGAGTCTAACGGGCGCCCCGCGGCTGCGATGGCGATCGGCAATGCGGGCAAGCTGCTGTTTATCACCGATACTCCCTCCGGTCGTCGTTTCCTGTGCGACACCGGGGCGCAGTGCAGCATATTACCCGCGTCCGCCCTCGATGTGCAGACCGGGATTTACGGTCTCGCCCTTGAAGCGGCCAATGGCACGACAATTCGGACCTACGGCGGGTGCAGTTGTGTTTCGGAGGCCAGCATTTCCACTGGGAGTTTGTGATGGCTAAGGTTTCGCAACCCATTCTCGGCGCCTGTGCGCCAACAGCCTCCTGGTTGACGTGAGGAACCGGCGGTTGATCAACGCGGCAACTTTTCATTCTATCCCTTGTTACCGCAGTAACACTACGTCGCGCACCGTCGCCTGTGCTTTACCGGCTCCGGATGAGTTCGCTCGCCTGCTCGGCGAATTCCCCGACCTGACAAGGCCCACTTTCTCCTCCACGGCCACGAAACATGGTGTGGAACACCACATCACCACCAACGGCCCCCCGGTCTACGCGCGGGCCTGGAACCTGGCAAGCTGGCGGTCGTGAAAGCGGAGTTCGCGACCATGGAACGGTTAGGGATTATTCGCCGGTCGAATAGTCCCTGGTCTTCACCCCTCCACATCGTCCCGAAGCCTGGCGGCGGATGGCGGCCATGCGGCGACTATCGACGCCTAAACGACGCCACCACTCCTGATCGGTACCCGATCCCCCATATTCAGGATTTCTCCGCCCATTTGGCAGGGAACACTGTCTTCTCGAAAGTCAACCTCGTCCGGGGCTACCACCAGGTCCCCGTTCATCCCCAAGACGTTCAGGAGACCGCAGTCATCACCCCATTCGGCCTTTTCGAGTTCTTAAGAATGCCGTTTGGCTTAAAGAACGCCGCCCAGGCTTTCCAACGCCTGATGGACTCCGTGCTGCGGGACCTCAAGTTCCTCTTTGTCTACTTAGACGACATCCTCATTGCCAGTCCCACCAAAGCAGAACACATCTGTTACCTACGCACCCTTTTTCAGCGTCTCAGCCAACACGGCCTGATTATCAACCCGGCCAAGTGTCAGTTTGGCCTGCAGCAAATTGATTTCCTGGGGCCTCGCATCACTTCAGAGGGAGCGGTTCCTTTACAAGCGAAGGTAGAGGCGGTGACGTCCTTTCCACGCCTGCAAACCATTAAGGCCCTGCAGGAATTCCTAGGCATGGTAAACTTTTACCACAGTTTCGTGCCTAAGGCAGCACTGCTCATGCAGCCCCTGTACGAGGCCCTCAAGGGCAGGGCTGGCAAAGATACGGTAGACTGGACGGAGGACATGGCCCGGGCGTTCGCCAACACAAAAAGAGCCTTGGCCAATGCGACTATGCTGGCGCACCCGCTGCCAGGAGCCACCATCGCCCTCACCACCGACGCGTCAGACTACACAATCGGCGCCATGCAAGAGCAGTGGGTGAATGGGACCTGGCAGCCGTTGGCATTCTTCAGCCGTCAACTACGGCGGAACGAGAGGAAGTATAGCACATTCGACAGGGAGTTGCTCGCTCTTTTTCTGGCCATCCGACATTTTCGCTTCCTCCTGGAAGGACGTCCCTTCACCGCCTTCGTGGACCATAAGCCGCTCACCTTTGCCATGGCCAAGACCGCCGAACCGTAGTCATCCCGACAGCAACGTCATCTGACGTACATATCCGAGTTCACCACGGATATACAGCATGTGGCCGGTAAGTACAACCTGGTAGCCAACTGCCTCTCCCGCGCGACCGTCAATACGGTTCATTTAGGCATCGATTACGCCCTCATGGCAGCGGATCAAGCCTCGGACCCAGAAGTCCAAGCCTACAGAACCACCGTCACTGGCCTCCAGTTGGCCAACGTCAGGTTCCATGCGGCAGGTACCCCGCTCTTGTGTGACGTCTCCGTTCAGGACCCTCGCCCTGTCGTACTGGCCATCTGGCGCCACAAAGTGTTCGACGCCATACATGGGTTATCACACCCAGGAATGAAGGCCTCCCAGAAGCTGATGTCAGTGAAATTTGTATGGCACAGCATGCACAAGGATGTCCGCGACTGGACCAACACCTGCGTGGTCTGCCAAAAGGCCAAAGTACAGCGTCGCATCAAAGCTCCATTGGCCACCTTCACAGTGCCGGAGCGACGGTTTGACCATGTCAATGTGGACCTGGTGGGTCCATTCCCACCCACCCATGGTTTTTCACACATCCTGACCATGGTTGACCGCACCACCAGATGGCCAGAGGCGGTTCCCCTATCATCCACTACTTCGATGGACGTGGCCAGGGCATTCATTTCCACCTGGGTCGCCCGTTTCGGAGTGCCCGCTGATATTTCTTCAGACAGGGGACCACAGTTTTCCTCTGAACTCTGGAATGCAGTGGCCCAAGGGCTCGGTGTCAAATTACACCGCACCACAGCCTACCACCCACAGGCGAATGGTCTCTGTGAACGTTTCCACCGGTCACCAAAAGCCTCCCTGAGGGCCAGCCTCCAGGACGCTGGATGGGCAGACAAGCTACCGTGGGTCCTGTTGGGCCTTCGCACGGCCCCCAAAGAAGACCTTCACTCTTCATCCGCGGAGCTGGTGTACGGACAACCGTTGCGAGTCCCAGGAGATTTCCTACCAGAATCAACGAAGCCTTGGTCTGCGTCTGACCAGCTGACTAGTCACCGGGAGGCGGCCAGCTGTTTCGTGCCGGTGCCCACTTCGCACCACGGGCTGCAGAGTTCGCACGTTCCAACGGGGCTTCACAAGGCAGAATACGTCTTTATTCGCCACGATGCTCACCGGAATCCACTCAAGGCCCCATATACTGGTCCCTTCCGCGTGTTGGAGGCAGGGGACAAAACCTTCACCGTAGATGTCGGTGGTAAGCCGGACTACATTTCAGTCAATCGATTGAAGCCGGCGCATCTGGACCTCGACTGCCCCGTCGAGACAGCACTACCGCCGAGACGAGGTCGGCTACCCAGCGCCATTCCGACAGAACAAGTGCAGCAGCCTACACCTCAGGAGTACAGGAGTCGTTCCAACAGGCTCATCAGACCCCCTCACCGTTTGACTTTGTCTGTTAAAGCGAATTCTGGGGGGGGCGCATGTGGCGGAGCCACTGAATGACTCTGGGCAACTGTATATAATTCACTTTAACGATGTTCTAACACCAGCCTAAGTCTGTACCATTGTGTTAGACATTACTTCGTTTTGTATATAGTGTTTGTATGCACGGGGCGTGGTCCCTTTAAGAGCGCGGGAAAATGCGGGTAAACGCGATGACGTCATGTCGCAAACCACGTGACTGCCCAGGCAGTCCTTGTGGAAGCTCCATCTTGTACAGCCCTGTTTTCGTGGTTCTCCTGTATCGATCTTAAACTGTTTAAACTCGTTTAGTTTTACATTAAAAGCCTGTTTGTTTGATCGCCTGAGTCGACCTCAGTTCTTAGTTAGGAATTCGTCAATTCCTACAATAGCATCATTCTTTGCAGAGAAAAAATTTGGGAGAATATTTTTTGTTATGATCTGGAATGCACTGCCTGAAAGGGTGGTGGAAGCACATGGACCAGTTGGGCCGAATGGGCTGATTCAGTGCTGTACATTCTATGTAATAGTAACTTTCAAGAGGGAATTGGATAAATACTTGAAGAGATAAATACATGTGCAGGGCTGTGAGGAAAGAGCAGGGGAGTGGGACTAATTGGATAGCTCTTTCAAAGAGTCAGCACAGGCACGATAGGCCGAATGGCCTGCTTCTGTGCAGAGAGATTCTTTGTAAATGCACATTACAGAAGGGAACTGGGTGAGGACATGTGGGATCCTGACACTGTGGGTTTGAGTGAAGGATCCCCCAATAACAAGTTGTATTTATATAGTGCCTTTAACGTAGTAAAACATCCCAAGGTGCTTCACAGGAGGGTTATGAAACAAAATTTTACACCAAACCATATAAGGACAGATGACCAAAAGCTGGATCAAAGAGGTAGGTTTTAAGGAGCGTCTTAACGGAGGAAAGAGAGGTAGAGAGGCAGAGAGGTTTCGGGAGGGAATTCAAGCTTAGGGCCTTGACAGCTGAAGGCACAGCTGTCAATGATGGAGTGATTAAAATCAGGGATGCACAAGAGGCCAGAATTGGAGGAGCACAGATATCTCGGTAGGGCTGGTGGAGATTACAGAGATAGGGAGGGGCGAGGCCATGGAGGAATTTGAAGACAAGGACGAGAATTTTAAAAATCAAGGCGTTACTCAACCGGGAGACAATGTAGGTCACCGAGCACAGGGGTGAAGTGTAAATGGAACTTGGTGCGAGTTAGGACACGGGCAGCAGAGTTTTGGATGAGCTCAAGTTTATGGAACGTGGCCTGAGTGTGTTGGAATAGTCAAGTCGGGAGGTAACAAAGGCATGGATGACGGTTTCAGCAGCAGATGAGCTGAGGCAAGGGCGGAGTTGGGCGATGTTATGGAGATGGAAGTAGGTGGTCTTGGTGATGGTACGGCTATATGGTCAGAAGCTTATCTCTGGGTCAAATACAGCACCAAGGTTACAAACAGTCTAGTTCAGCCTCAGACAGTTGCCAGGGAGTGAAAAAGACTTGCATTTCTATAGCGCCTTTCATGACCACCGGATGTCCCAAAGCGTCTTACAGTCAATGAAGTGCTTTTGAAGTTTAGTCACTGTCACAATGTAGGAAACGCAGCAGCCAATTTGCTCCCACAAACAGCAATGTGATAATGACCAGATAATCTGTTTTAGTGATGTTGATTGAGAGATAAATATGACCAAGACACTGGAGATAACTCCCCTGCTCTTCTTCAAAATAGTGCCATGGGATCTTTTACGTCCACCTGAGAGAGCAGACGGGGCCTCGGTTTAATGTTTCATCTGAAAGACGGCACCTCCGACGGTGCAGTACTCCCTCAGCATTGCGCTGGAGTGTCAGCCTAGACTGGAGTAGGACTTGAACTCACAACCTTCTGACTCAGAGGTGAGAATGTTTCCCACTGAGCCACAGCTGACATCAAAGAGGGATAGAGTGAATGGCTCGGGAACGGAGTTTAAGGCAGGGACCGAAGACAATGGCTTCATTCTTCCCAATATTTAGTTGGAGGAAGTTATGCTCATCCAGTACTGGATGTCAGACAAGCAGCGGGTCAAGACGGGCCCTTCTCATCGTCACCACCCAAGTGACACTGCATCCAGCTGCAGCCTTTAGAGACGCTGTCCAATCCGCTGGAAAGAAAGGCAGACTCCTTGGCCAATGGAAACACCGAACCCGCGACCAACCAGGCAGCCAATGGAAGCAGCAGGTTCGCCCAAAGCACCGTCCAATCCGATCGGGGAGATGGGGGAAACAGCGCTCAGCCAATGGGAGCGGCGAGTTTTTTTTTTTTTGGGAGCGGCGAGTTGGCCAGAAGCGCCGTCCAATCCAAGTTCGGAAGACGGGCTACAGCCAATAAATACAGCGGGTGAGCCTGCCCAATCGGCTCCGGGCGACAAAAAAAAAAACAGCGCCGCCCAATCGCGCTCGAGAGAAGAAGCAAAAAAAAAAGGGCAAGGCCTTTCGCAGCCAATGGGCGAGCGGCTGCGCGGCGGGCTCGGCCAATCAGCGTGCGGGCGGCCTGCAGCCCGGACAGCGGCGAGAGCGCGAGCGGGGGGGAGGGAAGAGAAAAAACGGGCAGGGCGCGAGAGGAGCGCGCAGCCACAGCAGCGCAAGATGCCGAATAAAAGCAAGAAAGAGAAGGTATGGAAACAGCTTTACCTCAGCTGCTTGTCGAGTGAAGCTGCTCCCAAGCCCCGGGGAGGAGAGCGAGAGATTAATTATTTTACTCTGTGTGTGAGAGAGAGGAATTACCTTCCTCCTGCGGCCTGGACGCTCGCCCGCCCCTCTATTTATTTATTAATTACCTCTGGGTTAGTTGATGTGACGAGTAACAATTCTCTCTCTCTCTCCGCTGCAGGAGCCCAATAAATCCAGCAAGAGTTCCAAGAGCGGCGGGAAGGATGGCGCCGAGAACACGGAAGAGGTAAAAAAACCGAGCCGATTAGGGTTCACCCAGCGCCGGCTGGGCGGCTGGTGCCGGGCCTGGGGCTACAGCAGTCACAGATCCGATCTGGGGGACAAGGTGGGGGTGGGGGATGAGGAGTTGGGGGTTTAACACGGGGAGGAACCCCGAAGTGAATGGGCCGCCCCCTACTGGCGACAGCAGCTCTCCGCCCGCCACATGATGCTGGAAGGAATCAGTAATGGGGGCAGGCAGCATTGTGGCTGCATCAGAGGGTTTTATTCCTAGAGAGAAAGAAAAATCCCCTGGCACTGACAGGACATTTTTCCATCTCTCCTACAACTGAATTTAAATTAAAATCAGCCCGACCTCTCCCCACACACACATTCAATTCGCTGGGCTGCCAGCATTGTACAGCGGTGGGGGGGAGGATTAAGCTTCTCTGCTTTGATTAGGTGGTAGGTTGAAAATGGCCAGCACCTAATATGTTTGCAATATGATTTCTGCATTTATGGATTATTCATAACCGGAAGAGGATATTTGGGGCATTGGGAGTGAATGGGAAGTAATTCTTGCACGTTTAAGATTATGTGGTGGCGTCGGATCAGTTTTGTGTCGATCTGGATTCCATTGTAATTTCATCTCCCGGAGATCAGCTGAGCAGGAATTGGGGACAGCTGCTGAGACAGAAGATAAAGAGACTTGCCCTTTTTTGTTTTTGTGCTTAAAGTGTAAATTGAGCGTCGTTTTACGCAGGCTGAGCAGGAAATGAGTGAAACTGGCAATTTGTAACAGCTATTTAAAATGTGTTCTGCTTGTGGATCTGGCTTTGTTCAATAATTTATTTAGCCAAGAATGCAGTAAGCTGGCACAGTGACATATGTATTTTGTACCTGATTTTGAATTGCCATACTTGATGAGGTTCTGATTTAGTTGAGAATGTGAGATATTTAAGTCAGAGAATCAGATATCATTCAGCCTAGTTTACTTTTGCCTGAGAAGTTTATGACAAGGTCAAGATAGATACAAATGAGGGAAGCCATTTTAGCCTGCCCCTCTAAAATAAAAGATCTACAGCCACCCATCCCCCAACTAACTCGAGAGCATCATAGACAAGCCAAATCATGATGATCTGCTGAAAGAAATTCTCCAGCAGCAGATACTGGATAACTTTCAGCAGTTCGGACCGTGCGCTTTTCCCCACTAATGTGGGAGCATTCAGGCCTGTGGTGTCTCGGCTGGTAACGGCTAATTCAGACCAGCCAATAAACATGGGACCTCTCAGTGATTTTACAAACTAAGCTGTCGGGAGAGCCTTCCACCTGCTCTCCAACCCCCACCCCCATATTTTTGTTTTTAATTAAGAAACCAGCTTGATTGTTCAAGGCCCGTAGTGCAGGACACCATGAAAGTTGGAGAGATGACAACTAAACTGGCTACAAAACAGAAAACCGAGAGGAGTTAAAGGTAGTTACTTGGACTGGCAAAAGATGGGAAGTGGTGTTCCACAGGGATCGGTGCTGGGACCACTGCTGTTTACCATTTACATAAACAATTTGAACTCCGTAAACGGAAGTACAATTTCAAAATTTGCAGACGACACCAAGTTGGGGGGTATAGTTAATAGAGGACTGCAACAGAACACCAGACAGTGATCAACTTGTAACACGGGCATGTAATTGGTAAATGAGCTTCGATGTGGATAAGTGTCAGATGGTACATTTTGATAGCAAGAATAAAGAGGCCACATACTCCTTGGAAAATAAATGGGGTAGAGGAACAGAGGGATCTGGGGGTGCAAATACACATCACAAAGTAGCCACACCAGTTAATAACTCCCATTTTTTTTTAAGAAAAGCAAACCAAGTTAATTTCTACAGGGGTAGAATTAAAAAGCAGAGAAGACTTGTGATCAGCCATGATCTCATTGAATGGCGGAGCAGGCCCGAGGGGCCGAATGGCCGACTCCTGCTCCTATCTTCTATGTTTCTATGAACCTTGGTTGGACCACACTTTGAGTACTGCATACAGTTCTGGTCCCCATATTATAAAAAGGATATAGAGGAGAAGGTGCAAAAAAGAGGTACTCGTATCTAGTAAATATCAGGAAAGACGGAACAGGCTGGGACTCTTTTTTTTCTAGAAAAGTGAAGACTGAGAGGTGACCTGATAGAAATCTTTAAGATTATGAAAGGGTTTGACAGGATAGACATAAAGATGATGTTTCCACTTGTGGGGTAGACCAGAACTAGCGGCCATCAATATAAGATAGTCACTAATAAATCCAATAGGAAATTCAGGAGAAATTTATTTATCCAGAGTGGTGAAAATGTGGAATTTGCTACCACAAGGAGTAGTTGAGGCAAATCACACAGATGCTTTTAAGGGAAAGCTAGATAAGCACATGAGGGAGAAAGGAGTGGAAGGATATGTTGATGAGGTTAGATGAAGAGTGGGAGGAGGCTGGTGTGGAGTATAAACGATGGTGTGGACCAGTTGGGCTGAATGGCTCGTGTCTCTGCTGTAAATACTATGGAATGATAAATTTGGGAAGTAGTGATTAGCTGGAGCTAAGCTTGGGTTTTGAAACTCTGGCGATTTGTAGAAATAACGACAGGAGTTTGCTGTAACACTGTTTTAAATATAACAGGGTCTTAAAACAATATTTTTTCTCAAACTACTTTTAACTTTGCCCAATTGCCTTTGTGAAGTTTTGCTATGAATTGTGAGGAAAAATTAAACCAGGTTTCATTCGAAGCAGGCAGAGACTTGGCAACGGTGAAGGGTTGAGCGAGATTTCCACAGTACTGAAATGTGGCTAAAGGCTCTGCCATTGAAGTGGGGGGTAGGGGGGTGCATAATGGAGCAGCCAGAAGAGGGGTGGGTGGGAGGGAGCTGGGATGTGGGAAGAGTTGGATTTGAAACCTGTGATGTGTTTGTTTGTTATATACATTAGAGGGGCAAAGAACTTGTCAAAAGGCATATTTGAAACTATGAAGGGGAAAAGTTTCATTGAACATTTAAAATAAAGACCAGAGATTGGTGATTAAAGGTGTAAGCCACAGAATCCTACTCGGGAATGCGATGAGCTGCTGTTAGAGTTTCCGAGGTATTCAAGTGTTGAACAAGCTGGTGCTTTACAGACAGTTGTGTTAATGGGAAAAGTGTTTGGCATGAAAGAGGAAATGGAGCTTCTTGGAAGCAGCTTTAGCACCAGATGAGTTGTCAGGGATCTGATGCAGCAATGATGGTTGATTAATGGAAGAGCAGTAAAGGTTGTATTATTGAAGTGGCAGCTATTTTCGGGCCAGGGGAGTTCTAGGTTAGCCTGGTGAGACCTGAAGTAACTGTCCTTTTAAAAAAGAAAGAAACCAGGTATTCATGACTCCATTGCAGGGATGGAGATCATCAAGATCCAGTCATTGCATTACAACAAGGTTGGAGGTTGTGAAAGAAAGAACTTGCATTTGTTTAGCACCTTTCATGACCTCAAGACATCCCAAACCACTTCACTGCCTATAAAGTATCTATAATTGCTGTTGTAATGTAAACAAGTGCAGAGCAAATGTGCACACAGCAAGATTCCACAAACAACAATGAAATAAATCACCAAATAACCTGTTTTTAATGGTTAGTGGAGAGGGGGAAATTGTTGGCCAGGGCACTGGAGAAACTCCCCAGCTCTAATTCAAATAGTGCCCTGGGATCTTTTACATCACCTGAGAGGATAGATGGGGCCTTGGTTTGCTCCAGTCCCTGGAAATGGTGCTTGAACTCTCAGCCTTCTGGCTTGAGGTGCGAGTGATACTACTGAGCCAAGGCTTTTTTTTTTATTCACGGGATGTGGGCGTTGCTGGCAAGCTGCCCTTAAGGTGGTGGTGAGCCACCTTCTTGAACTGCTGCAGTCTGGTGAAGTGGTTTGTTAAAACTGAGTGGCTTGCTCAGGCCATTTCAGAGGGCAGTTAAGAGTCAACTGCATTGTTGTGTGTCTGGAGTCACATATGGGTCAGACCAGGCAAGGACAGCAGATTTCTTTCCCTAAAGGACATTAGTAAACCAGCTGGGCTTTTACAGCAGTTCAGTAGTTTCATGGTCATCATTACTGATACTAACTTTTCATTCCAAGTTTATTTAATTAACTGAAGTTAAGTTCCCCAGCTGCCGTTGTGTCTCCGGATCATTGGTCCAGGCCTTTGGATTACTAGTCCAGTACCATAACCACTATGCTACTGTTCTCTCTTATGAGCATGATGAAGGACTGTGTTCTGAAGGAAATTGGTGAATGTAAAGGGGAATCTTCAGCAAAAGAATGGATTGAGTTGGATAATGAGTGGCTGGGGTTATTGAAATGGAGAGAAGAAGATAGTGGGAGAGTGAGCAGAGCCCTGGAAAACAACTGAGTTAATAGGAGGAGGGAAGACTGGAGGACAAGCCATCAACTAGAGCATAGAGCAGTTTGAGAATCGGTTAGCTAGTCGTGGCATAGCTTTGGCTGGAGGTGATGGGATGGTTCAGAGTGCATGGTGCCACACCTCCTCGTGGAGGTCTCCAAGACAAGAACAGGTGATTGATTAGCAGCAGAGTTCGAGAGGATGTGTAACGTAAGTAACAAGATCACCAGCGAGACGACATTGAAGAAACCAAATAGGCAATTTTAGATGACCAAACTTTTAAGGTGATGGATAATTGGAAAGTTAACAGCAGTTTTCATATGTTAAGTACAGATGTAAGGGCAATTGGACGGCAGTTAGAGTGTGCACCCTATCCCTCTTAATCAGGGATTGTAGAGATGATAAATAACAGGCATGTAATTGGCAAATGAACTTCAATATAGATAAGTGTGAGGTGGTAGATTTTGGTAGGTAGAATAAAGAGACCACATACTCCTTGGAAAATAAGAGTCTAAAATGGGGTAGAGGAGGAGCGGGATCTGGGGGTACAGATACACAAATCACTAAAAGTAGTGACGTAGGTTAATGAGGCCATTTACAAAAACAAACAAGGCACTGCGATGTATTTCTAGAGGGATAGAATTAAAAGCAGGGAAGTCATCTTAAACTTGTATCGAACCTTGGTTAGACCACACTTGAAGAACTGCGAACAGTTCTCGTCTCCATATTATAAACAGGTTATAGAGGCACTGGAGAAGGTGCAAAAAAGTTTTACTAGAAAGGTACTCAGTTCTGGTATCAATCAGGAAAGACTGAACAGGCTGGGGTTTTCTTCTGGAAAAGAGAAGACTGAAGGGTGACCTGATCGAGATCTTTATATGAAAGGGTTTGACAGGGTAGACTTAGAGGATGTTTTCACTAGCGGGGTAGACCAGAACTAGGGGCCATAAATATAAGATGGTCACTAATAAATCCCTGGTGTGGAGATGCTGGTGTTGGACTGGGGTGGACAAATGTAAGAAATCACACAACACCAGGTTATAGTCCAACAGCTTTATTTGAAATCACAAGCTTTTGGAGCGCTGCTCCTTCGTCAGGTGAAGTGGAGAGATGCATAAAAACACAGCTTATATAGTCAGCAAATAATGTCAGATGTTTACAGGTAATATTTCTAACTGCCATTTATCACACCTCGGCAGAGAGATAATCACAGCAATCAAAGGTGTAAATGGTGTCCAAACAGGTCAGTCAGGAAAACATTACATCAAAGAGCAATGAGGTGGGGGTCACAAGGGGTCAAATGTTGCAGATGCTGGGGTCTGTATGAAAAACAAAAAAACAGACAAAAAACATTTTTTTTGCTGGAAATCACAGCAGGTCCGGCCGCATCTGTGTGGAGAGAACAAGCCAACGACGACTGATGGCCAAGTTCCGCACCTATGAGGACGGCCTGAACCGGGATCTTGGATTCATGTCACGCTACCTGTAACCCCACCTGACGTAGGGTCATCCAGACTCAAGTCGTCGTTGGCTTGTTCTCTCCACACAGATGCGGCTGGACCTGCTGTGATTTCCAGCAAAAAATGTTTTTTGTCTTTTTTTGTTTTTCATACAGACCCCAGCATCTGCAACATTTGACCCCTTGTGACCCCACCTCATTGCTCTTTGATGTAATGTTTTCCTGACTGACCTGTTTGGACACCATTTACACCTTTGATTGCTGTGATTATCTCTCTGCCGAGGTGTGATAAATGGCAGTTAGAAAGATTACCTGTAATCATCTGACATTATTCTCTGACTATATAAGCTGTGTTTTTATGCATCTCGCCACTTCACCTGACAAAGGAGCAGCGCTCCGAAAGCTTGTGGTTTCAAATAAAGCTGTTGGACTATAACTTGGTGTTGTGTGATTTCTTACACTAATAAATCCAATTCAGGAGAAACTTCTTTATCCAGAGAGTGGCTAGAATGTGGAACTCTCTACCACAAGGAGTTGAGACGAATAGCATAGATGCATTTAAGGGGAGGCTAGATAAGCACATGAGGGAGAAAGGATTCGAAGGCTATGTTGATGGGGTTAATTAGTTGAAGGGTGGGGGGAGGCTGGTGTGGCGCATGGACCTGTTGGGCTGAATGGCCTGTTTTTGTGCTGTAAATCCTATGTACTAAGTAAGTTTAGAGGGTTAGAAACATGTTTTAGCAAAATCACCCAAGCCGCAGGACATGCAATTTGCCTGGCTGAGATGCGCAGGCACAAAGAACCATTTCAGAAATAGCAAAATGATTCTCTGTGCAAGCTGTAATTACTGTCTTCTGTAGTAGTTTGAATTAAATATTACTTCCTGTGATCTGTCCTGAATAATGCTACCACAATCTAATTGTTCCCAGAAGCAGTAACAAAAAATAATTTTCTTCACAGCCTCAAACCGTCCTCGGCCCGTGTCAAATTTTAAAGCACATTGCTGTTCTGGAAGGTCTGCTTGTAGTGTCATTCCTCAGTTACTCCCACACCACTTCAAAAAAAAAAAAAAAAGCTTCTGTCCTTCTCATTGGGTTGACTCTTGCTGGGGTGCAGTCCTACGGTGCCTGCCTCCCTCCGGTACTTCCCCTCACTGGGTTGATGCTTGCTGGGGTGCAGTCCTACGGTGCCTGCCTCCCTCCGGTACTTCCCCTCACTGGGTTGATGCTTGCTGGGGTGCAGTCCTACGGTGCCTGCCTCCCTCCGGTACTTCCCCTCACTGGGTTGATGCTTGCTGGGGTGCAGTCCCACGGCGTTTGCTTCCCTCCGGTATTTCCCCTCACTGGGTTGACTCTCTTGCTGGGATGTGGTCCCACGGTGTTTGCTTCCCTCCGGTACTTCCCCTCACTGGGTTGACTCTTGCTGGGGTGCAGTCCTACGGTGTTTGCTTCCCTCCGGTACTTCCCCTCACTGGATTGACTCTTGCTGGGGTGTTTCTTGGGCGGTCCCTTGGAACCGAGGCTGACTTGTTTCCACATTAAAAATGAGTTCTCAGGTGACTGAGTCCAATGCGGGGCCTACAGTCTCTGTCACAGGTGGGGCAGACGGTGGTTGAAGGGGCGGGTGGGTGGGATGCTTGGGTTGACGTGCGCTGCCTGCACTTGGCTTCCGGCGAAGAGACTCGGTGTTCGGCGTCTTCCCGGATGCTTCTCCTCCACTTTGTGCGGTCTTAGGCCAGGGATTCCCAGGTGTCGGTGGGGGATGTTACACTTTTTGAAGGCGGTTTTGAGGGTGTCCTTGAAGCGTTTCCTCTGCCCACCTGGGGCTCTCTTGCTGTGCCGGAGCTCCGAGTAGAGCGCTTGTTTTGGGAGTCTCGTATCGGCCATGCGGAAATGTGACCCGTTCATCGGAGCTGATCGAGCATGGTCAAAGCTTCGATGCTGGGGATGTTGGCCTGAGCGAGAACACTGACGTTGGTGTGCCTATCCTACCAGTGGATTTGCAGGATCTTGCGGAGGCAGCGTTGGTGGTACCTCTCCAGTGCTTTGATCTGCCTGCTGTTCAGCAGGGCGGGTATCACTGCTGCTCTGTAGGCCATGAGCTTAGTGCTGGGTTTGAGGTCCTGGTCTTCAAACACTCTTCCTCAGATGACTGAAGGCTGCACTGGCACACGGAAGGCGGTGTTGGACTTCGTGTTCAACGTCTGCCCTTGTTGACAATAGGCTCCCGAGGTATGGAAAGTGGTCCACGTCCAAGGCCTTGTCGTGGATTTTGATAATCGGGGGGGCAGTACTGTGTGGTGGGGGCAGGTTGGTAGAGGACCTTTGTCTTACGGATGTTTAGTGTCCTACAGTGTTTGCTTCCCTCTGGTACTTCCCCTCACTGGGTTGACTCTTGCTGGGGTGCAGTCCCACGGTGTTTGCTTCCCTCCGGTACTTCCCCTCACTGGGTTGACTCTTGCTGGGGTGCAGTCCCATGGCGTTTGCTTCCCTCTGGTACTTCCCCTCACTGGGTTGACTCTTGCTGGGGTGCAGTCCCATGGCGTTTGCTTCCCTCTGGTACTTCCCCTCACTGGGTTGACTCTTGCTGGGGTGCAGTCCCACGGTGTTTGCTTCCCTCCAGTACTTCCCCCTCAAGTGACCATTCTTGTGGCATGAGCTAAGGCGCCAGGTGATTTGACCTTGGATGTCACCATAATTGAGCCTGCTCCATCCTCGCCAGATACCCTGTAACTTCTAGCAGCCGGCACTGGCTAGCGATCAGATGTGAGAGCTCTCCTTCCTAGCCCAAGAGTGCTGTCTGATCATGCCTGTTGGTAGATCTGCACTTGATGGGAATGATGGTCTTTTTGTACTTTGCATTTGTGCGCTGTCTCATTTGAAGTACCAGTTTTGGTGCTCACTAGTGTGGATACAAACCCATTGTTGTCTCCGAAATGGTTCGCTACCAGGTTTACCTTGTACTGCAAGGTATAATCCAATGCTGGTTGTGAAAACTCGTACCAAGCGACACCTGGTTGTACTAACCGTCGACCCTAGCCCGTAGACTCCTAACATGGCAAGAATGTATAGTCGGCAGTTTTTATTAAGGGGGCAATGTTCTGTCTTTTGTTGACGAGTTGACTGGACATTCAAAGGAAGCACATAAGCCGGCATAACTTTATAAAATGAGTGAGGATATTCTCAAGCCCTGTGGGGCACAATGACAAACTGTATTCCCTGCCCCTCCTCCAGTCTTGGAGCTGGGATTTCGGCCCATGTAGTGGAGATTGAGACTGGAGTTTTCTGAGCTGAGAGTAATTGGAACTGGCTGAGTGCCCAGCTGCTACTAATTTCTCACAGTTCGGGTGCTTGTAGCTTCCAGACTGATTCCAAGCACCAATTTCTGAGTTCACAGAAAGAACTGTAAGCCATGTCATTGGAACTGCTTCTGGGCATGAGAAACCAAAAATAATGGATCTCTGTGAGAGCGATGCAATTTGTTAATAAAATGCTAATGGCTCCTTCAAGGTGGGTGTTTTTTCAATATTTACTAATGACACAGACTCCTACTCCCCTGCACTGTTCCTTCATTTTTGCTGAGCATTGCTGGAACAGGGCATGTTCGTACTGGCCAGTTCTTGCATTTAAAATAGTAATCTTTACTCCTGTTTTGGATGTTACGCTACAATATGTGCTAATAAGGCATTAGAATGAGGTTATTGATGGTGGAAGAGCTCTTCACTGCCAAGTCATGTTCCTGATTTATTATGGTCAGTCGTTGTATTTCCTTTGGTTTTTGATTTAATTTCTCTCTCTTGGTATTTTGACCACAACCTGACTGAAGACCCCCCAAACCTAAGGATGTAGTTGTTGACTGCAGGCCGAGTCCTGTGGTCCAGTGGACAGTGATGGGTTTGAGGTCTCCTGCTGCAGGCCGAATCCTGTGGTCCAGTGGACAGTAATGGGTTTGAGGTCTCCTGCTGCAGGTCGAGTCCAGTGGACAGTAATGGGTTTGAGGTCTCCTGCTGCAGGCCGAGTCCAGTGGACAGTGATGGGTTTGAGGTCTCCTGCTGCAGGCCTGGTCCAGTGGACAGTAATGGGTTTGAGGTCTCCTGCTGCAGGCCGAGTCCAGTGGACAGTGATGGGTTTGAGGTCTCCTGCTGCAGGCCGAGTCCAGTGGACAGTAATGGGTTTGAGGTCTCCTGCTGCAGGCCGAGTCCAGTGGACAGTGATGGGTTTGAGGTCTCCTGCTGCAGGTCGAGTCCAGTGGACAGTAATGGGTTTGAGGTCTCCTGCTGCAGGCCGAGTCCAGTGGACAGTGATGGGTTTGAGGTCTCCTGCTGCAGGCCTGGTCCAGTGGACAGTAATGGGTTTGAGGTCTCTGCTGCAGGCCGGGTCCAGTGGACAGTGATGGGTTTGAGGTCTCCTGCTGCAGGCCGGGTCCAGTGGACAGTAATGGGTTTGAGGTCTCCTGCTGCAGGCCGGGTCCAGTGGACAGTAATGGGTTTGAGGTCTCCTGCTGCAGGCCGAGTCCTGTGGTCCAGTGGACAGTAATGGGTTTGAGGTCTCCTGCTGCAGGCAGAGTCCTGTGGTCCAGTGGACAGTAATGGGTTTGAGGTCTCCTGCTGCAGGCCGAGTCCAGTGGACAGTGATGGGTTTGAGGTCTCCTGCTGCAGGCCGAGTCCTATGGTCCAGTGGACAGTAATGGGTTTGAGGTCTCCTGCTGCAGGCCGAGTCCAGTGGACAGTAATGGGTTTGAGGTCTCCTGCTGCAGGCCGAGTCCTATGGTCCAGTGGACAGTAATGGGTTTGAGGTCTCCTGCTGCAGGCCGAGTCCAGTGGACAGTAATGGGTTTGAGGTCTCCTGCTGCAGGCCGAGTCCTGTGGTCCAGTGGACAGTAATGGGTTTGAGGTCTCCTGCTGCAGGCCGAGTCCTGTGGTCCAGTGGACAGTAATGGGTTTGAGGTCTCCTGCTGCAGGCTGAGTCCTGTGGTCCAGTGGACAGTAATGGGTTTGAGGTCTCCTGCCTGTGATTTGTTTAACTACTAAGTGTGCTCATTTATTTGTAATGAATCATGGTGATTTGTGATTTGAAATTTGATGAAACTTGTTTCCAGTGCTTCACATCAATAGTAATTTAACATCCTTGTTGGAGCTTGCCTAATTGGAGGTGGGCTTGTGACGTTGGTTGGGAGGTAGAGACAGAGTAGGGATAAAGGGAGCATTTTGATTGGCTGGGTGATGAGTGGTGTTCCCAGGGATCTCTGTCGGGGCCTCTGCGTTTCACCATGTATATCAATGATTTGGATGAAGGCGTAGAGTTGAATATCCAAGTTTGCAGATGACATTAAGTTAGGAGGCACAAGTCAGTTGAATAGATGGGAGTAGGAATTGCAAAGGAATATAGATAGCCTAAGTGAGTGGGAGAAAAACGATGGCAACGTGAGGTCATCCACTGTGGATCTGAGAAAGACAAATTGGTATTTCCTTAATGGTGGGAATCGAGCAGAGAGATTTCGGTGTCCGTGTGCACAAATCACAAAGCTAGGGGACAGGTACAAAAAGTAATCAAAGTGGAATGTTGGCCTTTATTCCTAAGGGGGCTGGAATACAAAGGTGAGGAAATGATGCTTCAGTTGTACAGAGCCTTAGTCAGACCCCATCTGGAGTACTGCGTTCAGCTTTAGGCCCCGACTCTCAGGAAAGATATTGGTACAGTGCTGACTTAATGGTTTAAAGGGTTAAATTACGAGGATAGATTGCATACACTTCGTTTGTATTCCCTTGAGGGTGATGTAATCAAGTTATTTAAATGATAGTGGGGTTTAATAGGGTAGATACAGAGGAACTATTTTCTCTGGTGGGGGGAATTCAGAAGAAGGAGGCACCTTTTAAAATGAGAGCTAGGCCATTTAGAAGTGAAATTGGGAAACCCTTTTTCGCAAAGGGTAGTGGAAATCTTGAACTTGCTCCCCAAAAGGTGGTGGATGCTGGGGGTCAATTGGAATTTTCAGGACTGAGAGTCCAAAGATGTGCGGGTTAGGTTGATTGGCTGTGATAAATTGACCCTTAGTGTTAGGGGGATTAAATACGTGGGGTTACGGGGATCGGGTGGGATATGTGTCGGTGCAGGCTCGATGGGCCGAAATGGCCTCTATCTGCACTGTGGGGTTTCTGTGATTCTGTGAATAGATTTTGGTAGTTTGGATATGGAGGGATGTGGAGCAGGTAAATCGAGTTTTGGTACAGATCAGATCATGGCTGAACAGGTTCGATGGGCCGAAATGGCCTCTATCTGCACTGTGGGGTTTCTGTGATTCTGTGAATAGATTTTGGTAGTTTGGATATGGAGGGATGTGGAGCAGGTAAATCGAGTTTTGGTACAGATCAGATCATGGCTGAACAGGTTCGATGGGCCGAAATGGCCTCTATCTGCACTGTGGGGTTTCTGTGATTCTGTGAATAGATTTTGGTAGTTTGGATATGGAGGGATGTGGAGCAGGTAAATCGAGTTTTGGTACAGATCAGATCATGGCTGAACAGGTTCGATGGGCTGAATGGTTGACTCTGTAAATTAGCCATGTACAAATAGTAAGTAACTTGCACTGTATCTTTAAGATCCCTCTGGATAGAACTTCTTTGGAATAAAATGGACCGATAGTTAATATGTAGTACACTGTCGTATTATAGATACGATTTTAGGAATTAACTGCCTTTTTTCTGTTTTTTATCGTGGTTTTTTTTTAGCAAGAATTTATGGGGGTTGGTGCTTTACATCTAGTTGACTCTAATGGTTGGAAACTACGGTGGAAATTGAGTTTACAGCGAAATATGCATCTGTTCTGTCTTAACTGGATACTGTAAAATGCATTTAAAAAAAAAAAAAGAAAATCTAATTTGTACTCTGAATCCACCTGGTTCAATCCATTAATTTACACAAACTACTCAACGGGACAAAATCTTTTCCAGGGCTCGATAGAGATTAAGATTCTCTGCACGGACAGGTTTAATGTCACTACTTTTTCTCTCTTGGTTCGTCCTGTGACATATACCGGAAACTTCGCAATATCTGGGACCGGCGTGATGCCAATCTATGAAAACTTCCGGACAGACCAGCGCTAATGTTGAAGGATACGGAGGTTTTCATCTCTGTATCTGACAACAAACACTGTTGCTTAGCAACAGCTTGTAAACAGTCAGCCCGTACCTTGGAAGCGTCTCTGTAGCTTAGCAACAGCTTCAGAGAGGCTTTCCAGAGACTGACTGACTGTTTTATAAAAAAAAATGCTAGGAGAAGAATAAAAAAATGCTAGAAGAAAAAAAGCCTAACAAAACAGCTGCTGATTTCTGCCGTTAGATCGAGGTTTCCGGCCATACAACCTCCGGATAAACCAAAGTTTCCTGTAGTTCAGCGCGCCCGATTGTCCGAAATATTTGAAATGGGCTTTGTGTACATATTACATAGGAGTACGGCACAGAAACAGGCCATTCGGCCCAACCAGTCCATGCTGGCATTTATGCTCCACATGAGCCTCCTCCCGCCTTTCCTCATCTAACTATCAGCATAACCCTTTATTCCCTTCTCCCTCATATGTTTGTCCAGCCTCCCCTTAAATGCATCAATACTATTCGCTTCAACCACCCCCTGTGGTAGCGAGTTCCACATTCTCACCACTCTCTGGGTAAAGAAGTCTGAATTCCCTATTGGATTTCTTGGTGACTATCTTATATTGATGGCCTCTAGTTATGCCCTTCCCCACAAGTGGAAACATTCTCTCTCTATCCACTCTATCAAAACCTTTCATAATTTTAAAGACCTCTATTAAGTCACCCCTCAGCCTTTTTTCAAGAGAAAAGAGACCCAGCCTGTTCATCCTTTCCTGATACGCATACCCTCACATTTCTGGTATCATCCTTGTAAATCTTTTCTGCACCCTCTCCAGTGTCTCTATATCCTTTTTATAATCTGGTGACCAGAACTGTACGCAGTACTCCAAGTGTGGTCTAACCAAGTTTAGCATAACTTCCCTACTTTTCAATTCTATCCCTCTAGAAATAAACCCTAGTGCTTGGTTTGCTGTTTTTGCTAACAATTTTGTGATTTGCGTATTTGTATTCCTAGATCCTGTTGTTCCTCTACCCCACCTAGACTCGCACCCTCCAAGTGATAAATGACCTCCCTATTCTTCCTACCAAAATGCAATACCTCACATTTATCTGTGTTGAACTTCATTTGCCAATTATATGCCCATTCTGCAAGTTTATTAATGTCCTCCTGTAACTTGTTGCAGTCCTCCTCAGTATTGACTATCCCCCCAATTTGGTGTCATCTGCAAATTGTCATTAGCAATTGTGTTTTTGATTCCCAAGTCTAAATCGTTAATGTAAATTGTGAACAACAGTGGTCCCAGCACTGATCCTTGTGGAACACCACTACCCACCTTCTGCCACTGTGAATAGCTGCCCTTTACTCCTACTCTCTGCTTTCTGTTCTGCTAGCCAGCAATCCGTTCTGCTACTTATCCCCTGACTCTGCATTCTCTGACCTTGTTCATCAGTCTATTATGGGGTACCTTATCAAAGGCCTTTTGAAAATCCAGATAAATTACATCTACTGCATTACCATTGTCTACTCTCTCTGTTACCTCTTCAAAAAAATCATTGAGGTTGGTCAAGCAAGACTTTCCCTTTTGAAATCCATGCTGACTATTCATTATTATATTTTTGGTTTCTAGATGTTCTATTTTCTCCTTTTACAGAAAACTCTTGTTTAAACGGCACCTAAATATCCGGAATTCTCTATTAACCGGCAAAATTCTCACTCCGAAAACAACACCTCAATAAACAACACCTCAATAACCGGCAATGTTGCCGAGTCCGAGTCTCCCGCGGTGGCCGAGTTGGTCAGTGGGGGTAGTTCTCCAAACTGCCACTACTCGGCTTCTCGGCGCTATCGGAAGTCGGAACACCTCAATAACGGGAGTCTGACTCTTCCGCGCTGCCGGTAGTCTCTTCTGATCTGATCTGCTGGTAGTCATTGCCTTGCATTACCCTCAACTGGCAGTACTGTACTTAATCAAGCATCTTCCACCATCCATTTAACACAACATTCTGTAGGTGAGTACCCAATTACTGTATACTGCACATTTCTTGATTTTTTAAAATTTTTCTTTGTTAAAAATAGTCTCGGTAGATAACCCTCTCCGTCATCCGGAATTTTTGATCAACCGGCAACATGCAGGTCCCGTCGGTGCCGGATACCAGAGTTTCCTGTAGTAGGGATTCCATTATTTTTCCTACCACTGATGTTAAGCTGACTGGTCTATAATTCCCTGGACATGTTCTATCCCCCTTCTTAAATATTGGTATTACGTTAGCTATCTGCCAGTCCTCGGGCACTACACTTTTTTCTAATGAATTATTAAATATGTGTAGTAATGCCCCTGCTATCTCTTCCCTAGATTCTTCTAAAATTCGTGGATGCAATCTGGAACAGCCCAGGTTTTTAAAAAAAAATAAAATTAAAAAAAATTTAATTCCCAAAGAGCAGTTCTTGGCTGCAACATTTGATTGCCATGTTAGTTTGCTTTCCAGTTAAAGGATCCAGGTGCGGTGAGCGGATTACTGCCAGTTCATTGGTTTTCATCTCGATCCCACCTTGCGCTTGCCCTAGTTTAAAAGGAAACCTCTAAACCTGTTTTGCTCGTGCTTGAACACTTGACTCGCACCCAGAGAGCGGTGAGTTTGAGCTGTGGGGCAATGGTACGCCTGAACATTTCTTCTCTGTTTGGCCGAGTCCAGTTTGTTCTAGGCCAGTTGTTGATGAAGATGAAGTGGAGTTAACCATATAATTTCACAGCACACAAGGAGGCCAGTTGGCCTATTGTGTCCGTGTGGGATTTCTACTAGAGCATCCCTAACTAATCCTGTTGACCGCTTGTAAGCCCGTATCTTCCTCTACTTCAAATATTTATCCATGACTCCTTGTGGCAAAGCCAACAACTCTTTAGTTGAAGAAATTTCTCCTAATCTCTCGCTGTGCTTGGGAGCAATTTTTCAATTTGATCACCCCTCTTTCCTTGCACTCAAACCAGACGATGCAGTCTTTTCCTATTTACCCTATCAAAATCCTTCATAATTTAAAAAAAAAATCTCAAGTTTCCTCTTGGCTTTTTCTGCTGCTGTGGAAATAGCTCCACTATCAAGTGTCTTCTCATAACTGTAGTTTCTCTCCCAAGTTATCCTGATCAATGTACTGCACACTCTCTGTGGCTTTAATGCCATTTCTAAAATGAAGCACCCAAAACTGCCCGCAGTACTCTAACCATTGCCATATACAGGAGACTTCGGTTTGTCTGGAGGTTGTATGTCCGGAAACCTCGATCTACCGGCAGAAATCGGGAGCCGTTCTGTTAGGTTGTTTTTCGTCTCGTGGCTTTTTTTTCCAACAGTCAGGCTTTGGAAAGTCTCTCTGAAGCTGCTGCTAAGCTACAGAGATGCTTCCAAGGTACGGGCCGACTGTTTGAAGCTGTTGCTAAGCAACAGTGTTTGTTGTCAGATACGGAGATGAAAACCTCCGTATGCTTCAACATTAACTTTGTATGTCTGGCAGTTTTGATAGATCGGCAACAGCTCGGTCCCGTCGGTGCCGGATATCACAAAGTTTCCTGTACAAATTTATTACCTCTTTCATTTTAGTACTTGACATCTCTATTCATAAAATCTGAAATGGTGTTGACTTTAATGGTTTTATCTATCTGCACTTGCACTTTCAAGGAATGATTTATTTCAACTCCTGGGTCTTTGATCATCCACATCCTTCTTTGTCCTTCCATTAAGTGTATATTCCCATTTCTTGTTCCAACCAAACTATATTATCTTGCATTTCTCCACGTTAAATTACCTCTGACACCTACCCACCAAATCCTCTTAACCTGTCTGTCCTACTGAGCCTTTTACAGTCCTCCTATCTCTTGGCCAAGCCCCCTATCTCGGCATCATCACCAGATTTTGTTATGTGCTCCCTATGCTGCATTATCTGTTTATACTGAATAAAAGTTGACCCAGCACTGATCCCTGAGGCACACCACTTCCAGCCCTTCTCCAAAGCAAGCAGCCACCCGTTAACCCTAACCCTGTTTCCTGTACACCAAACAACTTTGTATCGCTGCTGCTGCAATTCCTGTTGTATTATATGCTTGCATTTGTGTAACTAGCTTCTGTGATGCACCTTATCAAGTGGCCTCTGAAAATCCATGTACACCACATCCACTGCACTCTCTATCGATCTACTGTGCTCTCTTTATCAATCTAATTTAATTAAATTGAGAAACATAACTTGCCTTTAACAAATCCCTGCCAACTGTGCTTGATTATGTCCTCCCATGTTTAATTTTCTAAAATTCAGCAGCAGAGTTGAAGGACCATGGTGAGATTGAAATGAGATGAGGTAAGTCTAGAGATGCTATGTTTGGGTTTTATAAGATTGTAGGAATAAGGAAAGACTGGCGATGGTAAGGAACTCCCTAGCTTTGATGTTCTGGGAGAACTGAGTTGGAGTAGAGGCTTGATTTTTTGAGTGAAGTTGCATGACAGAAGAAGTGTGTATGATGACTGTATTTGGAGCTTGGGAGGAAAGTTTAAGAGGAACAATGTGGAACAAGAGATGAGCAAGCTTATTGGAGAGTTTGGAGGGGAGAATGATAAACCAGCTGTTTCTTTTCCAGTAATGTAGGGAGAATCTAGAAGACAAATGTACAGTATGCAAGTCTTGGATGGACTTGGGCTTTTTGGAGTTATGAGTTGTTGAGTAGGAAAGGGAGTTGTGATGCAGGCACCAGATATTCTCTCTCGTACCTAGCACAAAAGGCTCCTTTGCATAAGCAAAGCCCCTGTTCCTATGACCCGAAGGGTGACTGGGTGTAACTGATCTGTTAATGTAGCATGCCCAGGGTGAACAATAAATTCCTCCTGCTGCTAATGAGCTTGCTGGAACTAGCAAGAAGCACCTCATATTCTTGTGGCCTCTCTGGATGGGCAAATAACACCCTGACCATACATATTGGGCTACAAACTCTGTTTATTCACCAAGTAAAATTTAAACAGAAGCAAGTGTTTTTAACATTACAGCTTTAGCAAGATTACAATGTCTGAAAGCTGTTTATTCTTGTAACGTTTCTGGAGCTAAGCTTGTATGTGGACAAATATTCATGAGTGTGCCATTGGGCCCAGCTCATCGACTGCCTGGTGAAGCAGCAATTCACTAAGGAATCCTGACCAGAGACCCCAGTTATGTACCACCTTTACTTTTCGGCACTAAGCCCAGAGAAAGGAAAGTCAAGCGAGGTCTTTTGGAATTAAATCTAGCTTCCAATTAACAGTGGGGTTCAAAGACATCTTTGGAGGGATGGAATGTTCATACCTCTGCAGCAAAGCAACTTGTAGACTGAGGGTGGTATTTCCCCACCCTGAGGCCTGGTAATCCCGAACCGTTGGCTGTCACCTTCTCTCAGCTAGGCAACCAATATTGTTTTTGTGTAGTCTGCTAGATTTGGCAACTAACATTCGGTGAGCAGTCCACCTAAACAGATGACTCATCTGCCATTGTCAAAGAGGCTTCAGCACAGGAGACAAGTCGTGTGTATTTCAGGGATACATCAGACAGTCTGTTTCCAGAATTGTCAAATTGAAGTGATCACTGGTTGCTGAAATACCATGGGGAACTATCAAAAGTAGCCTGTTATTTAAAGCGAGTCCATCACAAGTGTTCAGCATGAAAGAGGAACTAAAGCTGTGGGACCGCTTTATTAAAGGATGAGATGGGAGTTCAATTTGAGGCCCAGAAGACGCTGAAAGCAGGAATGGCAAGAGCTGAAGGACTAATGGTGGAACCATCCACAATTAGAGGTGGTAGCTGTTGGGTAGACTTGTCGGAGACATGAAATTCGACCATCCTGATAGATAATTGCGAGGTGATGCTGACGGTGATTGTCAAGTCCGTGTTCTTACAGCCGCACTCTTCCACCATGCATGTGAGGCAATTTGGGCCAAGTTCTCTGCCTCTTCCTGATGTGTGCACTCCTACTTGGTATATTGGTAGCCATAGGGTGTCATGGTGTATCTCCCAATTGCTTTCACATTGATCTGTGTAACAATGTACTGTGGTCACCTTTTCTGCTGTGTGCTAGCTAGGGGAAAAAATGTGTATTTTGCCAAATTTAGAGCAAAACTGTATGATCAATCAGTTGAGTAGATTGCAGTCAGAGTATCTACAGATATTGTGTAACGCTCCTATGAAGCATCTTGGGATGCTTTACTATGTTAAGGCACTATATAAATGCAAGTTGTTGCGGACTGCATCATGATTGTGACAGCGCGGACCTGAGCGGGAGAGGAGGAGGCGGCGGCTTAAAGGGAGCACCGGAGAAGGCCCAGGACGCAGTGCGGACCTGAGCGGGAGAGGCAGCTTAAAGGGAGCTGAGCGGAGAAGGCCCAGGACGCAGCGCGGACCTGAGCGGGAGAGGCAGCTTAAAGGGAGCTGAGTGGAGAAGGCCCAGGACACAGTGCGGACCTGAGCGGGAGAGGCAGTTTAAAGGGAGCTGAGTGGAGAAGGCCCAGGACACAGCGCGGACCTGAGCGGGAGAGGCAGCTTAAAGGGAGCTGAGTGGAGAAGGCCCAGGACACAGCGCGGACCTGAGCGGGAGAGGCAGCTTAAAGGGAGCTGAGTGGAGAAGGCCCAGGACACAGCGCGGACCTGAGCGGGAGAGGCAGCTTAAAGGGAGCTGAGTGGAGAAGGCCCAGGACACAGTGCGGACCTGAGCGGGAGAGGCAGTTTAAAGGGAGCTGAGTGGAGAAGGCCCAGGACACAGCGCGGACATGAGCGGGAGAGGCAGCTTAAAGGGAGCTGAGTGGAGAAGGCCCAGGACACAGCGCGGACCTGAGCGGGAGAGGCAGCTTAAAGGGAGCTGAGCGGCGACTTAACAAAAAACAGGGAGTGATGTCACAGGAGAGCAGGTAGGTGATTGGTTGAGTATTCCAGCTCTTTTGCTCTCTTGGGTAAGTGGATTAAATTGAGAACTGGTACTTTTTCTGAATTTGTAAATGTTGCACTCATTCAATTAAGGATGATGGTGCTAGTTTTGGGTAGCCATTGTTGGCATTGCCGGTCAGGCGTACAACACAGAAGCAGAGTAAAGATCTGGGTACTCTGGTCACGAGATGCCTCAGCCCCTATCGCAATTGACTGTCTCTACTGCACTGGTCTATTGATTTTTTTCCTTTCCCATACCAGCAACGTCTGGCATTAACAACTTGGTGAACTTTCGGTGGTATAAGAGGACATGGATGCAGCCTTGCCATTGCTCCCGTGCTGCATTGCTGCTCAGTGGTGTGGTGGAGTACAAGGAATGGAGGCCAGGCTCTGGATGATGCTGATCGTGCTCTAAATTTGCTCGCTCTTTTGCCATTATGGGAATCTCTTGCATTGCTATCTTTTTTGTTTTAGTTACTGCTTAATCTAAGCTTTTCCTAGTTATCTATATAGTCTTCACCTAACTAGTTATGCACATTTCACATGTAGAATTCCTTTTTCTGAAACCACAGCATTCTGTACTTTATCTGGACATACTGTTCTGTACCAATAAGATTATGCTCAAAATCACAAGATAAAGTTCTGGTCTAAGGGCAACTTAAAAAGTAAATCTTTCACTAGTTTAGAGATCCTGTAATCATGGGAAGGAGATCTTCAACCAGCAACAGTGGGGGGTATGTACTTTGTTTGGAATTGTCTTTGTGTAGACCTCAAATATACAGAACCAAAATGTTCAATGTCTTCTAGCTACAGCCGACATAGTCATAACTGCACAGAGGGAGGCCATTCGGCCCATCGAGTCTGTGCCGGCTCTCTGTAGAACAATCCAGTCAGTCCCATTCCCCCGCTCTATCCCCGTGGCCCTGCAAGTTTATTTCCCTCAAATGTCTATCCAGTCTCCCCTTGAAAACATTTGAGTGTCTCCGCTTCCACCACTTCCGTCAGCAGCGAGTTCCAGGTCCTCACCACTCACTGTGTTTATAAAATTTAAAAAAAATAAAAAAATTCCTCGCATATTCCCTGTATCTCTTGCCCAAAACCTTAAATCTGTGCCCCTTAGTCCTTGTATCAACTAGTGGGAACAGCCTTTCCCCATCTAACCTATCCAAACCCGCCATAATCTTATACGCTTCTATCAAATCACCCCTCAACCTTTTGTTCTAATGAAAACAAATCCAGCTTCTCCTGTAGCTAAGATTCCCTATCCCCGGAACCATTCTGGTAAATCTCCTCTGCACCCTCTCGAGGGCCTTCACATGCTTCCTAAAGTGTGGTGACCAGAACTGGACGCAATACTCCAGTTGTAGCCTAACCAGCGCTTTATAAAGATTCAGCATAACTTCTCTACTTTTGTACTCTATACCTCTATTTATGAAGCCCAAGATCCCAAATGCTTTGCTAACCACTCTCTCAATATGTCCTGCCACCTTCAGGGACCTATGCACATTAACTCTCAGGTCCCTCTGTCCCTGCACACTTTAAAACTGTGCCATTAAGTGTATATTGCCTCTCCCTGTTTCTTCTGCCAAAATGCATCACCGTGCGTGTGAGAAAAACAGCCATTTACCACAACTCACTGTTTATGGTCCTTAAGCCAATTCCTTATCCAAGCTGCCACTGACCCACCTATTCCATGAGCCTCAGTTTTGTTAACCAGCTGTGGCACTTTGTCAAATGCCTTCCTAAAATCCATGTAGACAACAACCATCGCATTCCCTTCATCAATCCTCTGTTATTTCATCAAAAACTTCAGTTAGATTAGTCAAACACGATCTGCCTTTAACAAATCAGTGTTGGCTCTCCTTAATTAGCTTAAACCTCTCCAAGTGCCTGTTAATTTTTTCCTTGATTATTGTTTCTAAAACTTTACCTACCACTGACTTTAAACTGACTGACCTGTAGTTACTAGGATTGTCCTTAATCCCTTTCTTGAACAATGGTGTCACGTTTGCCACTTTCCCAATCCTTGGGCACCTCACCCACATGTAGGGAAGATTGGAAAATTGTGGCAAGTCCTTCTGCTATCTCCTCCCCCAATTCCCTTAGTAACCTGGGATGCAAGCCATCTAGACCAGGCGACTTGTCCACTCTAAGCATACCCAGCCTTTCTAGTACATCCTGTCTATCAGTTTTCACCCCTTCCATTGCTTCTACCTTTTCCACGTCTACTGAGATTTTGTCAGCATCCACCTCCTTAGTAAACACTGATACAAAGTACTCAGAGTATTCTAGCCTTGCCCTGCGCCTCTAAACATATATCTCCTTCTTTGTCTCTCATGGGCCCCACCCCGCCTCTTACTACCCGCTTACCATTTACATGCCAGTAGAAGATTCTTGGGTTCCCTTTTATGTTAACTGCCATTCTACACTCATTCTCTCTTTGCCAATCTTATTTTCATCTTCATATCCCCTCAGCTTATTGTATTTGGTCTATTCGAATTCTTCAAGAGAACCAGAAGAACATGAGAAATAGGAGCAGGAGTAGGCCATTTGGCCCTTCGAGTCTGCTCCGCCATTCAATGAGATCATGGCTGATCTTCCTCAATTCCATTCACTGGCCCTATCGCCATATCCCTTGATGCCCTTACTAGTCAGAAATCTATCAACTTCACCTGCCATGCATCATATGCCCTTTTTTTGTTTCATCATCTTCTCAATATCTCCCTCGTCATCCAAGGAACCCTTGCTTTGGTTCCCTTACCCTTTCCTCTTGTTGGAATGTACCTAGCCTGTACTTGGAACATCTTAAAGATCACCCATTGTTCCGTTAGTTTTCTTGTCAGTCTTTGGTTCCATTTTACCTTGGCTAGATCCTTTCGCATCCCATTCCAGTTTAGAAGTTCCACTCTAGATTGTTCCTTGCTCCTCTCCATTGCTAATCTGAATCTTATGATATGATGATCACTCGTACCCAAGTGTTCTCCCACAGACACTTGGTTGACCTGGCCTTCCTGATTCCCCAGCACCAGGTCCAGCAATGCCTCCTTCCTAGTTGGGCCAAGAACATTGGTCAAGGAAATTCTCCTGAACACTTTTCAGAAATTCCTCCCCCCTCCTTTCCCTTTACCCTAGCATTATCCCAATCGATATTTGGGTAATTAAAGTCCCCCAATATCACCACTCTATAGCTCTTGCATATCTCTGCGATTTCCCTGCAGATTTGCTCCTCTACCTCCCTCTCACTATTTGGAGACCTATGGAATACCCCCAACAGCGTGATCATACCCTTTTTGCTCCTCAACTCTAACCAAATGCATTCTGTCATTGTACCTTCAAGAATATCCTCCCTTTCCAACACTACAATGCCTTCCTTAACCAGCACTGCCACCCCACCTCCCTTTTTTTCCTTCCCTATCTTTTCTGAACACCTTGTACCCTTGAATATTAAGTGCCCAGTCCTCACTGTTTTTAAGCCATGTTTCCGTTATTGCCACATCATATTGCCACACGGCTAATTGTGCTTGCAGCTCACCAACCTTATTCACCACACTGTCTTTATGTACATGCATTCTAAACCCATTGTTGAATTTTTTGTAATCTTATTTTGCTCCTATCTAATATGGTACTACTGCCTCTCTTACTATCCAACACACTCACTCTTTTATGCACCTTATTCCTCTTTTCTACTCCTATATGCTGGTGCCTATCCCCTGCCAAGCTAGTTTAAACCCTCCCCAACAGCTCTTGAAGAGGAATCCTTCCTCCCTGATGTGTGCTGCATTCCTTCCTTGCTGGTTTCTCCCGTTTTGAATTCTGCACGCCTGGCGGAAGAGTGTTAACTATCTACACCCCCCCCCCAATCCTAAATCTAGGAGCAGTCAGTGGAGAAATGCGCAGAGTAAAGAAAGATAGAAGCTCAAATGGAAAGATTTTTGCAGACTAGACAACCAAATCTCACTGGCAGCATCGCCAGCCAATTACCACCCCATCAGTCTACTCTCAATCATCGGTAAAGTGATGGAAGATGTCCTTGACCGTGTCATCAAGCGGCACTTACTCACCAATAACCTGCCCACCGATGCTCAGTTTGGGTTTGGCCAGGACTACTCTGCTCCAGACCTCATTACCGCCTTGGTCCAAGCATGGACAAAAGAGCTGAATTCCAGAGGTGAGGTGAGAGTGACTGCCCTCGACATCAAGGCAGCATTTGATCGAGTGTAGCATCAAGGAGCCCTAGTAAAATTGAAGACAATTGGAATTGGGGAAAACTCACCACTGGCTGGAGTCATACCTAACACAAAGCAAAATGGTTGTGGTGGTTGGAGGTCAATCATCTCAGCCCCAGGACATTGCTGCAGGAGTTGCTCAGTCCAACCATCTTCAGCTGCTTCATCAATGACTTCCCTCCAGCATAAGGTCAAAACTTGAGATGTTGAGTTCCATTTGCCACTCCTCAGATCATGAAGCAGTACATGTCCACATGCAGCAAGATGAGCACCACATAAGTACCAGGCAATGACTATCTCCAATAAGCGAGAGTCTAACCACCGCCCCTTGACATTCAACAGCGTTACCATCACCAAATCCCCCAGCATTAACATCCTGGGGGTCACTATTGACCAGAAACTTAACTGGACCAGCCACAAATACTGTATCAACAAGAGCAGGTCAGGGGAAAAGCAAATTTTGCTAAGCTCGGGATTTGGCCATGGTGGACTGGAAACGGCTACTTGAAGGTAAATCAGTGGGAGGCATTCAAGGAGGAGATCTGGAGGGTTCAGACCTTAAAGAAAAAAGGTGGGACTAACAAATCTAGAGCCCCCTGGATGTCTAGAGACATACAGGGTAGGATAAAGGGGAAAAAAAGGAGGTGTATGATGGGTACCAAGGGCTAAATACTCCAGAATCTTTGGAGTACAGAAAGTGCAGGGGTGCAATTAAAAAATATTAGTAAAGCAAAGAGAGCATGAAAAATTCTTGGCAAGTAAAATCAAGGAAAACCCAAAGATGTTTTATAAATAAAGAGTAAGGGGATAACTAAAGAAAGGGTAGGACCTATTGGAGATCATGAGGGTAATCTGTGTGTGGAGGCGGGAGACGTTGGTAGGGTTGTTAATGAATACTTTGCGTCTGTTTTCACAAAGGAGGGGCGAAGCAGACATTGCTATCGGGGGGAGGAGTGTGAAATATTAGATGAAATCAACATAGTGAGAGAGGAAGTATTAAGAGGTTTAGCAGCTTTAAAAGTGGATAAATCCCCAGGCCCGGATGAAATGTATCCCAGGCTGTTAAGCAAAGCAAAAGAGGAAATAGTAGAGGCCCTGACCATTTTTTCCCCAATCCTCTCTGGCTTCAGGTGTGGTGCTGGAGGACTGCTAATGTGGAACCCTTGTTTAAAAAGGGAGAAAACGATAGACCAAGTAATTACAGGCCAGTCAGCCTAACCTCTGTTGTGGGAAAATTATTGGAAAGAATTCTGAAGGACAGGATAAATCTTCATTTAGAAAGACACGGAATAATCAAGGATAGTCGGCATGGATTTGTTAAGGGAAAATGTAAGAAATCACAACACCAGGTTATAGCCCAACAGCATTATTTGCAATCACAAGCTTTCGGAGCGCTGCTCCTTCGTCAGGTGAAGTGGAGAGATGCATAAAAACACAGCTTATATAGTCAGCAAATAATGCCAGATGTTTACAGGTAATCTTTCTAACTGCCATTTATCACACCTCGGCAGAGATAATCACAGCAATCAAAGTTGTAAATGGTGTCCAAACAGGTCAGTCAGGAAAACATTACATCAAAGAGCAATGAGGTGGGGGTCACAAGGGGTCAAATGTTGCAGATGCTGGGGTCTGTATGAAAAACAAAAAAACAGACAAAAAACATTTTTTTTTGCTGGAAATCACAGCAGGTCTGGCCGTATCTGTGTGGAGAGAACAAACCAATGACGACGCGAGTCTGGATGACCCTACGTCAGGTGGGGTTACATGTAGCGTGACATGAACCCAAGATCCTGGTTCAGGCCGTCCTCATGGGTGCGGCACTTGGCTATCAGTTTCTGCTCGATGATTTTGCGTTGTCGTGTGTCTCAAAGGCCGCCTTGGAGAATGGAGCAGGGTCATCCAGACTCGAGTCGTCGTTGGCTTGTTCTCTCCACACAGATGCGGCCGGACCTGCTGTGATTTCTAGCAAAAAAAATGTTCTTTGTCTTTTTTTGTTTTTCATACAGACCCCAGCATCTGCAACATTTGACCCCTTGTGACCCCCACCTCATTGCTCTTTGATGTAATGTTTTCCTGACTGACCTGTTTGGACACCATTTACAACTTTGATTGCTGTGATTATCTCTGCCGAGGTGTGATAAATGGCAGTTAGAAAGATTACCTGTAAACATCTGGCATTATTTGCTGACTATATAAGCTGTGTTTTTATGCATCTCTCCACTTCACCTGACGAAGGAGCAGCGCTCCGAAAGCTTGTGATTTCAAATAAAGCTGTTGGACTATAACCTGGTGTTGTGTGATTTCTTACATTTGTCCACCCCAGTCCAACACTGGCATCTCCACACCATTGTTAAGGGAAGGTAGTGTCTGACAAACTTGATTGAATTTTTTGAGGAGGTAACAAGGAGGGTAGATGAGGGTAGTGCATTTGATGTAGTGTATATGGACTTTAGCAAGGCTTTTGATGAGATTCCACATGGCAGACTGGTCACGAAGCAAAAGCCCATGGGACCCAGGGCAAAGTGTCAAGATGGATTCAAAACTGGCTCGGAGACAGGAAGCAGAGGGTAATGGTTGATGGGTGTTTTTGTGACTGGAAGGCTGTTTCCAGTGGGGTTCCGCAAGGCTCAGTACTAGGTCCCTTGTTTTTTGTGGTGTGTGTATATATCAATGATCTTGACTTGAATATAGGGGGTATGATAAAGAAGTTTGCAGATGATACTAAAATAGGCTGTGTGGTTGATACTGAAGAAGGAAGCTGTAGGCTGCAGGAAGATATCAATAAATTGGTCAGGTGGAGGGGAGGGGAGACCTTTATTGAGGTATATAAGATTATATGGGGCATAGATAAAATGGATAGAAAGGACCTATTTCCCTTAGCCGAGGGGTCAAAAACCAGGGGGGCACAGATTTAAAGTAATTGGGGAAAGGTTTAGAAGGGGATTTGAGGGGAAATTTCTTCACCCAGAGGGTTGTGGGGGTCTGGAACTCACTGCCTGAAAGGGTGGTAGAGTCAGGAACCCTAACCACATTTAAGAAGTACTCAGATGTACACTTGGGATGCTCTAACCTGCAGGGCTACGGACCAAGAGCTGGGAAGTGGTTTTAGGCTGGATAGCTCTTTGTTGGCCAGCATGGACGCGATGGGCTGAAATGGCCTCCTTTCGTGCTGTAACTTTCTATGAATCAGAGGCTGGGTATTCTGTAGCAAGTGTCTCCTCACTTGACTCCCCAAAGCCTTTCCACCATCTGCAAGGCACAAGTCAGGAGTGTGATGGAATACTCTCTACTTGCCTGGATGAGTGCAGCTCCAACAACACTAAGCTCGACATTATCCAGGGCAAAGCAGCCTGCTTGATTGGCACCCCATCCTCTTCAGGCAGTCCCTCGGAAACGAGGATGACTTGCTTCCACATTAAAAATGAATTCGCAGGTGACTGAGTCCAATGCGGGAACTGCAGTCTCTGTCACAGGTGGGGCAGACGATGGTTGAAGGGGTGGGTGAGTGGGGTGCTTGGGTTGACGTGTGCTCCTTCTGCTGTTTGCGCTTGGCTTCCGCTTGCTCCTGGCGAAGAGACTCGAGGTGCTTGACGCCTTCCCGGGTGCTTCTCCTCCACTTTGTGCGGTCTTGGGCCAGGGATTCCCAGGTGTCGATGGGGATGTTGCACTTTTTCAAGGAGACTTTGAGGGTGTCCTTGAAGCGTTTCCTCTGCTCACCTGGGGCGCTCTTGCCGTGCCGGAGCTCAGAGAAGAGCGCTTGTTTTGGGAGTCTCGTATCGGGCATGCGGACAATGTGACCTGTCCATCGGAGCTGATTGAGCATGGTCAAAGCTTCAATGTTGACCTGAGCAAGAACACTGACGTTGGTGCGCCTATCCTGCCAATGGATTTGCAGGATCTTGCGGAGGCAGTGTTGGTGGTACCTCTCCAGTGCTTTGAGGTGCCTGCTGTACATGATCCATGTCTCTGAGGCATACAGCAGGATGGGTATCACTGCTGCTCTGTAGACCATGAGCTTAGTGTCGAGTTTGAGGTCCTGGTCTTCAAACACTCTCTTCCTCAGGCGACCGAAGGCTGCACTGGCACACTGAAGGCGGTGTTGGACTTCGTCGACGTCTGCCCTTGTTGACGGTAAGCTCCCAAGGTATGGAAAGTGGTCCACCTTGTCCAAGGCCTTGTCGTGGATTTTGATAATCGGGGGGCAGTACTGTGTGGCGGGAGCAGGTTGGTAGAGGACCTTTGTCTTACGGATGTTTAGTGTAAGGCCTATGCTCTCGTACGCTTCGGTGAAGGTGTTGACGATGGTTTGGAGTTCAACCTGCGCGCGAGCGCAGACGCAAGCGCCGTCTGCATGCTGTAATTCGACGAGAGGATGGGACGACCTTGGATCTGGACTGGAGGCGATGAGGTTGAACAGTTTCCTGTTTGTTCTGTAAATTAGCTCCACTCCAGTGGGGAGCTTACTGAGGGTGAAATGGAGCATTGCAGCAAGGAAGATAGAGAAGAGCGTTGGTGCGATGACACAGCCTTGCTTGACCCCAGTTCGTACACTAATTGGGTCTGTGGTGGAACTGTTGGTCAGGATCACGGCTTGCATGTCGTCGTGAAGCAGGCGGCAGATGGTGACAAACTTTTAAGGGCAGCCGAATTTGAGGAGGACACTCCATAATCCCTCATGGTTGACGGTGTGGAAGGCCTTTGTGAGATCAAAGAAGGCCATGTATAGCGATTGGTGCTGTTCCCTGCATTTCTCTTGTAATTGACGTGCGGTGAAGATCATGTCCATTGTGCCCCTTAGTGGGCGGAATCCGCATTGCGACTCTGGGAGGAGCTCTTCGGCCACTGGGAGGAGGCGATTGAGGAGGATTCTTGCGATGACTTTCCCTGTGGCAGATAGCAGGGAAAACTCCTCTAATTACTGCAATTGGACTGGCCACCTTTCTTGAAGATGGTCACAATTGATTAGCACCCCATCCACCACCTTAAATATGCATCCCATCCACCAACTTAAATATTCACTTACTCCACCATGCCATGGCTGCAGTGTGTACTATCTGCAAGATGCACTGCAGTAACTCCAAGACTTCTTCGGCAGCACCTCCCAAACCCGCAACCTCTACCACCTAGAAGGACAAGGGCAGGAGGCGCATGGGAACATCATCACCTGCAAGTTCCCCACTATCCTTACTTGGAAATATATCGCCGTTCCTTCATTTGTTATTGGGTCAAAATCCTGGAACTCACTCCCTAACAGCACTAGAGTCATAGTTATACAGCACAGAAAGAGGCCCTTCGGCCCATCGTATCTGTGCCGTCCATCAAGCCCTGTCCAATCTAATGCCATTTTCCAGCATTTGGTCCATAGCCTTGTATGCAATGGCATTTCAAGTGCTCATCCAAATGCTTCTTGAATGTTGTGAGGGTTCCTGCCCCTACCACCCGTTCAGGCAGTGAGTTCCAGACGCCAACCACCCTCTGGGTGGAAAAAGTTCCTCCTCAAACCCCCTCTAAACCTCCTGCCCCTTAGCTTGAATCTATGCCCCCTTGTTATTGACCCCCCTACTAAGGGGAAAAGTTCCTCTTTATCTACCCTATCTATGCCCCTCATCATTTTGTACACCTCAATCAGGTCTCCCCTCAGCCTTCTTTGCTCCAAGGAAAACAACCCCAGCCTGTTTAGTCTTTCTTCATAGCTGAGGCGCTCCATCCCAGGTAACATCCTGGTGAATCTTCTCTGCACCCTCTCCAAAGCAATCACATCCTTCCTATAGTGAGGCGACCAGAACTGCACACACTACTCCAGCTGTGGCCTTACCAGCGTTTTGTACAGCTCCATCATAACCTCCCTGCTCTTATATTCTATGCCTCGGCTAATGAAGGCAAGTATCCCATATGCCTTTTTAACCACCTTATCTACCTGTTCCGCTGCCTTCAGGGATCTATGTACATGTACACCAAGGTCCCTCTGACCCTCTGTACTTCCTAGGGCCCTACCACTCATTGTGTATTCCCTTGCCTTAATTGTCCGTCCAAAATGCATCACCTCGCACTTTTCAGGGTTAAATTCCATTTGCCACTTTTCCGCCCATCTGACCAACCCGTTTATATCGTCCTGTAGCCTGAGGCTTTCCTCCTCGCAATTTACCACCCCACCAATTTTCGTGTCATCTGCGAACTTACTGATCATACCTTTTACATTCTCATCCAAATCATTTATGTAGATCACAAATGGCAAGGGACCTAGCACCGATCCCTGAGGTACCCCACTGGACACAGGCTTCCAGTCACAAAAGCAACCTTCGACCATCACCCTCTGCCTCCTGCCACTCAGCCAGTTTAGGATCCAACGTGCCAAGGCACCCTGGATCCCATGGGCTCTTACCTTCTTGACCAGTCTCCTATGCGGGACTTTGTCAAAAGCCTTACTGAAGTCCATGTATACCACATCCACAGCATTTCCCTCATCCACACACCTAGTCACCCCCTTGAGTACCTTCACCTCACGGACTGCAGCGGTTCAAGAAGGCTGCTCATCACCTTCTCGAGGGCAATTAGGGATGGCCAATAAATGCGGGCCTTGCCAGCTAGGCCCACATCCCAGGAACACTTTCTTTTTAAACTACACTATTTGGCAGTTACTACAGCTTTCCTTAAAACTGATTTGTTTGTAGTGTGAGCTTACACTTTGAATTCTCATCATAAAAGGTCTTAAAATGGCACTGAGTTGGGGCTGTGCTGCTCAGTATGTTTTGAGGTTTAATTTGTACTTGACCAACATGCTTTAGTGTTTCAATATACTCAAACGAAACTCTGAATAGATCATCTAAAATTGCTTCTGTGGTTACCACCGCCCATTCTGTGATGAGTTAGCAGATCTCGGCTGGGAATGCAGTTGATAGAGTAATAGAAGGTAATGGCACAGAAAAAAGTCATTAGGCCTATAAAGAATCTGCTGATATTTTTTGCCATGTGAGCCACTTAATCTAATTTTGCTCACTCCCCATTCTGGAGATTCAGTTGGGTTTCTGAAAATGGCATCAGCGCTGGTGGTTTTGTGGGGAGGATATCAGCCAGGGTTCCTGCTCTTGATCTCTCTGGTAAGGTAGGAAGTGCTCTTGTGTGGACGTCAGTTGAGGAAAGTACTGGGCTCTGACATGCTGCCATCCATGGTCAGCCAGGTTGTCAGTACTGTACTCAGTCTCTGCTCACACACCAAGATCAGCCATTTTGGCCAAGTACTGAAGAGCTGATGACACCTGGAGCTGTTGTGTGACACTGCTTTTGGAAGGGAAGAAAAATCAATTCATACCTGTTTTGTAGAAGGTGAATCTGCCAGAATTTTCAGGCCATCTTGAGATTGCTTGTAATGAGTCTGAGCTGGCATGCAACACGAGTGAGGCCCTATAGTGATCTGCTGGCACATGTGGTACTCTGGGTAACCTGGCCCTGCCAATTGTTCCATTACATCACCAAGGATGTATTCTGGTGCTTTTGAAAAGGGTGAATGTGTGCATGGTTGATGCAGCCTGTGTTCTGTTTGGTTTGGAACTTAATGTGATTCGTGTGCTTGATGTCAGTTTGTGGACTGAGGTACAGTAAATCACCAGGCTCTAATGTACAGCGGAATTTGGTTTTTACAAGCATTTCCTCTTGCTCTGTGTGGAATATTGAAATCTATAACTCAACAGTGCAAGTGAGGTAAGTAACTGCTTTGTGCTGCAGCCTAACCACAAATTTGCAACTCTCGTGTGAACTGCAACTTGAGATAAAGTTATGCCTCTGTTCACGTCAGTGAGGCAAGAACGTAAGAAATAGGAGCAGGAGTAGGCCACTCAGCCCTTCGAGCCTGCTCCGCCATTCAATGAGATCCTGGCTGATCTTCTGCCTCAATTCCATTCACCGGCCCTATCGCCATATCCCTTGATGCCCTTACTAGTCAGAAATCTATCGACTTCTGTTTTGAATATACCCAATGACTGAGCCTCCACAGCCCTCTGGGGTAGAGAATTCCAAAGATTCACCACCCTCTGTGAAGAAATGTCTTCTCATCTCAGTCCTGAATGGCCTACCCTTTATCCTGAGGCTGTGGCCCCTGGTTCTAGACTCCCCAGCCAAGGGAAACATTCACCCAGCATCCATCCTATCAAGCCCTGTAATAATTTTGTATGCTTCAATGAGATCCCCTCTCATTCTTCTGAATTCAAGAGAGTGCAGGCTTAGTTTACTCAATCTCTTCTCATACGACAGTTCTGCCATCCCAGGAATCAATCTCGTGAACCTTTGTTGCAATCCCTCTGTGGTAAGTATATCCTTCCTTAGGTAAGGAGACCAAAATTGTACATAGTACTCCAGGTGTGGTCTCACCAAGGCTCTATATAATTGGAATAAGACATCTTCACTCCTGTACTCAAATCCTCATGTAATGAAGGCCAGCGTACCATTTGCCTTCCTAATGGATTGCTGCACTGCACATTCACTTTCAGTGACTCGTGTACAAGGACACCCAGGTCCCTTTGTCAACGGTGAGGGATTATGGAGTGTCCTCCTCAAATTCGGCTGCCCTAAAAAGTTTGCCGCCATCCTCTGCCTGCTTCACGACGACATGCAAGCCGTGATCCTGACCAACGGTTCCACCACAGACCTAATTCATGTACAAACCGGGGTCAAGCAAGGCTGTCATCGCACCAACGCTCGTCTCGATCTTCCTTGCTGCAATGCTCCATCTCCCCCTCAGTAAACTCCTCACTGGAGTGGAGCTAATTTACAGAACAAACGGGAAACTGTTCAGCCTCCAGTCCAGATCCAAGGTCGTCCCATCCTCTGTCGTCGAATTACAGTATGCAGACGACGCTTGCGTCCGCGATCACTCGGAGGTCGAACTCCAAGCCATCGTCAGCACCTTCACCGAAGCGTACGAGAGCATAGGCCTTACACTAAACATCTGTAAGACAAAGGTCCTCTACCAATCTGCCCCCCGATTATCAAAATCCACGACAAGGCCTTGGACAACGCGGACCACTTTCCATACCTCGGGAGCCAACTGTCAACAAGGGCAGACGTCGACGACGAAATCCAACACTGCCTTCAGTGTGCCAGTGCAGCCTTCAGTCGCCTGAGGAAGAGAGTGTTTGAAGACCAGGACCTCAAACCCGGCACTAAGCTCATGGTCTACAGAGCAGCAGTGATACCTGCCCTGCTGTATGCCTCCGACATGGACCATGTACAGCAGGCACCTCAAAGCACTGGAGAGGTACCACTAATGCTGTCTCCAAGATCCTGCAAATCCATTGGCAGGATAGGCGCACCAACGTCCGTGTTCTTGCTCAGGCCAACATCCCCAGCATCGAAGCTCTGACCACGCTCGATCAGCTCTGATGGACGGGTCACATTGTCTGCATGCCCGATATGAGACTCCCAAAACAAGCGCTCTTCTCGGAGCCAAGCTTGGCTTTAATGCCGAGCCTAGATAGCAGCTCGGGGGCTTGGATTCAATGCTGAGCCTAGATAGCAGCTCGGGGGCTTGGATTCAATGCTGAGCCTAGATAGCAGCTCGGGGGCTTGGATTCAATGCCGAGCCTAGATAGCAGCTCGGGGGCTTGGCTTCAATGCCGAGCCTAGATAGCAGCTCGGGGGCTTGGATTCAATGCCGAGCCTAGATAGTAGCTCGGGGGCTTGGATTCAATGCTGAGCCTAGATAGCAGCTCGGGGGCTTGGATTCAATGCTGGGCCTAGATAGTAGCTCGGGGACTTGGCTTCAAGACCTAGTTGTATTTGAGTCGAGCGAGTTGATTTTTAAATATAGAATAGTTTCTCTCTACGCGTGCGGGTAATTGAGCAAGGTCACAGTTTAATAGCCGTCTCCTCTTCAGCCACACACTACAGAAAACCTCGCACCGTGCGACAGGAATTTCCTGATCCAGTAAGCTGGAGACTGATGAATGACAATGTTCATTCCACACTCGCTAGTGACAAACCCATGCAACTAGTTCTTTTTTATGCTATGTTGATGGAATATTTTCTGTCATTATGACTTCTAACATCGCAAGCTATTGAAAATCCAGCTGGTTTTTATTTTATCCACACCTTCTAACTGCTTTGAAAGCTTGTTTGTGTTAATGAACAAGATAATGTTGACCTACTGGGTATGATGGTTAGTGCTTGAACATAAACCAGGCAAAGTCTCTTTCCAGTAGGGCCTTGATCATCCTGTTAGTGTTAAATAAATCCATCGTTGGTAGATATACGTGACAGTCAGACTTTCCCAATCACTGAGTTGGAACCAGGTCAATGTCAAACCTTCCTTTCTTTGCTGTGAATGAATGTATATAAATCAGTCATGGTGTAATCTTTTGTGTTGCATTTGATGTGAAGAAAGTCTTGTCTTGCAGCTTATTTTATAAATATCTGTCTGTTATGATACTGAGCAGATCAGGAAGCACCAGATTCAAAGACGACAGTGTTCAAATTAACTTGCTTACTTGTGGGCCAGAGAAGGAACAACTAAATTGTAAGCTTGTAATCCTAGTCCGTCTCGTTGTCCCTAATTGATGCACTTGTGGAAGTTGGGCTCAATCATGATTCGCTCCACCTGCCCCCCCCCCCCCCCCTCCAGGCGATGCTTTTGGGTGGAGGTTGAAGGAGCAGAGTTATAGATAATCAGATTAAGATGTGAATGTGTAATACGAGCGACCCAGACGTCCTCTGCTGTGTTGAGAATATATAACACTATACTATATCCGCTTAAAAAACAGTCCATCCTATCTCCTGAACAGAAACAAATTAGTGTTTCACTGTTTTCCAGTTCTAATTTGTAATTGCCTGTCTTAAAATAAATCCTGCAAAAGTTAAAGCTGCTGGAACTGAAGGAAGAGGAATCTTTACCATTATTTTAGCACTGCAGTCAGCAACCCTTCCTGCGACGAAGCTGTAAGAACCACTTTCTCAATGTTTCAGTGAATTATTGCACTCCTTGGTGTGGTACTGAGCCATATACTGCAGGAACACCCAAGAATTAATTCTTGTCTGCGCTGAGCTAACCTCTCATCCAAGGATTGCAATTGGCTTCAATGTTGGATGAAGATGAGATCAGGCTCCGCTATGTTGCCTCCATATTTACAGCTGCGGATTGCAGAAAAGTATCGGCTCAACAGACCGCACTCCAACCTGTCTCAACCCTAAAGTACTAACCTTTTTAATGGTTTGTTATAACCTAAAGTGATGGCAACAGTTGCTTACAGTTCTCTTTGTAGAGCACCAGAAGGCAGCACAACCAACTGTTGGCTAGAGGCCATTTGGCTCAACAAGCCAGCTCTGTCCATAACCCACGTATGATTCTATTATGGTAGCATTGCCCTCCCAACCATCAGCACCCCTGCTGATCTGCCGCAGGACATTAAGTGGAACCTCTTCACTACAGTGGTTATAGTCTTGTGAAATTGGCTTTTGGTGAAGGCCATTGTAGCAGCTACTATGTTTGGGTTTGAGATCATTGCATGTATTTCTAGAGAAATAGTTGAAGGTGGATTGATAGTGTGAGCTGTGATGAGTCAGTCATAATGGCACAGAAGGAAGCCATTCGGCCCATCGAGTCCGTGCCGGCTCTCTGTAGAGCAATCCAGTCAGTCCCATTCCCCCTGCTCTATCCCTGTGGCCCTGCAAGTTTATTTCCCTCAAGTGCCTATCCAGTCTCCCCTTGAAAACATTGACTGTCTCCACTTCCACCACTTCCATCGGCAGCAAGTTCCAGGTCGTCATCACTCGCTGTTTTCCCTCGCATCCCCCTGTATCTCTTGCCCAAAACCTTAAATCTGTGTCCCCTAGTCCTTGTACCATCAATTAGTGGGAACAGCCTTTCCCCGTCTAATACAAGAGGTGAAATTTTGAGTTTAACTATTTTACCATTGGGGACTGTATTCATGCAGGATGAAGCTGATCGCACACCTCTCCGATCTTGTTCATTACTGGGGCAGTAGATTTGGAGGAGACAGCCCAGATATTACAAAATGTAGATGGGTTAACATGTCAGGCCTAGGGCCCTGCCGCCCCTCTCAATGACAAATCATCCAAGTTGAAGGAGTGTAAATCGATTTGATGTTCAACCAGCAGTAATCAGCAAGACTATATCTGTAGCCAAATTGGTCAGACCACACTTCAGTACTGTGCCCAGACACCAAGGAGACATTCAAGCCTTTGCGACAGTGCAGAGAAGAGCCACAGTGTTAAAGGTAGGAATTGGGAGGAAAAGTAGGAAAAACTTTTAAAGGAGGCATCTGAGAGGGATGATGATATTATTGTTCATACGGTCAATATATCAGAAAATCTCCCTACCCATTCACATGTCCATGTCGTCTCAGAATCTTAGAATGATGCAGCAGAGGAGGCAGTCATTGGCGCATCGTTACATGTGCCAGCTCTTTGAAAGAGCTATCCAATTAGTTGTACTCCCCTGCCCTTGCCCCATACCTCTGCAAATGTTCCCCCTTCTGGTATTTATCCAATTCCTTTTTTGAAATTGTATTGAATCTATTTCCACCACCATTTCAGGCAGTGCATTCCAGATCATCATAACTCGCTTCATTAAAAAAAATTCCCTCTTCCCTCTTACAAAAACAAAATACTACGGCTGCTGGAAATCTGAAATAAAAACAGAAAATGCTGGAAATACTCAGCAGGCCAGGCAGCATCTGTGGAGAGAGAAACCGCGTTAACGTTTCAGGTCGATGACCCTTCATCAGAACTGGAAAAAGTTGGAGATGGAACAGGTTTTTAAGCAAGTGTAGGGGCCGGGAAAGGGGGGAGGGGAGGAAAGAACAAAAGGGAAGGTCTGTGATAGGATAGAAGGTAGGAGAGATTGAGAGACAAAAGGGATGATGGTGCAAGGCAAAAGGAGAAGGTAATGGGACAAGTTAAGAAACAAAAGATGACTCTAGATGAAGCATCAATGGCAGAATGATCGACTGCTGCTGTGAGAATTTTGAACACCTCTTAAATCTCCCCGTAAACTTTTCCTGCTGTAAGAACAGCCCCAGCTTCTCCACATAACTGAAGTCCTGCATCCCTGGTACTAGTTTAGTAATGCTCTTCACACGCTCAAAGGCCTTGACATCCTTCCCAAAGTGTGGGGCCCACAGTTGGACACACTGCACCAACTGTGGCCTAACCAGTGAATTATAAAGGTTTAGCATAACTTCCTTCCTTTTGTACTCTACGCTTGTTTATAAAGCCAAAGATCTTGTATACCTTTTCAAGTCTTCTCAACTTATCCTGCCACCTACAAAGATTTGCGTTCCTGCACCCCTTAGTTTATACTGCCTCTCCTCATTCTTCCTATAAAATGCATCACTTCACACTTCTCTGCATTAAATTTCATCTGCCATGTGTCTGCCCATTTCACCTGTCTGTCTGTCTTGAAGTCTGTTACTATTCTCCTCCATTGTTTACTACATTTACGAGTTTTGTGTCCTCTGCAAACTTTGAAATATGCCCTGCATACCCTGAAATATGCCCTGCATACCCAAGTCCAGGTCATTAATATATATCAAAAAAGCAGTGGTCCTAATGCTGACCTCTTGGGGGACACCACCAATGATCCCTGTAATATTTTCAGGGAGCCACGTGACCCATTCAAAATACCGTGCGTACGTGTTTTTTCTATTTAAAAGCTGGCTGTGCGGGACCTATGGAGCACTGTGCGACCACACAGCTTAAAGAGAACATTGGTCACCATTGTATACTTCCCGCCAGTCTGAAAAACAACTGTTCACCACTACTCTGCTTTCTGTCTCTTGGCCAGTTTCATATCCATACTGCCACTGTCCCTTTAATCCCATGGGTTTCAACCAGTCTATTATGTGGTACTTTGTCAAAAGCTTTGAGTCCATGGTTTGGTTTTAATTTTGCTTTGGTCTGTCTGAAGGTTGTTGTTGGATGTGTTGCAGGTGTGTTGTGTAGCCGTGTTCTGTTGCAGATTCTGGCTGACTTGTATATTTGTCCGGATCCCAGTGTTCTGCTCCTGTGAATTCTCTACTTTCAGTCCATGAAGTTGGATTTACTTCAGGAATAGGTTAGTTACCAAAGGCTGCTGTTGGAGCTTAATCAGCTGGAGCTAGCACATGACTCATTAACACAGCTAAACCGAGCATGTACAGCAGTGGACTAATGATGATGGCACAGGGATAAGAACATAAGAATTAGGAGTAGGCCATATGGCCCTTTGACCCTGCTCCGCCATTCAATAAGATCATGACTGATCTTTGACCTCAACTCCATTTTCCTGCCCGATCCCCATATCCCTTGATTTGCCTAGAGTCCAAAAAAATCTCTCTCAGCTTTGAATATACTCAACGACGACTCGGCATCCACAGCCCTTTGGGGTAGAGAATTCCATCGATTCATAACCCTCTAAGTGAAGAAATTCCTCCTCATCTCAGTCTTAAATGTCTGACCCCTTATCCTGAGACTATGCCCCCCCGCCCCTAGTTTTAGACTCTCCAGCCATGAGAAACAACCTCTCCGCACCTACCCTGTCAATCCCCCTCACAATCTTGTATGTTTCACCTCTCCTTCTAAACTCGAGTATAGGCTCAATCTCTCCTCCATAGGACAGCCCTCATCCCAGGGATCAATCTAATGAACCTTTGTTGCACCGCCTCTAAGGCATGTATGTCCTTTCTCTGATGAGACCAAAACTGTGCCCAGTACTCCAGCTGTGGTCTCAGCAAGGCCCTGTACAATTGTAGTAAAACTTCCTTACCCTTGTGCTCCAACCCCCTTGCAATAAAGACCAACATACCATTTGCCTTCCTAATTGCTTGCTGTACTTGCAGGCTAACTCCATGTTTCCTGCACGAGGACACCTAAATCTCCCTGAACACCAACATTTCATAGTTTCTCACCATTTAAAAAAAAAAAAAAAACCCCTCTTTTTTCTATTCTTGTAATATGTTACCCCCCAAGCCCATGACCCCTTGTGTAGCAGCCTTTTATGTGGCATTTTATTGAATGCCTTTTGGAAATCCAAATATACTACATCCACTAGTTCCCCTTTATCTACAACAGCAACAACTTGTATTTATATAGCACCTTTAACGTAGTAAAATGTCCCAAGGCACTTCACGGGAGTGTTGTGGGGGGGGGGGGGGCGCGCGATGTTACGGAGGTGGAAATAGGCGGTCTTTGTTATGCTGCGGATATGTGGTCGGAAGCTCATTTCAGGGTCAAATAGGACACCAAGGTTGCGAACAGTCTGGTTCAGCCTCCCCCTGCTAGTTGATCTTCAAAAAACTAATACATTTGTTAAACACGGTTTCCCTTTCATAAAACCATGTTCACTCTGCCTAATATTGCTGTATGATTTTCTAAGTGCCCTGATACCACTTCCTTAATAATGGATTCCAGCATTTTCCTGATGTCAGGCTAACTAACTAGCCTGTAGTTCCCTGTTTTCTCTCTCCCTCCTTTCTGGAATAGCAGTGTTACATTTGCTACCTTCCAATGTGCACGGACCGTTCTAGAATTTGGGGATTTGTCTAATGGTAGTGCATTTTTGTTCTGCTTAAGAGCATTTGCCACAAGCTGCTCAAAACAAACGTTTATGTACATCTAAGTAGATCTGTAGTTTCAATTTCTTCATTTCCTCTCCGATCCACTAAGTGCTGACCCATGTTGAAGTGCGATTCCACGGACACGGGCCTTTTTTTTTTTTTTCCCGCGCCCCGCAACGCCCCCTCTCCATTGCCCAGGTGGGCAGCATTTTTAAATGAGTAAAGAGTTGGGAGTAGGCTAGTCGATTGTGCATCTAAGCTGAGCCTGATCCTGTCCTGCCCCAGTGTCCACTCATACACTTTCCAGCAGGAATCACTGGTGAGTGATCTGGAGCCCTACGGCCACCTGGGACAATTCTAGCACCCATCTGCTGTCCTTTTCGAACACTGATCAAAAACAAGGATGATCGTCATTGGCGACTGAGTACTGTACTGGGTAATGCATTGTCCAACAAAGGTCTGGAACTGCATTTAGTTCCTATTTTGCCAGTTACTATTCAGTGAAGGGGTGCCAAACAATGGTCTGTTGAACATGTGACAGCTTGTTCCTGTTCATGCTTGTATTTCTTCGCTGGCTTACCCACTTTGCATTTTGACAGCCTGATGATTTGGCACTGTTGCCTCATTGGCGCATTAATCCTAAATCAGAACACTCGATCTGTTGGTAACTGCTGTTCAAGATATTTGGAAAATTAATGGAACCATGGATTTAAACTTAGGATCTGGCCTGAGAGTCCATCATTGGCACTTTTATATGGGCCACAAAGATACAAAGCTCGGAAACTCCTCATCTAATGGCTCTGAAGCCCTCACTTGAGCCTAGAAGTATCTGAACATTTCTCATGTTGCTATCCCAGGAACCTGTTTTCATCTGTAACTAGAACGCAAGTCAGAAGCATATGGTGAGCAGAGTTTATTATTCTTCCCTTCGCTTCCATTTTCGAGAGAGGGGTGATGATTTCAGTCTTTCTGATCAAAGCTGAGCAGCTCCCATTACCCTGTGCAGTTAATGTAATCTGTGTGCATCAGGAATGTGCCGTAACCTTGCTTGTGTCACCTGTGTTTTATCATGACCTTTAAATTCCCTTTCCTTTTTTATTAGAGAACAATAAAAAATTTGGATGGAGGGGTGAAAATAGCAGTAGTGACGATGGCACTAGCAAGCTATGGAATTTGATTGAAAATAATTTTTTGGTGGTCATAGTGACTGCCTGGTTTCACGTGATCTTGGGCTTGATAAATAATCCAGGTGAAAGTTCAGTGTCTTTGGTTACACGGCCAGACTGCATGTGGAATATTCCAGAGTGCGCACAGTGACCTGAATGTAGCGAGCATGGTGATGCATTAACAAATGTTACATTTTAAGTGGCAAAATGTAGTGAGACGCTACTCACACCTGAAGAATTGCATGGTGGGGGAGGTATGAGGGCTGCCAATCCCGCAGCCGGAGTCTGCACCATTGGCGGGGCGGGGGGGGGGGGGGGGGCGGAGCGCGGGGGTTGGGTACAAGATCAGCACAGGTCACAAGATAGTTGCAGACGAGAAAGGCCATTTGGACTATCCTAATTCATCTACCCAGAAACACCCGACAAATTCCTACCCATTTCAGCATCTGTGCTTAAAATGATTTCTAGGAACAGGAGGAGGCCATTCACCCCATTGAGCATATTCTGCCATTCTTAGATCATGGCTAATCTGTGCCTCAACTTCATTTAGCCACCTTTTCTCCACATCCCTAGATACCTAACCCAGCAAAAATCTATCGACCTTGGTCTTCACTTTCAATTGACAGCCTTTAGGGGAGAGTTCCAGATTTCCTCTACTGTTTGTGTGAATAACTGCTTCCTGATTTTACTCAAACGGCCTCGGTCTAATTGATGATTTATCCTCTTGTTCTGGATTCCCAACTAGAAGAAATTGTTTTTCTGTATCTGCACTTTTGAATCTTTATAATTTTTAACACCTCAGTAAGGGAATGCAAACTGAATTTATGCAATCTGTTCTCATTTTAGCCCTTTAAACCCTGGTATCATTCTGGTGAATCTGCACTGTACACCCTCCAGAACTTTGGTGCTTAAAACTGAAGGCAGTGCTCCAGATGGGGTCTGACCAAGGCTCTGTACAACTGAAGAATCACCTCTTTTTGCATTCCAATCCTCGAGATAAAAGCCAAAGTTGCATTGGCCTTTTTGATTACTTTTTGTCCCTGTGAACTAGATTTTAGTGATGTGTACATTAACCCCTAAATCCCTTTGTTCCTCCACGGCTCTTCGTCTTGCCATAAGAAATTTTGTTTTGATCTTTCTTTGGTCCAAAGTGGATGACCTACTTCCTCACATGAATAGTAGTTAAGCAAGGAATCGGTTGACTATTGGATTGTGGGGAGCATGGGCAACGCAAACAAGCCCCATCCAATATTCATGCATGCACTTCAAGACTTGTTGGTTGGGAGCTAGCTCCGCACAGACCATGGCTCGTACCTGGATCTTGCTGGTCTGTATGGGCCAGCTACATGAGCCATGGAGGAAATATTAGCAGAATACGAAGAACTTCTGCTTTCTTGCTGCCACACATGATAGCACAGCAACAGCTTGCATTTGTATAGCACCTTGAACGTAGAAAACATCGCAAGACACTTTACGGTGGGTGGAGCAGACTCCAAGCCATGATGGGAGACCGAAGAGTAGTGTTGAAAGTCTTGGGTGAGAAGATGGTTTTGAGAAAGTTTCTAAAGTTGGAGAGAAAACTAGAAGCAAAGTTGTTTAGGGAGCACTGGTGAAGTATCTGAAGGCTTTGCCACCAATGGTGGAGCAAAGGGAAGGGAGGGTGCACAAAAAGCCAAGAATCAGCAGTCAGGAGGAGGTTGTAGATCAGGTGGAGCAAGGCTGCAGAGATTTGAAGGCAAGGAATTTAAGTTTAATGCATTACAGGACCCACCTCCTCCTTGCCTCCATCTCACTAACACCACCGCCCCGACTCCCCAAAAAGAAACCTCTTCTCCAACAACTCCCATCCTCTAAACTCGAACGGGATCAAAACTCAACTGCCCATATTCTGCCCTGTCCAGGTTTGCCCATCAACCCGGTCTTCTCCAGTAATGGATAGTATGTGGAGTTTGAAGCTTGGTTCTGCGTTGCACAGGATGCTCTGATTTTGTGTCCTGAAGGAGGGGGTGGGGAGTGCTATCATTTTGAGTGCTTTGACTTGGGATCAGTGATTTATATATGTCCAAGTTACAGTGGTGTATGACTTGGAGAGGAACCTGGAGATGATAGTGTTACCTTGATACCACTGCTTGTCCTGGTGGAGCGGTTGTGGGTTGGGAGGTGCTGTTGAAGTAAACCTGGTACATCCTGTGGAACATAACATAAGAAATAGGAGCAGGAGTAGGCCCTTCGAGCCTGCTTCGCCATTCAGTGAGATCATGGCTGATCTTCTGCCTCAACTCCATTCACTGGCCCTATCGCCATATCCCTTGATGCCCTTACTAGTCAGACAAGTACATAATTCATCCATAGTGTCGCAGTGCAGGGCGTGGATACTGAGCCCAGTGGCAGGGGTTGCTGATCATGTAGATTGCTTTGTTCTGGATAGAGTCTTCAGGGTTCTTGCAGCTGCACCCATCCAGGTTAGTCAAACCTTGTAGATAGTGGAGAGGTTTTGAGGAGTCGGGAGGTGTGCCACTTCAGAGTACCCGGGCTCTGCCCTGCTCTTGCAGTCATGGCATTCACATGGCTGGTCCAGTTAAACTTCTAGTCCATAGTGACCCCAGGATGTTGGGGGAACTTCTCCAATGTGGTGCCATTGAAGATCAGGGAAGTGGTGCTGCCTTTTGTTTGAGTTGCTATCTGGTACTTGCGTATTGTGGATGTTAGCTGTCAATTGTCAGCCCAAGCCTGGATGTTCAAGTCCTGCTTTAGGCCAGTATGGACGGCTTCATTTATCAGAAGAGTTGTGAATAGAACTTGAACACTTGTCAGTAAACAGCCCTGCTCCTGACTGTATGGAGGTTGGTCATTGAAGCAGTTGAAAGTAGTTGGGTGAAGGACACTTCCCTGGGGAACTCCTGCAGCGATGCAATATTTGACCTCCAACATCCACAACCTGATTCCTGTTATCAGACACCACTCCAGTTAGTGGGAGATTCTTCCCATGATCCCTACTGACCTCTCTTTTGCTTGGGCTCCTGAGTGCCACACTTGGTAAATGCTGCCTTGACATTGAAGACAGTTCTTGTCTCTCCTGGTGTTCAACTCTTGTCTAAACCTGCAGATGATGCCATTGAAGGGCAGCCCACTGGTGTAGGGTTGCAATGGGAACCAGCAACCCCTCAGTACACCACCCAAGTGTTAGCAGGGTATTCACCTGTGGACATCATCCCAGCCAAGCTTGTCATTGACATAACTGACTGTCCAGGTGCAATTTGAGGGAGGGGTCATTGGATAATAATCAGGAGCAGGAATCCTGACTGACTTCCCCCATTTCTGCTTTTTTTCCTGGCATTTAGCTGAATTTACAAGAAGTTTTTCATTCACTGTCTGTTATCCTTGTAACTGTACTTTTAAGCAACCTATTATCAGCCAGTGCTGTATTATTGCCTAAGGTTAAGATGATCAAGCTTTTGGTCATCTGTCCTAATATCTCCTTGTATGGCTTGGTGTCAAATCTTGTTAACGCTCCTGTGAAGTGCCTTGGAATATTTTACTACGTTAAAGGTGCTATATAAATACAGGTTGTTATTAACACTGAACTGTATAGTGCATGTTGAAGAATGGTGGGAAGAGGTATAATTGTGTAAGCAGAATAAATCTGGGTTTTGTTCATGGAGGGGAGGGTAACTCTGATAAAATTCCACTGTGCCCATTTCCCCAAGACTTTGGGTGTAAGGTAGTAACATACAATTTTATTATATCAAGGCATCCACCATAAAACTCTTGTCTTGTACGCCAGTGCCACATCTGGCTTTTACAGTGCTTTTCATAGTGCATATTAATTGAAGAGATTTAATTACCTTAAGGGTTCTATAATAATTGTACCGGGGGAACCGGTGGAAGAGATGCTTTTGTGTACTCATTAAGGTTTTTGATGTCAATTTATTAACTTATTGCAAAAGAGGGACCCACCTAAACCGACTTGGTCCAATTATAATGAAACGATGACAGCACCAGGTTAATGAGGAAATCTTTCTAATCTTATGCAATATTCTTCATAATAGTTGAAGGTACTTTGAGCATGAGAAGGACAGGGGATTTGGGCTTGTTAACTGTACACAATAGATGGAATTGGCAGTTCGAGCGCTTGGCCTAAGTTAAACTTTTTTGAAGTACAAAGTAAGCGAGAGTTGGGCTGAGAGCTAGGACTGTAGTTCACTCCATCGTGGATTCCTTTTCTCCATAGCCTGGGGGCAAGAGATTCTAGGATGATGACCAATGTTCCCTGTAAGCGGTACTTTGTTCTGCGCGGCCTGTTTCATTTAATGCGCGGTCCCTTTAAATTTCTGCGCATGCACGGTATTTGCTATGTACAAGTCAGTGAGTGGCCTGCGTGGGACCTTGCTGATTACTGTACAGCCACGTGCGCCTTCGTGGGAACGTTGGTGTTGACAATTTATTGTTTTTATATAATTAGTGCTACCACAGGCTTTAGCATCTTTCATTATTTAGAGTATGCAGACTCTGCCTATAATTCCAGCCATTTTAGAGTGCTTTTCTGACCAGCGTGCAACGCACGTATGTCCCCAGATAGTTAAGTTAGTTAGTGGGCAGGTTTTGTGTGCTTCCAGGCAAATTATACATAGAAACATAGATAGGAGCAGGAGTAGGCCATTCGGCCCCTCGACCTTGTTCTGCCATTTAATGAGATGGCTGATGATCCAAACTCAGTACCCTGTCCCTGCTTTCTCCCCATATCCCTTGATCCCTTTAGCCTTAAGAAATATATCCAACTCCTTCTTGAATATATTTAATGAATTGGCCTCAACTGCCTTCTGTGGTAGAGAATTCCACAGGTTCACAACTCTCTGGGTGAAGAAATTCCTCCTCATCTCAGTCCTAAATGGCTTACCCCTTATCCTTAGACTGTGACCCCCTGGTTCTGGACTCCCCCGCCATCGGGAACATACTTATGTTGGCAAATTGTTGGCACTGCTATTCAAACCTATAACCCCTAGTAGTCGGTGTGTTCTAGCTCTCTCCAGACACATGGATTTCCAAAAGGTGTTCGACAAAGTGCCGCATAATCGGCGTGCCAAGTTGAAGCCCATGGAATAAAAAGAACAGTGGCAGCATGGATACGAAATTGGCTAAGTGACAGGAAACAGTAGTGGTGAACGGTTGTTTTTCGGACTGGAGGAAGGCCTACAGTGGTGTTCCCCAGCGGTCGGTTTTAGGACCACTGCTTTTCTTGATATATATTAATGACTTGGATGTAGGTGTACAAGGCACAATTTCAAAATTTGTAGATGGCACAAAACGTGCAAGTATAGTGAACAGTGAGGAGGATAGTGATAGACTTCAGGAGGACATAAACAGGCTGGTGAATGGGCGGACACGTGGCAGATGAAATTTAATGCAGAAAAGTGCGAAATGATACATTTTGGTAGGAAGAACGAGGAGAGGCAATATAAACTAAAGGGTACAATCCTGGGCTTCATAAAGAGGCAGAGTTTAAAAGCAAGGCGGTTATGATGAATATAATATATTATATGTATATAACTGGTTCAGCCTCAACTGGAGTATTGTGTCCAATTCTGGGCACCGCATTTTAGGAAGGCTGTGAAGGCCTTAGAGAGGGTGCAGAAAAGATTTACAAGAATGGTTCCAGGGATGAGGAACTTCAGTTACGTGGATCGACTGGAGAAGCTGGGGTAGTTCTCCATGGAGCAGAGAAGGTTGAGAGGAGATTTGATAGAGGTGTTCAAAATCATGAGGGGTCTGGACAGAGTAGATGGAGAGAAACTGTTGCCATTGACAGACGGGTCGAGAACCAGGGGACACAGATTTAAGGTGATTGGCAAAAGCGACACGAGGAAAACTCTTACGCAGCGAGTGGTTAGGATCTGGAATGCACTGCCTGCAAGGTTGGTGGAGGCAGAGTCAATCATGGCTTTCAAAAGGGAGTTGGATAAGTCCCTGAAGGAAAAAAATTTGTAGGGGAAAGGGCAGGAGTGTGGGAGTAGTTGAAGTGCTCTTGCAGGGAGCCGGCACGGGCTGGACCGGCCGAATGGCCTCCTGTGCTGTAATCATTCTATGGTTCTAAGAAGGCCATGTAGACTATCGAGAGAGTCAGCTCTTTGAAGCCATCCATAATGAATCCCACTGACCTGCTTTCTCCCTAAAGCCCTGTACTTCCCCTCCTTCAAATTTTTACCCAGTTTTCACTTTTAGAAATGCAGTGATTCTGCTGCAGCCATTCCTTGCAGCAAAGCATTTCATGCTCCAACAACCCTCTGTGCAAAGAAATTCTTTCTGACATGTCTCCTCGCTCTCTGTGGTAATTTTACTGACTGCCCAACCAGAAGAAATAGTCTACCCCCCCCCCCCCCCCCCCATTCACTCTAAGAAAACACTTCCTATTTTTAAAAACCTCCATTAAATCTCCTCTGAGTGCCTCTGCTGTCCCAGTGTCTCTAGCCTCTCCTTAAAAACTCTCGGTTCCCATCTTTGGCATCTTTTAGTCCTGTAAGTGTGGGGTTGCCGGTGCAGAGACATCCTTTTCTCAAGACCTGACCTCTTTAAAAACACCCAATCGTTTATTTCAGACCATGTAGGAAAAAAAAAATTGGCTTGTGTTCAATATATATTTCTAAACTAGCAAACCTCTAACCCTGTCCATCTAGAACCTGCCTTGCTCAGTCTGAAATGGCAATAGTTCTTACTCCAGCTCAGTGTAAGTAAAACCACATCATCTTGTGTTGCATGAAGATGAAATCCTGTTTACAGTGCAGTGGTTTCTTTATGCAATATAGCTGGGTTTAGCAGCTTTCTTTGTTACCGATTCAGGTTTTGGGGATTGGAAGTGAAAGTTGGGATGTAGATACTGTTAGTCTGTACCGAGCAGAAAAATATTGCTTAAAAAGTGCAAAAAAAATTGCTGGAACTCCAGCCCAAAAAGAAGAAATCGCTGGTGATGCTCAGCAAGTCAATATCTGTGGAAAGAAAAGTTAATGTCTCTGATATTGACCCTTCATCGGAACTGCATGCACACGATGGTTAAATGGCTGAAGTGATATTATGGGGAGACAATAGGAAACAGAGTGAAGGAAATAAAAGACCCCAGGGATGTGCAAATAGCTGAGGAGATGGGGGCGGGCAGATGGAAATGGGACTGGGTGGGGGGACTGGCAAAGTGGAGCAGGAAGGAGGATAAAGCGATACACCAAGTGTTCAGACCACCCTGCCAGCTCGGTGTTCTGAAAGTATTGGCATTTTTTTATATGATACGTGATTTACACTGGCAGCTCTCTACTGGTATGAGCTCCAGCACTTTGTTTCTGGTGTAAATAGTGTATCACTAGAGCTGCCTAATAGAATCTGTACGTTGTATGTGTGAACAATCTTGGTTTACACAGTGCCCTCTGAAGCGTGCTGGTTAGAAAAGGTTTGGTTGGGCGGGATTAGGGTTTTCGAACCTTTTTTGGAAGTCGGAACATGAAAAGATTTTTAACTTTTGTTACAGGTCCAACAGCAGCCAGCTGCAAACAAGCGCCCCAGTAACAGCGCTCCTCCTCAAACCCAACTCAACAAAATCAAATACTCTGGAGGACCGCAGATTGTCAAGAAAGAGAGACGCCAGAGTTCGTCCCGCTTCAACCTGGCGAAGAACCGAGAGCTTCAGAAACTGCCAGCACTTAAAGGTGAGACGTGTTCCTTTCAAAGCATGGCTTTTGTTCTCCTCTAAATGATGGCTTTTCATTTGGCCTGAGACCATCCAGCAATAGTTATGTAGTAAACAGTGAGGAGGATAGTAACAGACTTCGGGAGGGCATACAGATGGGTAGAATGGCAGACACACTGCAGATTAAATTTAATGCAGAGAAGTGGGAAGTGATTCAATTTGGTAGGAAATGAGGAGAGGCAATATAAAGGAAATGGTGCAATTTTAAAAGGGGTGCAGGAACAGGGAGACTTGGGGTTGCACATACAGAAGTCTTTGGTGGTGGCAGGACAAGTTGATAAGGCTGTTTAGAGACATACGGGATCCTGGGCTTTATAAACTGAGGCATACAGTACAAAAGAAAGGGAGTTATACTAAAACTTTAAAAATCACTGGTTAGACCCCAGCTGGAGTATTGTGTTCAATTCTGGCCACCACACTTTCGGAAGGATGTCGAGGCCTTGGAGAGGGTGCAGAGGAGATTTACTAGAATTGTATCAAGGATGTGAGATTTCAGTTAAGTGGAGAAACTGGGATTGTTCTCCCTAGAGCAGAGAAAGTTATGTGGAGATAAAATCATAAAGGGTTTTGATAGAGTACATAAGGAGAAACTGTTTCCAGTGGCAGAAGGGTCGGTAACCAGAGGACACAGGTTTAAGGTAATTGGCAAAAGAACCAGAGGGGACCTGAGGGTAAAACAAATTATGCAGCGAGTTGTGATCTGGAATGCATTGCCTGAAAGCTGGAGGAAGCAGATTCAATAATTTTCAACGGGGAATTGGATAAATACTTGCAGGGGGGAAATTTGCAGGGCTGTGGGGATAGAGCAGGGGAATGGGATTAATTGGAGAGCCCTTTCAAGGATCTGGATCAGACACAATGGGCCAAATGGCGGCCTCCTGTGCTGTAACATTCTATGAATAATTATAGATGTCTTTTCAAACTCGAGTAGTCTGGATAATCCTCGGTGAACTACTGGTTTCATGTCATGAATTGAAGGTATCACACGAGTGTGTCACATGTTAATGCTCATTGGCTTATAATTGTGTTGTTTCACCCCCTATCTTGCCTTCGTAGTGATGCACTAAGGCCTGGTGACCACCAACATTCCTGTTGAGCCGCGTGGCTATGCAATGGTCTGGAGGTCCCGCGCAAGCCACTCACCGGCCTTTACATGGGAGAAACCGCGCAGGCGCACAAATCTGAATGGGCCGTGCAGCCAATTAAATAGGTCCCGCATTGGACTCATCAGTCACCTGAGAACTCATTTTTAATGTGGAAGCAAGTCATCCTCGGTTCCGAGAGACTGCCGAAGGAGGAGGAAGGGACTGGACGCACATTAAAAAAAAAAAAATTACAGGCAACATTGGTGACAGCTGAGTATAGTCAGCATGCCGATTGGGTAAAAAAATTAACTTTCACAGTTGCACCCCCGGGCTTGCTGCTCACACACACCTGTGTAAAAGTGTCGTTCGTGCACTGGATACTCCAGTCGATTGGGAATGACTCCGTATGACAAAACTCCAGTTGAGATCTTGAAAGGATTGACACTGCTATCTCTTGTCTGCTAGAGTGGCAGCCTGTGCTAACTGATGCAACATTGAATTTGTTTTTGTACATTTAATAGACTGAATAAAATACAGGCTGTTTCTGAAGACCATGTTTCATGGATGTACATAGTTTCACCTGTTGTTTTTGGTGGTTTGTGAATATAATTTTTATTAATGGTAGTGCACTGCTAATATCTGGAGTAACCTCCTGTTTTGTCCTGCTAGCTGTTCCATTCTTTACTCCATGGTTGTACTAAAAAAGCATTTGAATGCTAAAATCCAGCTGACTCCCTTGTGCTTTAAATTGATCCTGAAAGTAGTTGAATCGTACAGATTAGGAACCTTTAGGTTCGACCCACCCATTGTGCCCCATCCCCCACGTGATTTTTGGATTGGGTGGCGGTTAGAATGCAACTCGGTGAAGTAGGATCAAGTTTGGCTGTGATATTTCCCACTGTTGAATAGCATAGGCTGTCTTGGCTCTCAAAGTCTAGCTGCTTGAGGGAGGTACTGGGGTTTGCCAGTACTCGTGAAATGATGCCTGCGTGTTCAGGAGGGGGGCTGGTGGTTGGATTGGCATGTGTTTAATGCCCAATGGTATTTTTTTGGTCAGGTGAAACCAGTAATGCTTGCACAGTGGAGAACTGTGGGACATGCGACAATGCTGAGCTATTTTTAAACTGGGTTTAGCATCATGCTGACAAGTTTCAGATTGCTGCTTCCCATGGGGCGTCAGGTTTGAAAGTAATAATTTGTCACTTAACAAAAAGCTGTGGGTTTTTTGTATTCTGGTGGTTGTTTTTTCAGCAGAGCTGACGATGTCTGTTTTAATGTGGGTGTGGAAGTGGGAGAATATTGCTGGAGTGACTGGATAATCTGTTTAGCCAAATTAGAAAGCTATGAATAGACCAGTAATGATCGAGACACTGTTTTCTAGAGAAAGGTTTAACTTTCTGATAAGTTTAACAATCCGGCCTTTAAATAGGCTGGGTGGAGATCCTGGGCTGGTGATACTGAAGAGATCTGTATGGTAATCTTCCAAATTGGATTAAGAATGTGTTGAGAAAATGGGACAGTTTCAGTCAGCATCCTAAGTAGCAACACATTTAAACTGGATCAGCTACAAAAGGATGGGGCATACGATATTTGGGGAAAGTCTTATCGCAGCGAGTGTTGAGAGCTGCATTGCAGATCCTTCTGTATGATGGATGAGATCACTTTTATAAACCCTTTACGTACTGAATGTCCTTTGCAGCTTTCAAAATGAGAAACACGAACCAAGGTGATGATCTTGTGGTGGTCAAACACTGCTGTCACTGAATATTTCAATGCCATGTGCCTGAAGATGTTTGTACATATTACAGAATAAAATTTCCCGCTCCTCACTATTAGGTATTCGAACAGAAAATGTTGGAAATTAACATGTTCATCAATCTCTAAAATAGAAGACAGTAACATTTCTCGTGCAGATCATTCAGTCTGACAGTCTCTCCTACATATTTAGAATATCTTGGTTAGAGTGAGGAAAGGCTATCGTGACCACCAATGTCTGTTAGATGGTGCGACCTTGTACGCTGCCCTGCCCTCATCACGAGTACTGTTAACTAGTTGAGCTCCCAACTCCTTGAGGCTCAAGCAAGGTGCAGTGATCATAGTTGCCTATGATTCATAGTTAGGCGTACAAAGTCCTCACCCCCGATATCTTCCAACTGTCCTTTGAAACATCAGCTTGCAAAGAAACAAAAGATCATTTCAATCCATTGGACCAGTCCCAAAAGTTACTCACTTCATACCCCCCTCATGATTCATTCCCTTCTGTGGCCCTCCACTAACAACGTATCCATTGCTTCCTCTACTTGTGCTGTTAACCTGTCTCGCACTTGATCCATTTTCTGGTTTTACTTCCAATTTTCCGTTTCTCTCTTTTATCCCGACTTTTAGGTTCTCCTGTTCCTATTCACCCAGACTGGATCTTTTTTTTTTTTTTAATTTTTTTGGTGTAGGGGTATCTGGGAAAAATTTGTTGGTAGTCAATGAAACTTGAAGGGCTGGGTTGGATTTATAGGATGAATTCTGGTTTTCCTGGGCAAGTCGGCTCCAGTGTCTATTGCACACCTAACCCAAATGGTTAGTCAAGGTTATCTGCCTGTCCACTGCGGCTGGGAAGTAACGTGGGAGGAAAGTAAAAATGAATAGAGGGTACGGTAGCATAGTGGTCCCATAGACTAGTCAAGCAACAGTCTGACCCAGTCATACTGAGAATCATACCTTTCAGCCAATGTCTCAGGCTCCTTCATCATCACCATCCTCTCCCAATGGCAAGACAAACCCACCAGAGGTGGCAGCACTGTGGTATACAGTCGGGAGGGAGTGGTCCTGGGAGTCCCCAAAATTGACTCCGGACCCCATAAGTCTAATGACTTCAGGTCAAGCATGGGCAAGGAAACTCCTGCTGATTACCAGGTAACGCCCGCCCTCAGCTGATGAATCAGTACTCCTCTATGTTGAACGCCACTTGGAAGAAGCACTGAGGGTAGCAAGGGCACTGAATGTACACTGGGGAGCTCAGTGTTCATCACCAAGGGTGGCTTGGTAGCCATTTCTGACCGAGCTGGCTGAGTCCTGAAGGACATCGCTTCTAGACTGGACCTGCGGCAGGTGGTGAGAATAAACACGAGGGGAAAAACCTACTTGACCTCGTCCTCGCCAATCTACCTGTCACAGATGCATCTGTCCATGCCAGTATTGGTAGCAGTGACCACCGCACAGTCCTTGGGGAGATGAAGTCCCGTCTTCACACTGAGGACACCCTGCATCGTGTTGTGTGGCATGACCACCGTGCTAAATGGGATAGATTTAGAACAGATCTATCGGCTCAAAACTGGGCATCCATGAGGCACTGTGTCATCAGCAGCAGCAGAATTGTATTCCACCACAATCTGTAACCTCATGGCTTGGCATATTCCTCACTCTACCGTTACCATCAAGCCAGGTGATCAACCCTGGTTCAATGAGGAGTGCATAAGAGCATGCCAGGAGCAGCACCAGACACACCTAAAAATGAGGTGCCAACCTCAGGAAGCCAAGTGATCCCCCAACCAACAGATCAGATCAAAGCTCTGCAGGCCTGCCACATCCAGTTGTGAATGGTAGTGGACAATTAAACAACTAACTGGAGGAGGAGGCTCCATGAATATCCCCATCCTCTATGATGGCGGAGCCCAGCATGCTAGTGCAAAAGATAAGGCTGAAGTGTTTGCAACTATATTCAGCCAGAAGGGCCGAGTCGATGATCCATCTCGGCCTACTCCTGAGGCCCCCCCACCATCACAGAAGCCAGTCTTCAGCCAATTCGATTCACTCTGCGTGATATCAAGAAATGGCTGTGCACACTGGATACAGAAAGGCTGTGGGCCCCGACAACATCCCGGCTGTTGTGCTGAAGACTTGTGCTCCAGAACTAGCCGCACCTCTAGCCAAGCTGTTCCAGTACAGCTACAACACTGACATTATCCGACAATGTGGAAAACTACCCAGGCATGTCCTGTCCACAAAAAGCAGGACCAATCCAATCATGTCAATTACTGCCCCATCAGTCTACTCGATCATCAGCAAATTGATGGAAGATGTCGTTGACGGTGCTATTAAGTGGCACTTACTCATCAATAACCTGCTCACTAATGCTCAGTTTGGGTTCTGCCAGGACCACTCTGCTCCAGACCTCATTACAGCCTTGGTCCAAACATGGACAAAAGAGCTAAATTGGTGAGGTAAGAGTGACTGCCCTTGACATCAAGGCAGCATTTGACCGAGTGTGGCATGGAGGAGCCCTAGTAAAACTGAAGTCAATGGGAATCGGCGGGGGGGGGGGGGGGGGGGTGATACCAAGTACAAAGGAAGCTGGTTGTGATTGTTGGTCAATCATTCCAGCCCCAGTACATTGTTGCAGGGGTTTCTCAGGGCAGTGTCCTCAGCCCAACCCAACCACCTTCAGCTGCTTCATCAATGACTCCCCTCCATCAAAAGGTCAGAAGTGGGGATGTTCGCTGATGACTGCAGTGTTCAGTGCCATTTGCAACTCCTCAGATAATGAAGCAGTCCATGCCCCCATGCAGCAAGACCTGGATGACATTCAAGCTTGGGCTGATGTGTGGCAGTAATGTTACTTGCCAATTAACTGCCAGGCAATGGCTATCGCCAACAAGTGAAAGTCCAACCACTGCCCCATGACATTCAACGGCATAGCCATCGCTGAATCCCCCACCATCAACATCCTTGGGTGGGGGGGGGGGGTCACCATTAACCAGAAACTTAATTGGACCAGTCATATAAATACTATGGTTACAAGAGCAGGTCAGAGGCTGGGTATTCTGCAGTGAGTGTCTCTCCTGACTCGCCAAAGTCTATCCACCATCTACAAGGCACAAGTCAGGAGTAATGGAATACTCTCCACTTGCCTGGATGAGTGCAGCTTCAACAACACTCTCGGTTCTACACCATCCAGGACAAAGCAGCCTGCTTGATTTGCACCCCATCCACCACCTTAAACATTCACTTCCTCCACCACCGGTGTACCATGGCTGCAGTGTGTACCATCTACAAGATGCACTGCAGCAACTCCCAAACTCACGACCTCTGCCATCTAGAAGGATAAGGGCAGCAGGCACATGGGAACGCCACCACCTCCAAGTCACACGCCATCCTGACTTGGAAGTATATCGCTGTTTCCTCATTATTGCTGGGTCAAAATCCTGGAACTCCCTCCCTAACAGCACTGTTGGAGTACCTTCACCACACGGACTGCATCGGTTCAAGAAGGTGGCTCACCATCACCTTCTCGAGCAATTATGGATAGGCAATAAATGCTGGCCTTGACGACCACATCCCAGGAATAAATAAAAAAAATAATTTAAATGTAGCAGGAGAGGTTAAGTTGAGTAATGAACCAGTTTGGTACATGCATTTGTGGGAGTCATTCAGAAAGGAAAGCGAGAGATTACAGCGCCAACATGTTCCTGTAAAGGTCAAGGGTGGGACCAACAAGCCCAGGGAACCCTGGATGTCAAGGGATATACAAGAATGGATTAGGGGAAAAAAGGGAGGCTTTTGGCAGATACAAAGGACTAAAAACAGTGGAAGCCCTAGAGGAGTATAGACAGTGCAGGGGGGGTACGTAAAGAAATTAGGAGAGCGAAGAGGGGGCATGAAAAAACACTGGCGGGCAAAATAAAGGAAAATCCCAAGGTGTTTTATAAGTATATTAAGGGCAAGAGGATAACCAGGGAAAGAGTAGAAGAGTAGGGACCAAAATGGCAATCTGTGTGTAGAGCCGGAAGATGTGGGTGAGGTTTTAATTAATATTTTGCATCTGTGTTCACTATGGAGAAGGACGATGTAGGCATAGAAATCGGGCAGGGGGATTGTGATATACTTGAACAAATTAGTATTGAGAGGGAGGAGGTACTAGCGGTTTTAGCGGGCTTAAAAGTGGATAAATCCCCAGGCCCAGACGAGATGTATCCCAGGCTGCGATGTGAGGCAAGGGAGGAGATTGCAGGGGCTCTGACACACATTTTCAGAGGACTGGAGGACAGCTAATGTAGTACCATTATTCAAGAAGGGTAGTAGGAATAAACCAGGGAATTACAGGCCAGTGAGCCTAACATCAGTGGTAGGGAAATTATTGGAAAAAATTCTGAGGGACTGAATTAGTCTCCATTTGGAGAGGCAAGGATTAATCAAGGATAGTCAGCATAGCCTTGTCAGGGGGAGATCATTTCTAACCAATTTGATTGAATTTTTCGAGGGGGTGTCTAGGTGTGTGGATGAGGGTAGTGCAGTTGATGTAGTCTACATGGACTTCAGTAAGGCTTTTGACAAAGTCCCGCATGGGAGACTGGTCAAGAAGGTAAGAGCCCATGGGATCCAGGGCAATTTGGCACATTGGATCCAAAATTGGCTTCATGGCAGGATTGGTCAAAGGTTGTTTTTGTGACTGGAAGCCTGTGTCCAGTGGTGTACCGCAGGGGTCGGTGCTGGGTCCTTTGTTGTTTGTAGTGTACATTAATGATTTGGATATGAATGTAGGAGGTATGATCAGTAAGTTTGCAGATTACATGAAACTTGGTGGAGTGGTAAATAGCGAGGAGGGAAGCTACAGGATGATATAGACGGGTTGGTCTGATGGGCAGAACAGTGGCAAGTGGAATTTAACTGTGAAAAGTGAGGTGATGCATTTTGGGAGGACTAACAAGGCAAGGGAATACACAATGAATGGTGGGACAGAGGATCATGGATATCAGAGATGTAACATATTAAGCAGGTGCAAAGATATGTTACATCTCCAGCTTTTTCCAGTTCTGATGAAGGGTCCCAGACCTGAAACGTTAACTCTGTTTCTCTCTCCACAGATGCTGCCTGACCTGCCGAGTGCTTCCAGCATTTTCTGCTGTTGTTTCAGATTTCCAGCATCCGCAGTATTTTGCTATTGTATGAATGTGCAAAGGTCTCTGACTCCTGCTGGAAAGTGTTGATGGTGATGTTTGTTCAGGACAAGCCTGGGTTCAGATCGTCTGCCCATGGTCAAAGTGCCTGTCCCCATTTGATGTCTCAATTTGGGCATGACTGGCCTCTTGTTTCGTGTTGGGGAGAGCGTAGCGTAGCAGTGGAACTCTACACCTGCTGTAGCAAATTCTTTCAACAGAGGAAGGGAAAGAGAAGCAGCATTGTTAAGAAATTGCTTATTTAAATGTTCCGTTCTAATGAAGTTGCATTTTGGAATCGAGTTCATATATTTTCCAATATTCTGCTGTAACTGCAGATCTAGTTGCCCAACACCATTCCTGTACCCGCTCATGTATAATTATCCTTTTTAAATGTCACTTCCAACTACTGTCTTCGGTGCAAACCCCAGCCAAAGTAATGGTAACCAGTTACCAATTAAACTACAGGTGTAAGCAAAAGCCTGTGTGCCAGTTACATAAAGATGGATATTTCAAGAATTATTGACAGACCTCCCTCGTTGGAGAGTTGCCAAACATACCAATTGCTGGTTATTTTTGATAATAGGTTAGGAACAGGAGTGGGGCATTCAGCCCCTCCAGCATGTTGCACCATTCAATTAGATCATCTCTACCTCCACTCCATTTACCTGCCTCTGATCCATATCTCTTGATGCCCTTATCTAACAAACATCTGTTGATTTCAGTCTTGAAAATTGCAATTGTCCCTCTGCATCCACTGCCTTTTTAGGGGAGAGCATTCCAGATTTTCCTTTGTGTGAAGATGTGCTTCCTAATTTCCTGATTGGCCCCCTGACCCTTGCATTAATATCCATGCAGGCGTTGCACTCCATGTCGGTGTTGTGCTTTGTGCTCTTGAAATTTCCTTTTGTGTTTTTCCTAAGCTGTGAGTTTGCATTGACAAATGCTCTTTTCCAGAATATCAAAACGGTGGAACTTCTTGCCTCCCTTGGTCTGCTTACAATCCACATACTTCTCAAAGCCAAGCTTTGTGTCACCTAACAACTATTTGATTTATTTGGTATTTTACTCTTTCAATCCAGTGGTGTCTTGCCTGTGACTTTGACACTTTGTTTCTCAATTTACAAAAAGAAATGCTTGGATTATTTCAGGTGATGAAATGGAGAAGAATTCATCAGGCACTGTTTATTGTAAGGGAGGAGTAATCTTGAGGGAACAGATAATGGTGCATTTCAGAACAGTCTGGATCCCAGAATCCGATTACAGGCTTGGAATCGCTTCTACACATCTGTTACTTTAGTCATTCTGACTGAAGTTCATGGCAGTTTTATTTTACTTAGGATCTATTGGCAGTTCCATGCTACTGAATTGTGAGCAAGATCTCACTGAAGGGTACATATTGAGAGAATTCCATTAAGGTTGGAAACTCGGAAATGTCAGTGTACGCTGAGGCCATAGTTCAGCCTCTAGGTTCTGCTGCTTTTTGGATTCATGCTTGCAGTTTATCGGACTTTGACACCGATTGTTTTGTGGTTAATGCCAGTCTCCTATTATGTACTCGCTAACTCCAGAAAGAGCAGGTCATTTATAGTGAAATGCTCCTGTCCGCTAATATCGCCTGCTGTCGATCGCTTTTTTTTGCCTGCTGATGAAGTCTTTCTGTGTGTGTCTCTGTCTGTGTGTCTCTCTGTCCTCCAAAGGCATTGAGTCATGCTGGAGGCAGTTCCATGAGTGCCATGCAGCTTCTGGTGAGCTTTGACATTGAGTGTTGCCAGCCTATTCTACCTTTTGTGTGGGAGGGCAGATCACAGCTGAGCCCAATTCTGTCTTCACCCAATGTCCACATGTGCATTTTCCATCATAACGGCCAGGAGTCCAAACCCTCCAGATACAACCCCAATGTGGAATGATAAAAGTCTCTAAATATACTGCTGGGTGTATTTCTCCCCCTCCCCACCCCACCCCCCCAACAACAGTTCAAATTTATATAAAAATTCCACAACCCGACCATTATGTTTCACTGAAATCCTAGTGATGAGGCTGATGGAGCTAAGGAATATTTATTGTATTTCATTACCGGAGCTGATGAGTGGATCGTTTCCCAAAGGGACTCTGACGTCTGGGTAGGTGCTGATGGAAAGGGGAGAGAGAGAGAGAAGGCCTACAGAAGATAAGGATCTCAAGTACTTCAAAGGACTGGCAACCTCAAAATAGCTAACGAGAATTCAATGCTTTTTATTTCAAATGGACGATTTACACTTAAGACAGCGCAATCCTGTTATGCAGTAGGTTGGGCTGAGTGAAAGTTGCTTATCTCTTGATTCGTGTAGCACACTGGATGACTGCACCAGTGCTGACCATGTGAGGAGCAGATTAGGACTGCTTCATTTTAACACAGGGCCCCAGACTCAACACACAATTGTCCTGCACCATTCACTGCCAAGAATCGAGGCCTGCCCTTTCACCACACACAGTATGTGATGATGGTGAGCTGCTGCCAGTAGCGTGCTGTTGGTGCTGCGATTTCAATGAAGTGAAAAGAAAGACTGCCTTGCACTTATAGAGCGTCTTTCACGATGTCTCGAAGCGTTTTACAGCCAATGAAGTACTTTTGAGGTGTCACTGTTGTAATGTAGAAAACGTGGCAGCCAATTTTGCGCACAGCAAGCTCCCGCAAAGAGCAAGATAATGGCCAGATAATCTGTTAGTGAAGTTGGTTAAGGTATCAATATTGGCCAGGACACCGGGGAAAACTCCCCTGCTCGTCTTCGAATAGTGTAATGGGATCTTTGACATCCATTTGAGAGGGCAGGCAAGGCCTTGTTTTAATGTTTCATCCAAAATGCAGCTTGGCATGACTGAGGCGTGAATTATTATACAAGAAAAAGTCCGAGGGGAGGGGGGCAGTTGTTGAAAATTAAAGTTTACTGCCTACTGGAAGTATTCTCGTTACCAAGGAGCTGTACACGATATTCAGCTCATTTAATAGGGGACTGTGAATCACAGTGTAACTCGACTGCTGTTAACCTAAAGCAGCATCTTTATAGTGGGCAAAGCAGGTATTACATGTGCGGGCGTTTCATCCTTCCCAGCAAGTGACCGATAGGCCTGGAACTCCAAATACAAACATACGAACAAGGACAGAAAGGAGAAGACTCTCTGGTCCAGCCAGCCTGTCCCATCACAAAATATATATTCCCCACCCCACCTGAAACCAATGTGATCTCCTGGGAGAGGCCAATTTGGGGAAAGAACCGCTGGGAAATTCCTCTCCGACCCCCTTAGGTGATCAAAACTAGTCCAGGAGGTTACTCAGGTCCCCTCCCTCACTTCTTTTTCCGATACATTGATGACTGTATCGGTGCCGTTTCCTGCTCTCGCCCCGAACTAGACAATTTCATTCACTTTGCCTCCAATTTCCACCCTTCCCTCGCCTTCACATGGTCCATCTCTGACTCTTCCCTTCCCTTCCTCGACTTCTCCGTCTCCAGGGATAGGTTATTGACCAATATTCACTACAAGCCCACTGACTCCCACAGCTACCTGGACTACACTTCCTCCCACCCCGCCTCCTGCAAGGACTCTATTCCATTCTCCCAGTTTCTCTGTTTCCGCCGTATCTGCTCCGACGATGCCACCTTCCACACCAGTGCTTCCGACATGTCTTTTTCCTCAACCGAGGATTCCCCTCGACCGTGGTTGACACGGCCCTCGACCGTGGTTGACACGGCCCTCGACCGTGTCCGTTCTATCTCCTGCGCTTCTGCCCTCACCCCTGCCCCTCCCCCCCCGGAACCACGATAGGGTTCCCCTTGTCCTCACCTTTCACCCCACCAGCCTCCACATTCAACAGATCATCCTCTGCCATTTCCGCTACCTCCAAAGTGATTCCCACCACCAAACGCATCTTCCCTTCTCCTCCCCTCCCCTTTCAGCATTCCGTAGGGACCGCTCCCTCCGAGACACCCTAGTCCACTCCTCTATCACCCCCAACAGCCCTTCACCTGGCACCTTCCTGTGCACGCGCAGGAGATGTAACACCTGCCCCTATACCCCTCTTTTTCCCCCCCCCCCCCCCCCCCAATCCCACTGTCCAGGGCCCCAAACACCCTTTCCAGGTGAAACAGCAATTTACTTGTACTTCTTGCAATTTAATATACTGTATTCGCTGCTCACGATGCGGTCTCCTCTACATTGGGGAGACCAAACGCAGATTGGGTGACTGCTTTGCGGAACACCTCTGTTCAGTCCGTAAGGGTAACCCCGAGCTTCCGGTCGCCTGTCATTTTAATTCACCGCTCCATTCCCACTCGGACCTCACCGTCCTCGGCCTCTTGCATTGTTCCACGGAAGCTCAACGTAAACTCGAGGAACAGCACCTCATCTTCCGATTAGGCACTCTGCAGCCTTCCAGACTCAATATTGAGTTCAACAATTTCAGATCATAACCTCGACCCCTATTACATTTTTACTTGTGTTTTTTCCACCCCTTTGTTTTGGGTTTACCCCCCCGGCCCCCTTTTCCTTTTTTTTGCTGTCTCCCATTCTGCCAGTACACTTCACACCTAATCTGAGCTGTCTTTTGTCTCCACTGTCCTATTACCATCTCGTCTGGTTTTGAATACCTCTTAATGTCTCTTTACTTCTTTTGTTCTATCGCAGCCCTGCCTTCGATCTATTTCATTTCCTTTCCAGATTTGAAGAAGGGTTTCGACCCGAAACGTCGACTCTTAATTTCTCTCCACGGATGTTGCCTGGCCTGCTGAGTTTTTCCAGCATTTTCTGTTATTACCAAACACACCTTCCCTTCCACTCTCCTTTCAGCATTCCGAAGGGACGTTCCCTCCGCGACACCCACTCCCCTTCCCACGGCACCTTCCCGTGTAAGTGCAGGAGATGCAACATTTGCCCTTTTACCTCCTCCCTTCCCACCGTCCAGGGCCCCAAACACACCGTCCATGTGAAACGGTGATTTTATTTGCGTTACCTTCAATTTAGTATACTGTAGTTGCTGCTCACGATGCTGTCTCCTCTACATTGGGGAGACCACATGCAGATTGGGTGACCCGCTTTGTGGAACATCTCCGTTCAGTCCGTAAGTGTGATCCTGAGGTTCTGATCGCCTGTCACTAATTCTCCGCTCCACTCCCACTCTGACCTCTGTCCTTGGCCTCTTACACTGTTCCAACGAAGCTCAACATAAGCTCGAGGATCAGCACCTCATCTTTCGATTAAGCACTTTACAGCCTTCTGGACTCCATTTAGAGTTCAACAATTTCAGACCATAACCTCTGCCCCCATTTATTTCAGATAGCTGCTGTTGATGATTCTGCCATTTACACCTCTTCTAGACCCATCTTTTTGTTTCTTTAGTTGTCCCATTACCATCTCCTTTTGCCTCGCACCATCATCACTTTTTTGTCTTTTAATCTCCCCTGCCTTCCACCCTATCACAGACCTTCCCTTTTGTTCTTTCCTGACTGCCCCGCACTTGCTTAAAATCTGTTATTCTCTAACTTTTTCCAGTTCTGACGAAGTGTCATCGACCTGAAACGTTGACACACTTTCTCTCTCGACAGATGCTGCCTGACCGGCTCAGCATTTCCAGTTTTTATTTTGGATTTCCAGCATCCGCAGTATTTTGCGCTTGTACAAATTTCTCTTCCTGTACGCCCAATGTTGGAATAATTTGGGTAAACACAGTTGTAGGAAACAGCAATTCAGATATTCATCCCAAAGGACCACTGCACTTGAGTTGGGATGTTTTTGTGCTGCTGAAGCAAACCATCTTGGCTCATTTGGTTAAAAGCGCTACAGTGTGGTACTGAGGCATGACGCCTCTCATTAACTTCTCATCTGCTGAGTTAGTTGATCTGAATTGGGTTGTGGCAGTTGACTTTGGGCTGGGACATTGGTTAGGATCCTGCTCCTGATCACTATACAGTGACCACGATTGGAAAGTGCGTGTGTTTGAATATCGGGTGAGGACAGGGTTGGGTTTACATGCAATGTCCTCCACAGTGCAATAACCTGCCTTGATTGAGGTTAGAGGGAAGCTCACACATTTGGAAAGTAACCGAGTCAGGAGAGGATGAACTGTGGGGGTTGGTGGGAGGTATGAAATATAAAAATCCCTCTTTGTTTTTCTGGGGACTGGTACAGAAAGTAGAATGCATTTTTACAACAAAGAAGCAGAACTCATTGCTCACTTTCTCAGCTGTTCGGCTAGCAAATTGTAGGCAATGTTTGCTTCAGTTAAGAACATGTCTTGTATAGTTTTGGTGGGAGCACTCCTGAGGACAGCTTTGGTACGTGTGTTTATATAACCGCTGGCCATTTATCACTTGCATAAGATGATATAAATACTTGGGTTATGGAACCTTCACAGAATCTGGAGTAAAACCAGAAAATACTGGAAACGCTCAGCGGGTCAGGCAGCATTTGTGCAGAGGAACAGTTAACGTTTCAGGTCGATAACCTATTGCCAGAACGGAATCTGGTGTACTGGTTGCATTTATGCTAATCACACCCTTGGGAATATAGGAACAGGAGTCAGCCATTCGGCCCCTCGAGCCTGTTCCGCCATTCAATGAGATCAAGTGTCAGCCGTGGCTCAGTGGGTAGCGCTCTCACCTCTGAGTTAGAAGGTTGTGGGTTCAAGTCCCACTCCAGATTTGCGCACAAAAATCTAGTGCTGCACTGTCATAAGAACATAAGAAATAGGAACAGGAGTAGGCCATTCAGCCCCTTGAGCCTGCTCTGCCATTCAATAAGATTCATGGCTGATCTGATCTTGGCCTCAACTCCACTTTTCTGCCTGTTCCCCATAACCCTCGACTCCCTATAGTTCAAAAATGTGTCTATCTCAGCCTTGAATATATTCAATGACCCAGCCTCCACAGCTCTCTGGGGTAGAGAATTCCAAAGATTCACGACCCTCTGAGAAAAAATTCCTCCTCATTTCTGTCTTAAATGGGCGACCCCTTTACACTGAAACTATGCCCCCTAGTTCTAGATTCCCCCATGAGGGGAAACATCCTCTCTGCATCTACCCTGTCAAGCCCCCTCAGAATCTTATGTTTCAATAGGATCCCCTCTCATTCTTCTAAACTCCAATGAGTATAGGCTCAACCTTTCCTCATAAGCCAACCCCTTCATCCCAGGAATCAACCTAGTGAACCTTTTCTGAACTGCCTCCAATGCAAGTATATCCCTCCTTCAATAAAGAGACCAAAACTGTACACAGTACTCTAGTTCATGATGGCGACCGAGACGGTCCGGAGGTAAGCGCGCTCCCTGCTTCGGACGGCCCGCTCCCGCTGCCGGAGCGATGTGTTCGGCGAGTCGGGCGGAAGCAGCGCAGCAGCAACGCAGCAGCAGCAGCCACGACGACCCGCTACAGCACATCGGCCGGCAGCTCCTCGGCGGGAAGCTTGCATTCCGACTGGGAGGAGGGGAGCCGGGCATGGCGGCCGGACTGAGAGTGGGAGAAGCAGGTGTGGAACCGGCGACCGGAGCTTCTACATCTCGACTGTGTTCGGCGAGTCGGGCGGAGGCAGCGCAGCAGCAGCAAGCGGCAGCAGCTACGATTACCCACTACAGCACGTCGGCCGGCAGCTCCTCGGCAGGAAGCTCTCAGTCTGACTGGGAGGAGGGAGAGCCGGGCATGGTGGCCAGAGGCCGGACCATGAGCGGGAGAAGCAGGCCACCACATCGTGGAGCCGGCAACAGTGAGGAGGAGGCCGCGGTGACGGAGCGGCTGAGGGACATCGCGTTCCCACTGCCATTGGATGCCATTGTATTGACACTTTCTGAACATGGCGCTGGAGAATAGCGACGTGTCTCTGAGCTCCCACAGCTTATTGTGGGAGTGATCGGGGAGTAAGCATTCCATTGTACTAGTTACATATGGCAAATAACATTGAATTTGAAATAGGTGTAGCAAGACTTCCCTACTTTTATACTCCATCCCCCTTGCAGTAAAGGTCAACATTGCATTTGCCTTTCTAATTACTTGCTGTACCTGCATGCTAACTTTGTTTCATGTACGAGGACATCCCGATCCCCCTGTACCGCAGCATTCTGTAGTCTCTCTCCATTTAAATAATATTTTGCTTTTCTATTCTTCCTACCAAAGTGAATAACCTCACATTTTACCACATTATACTCCATCTGCCAAATTTTTGCCCACTCACTTAACCTCTCTACATCCTTTTGTAGACTCTTTGTGTCCTCACAACTTGCTAACCCACCTATCTTTGTATCATCAGCCAATTTGGCTACAGTACACTCGGTCCCTTCATCCAAGTCATTAATATAGATTGTAAATAGTTGAGGCCCCAGCATTGATCCCTGCGGCACCCCACTAGTTACCGTTTGCCAACCTGAAAATGACCCATTTATCCCGACTCTGTTTTCTGTTAGCCAATCCTCTATCCATGCTAATATATTACCCCCACCACCATGAGCTCTTATCTTGTGCAGTAACCTTTTATGTGGCACCTTATCGAATGCCTTTTGGAAATCCAAATACACCACATCTGGTTCCCCTTTATCCACCCTGCTCGTTACATCCTCCAAGAACTCTAATGAATTTGTTAAACACGATTTCCCTTTCATAGAACCATGTTGACTCTGCTTGATTGTATTCTGATTCTCTAAATGTCCTGCTACCACTTCCTTAATAACGGATTCCAGCATTTTCCCAATGACAGATGTTAGGCTAACTGGCCTATAGATTCCTGCTTTCTGTCTCCCTCCTTTCTTGAATAGGGGTGTTTCATTTTCGGTTTTCCAATCCGCTGGGACCTTTCCAGAATTTTGGTAGATTACAACCAATGCATCCACTATCTCTGCAGTCACTTCTTTCAAGACCCTAGGATGCAGGCCATCAGGTCCAGGGGACTTGTCTGCCTTTAGCCCCATTAGTTTGCCTGGTACTTTTTCTCTAGTGATTGTTTTAAGTTTCTCCCTCCCTATAGCCCCTTGATTATCTATTATTATTGGGATGCTTTTAGTGTCTTCTGCCATGAAGACAAATACAAAATACTTCTTCAAAGTCTCTGCCATTTCCTTGTTTCCCATTATTAATTCCCCAGTCTCATCCTCTAAAGGACCAACGTTTACTTTAGCTACTAACTTCCTTTTTATATACTTGTAGAAGCTCTTACTGTCTTTATATTTCTTGCTAGTTTACTTTCATAATCTATTTTCTCCCTCAATTTTTTTGTCATCCTTTGCAAGTTTCTAAAAATTCCCAATCTTCTGGCCTACCACTAATCTTTGCAACATTGTATGCCTTTTCTTTCAATTTGATACCATCCTTAACTTCCTTAGTTAGCCACAGATGGTTCAACCTTCTCATAGTCTTTCTTTCTCACTGGAATATATCTTTGTTGAGAGTTATGAAATGTCTCCTTAAAAGTCTGCTACTGCTTATCTACCGTCTTACCCTTTAATCTATTTTCCCAGTCCACTTTAGCTAACTCTGTCCTCATACCCTTGTAATTGCCTTTATTTAAGTTTAAGACCCTAGTTTCAGACCCAAGTTTCTCACCCTCAAACTGTCTGAGTGTGCCGTCTTTTGGATGAGACATTAAACCGAAGCCCCGTCTGCTCTCAGGTGGACGTAAAAGATCCCATGGCACTATTTCAGCGCAGGGGAGTTATCCCTGGTGTCCTGGCCAATATTTATCCCTCACTCAACATCACAAAAAACAGATTATCTGGTCATTATCACATTGCTGTTTGTGGGAGCTTGCTGTGCACAAATTGGCTGCTGTGTTTCCCACATTACATCAGTGACTACACTTCAAAAATACTTCATTGGCTGTAAAACGCTTTGGGATGTCCTGAGGTCGTGAAAGGTGCTATAGAAATGCAAGTCTTTTTTTATGGCTGATCTATATCTTCAGTCCATCCACTTGCCTTGGCTCCATATCTCTTAATACCCTTGGCTACCAAAAATCTATCGATCTTGGATTTAAAATTAATTAGTTTACAGGCTCTTAAAAGTGGATGAAGATACAGACCATGCTAAAATAATGTTGTGGGTGACCCTTGCATTCTTCTGAGTTTTCCTCTCTGTCCTTCTCGGGGTTTCTTGACCAGGGGGTAAAGCTCAGAGGAGCAGCCTGCATGTGATTTGGTGCTCTGTCCCTGGCCAGCCTGTTCTTCATAGCACCCCCCAAGGCTGGAATCCCATAGCTGATCACCATCGGAAATCTGTGGTCTGGCCTCTGCACCATTCCTCCCTCTGCACACCAGATTGTACGGAATAGTCCACGTGATTCTGCCTAAGCTCCACTTAATGCTGCCCTGTATCCTCTTCCTGCTTCCTGCATCCTCATTGGGTTGCACTGTCTCCCACTCTCCATTCTTTCCCAGGACCTGAGAACTACGGATGTCCCTTGCTCCTCTGTCCTCCCTTTCTCCTAGGGTTTACAGTCTTTAAACCCTAAGCTCATCCATTTCCTGACTTGCTCTCCCCTTTTACTCTGGCTGTATCCTGCACCATAGATTCCCAATGTAAAAAAATTAATGGTGCTGTTCCCTTAACCCTGGGATGGCTAAAAATAGCTACAACTGGTTTCTTTCTCCAGTCAGAGTTGAGATGGTTTGTCGGAACAGTGCTGTGGTATTCTTTGGGCCAGTTCCAGCCTGTTGTTGCCAGTCTGATGCTGGCAGATGGCTGGTTATTTGTGTCAATATCCAAGTTGGTTCCTTTGCTAGAAATCCTCCTTGTGTAGATGTTCTTTTCAGATTTACTGGTGTTGGATCCAAGGCGATGGGATTCTTCCAGCTCTGCAAATGGTCCATCCAAATTGAGAACAGACATCAGAATTGATCCAGGACTGAATGTTAAACCTAGCAACTGAAAATCAGAATGTCAAGCTTCAATCTCCTTTTTCTGGCACACTTCTGTTTTTTTATTTGTTCCCCTCCCTCGTACGTGTGTTTTTAACTAGTGGAGCCGATAGGTAGATGAAATGCTCCAGGTATCTGCTGAAGTTTGCTATGTGAATAAACTCTGCTGTAGTTTTTATTCTGTTCACACAGCCCCCCACCCCCGGCAGACTTGAGCTGTCCTCTGGCCTGCATGATTGCTCCTGGTTGAGGTCAGGAACACTGCATGCACAAAGTGCACTAGCAAGTTACAGCCACTACTTGGGTTATTTTTACACATGGATTTCAGTGGCTGGATGCAGTTCCACATTTATTGCCCAGCCCTCATTGCCCTGTGTACAACTGAGTGGCTTGCTGGGTCACTATAAAGAGCATTAAGTCAACCACATAGTGAGTGAGGACTAGTCATGTGTAGGCCATACTGGGTAAGGGTGGCAAGTTCCTCTCCTCCCTCAGCATATGACTGGACCAGTTGTGTTTTTAACAAAGCTTTCATGGTCATTTAAAAAAAAAAAAAAAAAAAAAAAATTTTTATGGTTTTATTCTGAAATATTCTTGAACCCATTGATTGGAGCAAGAGCAGATTTGGAAGACAAGCATCTCTGGGCCTGGAATCTGCAATTTTAGTTGAGTTGAACACACTTGCCTTAGATTGCCAAATGTTCCATTACCCAGGACGGTGCTGAGGGAGTGCCCATGGCACTAAATGTTCTATTGCCCAGGACGGTGCTGAGGGAGTGCCCATGGCACTAAATGTTCCATTACCCAGGACGGTGCTGAGGGAGTGCCCAGGGCACTAAATGTTCTATTGCCCAGGACGGTGCTGAGGGAGTGCCCAGGGCACTAAATGTTGTATTACCCAGGACAGCGCTGGGGGAGTGCCCGGGGCACTAAATGTTGTATTACCCAGGACGGTGCTGAGGGAGCGCCCAGGGCACTAAATGTTGTATTACCCAGGACAGCGCTGAGGGAGTGCCCAGGGCACTAAATGTTCTATTGCCCAGGACAGTGCTGAGGGAGTGCCCAGGGCACTAAATGTTCTATTGCCCAGGACGGTGCTGAGGGAGTGCCCGGGGCACTAAATGTTGTATTACCCAGAACAGTGCTGAGGGAGTGCCCAGGGCACTAAATGTTCTATTGCCCAGGACGGTGCTGAGGGAGTGCCCGGGGCACTAAATGTTGTATTACCCAGGACAGTGCTGAGGGAGTGCCCAGGGCACTAAATGTTCTATTGCCCAGGACGGTGCTGAGGGAGTGCCCAGGGCACTAAATGTTCTATTGCCCAGGACAGTGCTGAGGGAGTGCCCAGGGCACTAAATGTTCTATTGCCCAGGACGGTGCTGAGGGAGTGCCCGGGGCACTAAATGTTGTATTACCCAGGACAGTGCTGAGGGAGTGCCCAGGGCACTAAATGTTCTATTGCCCAGGACGGTGCTGAGGGAGTGCCCAGGGCACTATTTTGAAGAGCAGGAGAGTTATTCCCGGTGTCCTGGCCAATATACACCTCTCAATCAACATCACTTAAAAAGGCAGATTATCTGGCCATTATCATATTGCTGTTGTGCGCAAATTGGCCACCGCATTTCCTACAATAGTATCTACACTTCAAAAGTACTTAAATGGCTGTAAAGCAGTTTGGGACGTCCTGAGGTTGTGAAGGGAGTCGAGGGTTAATGGGAAGCGGGCAGGGAAGTGGAGTTGAGACCAAGATCAGATCAGCTGTGATTTTATTGAATGGCGGAGCAGGCTCGAGGGGCCAAATGACCTACTCCTGCTCCTATTTCTTATGTTCTTAAGTGAAAGGCGCTATAGAAATGCAAATCTCTTTATTGCCTTTGTCTGCTCAGTGCAGTTCTTCATCTCTAGCTTCCGTGGAGAGTGCACGCGCAGAGTTCAGTAGATTACTTTAACAAAGTCATTAACTGTTAGCTTCAGGCGCAGCTTATGGATAATCGTCGTCCTAGAAAGAGCCTCCCTGTACACCCAGTGGGGTTAACTTCGTGTTTTACCAGAAGTGCAAGGGTATCAGGAAAGGATGAACAGGCTGGGTCTCTTCTCTCTTGAAAAAAGAAGGGTGAGGGGTGACCTAATAGAGGTCTTTAAAATTATGAAAGCTTTTGATAGAGTGGATACAGTGAGAATGTTTCCACTTGTGGAGGAAGAGCATAACTAGAGGCCATCAATATAAGATAGTCACCAAGAAATCCAATAGGGAATTCAGACTTCTTTACCCAGAGAGTGGTGAGAATGTGGAACTCGCTACCACGGGGTGGTTGAAGCGAATAGTATAGATGCATTTAAGAGTAGGCTGGACAAGCATATGAGGGAGAAGGGAATAGAGGGTTACGCTGATAGATTTAGATGAGGAAAGACGGGAGGAGGCTCGAGTGGACTGGTTGGGCCAAATGGCCTGTTTCTGTGCCGTATATCCTCTATGTAATCCTATGTTTTTGAGTTTTAACACCAATCCACTGTACAAACAATTGCACTTACGTTAATGTGATGTAATACATTTCTTGTGTAATCACCTCAAAATGCTTACACTACTACTGCTAGTGACAGACCTATAACCACCAGTGCTTCACACTACAGCTTAAAATGTCCTTTCTACACAACCCGGCTTTTGGACAAATTCTGGAACTGTTGCTGGATTTTTTTCTTTTAAGAACATAAGAACATAAGAAATAGGAGCAGGAGTAGGCCAATCGGCCCCTCGAGCTTGCTCCGCCATTCAATAAGATCATGGCTGATCTGATCCTAACCGCCAATCTACTATCACAGAACCATCTCCTGAATCTAACAGAATTAGACACACGAAATAGGAGCAGGATCAGGCTACATGGCCCCTGGGCCCGCTCCGCTACCCACAGGGCCATGACCGATCCGAACCTAGACTCATGTCCAAATTCCTGCCCGCTCCCCGTAACCCTTAATTCCCTTTACTTCTAGGAAACTGTCTATTTCTGTTTTAAATTTATGTAATGATGTAGCTTCTACAGCTTTTTGGGGCAGCATATTCCATGGACCTACCACCGTCTGAGTGAAGTAGTTCCTCCTCATCTCAGTTTTGAAAGAGCAGCCCCTTATTCTAAGACTATGCCCCCTAGTTCTAGTTTCACCCATCATCGGGAACATCCACCCGATCCAACCCCTTCACAATCTTATGTTTCAATAAGATCGCCTCATTCTTCTGAACTCCAATGAGTAGAGTCCCAATCTACTCAACCTCTCCTCATATGTCCATCCCCTCATCCCCGGGATTAACCGAGTGAACCTTCTTTGTACTGACTCGAGAGCAAGTATGTCTTTTCTTAAGTATGGACACCAAAACTGTGTGCAGTATTCCATTTTATTGGGTTGTTGATGTACATTCACATTTTATGATGCTATTATACAGAAGTGTACAATCATGCATATATTTTACAAAAGTATTGTATATAGGTGTAAATTTATTTATTAAAGCTATTGTACAGATGTGGGTGTGTGATGGTAGCACATGACCTCGTGACACAATAAAATATTGGTGACAACATTGGAGCCATTCTGCAGGCAAGTGTTGAGCAGATGACTAACGCTTTAAATCTATTGTGCAGTGGAACACTGGTTAACTGCAGCACTTTTTAAACTGTATTTTCTCACTTCCCAGATGCACAGACTCATGAGAGAGAAGAGCTGTTCGTTCAGAAGTTACGACAATGCTGTGTCCTCTTTGACTTTGTCTCCGACCCTCTCAGTGACCTCAAATACAAAGAGGTGAAACGGGCAGGTTTGAACGAGATGGTGGAATACATCACGCACAACCGGGATGTCATTACCGAGGCTATTTACCCTGAGGCTGTTATTATGGTATGGCTGTGCAGATGTCTGTTTTGTATACATTGTAGGGAGAACAGACTAGTTTTCTTAGCTGTCCAATTCATGTTTCGGGTGTAGGCCTTGGTTCGGTGGTGGCAGCACTCTCGCCAGAAGGCCGTGGGTTCAAGTCCCACTCCAGAGACATGAGCGCATAATCTAGGCTGGCACTTCAGTGCAGTACTGCAGGAGTGCTGTAGTGTCGGATGACCCGTCCTTTGGATGAGACGTTAAAGATCCCATGGCACTAGTCGAAGAAGAGCAGGGGAGTCCTCTCTGCTGTCCTGGCCAATATTTATTCCTCAACCAATATCACTAAAACAGATTATCGAGTCCTGTATCACATTGCAGTTTGTGGGATCTTGCTGTGCGCGAATTGGCTGCGTTTCCTATATTGCAACAGTGGCTACACTTCCAAAAGTACTCGATTGGTTGTAAAGCGCTTTGGGACGTCCTGAGGTTGTGAAAGGCGCTGTATAAATTCAAGTTCATTCGTTCTTTGTAGTCATAATGTTGCCCAGTAATACTGGAAGTACTGTTGACAATCGCTGATTAGATACTGTTGTATTTGAAACCCTTGAACCGCTACGCTCAGCTTTAAGAATGATGGTGACTGGCAGAGGGAGAGAACAATGGGAGGGGGGTCTTTGGCTGGCCTGCTAATTGCCATGGGTAAAACTTGTGGGGTTTGTACTGCTTAAAAGGTACAGTATATGAGAAATATGGTGGGACACTCCTTTCGGTCAGTCCTGTCCCGCCAAGGTGTAACCATGCAGACCATTGATCACCCAGAACTAATTTTCCATTTTGTAGCCAGCTTGCTAGCCATTCTGCTACTTGTCCCCTGACTCACATATTCTGATCTTAGTCATGAGTCTACTGTGCGGTACCTTTTTATCGAAGGCTTTTGAAAAATCCAAATACAGTATATTGCTTCTACTGCATTACCCTTATCTACCCTTTGTTACTTCAAGAAGTCAGTAAGATTGGTAATGCATGACCTATCCTTTTGAATCCTGTGCTGACTACTCTTTATTTATATTTCTCCATAGTAAACTCTTGGAACCTATCCTAATAACTGATCGTGCCATGTACCCAAAAACCCTATCTGTTTTCCCTAAAGCCACCTCGTGTTGCTTGTGCACCTTTTTGATGAGTTATTAACTATTACCTCCAGGTCCCTTTCTTGATGGTGATCTTTTAACAGACACTCCATTATTAATGTGCTTTGAGCAGAAACCCCAACATGGATTGGTGGTGCCGAACAGCTGCTTCCGTGTTGTAATACCTAAATTCTGTGTAAAGATAAGGTTGCACTACACTTGTCCACATTGAAGGGTTCTGCCACCCTGCCCGTCCTTCTTCCTAATAGGTCTGCAAAACTATGATTTTGTTAATCGCCCCATGTATCCTTTTGTACCATGTATCTTTTTGTATCCTCTGTGAATTTACAGATGGAAATTATTGGCCATATCCAAATTATTCATGCAAATGAACCCCAGAGGCCTTGACATCGAGCCCTGCAGGGACTCCCCTGTAACCTGGCCTCATTCAAATCTACTCTCATTGATGACCCTCTGCCTATCAGATTTTAACCATTTGCTATCGGCGTAGTAACCGTAACATAAATCCATAAGATCTAATTTTTTGTAAGAGTCTTCTGTGTGGCCCTTTATCAAGGGCCTTTTGGAATTCAGTGTGTAATATCAACAGAACAATTTTATTGCTTCTTCAAAGAACT